>NC_141708.1:13898629-14498629 GCF_971803275.1 Cyanistes caeruleus | reverse complement strand
TCAGCACATACACTTTCATATAGGCTTTGTCACTGTGGTGAAACTCAGATTTTCATTTGTTCTGAGCTAGGAAATTTTTGTGTGCATTCCTCACATAGCTAACAAAAGTCAGTATCACTATGCAGTGCATTTCCCTGGTAGGGTGTCAAGTCAGGGAGCGTCTCTTTCAATATTAGAAGAATTTCTCCTTTATTTAGCAGAAATGAGGATGCTATTAATACAAGCAAGCTGTTATTAACAGATAGTTACTCACACAGTACTTTCAATTATTTCCTCCTACAGTCACATTCCCTCACACTGGTTACCCAGAGAGGAGATGGAGAGGGTTGTCATGCTGCTGTGTTTGCTCGGGCACTTTGGCATGTTCCTAGAGAAGAAATGAAGAGAGGAGCATGGGTGGGACTGGCACTACACAAACATTTTTAACAGGACCAAATAATGTGATTGTTGTTGCCATAACACTCCTGCACAGCACTTCTGCCTGTGGCTACAGCCTGAGGACTTCTAATTTAAGGGGAGCATAAAAAAACCCCATGGCACCCAGAGAAATTACTTCAGTTGTCTTCAAGTTTAGGTCACCACTTGAAACATCTGCTCTCTATATTGCAAATTATTTAAAGCAGTGAATGTTGTCTTGAAAGCAGGTGAAAAACTCTGTTTTTATTGAGGCAAGCTCAGTTTGTAAGGATGGAGTGCTTCAAATTCTTGTACATCTTCACATATCTGTGTAATTTCTTTGGTCATATGGAGTAAAAATTTGTGGGGAGAAAATTGTTCCAGAGTAATACAGTTTAAATGTATTGTAGTTTAGACCATAAGAGGATAAAACATCTGAAATCTCCAAAGTGTACTGACCTGGTATATTTTTACGCTGTGTGGTATTATTGCTTGGAGAAGTTCCTTGATGCTAAAAATAATCATTTCTAACACTGTTTTCTGTCTCCAAGGTTACTAAATCTTTTAAACCTGAACATAATTAAGTTTATACCTACAAAATATATTTTTAGCCTGTTAGATTTTCTGTGATGCAATGTTTTAGTAGATGCAGCTGAGTTAGAGGAAGTCTGCTCAAAAGGAGAGAGAACAGTAGAAGTGAAATCAGTAGTTTCTACAGGCAATTGCTCTTTCTGTGGCTTTTTGCAAGAGTACAAAAATTTTACTTAATGACTCACAGGTCTTCAAAGACCAGCAACCAGTTTAGAGAAAGAAACTCCATGTTAAGAAACCCTTAAGAAATTTGAAATCCATATTAGGATGTAGAAATATGACATTGTGTTATGGGTTTGAAACTTATGGGTTTGAATAGTTCATTCACTGGATTCACTTTTTTTGTACTATTTTCTTGACCCAGTGTCTTTTAAGAAGTAGACTGAAAATGAAAAAAAGTTAATTGAACAGATGTACCTGTTAGTTCAGATAATTTCAGAGGGCTAAAAACGTCTTTCTTTTCTTCTTTTTCGGCATGCTGTATTTTAACGTCTAAGTAAGTAATGGATTGGTGACATGAACACCTGCTGAAAGCCTGTGATCCACACAACAGAACCTCTCTCCTGAAAGCCTGACAGCCATCCTGCAGAGTATTGAAAGGAATATCTGCTCACAAATGACAGCCTTTGATTATCCATTCCTCCCAGGGCCTTGCCAAGGAGCTCTGGCACAGAATCCTTTCCCAAGCCAGGCTGGTCCTGCTGCAGCTCCACCATCCTTCCCCACCTGAGTGTCACCCAAGGCCCTATACCACTTTTTGCTTCTTTAATGCAGTTGCTGCCATACAATGAAATCTCTGCTGGAAAAATCAGCAGGAGAATCTCAGTGGGTGTGCAAATCCTTTTTCCAAGAGTGGCAAGCACACCTGGGAAAAGATAGCACCTTACAAATACGATTTTGTCTGCAAATGAGAAGGATTTCAGAGCCTGCTAATTTGTAACTGAGATAGGTAAGGTATCTCATTTGTGATGGGAAAAATAAAACAAAACCGAAAAAAAGCCAAGCCACTGTGCAAAGAAAGTGTGTTGTGCAAAATCTTGGGAACTGTGACAGCTTCCTTGGAAAAGAAACTTTTGTGCAGGAATTCCTTAAAAAGACAGTCAAGCATATTTTTCTAGTCCTTCATGAATCTTTGTACAGTTGGGAATATTTTTCAGACCTAAATTTTTCCTTTGTAGGAAAAGGTATCATAGGTATTCCTGTGAATACCTATTCATATCATTTGGTTCCCTTTGTAACTTTCTTTTTTCCAAAGGATGCTTGGGAGGAATACTGGCATAACTCTTTCACACATACTTAAATAATGCTGAAAAATACTGAAATTTCCTGCTGTAGGAAATAGCTTACTAAATGGAGAGTTGGATTAATAGAATTTATTTTATTGGTGCTGTCAGACAGGTCGGAGATTTGAAGAGTTAATGATTTAACAACAGAGTGAGAGAAACAGGGATATTTAACTTAAGAAAAAATGTTTTCAACTTGAAAAGGCTCAGCCATCTGATGATGCTGAGAGATGTAGAAAGGCTATTTCTAGAACCAAGATTGTTGGACAAGAATACACTTACACATTTAAGTAGGTGAAGACGCTGCTGAGTTTATATGGGGAAAATACTGACAATACAAATGACAGTTTGAACTGGATGCCAAGTTGGAGATGTGTTCATGAGAAAAGTGGATGAAGGATGCTTCCTGCATGCTGAATGATTAAAGCACACATTTTGGTACACAGAACAGCTCAAGGAGAAAATGTGCTTTGAAGCGATCTGGGTATATTTAGTAAGGAGGCAGATCTGCGAGTACGACACAGTGTTGTAGTTAATAACTTGTAGTCAGTGGTGGAAAAAGGGAAAACCACTAAGGGAAATAGAAAGATTGAGAAGCTATTTATATCAGAAAGTCAATATATATGAATTTATGGATCTCAAACCAATCCTCCTTTATAAATACATGCACAATTACTGCATTTCATCAAGTCTCTCAATTTAGAATTAAGCATGAAGCTTGACACAACTGGAACTGGCTGATTTAAACAAAATGTTTAAATCAGTGCAAAGACTAAAAAATAGATAATTGCTTGCTTTAAACATATAGCTACTTATTTTTTTCAGCTAATTCAAAGAGAATTGAAATGGGATAAAAGATTTATATAAAGCAGAAGTACTAAAACCTGTGGAAGTAAGAAATATCAATCACAAGTGAATTTGAGATTACTATTTCCTAAAATTTGGGACTTCTTTGAAGTCTCTTTTCTCTGTCTCTTGAAGACCAAAATTAAAGAGCAGGAAACCTCTCGGAGACTAAATAAAGATGACCACACTGAAATGCATGTAAAATGAAGTCATGTAAAATGTACATAAACCCACAGGGAGAAAAATCTGGCAGTGAGAATCCAAAAGCAAGTGTGAAAATATCCAAGAGCTCACATCTCTATAGATAGTTCTCCATGGTGCCCATGGACTTGCGTGAGTTTGCATGGACACGCGGTGAAGTGAGGTGGGGTGTAAAGAGGGCAGCAGGTTTTTACAGTTGTGAAGATTTTGATAAAGGATAGTAAATAACCAATTTCATTATCTTCCAAAGCAAAGTTTACATCTGAGGCTTTCTTAGAAGGGAGAACATTTTATGCTTCTAGAAGACAGGAAAGCAGGTGGGTGATTTGTCATGGGTTTATTTATGGCTGTGGTTAACAAACAAATGCAAATCAGAGATGATTGGGGGGTTTAAGATCTCTCCCTTCTTGCCACGGTGTTCAGACAGTCCTTTTAGATAGACACAGTCAAATTCTCTTCTGCTATTGAGTGACCTCTGATGGACAATGCATCAACATACTGCTACTGGTTTCTTCTGTGGATGCTCACTTAATAAAGACCAAATCACTTAACAGAGGGTGAGTGGGCAGTCAAGCTGAATTCAGACATTTAAAAAGCATTTATTTTAAAGTTATTCTTACTCATTTTACGTATGTTTTCCACGTTATGTCTACTTTTATTCTTTTGAAGAAATACTAAGATTGAGTGACAATCTGGTCTAAATTTGTACAGTTCTTTTTTTGGAAATATCTGCTTTGAGATGGTTTGTATATTTATTTTTTGCCTTAGCTACCAAGGTGCTGCATGATAAATTCAGATTTAACAAAACAAAAATTAACTTTGGTCACAAAAACACTGAGAGGATCTGGTAATAAAATGGTCTCCTTTCTTCAGTCTTAAGGCAGCAGTTATTCAATGTCCATTTGCACGCTGCTAATTCACATTTTCTAATTTTCTGTCTTTAACTTACCAAGTTTGGGAGATACCCTGCATGTTTGATGGGGCAACTCACTATCTTCCCTTATTAATTCATGATATAGTTAGTACTTATTGTTCTGATACTCCCTATTGGGTTGGGTTTTTTCTTGTTATATGCTCTTAGAGATTTGAGGATATTTTTTTCTCTGTTTTCCTTCACTTTTTCTTTCTTCTACTACCAGTACCTTTTCATAAAGCTCAGCTATTTATTTTCATAAAGCTCCTTTCTCTTCTAGATATTGGTGACCTCATAATATTTAACGTCAGACTAAAGGTGTTATTAGTTGCTCCCATGGGCTTCCTACCCTGGGAGCATTGGAATGTTGGAAAGTTTTGCTTCAGTGAGCCATTACTAGGGATTGTCTGCTGCTCCTGTCAGATAAAATAGCAGGAAGATACAAAGAGATGTAAAATGTAAGAATAAAAGGTTAAAATACTTGAAAATACCACTAGTACTTGTGTATTTGCTAAAAACCAATAATAATAGCCATGCCTAGCTCTGTTGGTCATTGCTTGGAAGGAAAAACAAGAGCTTTGTTGCCAGCAGGGGAGTAGCCATGTCCTGGATAAATACAGTGACTCCTGATCTGAGCAGCAGATTTTTGGGGCAGGATGTTGCTTATGATGTGGGAGTGTGGCAGTTTTGTTAAAATTACCAAGCAAAATGAAGACTCTGTAGATTTGGTTTATCATATTTACAGCTGACATGGGAAAAGTACATGAGTGTTATGAATGAGTGTTATCATGTGTCATGCACAAGAGTGCATGAAATAACCTGAGCAGAAAGAGCAACTGGTGTTTTGTTAACCACCAGTTAATGAGAAATATTCATTAACAATAATATGTTATTGTTAATGAGCAATAACATGTTCCTTTTCAGGACATACTTTTTCTTTTTACACTAAGTCGTAGATCATATAAAGACTAACTGTTTTTACTTTTAGTATGTTAACGTGTCTTTGTAAAGTTAAATAAAGTTAGTAATATAATCTTTAATGATATTACGAGACTCATATTGAAAATACGTTGGATCTATAGAATAAGGCACTGCAAACATGTTAAAGTTCTTCACCTAGTAGATAATTTGCTAATGAATATGTAAATTAGGTGGGCAATTTAAGGTGTTAGAGAGTAAGACTTTGGTACTGCTCCTTTCAAATCACATGTCAGTGCCATCATTCATACTGAGGCTGAGCATGGGAAGTTGTCTGCATGCTTTGATGAAATTCTGTGAATTTTTAACAAAAAGAGTGTTAACTTATTTCATTTATTGTAAAAAATATATAATTTTTCTTCAATAGTTGAGACTGTATAGAAAAACAAACCTAGCAGAATAACTAGAAAATTGATTCACCTCTACCAAGACACTGGAAATTTTTTTGCCAGTTTCAAGGGGCATTGTTAATTCTGTGTTAGCAGTTCTGTAGAGATCATACAAACACAGTTGAGCAGTTGCTCTGAAGATATCATCTGAGCACAATTATCCCTATATCACAAAAATAATAAACAGAGATAAGCAAATCTCCATGCAGGGATCAAACCCACAACCTTAGTGATTTTAGTACTGTGCTTTTAACAGCTGAGCTGAGCTAATCTCAAAGTGTTAAAGGTGATACACAAGTTTTGGGTGACAATGCCTGTGAACAGTGGTATAAAGACAGCATAGGGACCTTCTCTGAAAGGACAATTAAAAATATTTAAATCAAGACAAGGAAGCAAAATGATTGAAAGGAATTTAAATGCTTTTCATAGACAGTGCATTTCATAAGTTTAAGGCTAAAGAGCAATACTTGTTTGCAGCAAGATGAAGCTGAAGGTCATCTCGTCTTTTAACCTAAACACCAGAAGAAGATTCTTTTTCTTTCCCAAGAATGGCATTCTTTAAAAGTGATGTTCAGTGCACTGAGATCCTGTATAGTTCATTGCTTGTTTGTCTGTTTCCTCAGGAGTCGTCCAAGAGGTTTGCTTTACACAAAGGGAGTGTTTGGAGAATCTAAATTAAGCATTTGAACTTCAACTATTTAGAGGAACCCGGAGATGTGGGGAGGACTTGGCCTACTGTGTTGTGAAAACTGTCAAGTCTGAGGTGGTTGCAATGTAGGATGAGTGGGCCAAGGAGCTGGAAGCTGTAAAAAAAAAAAAAAAAAAAAAAAAAAAGTATCTGGCACCAGGAATGGTTTTGGTTATCTGTCTTTTTTTAAATGCCTGGCCCCTCTTCTCTGCCTTTCTTTCCAGAAGGAAGTTGTCATAATCTCTTGGATTACTGTCCCTTTGCAGAACATTCTCTGGTCCCAGCAGTTTAACACGTTCACTGGTTTTCTGGGGACCTTTGTCATTTATGGTTTTAGAGACGCTGGGCGTGAATCCTGTGCACCTTTGCTGTCCCTTTTCCCAGGGCTGATGCTGCTCAGCACTGACATGATCTGTTATACCACTGTTCACAGGTGACATGATCTGTTATACCACTGTTCACAGGTGACACAAGCTCTTATACCACTGTTCACAGGTGACACAAGCTCTTATACCACTGTTCACAGGGGACACGAGCTGTTACACCACTGTTCACAGGTGACATGATCTGTTATACCACTGTTCACAGGGGACACGAGCTGTTATACCACTGTTCACAGGGGACACAAGCTCTTATACCACTGTTCACAGGGGACACGAGCTGTTATACCACTGTTCACAGGGGACATGAGCTGTTATACCACTGTTCACAGGTGACACGAGCTGTTACACCACTGTTCACAGGGGACATGAGCCAGCACACTGGCACTGAGTGCCTGGGAAAGCCCAAGCGCTGCTCAGCCCATCCCTTACTCAATGTTTACCCTTCTTGAAGCTGCCACTCCCCCCTGTTGCTTAACCACACGGAATGATAAATTGTAACCTAAACACACAGACTCAGGCCCCTAAGCAAACACAGGCTTCAATATTGTTGAGCTTGGTGATGGGATAGACTGCTTTCATTTAAAATATTTCAGATTCCTTCATACCAGTTCTTTCTGTGAGAACAATTCACTTGTCCATCTAATGCCTATAGGTTTGTTTTCAAGCTCCCTGACTCTCTTTGCCTATTGATGTTTCTTTTACCCATCACAAAGACGAGAGGTTCTGGATTCCAGCATCATCATCTCAATCCCATCTCCTGGTTTCTGGAAATGAAGCTAAAGTGCTAGTGTTCAGTCCCTCTTGCTCCTTTCCTGAGTCCCAAAGTCAGCATAGCTCATCTGCAAAATAGCAAATTCTAGAGATCTAGGAAGTTGCATAATTTTAGCCACAAACCAATACACACACAAGTTGTGTAAATTTAGAGCAAAATGACTGTAAATAAGTTCTTAATGTGGCTAGAAAGAATATGGATATTTAAGATTTTTTTGTTCTTCCAGCTTTGTTCAGGATGCTCGGTTTTGTCCTAGGAGTAGAAAAGTGGCACTCTGGGGTTTTTGCTATTTTTACCCCCTGCTCAAGATGTGTGGAAACTACATCCTGAGTTCTCTGGTTTCCTCTTTTTATTTGTGCTTCAAGTTTCCTCCTTAGCTGTCTGGAGTCTTATCTGAGTACAAATGCCAGCCTCTGGCCTCCGGGGCTGCTCTCTTTTTTCCTCATTTTGTTTTCTTATGGAAATGACTGCGACACAGAATCTGCCTTTTGCTGGTTTGTGTATTGCAGGCAGAGGTTTCCCCGAAGGCAGGAGGATCAGCAGACAGAAGCAAACTGCTCTAGCAAATGTGGATCTGACCCTCTGTGGAAGGGGAATTCTGCATCTCATGCCACATGAGGCGAAAAAGTCCACTGGTCCCTTTAGGCTGTGACAGAGGATGGGGAAAGCGTTTCATCACTGTCTCTTACACCTAAAATGAACGGCTGCAGAATAGTGTGTAACGCCACCATTTCCTGATCTTGCCTAGTTGTGGAATACTACTCAAAAGTGCATCAGTCCATCAGTTAAAGTAGATCATTCTCAACACAGAAACCTGTTCCCTGCGGCTCTGTGAATGGCCTGGATGTTTTTAGGTGTAGAAGACCATCATTGTTCACAGCAATTCTTCCCCACAGGGCCTTCATGTTCCAGGTAACAACTTCCTCTTGTGTGAAAACATTCTTTGTGTTTCATGGTCACTGACTGAGAATGCATTGCTCTTCCCCATAGAAGTTTCATGTGTCTCAGTTTGAAAGTGAACTTTCAAAAGAAAAAAAAATAAACAAAAACCTGTCACTGGCAGATTGGTAGAAAAAAGCTTATTGTGGTTTGTCAGGTACATTCAAAGGACTTGAAATACATGGCTCTGGACATCCTAAAAGGTGTTCAACATGGTGTGAAATCATATCTATTTTTCTCAGAGGGAAGCTTGTACGTATTTTCCACTTGTTAAATTTGGATTTCTCAGCTCACAGGTGAGGTCAGCTGACTGAGTTTATTGAATTTCTGCCCATAGAGACAGTGAGTCTAACACAGCACTTGAAAAATCAGTCCTAAATTCCAACTATTTTAAAAAAATACTATTCAGTTGAGCTAATTTATTCAATGAGTGGCATTTTTGTATATATTTGGTTTATTTCCTGTCATGATACAAGCAAGTATTCTTTAGGGAAGTCAGTATGTAAGCTGGTACATAAGGAATCATAATTTTTCCAAGTTTTTTGGGGTTTTTTTAAGTATTTCTTGCTGATATATCTGTGCAGTTGATATTTATTATAGTGAATCATTTTAAATGTGAATTTATTAACTAATCATTGCAACAACTACACTCCTATTTTTTTTAAAAATTGATGTTCGAGGTGACCAACAAAATTAGTTCTGCCATTCTAAACCATCTAAATATGTTGCTGTCTTATCACTGGAAGTAAGATCAGTTCTCTGCACTTCCCAGGCCGATTTTTCTCATTAAGATGACAAACACACAGTGTCTACCTTAATTTCATGAAACACTCTTCCTTGATCTTTTGAACCAACACTGATAGAAATTCACAAAGAATCTAATCACTAAAACCTAAATTATCACAGAATCACTAGCTTGAGAGAGACCTTTCTGATCATGGAGTCCAACCAGCCCTAATACCTCAACTAAACCCTGGCACCAAGTGCCATATCCAATCTTTTTTTAAACACATCCAGGAATGGTGACTCCACCACCTCCCCAGGCAGACCATTCCAGTACTTCATCACTCTTTCAGTAAAAACCTTTTTCCTAATATCCAACCTGTATTTCCCTTGGCACAGCTTAAATTGTGTCCTCTCATTCTGTCAGTTGCTGTCTGGGAAAGGAGACTGACTCCCATTGACTGCAACCTCCTCTCAGGGAGTTGTAGAGAGTGATAAGGTCACCTATATTGTTTTATTTCCCTGTTTTCCTGTTCCCAGGAAGATTGTAAATGGGATGTTGTCTTACCAGTTGGAGTAATACAGGCTCAATAATAATACAGGTCAATGTTTGTTTGTGAATGAGAAGGAACCGATCATTGTTTGTGATAGGCTGCAGAAACGGATTTGGATGATCCATGTCCAGGAGTCATTCTCCAGGTCCTAGCATCAGGATCCTGCTTTTCCTGTCTCTCCTAGAGGCAAGAACTCTGGAACCTGGTGGTAGGTGCAGAGCTGGATGGTGTCCAGGCACAGGGAGAATGTAAAAGTGGCAGCTCTGAGAGGGGAGCAGGTTCTGGCACAGGCAGGGCAGAGCAGCTGGCTGCAGGATGTGGTGGCCGGTGCTCCAGTGACTTCTCCCCTGGGTTACCAGCAGGGAAGATGCTGAGAAGCTGGTGTCTGCTCCTCTGAAAAGGAAGTGAAAGAGCCAGGGTGGTTCACTACTTCCTTTGCAGTGGGAAGCTGACAGCTCTGTAGGCAGCAGCGTGGAGGCACTTGTGGTTCCTGGAATGGGACTGAATGTCATAAACTATGGAGAGAAGTTGCTGAGACTCCTCCAGCACTACCCTGTATTTCTTATTTGTGGTGAGTCAGGGATAAAAAGTGGTGGAGGGTGGGATCCCTTCAGGCCTTCCAGGCAAGAGGTCTAAAATTGTTCACAGCAATTAATTAAATTGTGTCTTTCACGAAGTTCCCCAGGAGATGCAGCCAGAGGTGTAAGTTCACTCTATGGGACAGGTAGGTGAAGGAAATGGCTTATCAGCAGTTATTGCAACTTTGTCTCCTTTCATGATTTGGATGAGTTTTTTCCTGTGCCGGACCTCAGATCTAGAAACAAGGAAGGTCATCTCTTCTCTGGACACTTCCTTTCGTGTACCTCGCTGGCATGGAGCGTATCTTCTCAGCCTCGTGCGACTTAGGAAAAAAGAAAACAAAAATCACAAAAAAAAAAACCCAACCCTAACAAAATTGTTTCTCTCTGCAGCCACGATGTCCTTCTGCCCCCCCGAGCCAGGGAGGCAGTCCTGCTCCAGCGCCCTGGTTCCCCCGGGCAGCCCCGGGCACGCAGCGCTGCCCCGGCCGTGCGGGACCCTCCGGCCCGGTGGAGAAGTCCGAGGCGCTGGAAACGTGGCAGCTCTGAGGCGATCCGTGCTCTGAGTGAAACAGGAGGTCAGTCTGCAAGTTACACGGATTGAGTCATGTAGAGTTTAACCCCTCCCCTCCACAGCTAACGACCACTAAAGCGCCCGTTTTCATGAGCACCTCTCACTAAGGCAGCTCGGAGCCGGCAGAGGCTGAGAGAGGAAGGAGGGGGGAGCGCGGGAGGAGGGAGCGAGCACCGGCACTGATGGACGAGCCAAAGGGTAAGGACAGAAGCGAACCACCGCTCTCCGAAAGCAGCCCTGATCCCCGGCCAGGGGCGCGGGGCTCTGCGGGGCTCCCCAGGGTGGCGGCGGCATCCCGCGGCCGGCGCTCGGGGGAGGCTGTGCATATTCATGAGGAGCTCCTTCGGGATGTGCCAGTCAGGCGGGAGCTGCGGCTGCGGCATCTCCGGGCGGCGCGTCCCTCCCTCCCTCCCTCCGCGCCCGCGGAGCGCTGCCGGCGGTGGGAGCGGGCTCCGCGGCGGGGGCTCGCCGGGGTGGGCGCAGCCTTGCCGCAGTCCGCCCCCGGCTGACATCATCTTCCAGCCCCTGGACTCCCCGGTCGCTCCCGAAGGGACAATGCCGAGTTGTGACCGGGGAGCCCGGGCGGGGGGCCGCGGCTGCTCGGGGGGAGCCGGCGGTGGCGGCGGGCCGGCGGTCCCGGGCGGTGCAGCGGGGCGGGCGGGAGCGGGGGCTCGGAGCCGGCGGCTGCCTGAAGTTTGTCGGCGTCAGAGCGAGGGATCCCCTCGGCGCGGCCGGCAGGAGCCGGCGGGGAGTCCCGGCTGCCGGCCGAGCTGTGCCCGGGGCCGGCACCGAGGGCGAAGGGGGCGGGGAGGGCAGGGCAAAAACTCGGTGCGAGTGTCGGCAGCCCCCGGTGCGAAACAATAGCTCCGGGCATGGAAGCGGAGCAGGGAGAGAAGGGCTCTCGGTGCCTGAGCTCGGAAGAGGAGGATTCCCCAGCCGGCAGCCCGGCAGCCCTCTGGCCTTAACTGCGGTCCTGAGGAGCGGGGCAGGGGCCCGGCAATAGCCGCAGATGCTTATTGCACCGTGATTTTTCTACAAGATACGTGTCTTGTACTTGGCTTTGCCTTTTATAATCAGCTGACACGGTGCACGTAGCAGCACTAGTCACAACGTTTGGCAGAAACATTTCCTAGTTTAGTATCAGCTTTTTTCTCTCTGGGTGCCTTTCCCTGTGTTTACAGCGCCTTCTGCAACACGGTCCGTCTTCCCGTGCTGCTGACAGCGCTGCGCTCTGTGCGGGGCTTTCAAACACAAAGCAGCAACTCGGACAAACGCGCAGGAGGCAGTAAACAGGGAAAATATTTGGGCAGATAGTTTCTTGTCCAGTACCAGGTGGAAGTCTCTCATTTATCATCGTTATGACAACGGGGAAACAAAGTGTGTTCTCTTTTTTTCCACCTAGAATAAACAAAATGGTAAACTAGACCTTTCCAGTGTTTTATCTTCATAGAATGTAATAAATGGCATTTGAGGGGAAGAAGCGTTTTCTCAGTCTGACGTACATCAAAATTTAAAGCAAAGACTGGCAGAAGGAGAAGGTTAGCTCATTAGTTTATGCAGTCATGAGTGAAGCTGGAAATATTTGGAGATAATTTGCCTCTGTTGAGGAGGGAGATAAGAATAGCTTTGAAACCAGTCTTTTAAAAGTTTCATTCCAAAAATGAAATATAATGCTTGAACAGAGATGTCTTTTCTAGTGGGTGAGGAATCACAGGGAAGAAACTTGGATAATGAGAACTGATTTAGGAAAAACGACCAAGTATGCCTTCTTTTAGAAAGTGGAATTTTAAAGAGACAGAAGGAAACCAAAGGAAACTGACAGTGCTCAAGCCAATTGCAGGCGAGGCAATGATGGTTCTATAATGGGCCAACCCACAGAGCGTGCAAGTCTTGCAAGACCCTATAGGGAATTTGTGCAATAAATAGCAAGGAATTGCATTTCATCTGTGTGGAAAAAGAAACCACCACCCTGTTTCTGAGAGCGTGTCTTCGCAGTATCTTTACCAGAGGCAGCAGCCAGTGGGTTCAGCACGGAGCAGTCTGGGACAGGTGGAATCAAGGTTCCACCTTGAAATGAGGCACAAATGCACACCAAGGGCATGTCCTTTCATCAGAAAGGAATTGTTAGGAAGTGCTTCTGTAAGACACCTGTTTCCCGTGAACCATGTCCACAGGGACTGTAATTAATGCCTTTGGAACATTACTCTTCAGTTTCAGGAGGCTTGTTTTTAAATACTGATACTGGCAGCTCTGCTTTGAAATTTGGATCAATATGCTAACATGGCCACGAAAGAAATTCTGTTTGGGATGTTACATAGCAACAGGTTAATTCATTGGTCACTGAATACTTTCTTGGGCAGTAAGCACAACAACCAAAAAAATACCTATTACTAGAAGATACATGGGTATGCTTCAGCCTGGCAAAAGCATGACACTGATATCATGTAGACAGCAGTAAAAAGAAATAAACCTTATAAAATTTATCTATTTTAACATAAAATGTACTCATGTAGTAACTCTGATTTGGAGGTCTCTATATACAGAGAGATTAATTAATAGCTGTCTGATGACTGTTTTCTATAGATCGTTCCAGCATGAAACAGTAATAAAGCAAAATCTGACAGGGGAAAAAAAAAAAAGAGTAAAGGAATGTGAATGGAAAAATCACAAATTTAAAGAAGACATGTTGAGCAGCACATCAAAACCAAGAATGAAGATTACTTTGATTTGTTCATTCAGGCAGTGAAGGCAGCAAATAGAAGTTCAAACAAGTAAATTAAAAGGAAATGGAGAAAGAGGAAGTGGAGAACATCTGATGGAAAACATAGACTCTGAATTGGGGAAGATTATTTAGAGAAAGTAAAGATGCCAGGGGAGATTCTAAATTTATCAGGGCCAAGCACAATTCAGAGGCATTTAGTATGCCTTTGGAACAAAATAATGTGTATAGATCTATTACAAGATCATTATGGAGGTGGATAGGGCAAGATATTAATGACAATGCAGGACAAAACCAGAAAAGTGTTGGTTAAATATTTTTCCAAATTTGGGGAGGAAGGGAGGAAATGAATTCTGATATGAAAGAATATTTCATGGATGTTCATGGAAGTAGTTTGTTTTGTAGATTAATATTTTGGGATCAATAAAATTTAACAACAGTTTGAAATGAAATGTGCCTGATACTTACTGAGAAGATCAATATACAGTGATGTTCATTTTCAGCAAGCTGGAACACTATTGATATCCCTGCAATGGGAAGAATTCTATTGTTCACCCACAATCCCAGCAGTATGATGGTGGGTATTCTGGAGAGCTATTGCCAATTCAGTTTGACATCAGTTTTATACAAATTACTGGATAGATCTCCTCAGTAACCAAGTTCTAATAGCTATCTTGATTATATTCTTTTGATTTTGTAGAGAATAAAACTTATCCAAGTAACTTTCAGAAGAATATTGTAAAAATGGGTAACATTGTCAGAATGGATAACAAAATGAATGCATCAAAAAGGAAATTGCTCATCCCAGACAGAAGCAAGTTCCTGTGGCCCCCTCAAGTGAGCAGATTGATCTGCATCCTAGAATGGAGATAGTCCCACTCACAAGAGCCTGCAGCAAGAACTTCAAGGAATATATTTCTCTTGGGTTGGGACTTGGCTGGAGAATGCACTTAGAAGAAGGAATGTTTCAAGGGAAGTATTTCAAGTACTAGTAGCTCTTTTAATTTGCCTTCTTGAAGGCTCTTCTGTTTACACAATAAGTCAGCTGACTAAAAAAATAGGTGTCACACAAGCCTGGTGTGATTCCCATTTGGAAAAAAAACAGGCTGCATTTTGTCTTATGCATGTGAACACTGATTGAAGTTCTAGGGAAAAAATAAGTATTCTTAAAAGCTGTGTGGCTGTTGAATAAATCTGGGCTGTAAGTTAAGGGACTTCTAAAGCCTGACTCTCCTGACAGTTAAGAACCACTACACAAAAGGGGAACTGGAAGAACTGAATTCCCTGGGTGGTATTTGACAGCCATGATCTGGATTTTAAGTGTAGGACTGGGAAGGCACTGGTCCTTTATTTTCCAGCTAATTATTTGCACTTGTTTTATTTTTCAGAGAAAAAAATGTGGTTGAAAAGAGTAAATATTAATACCTTCCATGTTTAAACTTCTTCACAATAGATGCTCTTCTGATGTTGTTCTGATTGCAAAAGTCTCCCTATGACTCTCTAGCAAAAAATGAACTAATGGATTAAGACCTGGATAACAATAGACCTCAAAAATAGTTATCAAAGGAAATAATCATGAAACAGCTGTGTTTTCAGAGGTATTCTGCAAGAGGCCTGATGGCATTAGACATTTCCAAGAGTGATCTAAAAAACATAAAATCATTACTGATTTGCAGATGGAATTTGTCAATGCTAGGAGGACCAGTACAAATACCAATTAAGTCAGAGGAAAAAGTCTAAAGAAGCCAAGAGTGGTTGGAAAGATAAAGAGCAAATAAAAGGCTTTAAGCCAAGCTTGTAAAAGTACAGCTAATGTGACTTTGTGAGGAAAATTGGACATTCAAACACTGAATAGACCAGAAGTTTTTCAGACAATATTGTTCAGAAAAAAATATGTAGAGGTGTGTGTACGTATGTGTATGTCTATAAACAAAAATATATATACATATATATGTCTGGGATAGCCATAACTCAGAGGTTTTGGGTTCTTCATTACCATGGAGGGAGAAGGTTGTCCTCTAGTCAACCTTATTGTGACCACTGCCATCTGTTTGTCCCTTGACTCATAATTACTAGAAACATATAGAAAACCCTTGAGGAATATCTAGATGAGAAAGAATAAATTTAAGAGGCTCAAGACCTAAAAGCAAAGGCTTACAGAAGCTATAATAATTTATCATCTTTTTGGTTTTACCTAAATTGCATAATCGGCATAGTGTAGTGCAAAAGTATCATGCTTAGTTACATTCCTTCTTTTCCTTAGACATCTTTCCACCTGTGGATTTGAGAGCAACTAGGAGATTAAACTTTTAATAATTAATAAGTTAATACCCTCTGGGTAGGTATTTTATACCTTGTTACTAGCCCAGTGCTCAGTAACAGTGTTCCACAGAGCTGGATGTGGTTGGAAGTGTGTTGAGACAGGAGTTGAGTTCTCAGCTTAGGAAACATCTGTTCAAGGTGGTTAGGATATGGTTAAAGATGAGAGTGCTTAGGCTGAACTTTGGGATGAAGTAGGTGATACTGAAATTACACTGGAGAGACACCTCATAAGGGATTAGTGTTGCTTGAGACTGGTCAAATTTAAATCATAAAATTTTAGATCATGTTCACAAGAGAAGCACCTCAATTGGTTTTCTGAAAGCTGAGTTGGATGTGGGCTACTTATAAATCTCTATTATTATTCTGTCATCTAGGTGTGAGAACTGGCTTTAAGTTTCAACTCTTTGGAAACCTCCCTTTCCTGGGCAGAGCTGAAGGTTGATGGCAGGCATTTCCATCAGTGTCTCTTAGTCACAGAGCTGTTGCCTGAATGCTCACACTGAGAGCAGCAGGGCCTAAGGGTGCACTTCTACAGCTGGTGTCATTTGATATAAATCTTGCTGCTGAAAAAGCAAAGGCACATGTCCTTGTCTCTAGCCTTGCTCTTTTTATTCTGTGATAACTTTCAGCTTGTCTAACTTGAAAGTCAACACCAGCCCAAGCGAGAGAACAGAAGGAGGGTAAGGGTAAAAGTCACTTTCATGCAAGTTATTGGGAGGTGCAGGAGGAAAATTCTCACTGCAATGCAAGGAGAGACACGAAACAAGCCCTGTGCTCTGAAACACTGCATTAACAGTACAAATTAAGAAATGAGTTAAGGGGAAAAGTGTGAGAGACCAGATGGAAGAGAACGCAGTCGGCTAAGTGCACACTGAACAAATTCATCTGCTCACATCATCTCATGCATTCGCTGCCCCCAAATGTGGAAAATGCTGCAAAGATCTGTTTCCCAGCCTGCTCTCTGGGCTCCTTGTCCCTGTGCCCCCAGTGCTGCACTGGCTGTTCACACTCAAGGGCGATGCAGGCACTGTAATGGTCAGTGCCGTCACTGTTCTCTTGGTGCTCAGCCACCACCTGCGGGGCCACAACTCTGCCTATTATGGTTCTTGTCTGAAACCTTTGGGGCCCATATTTGTCCATTCCAGCTTGGGAAGAGCTTTCTGTGAGGATCTGCAGAGCTGCTTCACTGTCTTCCTTTCAAATTCCCTTTGTGCTGTCCACATAGGGATGGAGTTTCTAGCATGAAGAGACGTGCATCCATCTGTCTGACCCGTGCTGCTCTGTCCTCCCTTGTGACCTTCACCCAGCTGAATGCTACATCTCTTCTGACCAAAAAGTAACCCTTACAGGGTAACTGGCTGATTTATAGGCTGAGTCTTGCACCTTTGAGTAAACATTTTAATGTTAATTAGAAGTTAAAGGCTCTTAGTTTGATTTGTATTCTCCCCTCTCTTTCTGATCCTCCTGAGAATCTTGGCCCTGATCACAAATCACGGTGAATACCAGAGTGTTCTTGATGGAGAAGATGCAAAGAAAATGGACCTATTTTTACAAAAGAATGAGATTTAGTTTGTTTTTTCGTTAACTGTCTGCAACCTCTCAGCCAAAGCTCAAACCATCGCTGGCCTTTGAGCTCTGTGTGCTGACTGGAAAAGGTGAGTCAGCAGCTCAGGACTCAGAAACCACTTCAGCCTCTCAGCTGGTTCACAGCACTGTCACAATCACACACTGCTTGCAGGGCTCCCGAGACAGAGGAGAGACAGGAGAGGCAGGTTCAGCTGCTGAGGTTTCTGATGTTCACCAGAGGTCACACTGCAGCTGGGGGCAGGGGAGGCAGCAGCATCTCCACCTTCCTCCCTGGGCTTAGCAAGAAGGGGTAGACTCCTCCAAAAGGAATTTGGAGTCCCTTCAGTACAGCTAATGGATGGGAACATCCAGAGTGCATGGCAGAGCCCAGGGAGCAGGCATGCAGAGGGAGGAAAGGTGGAGCTGCTTTGTGCAGGGTGGGTTTGGTGGTGGGGACAGGTAAAGGAGTGGGATTTGTTCCTCTGCTGGAAACTGTCCCTTCCTGCTCTTTGCCAGAATGGGAGTGGGCAGCTCCTGCCAGGGAGAACATCTGCTCTTAGCCACAATCAGCCCCTAGCTGCTGGCTCCAGATTCTTTTGGGAAATGCACTGGAAATCTGCAGTTTTGACTAGAATTGAATGTTAATAAGTTGATCTAAAGCTCCTATATATTTAGTCTCACTTCATCAAAATAATATAGGAAGCTTACTGTTTGTCAGCTTTGAGACTGCAGTAAACATGAACACAGCGGAAGCCAAAATGAACTTTATTCTGGTAAATCTAGTGGTCAGGCTCTTGTTTACAATACTTAGAAATACTGCTGTGACCAAAAGCACGAAAGCCATATGGAAAAGAAGAAAATAATGTTCTGGCAGGGTTCTTTAGAATTCATTCTGTCATTAACTAAAGAGAATTAGGACTGTATGTGAAATGTGGAACTATGGCATAAGACAGAGGAAGGATAGTCCCTTTTTGTGGTAGAGCAAACAGAGTACTTAAGTAAACTGAAACTAAACCCCTGCATTTCATCTTAAAAATAGTGGTTTACAATAGAACCTGGCCCCATGCTACGAACTCCTTGTTAAAGACAGTAATTTCACAGTTGCTTTTTAGGTTACAAAGCGTGTCTCAGCTACAGAGACTAGTAATTTCTCTACCAATTTAAGAATCTTCAGTCCTGTGGCCACTTGGCACCTAAGAATGTTAATTGGGTCCCAAAGGCCTTGCTGGGAATAGATGTCCTTCTGTAAATAGGGATTTGGAGAACTTCTTTTGCCTCTCTATTTCTTAGGAGACTGTAACCATAAATTTACACATCTTGGGAATTTTTGGTGTGGTGTAGCAGTTAGTCTTTAGTTATTTGGCATCTTTATAATGTAGTAATGAATTCTTTAAATTCTGCTGGCTTCTCCTTCTTCCATCCCTGAAGTTAGTCTGCAGGAAGAAGACACAGAGCATGCCTTCATTCCTCTGTGGGATTCTGATGCCTGTGTTTCTCTTGTCCAGCATGTTTCTTCTAACCTTAATAACATTTTCAATTTTTATTCCCTATTTTTAAAGTTGTAGCAGAACTACATAGAAATTGTAGCATGAGTCATGTGTGTACTATACTGGCCCATGAATCTCCAAACTGATGTTAGTCTGGCAGAACATCAGAGAATATATCAAAATGATGGAAGATGAATTAAGGACTAGCTGTAGCCAAAGCGTGCTGTTCTCTCCCTAGACCTTGGGAATTCTGCCTCTCTGCAGGAGGGAGTGTTCTGCAATCCCTGGTCCATGAGAGCTACCCAGACAAGTGGATGAGGTGGTCCCCAGGGCCACCCAGAGCATTGGGATGTCTGCTGCTCTCTTATGCTTTTCATCAGCTGGGGGAATAAGGCCAGTGGCACTGATCTCTGTAATCTCCTTGGCAATGTATGGATGAAAAGCACTGTGTCAAATTTAAGTGTTTTGAGTTGTTATCAGGGAAAGGTTGACAAAAGTATGGTGGGGCCTCCAGCATTACCTGTTTGGTGTCAGTTTCCCATATGATGTGGACAGACAGCGCTGCTGAGAGCTGGAGTCAGCTGTGAAAGCCACAGAGCCAAGGGGAGCCTGGAAATATTGGAAAGGAGTGAGAGAGTCCTGGCCTTGTTTGGTGTTTGTGTGCTGGGAGAAGGACTCATAAGAACATGGCATGAGGAAATGTGTGTGCAAAAAGCCTCCTTACGTGTGCTGTGGTTCTGCTCTGGGATAGCTGCAGCTGTCCTGTCTCACAGGAGCTTTATGGGAGAAGCTGAGGTTGATGCCTTGCCCTGCAAGGCTGGATATGGGAACAGTACCAGGTCTCAGCAGCACTGGTGACAATGGTCTCACCCTGTACTGTCACAGGGAGCTGCTAAGCAGGTGAAAACAGCTGAAACTAAGCTGAAAACAGCTCCAGCTCTAACATTGTCCATGAGATCTTGGTTATAAATTACTTAAAATCCTCTGTGGTGAGTCTGGTGACACCCAGGGACAGGCTTCATTGCTGCTCTCCAGGATTTCAGCATCCTCCAACTTCCCAAAGACTGCCACTGCTGCTGTGCCCAGGAGTGCTGTGCCACAAGCTCCGAGCAGGAGCCTGGCTATGAGCAGCAGAGCTGCATGGTTACCACAGCAGCCCTAAAACCTACTTCCTTTGCTGCTGTCATAACCTAACCAAACCAAGGAGAGCTTTTCCCAGCTGCAATGATGGCCTGTGAAAACACACCATGCATAAGGCAGGCATGCAGCTGGAGGAGCAGAAATACTGCAGCTGGCCTGGAGGAAATGTGAATGAAAATAGGTGTGTGTGTGTGTGTGAGACAGAAGAAGCAACAGATCAAGGGATAAAAGAATGGTCTGTATTGATAACCAAGGATGTGACTGACTGCACTAAAACTGGGTAAGTGCTGAAAACTGTGTGACAAGTCTGGCTGCCTGTGCCCTGATAAGCCTCACATGGATGGCTTGTCAGGAAAAGGCCTGGGTGCTGATAAAGCCACAGTGCAGACGAGTCCTTGGGGAGCAAAACTGCTCAAATAACAGACAGATCACAGTAAATCCTCAGCACATCTTCTGTGCAAGTTGTCCTTCTCCTCTCCCGGCAAGCAAACAGACAGTGGGAGCTAAGGTACCCAAAATGAGGGGGGTGGGGGGAGGAAAGGCACTGAGCAGCCACTTCTTCTAGATAATAGGGATTTCCAGGAAAAAGGATCACCCTGTGGTAACCATTAACTCCTGAAGATGGCAAAACCTGCTCAAGAATTTGGAGCTTGTCACTGAAGAGGAAGCTAAGGGGTGCATTGAGGATTTGGCACGCTCGGTCTCGTCTCACACAGGATCCAGCAGGAGCACCTCGGCGAGCTTGGTGCCTGTGAGTACAGGGCTGGGAGTGAGCATGGCTGAGAAAATGGGACCAAAACAGTTATTCAAAATGAACATCACCTTCCTGTTTCGTAAGGTCATGCACTGTTGCTGCATTAATTTGCTGTATCATAGCCACATTAAAAACTTCTCCATTCTTAAACAAAGCTTTCACACCTTTTTTCATTTACAACTGGTAAGACCATCAGAGTTTAAGAAGCTTTAGTTTTGGTGTGATCAGTGTAGCAAAAAAATAATCAGGCCTAAGTTGAGCTGTAAGAGGCTCTAAGGGCTGAAAAATACTGGATAAAAATATCAGGGGAAACAGGAGGGCAAGGAAAGTTCTCAGATGCTTTCAGTGATGGCAAGTGCAAAACTGAAACTACTCCTAAGCACTCTGACTTCACCATTCCCACCCAAAGCAAGTTGACTTCCCACATGCCTGCGTAAAGGATGAGCAGGTCGTGGCCCGGGAAGAGACCTACTGCCGAGGGGCATCCGAGGAAGACTGCTGGGAGCCCAGCCAGTTTATAAATGGATTTAAGGCTAGGGTTCCCACATCCTCTCCGTGGAGACAGTCCCAAAGAGCTACTGTACACCTCCTATTTCTCCTTCAGCTGCTAGCTTGCATTTCCATATTCCACTTCTCTTTAAGTGAGCCCCATCTCTTTGGGATCAAGTCCTGATTTCCATTACTGTTGTTGGCCTTATGAGCATCTGAAGTTTGAGTTATTTTTCTCTTGTTTCTCTTTTTCTGGGTTTAATTGTTTCCTGTATAAGATGGTGGTTTCCATAGATACCTTGGACATGGTTTATCTCTCCTTCCTGGACATACAGTTCCTCCCAATGAATTACACAACAATTTGCCATATCTGCTTGGGGCCTTGGTTTCTTCATCCATATCACTGCTTTACTGAGCATTTTAACACTGTTGTTCTAGCATGTCATCTTGACAAGCTGCCTTGTTCTCTTTACACAACTTTCAACCCACATGACGGAACTCTTGTCCAGCCAGTTTTAAATTAAAAAATGGTACATTGCATGTCTATTTTAGGGTTTTGTACTGATAATTGTTGGAAACTTTAGCTCAGCTTTTCTCTGCTATGGGTAACTGTTAAACAGAACAGTGTTTTGTTATTTTTGTTCCCCTCCCCCCCCTCCACCCCCTTGAGAAATGTTATCAAAGAACAAAGTCTGGCAAAGTATTCAGGATTGGTATGCTCCTAAATGAGAGCTGAGATAGCAATGCCATTGGTCTTTCAGACAGCTCTAGCGTGAGTTTTCTCTCTTTATCCTGTCTCCACCTTGTCCCAGAGGAAAGCATTTGTTTCTGGACTACAGAGGTAGATGCTAACGTGAGTCACTGCTTGGTATTTAGTGGTAAGAAATTTAAGCACTATCAGTGTCCCCAAATGCTAACAGAAACAAAGAAAAATCTGGATATGGTGTAGGTTAGTGCTTTCTTGGGTGTATTTTGCTCTTGTCAGGCTATTCAACGCACAAGTGGGGCTGTTCTGCTGATTCAGCATCACAAGAAATGATGCCAGGGCAGCTCCAGGCCACACTTCAGGAATTACAAAGGAGACCATTAGAGTCACAAGTTTTCTCTTTAGCTGGTTTATAAATGGATTTGTTTTCTTTCTTGCTCATTTGTCCCAGAGCTGTTAATAAATAACCTTTTCAATGTCCCTGCTCCTGCAGGAGATGTGAGAAAAATGTGTGCTCATGTGAATTTGCTGCAAGCTCTGCAGCTGGGCTGGAGATCCTGTGGCTGGAAGGTTGGCTCTGGCTTGAGCTTGGTGCCTCCCATCCCAAGCCAGGAGGAGAATGGTGCTGAAAGAGGCTGGGGAACAGAGTGGCTCCAGGGAAGGAGCAGACCTGTAGCTCCTTTTCTCACAGGCCCAGGGTTTCTGGACAGAAGGGTGGGCTGCTGTGACTGCTCCCCTGTGCCCATGCTACCTTATCCAAAATATTTCATGTTTGTATTTTGAAATATTTGAGGCAAGAATAGTGGGGAGAGGAGAGATTAATGGAGACAACACAAATTGAAAACCAAACTGTGTCTTGATTATAAATGGGTTTCTTTTCCTGAGCCTAATTCTTCTCTCAGGATTTACTGCACAACCCAGTAATAAGTAATCTGAACTTTAGAGATTAATAGCATCCTGTGCCAGCCCATTCATCCAGCAAAACTCCCTTGCTGTTTTGTTGCATCTCAGCATGAGGCTCCAGACTTTTCGAAGTGCTCCTCTGACCATGGAAATTTAGATTCATATTTACCTTATTTCCTTCGTAACTTCCAATAAGCATTTCTTCTCTTACACTCAGGAACTTTGTCAAGGCCTGTGCCCCGCAATAGCCTTTGATCCCATGTTCCTTACCATTGGTTGTCACTAAAAATACCAGAGGGTAATTAGTTTCCTGCTATTTGAAATGGAAATTGTAGCAGCATGAGGAACAGAGAATTATATTCATGCCAAATATCATGAGCTGAATTCTCTTCATGGTTTGTGGGAATCCTAGTTATTAAAGCTGACCTCTGAGAAATCAGTATATTTTTCCACAAGGACTAGACAGTGGATGTGTTCCTCAGCAAGAGAAAAAAACAATTCCAGCTGTTCCCTGGCCTGTGCTCTGCGATGAGGAATGGAGATCACAGTGCTGACAGCTGGAGGTAAAGGGGTGAGTTGGGAAGAGCTTAAGCAGGGCACTGTCCTTTTAAATGCATGCAGCCCTAACCCCGGCCTGCTGAAAGGAGGCAGCAGGGCTGCTGCCCTGCCTGAACAGCAAGGGATTCAGGCATTCAACATCTGCTAGGATTGGGTGCAAAGGGAAGCTCCCTGCTGTGTTCTCAGATGGATGCTATGCATGTTAAGGGAGGAAAAGATCACTGGGTACCTTATGGGACTGAGAAATGCTCATCTAAGACAGCAAATAGAAGTGCTGGAAATTGCAGTGTTAAGGGGTGGCACAACCTGGGTATAGGCAAAATCCCAGGCACAATTAGGCCCTGCAGCTTATGCCCTCGCATGTGGGACTGCTGTGTGTCGCCCTGAAAACTCAGCTTCTGAGCTTGCTGACATGGTTTGCTAAAGACTTTCCCAGGACATAGATATGTGTACATGTCTTGTGATGGGCATCTCTCATGGCCAGTGCAGTGGGAAAGTGTTATCCTGACCATCCAATCCCTGGCTGTGGTCAGAAACCTATAAATCCTGGCAGGAAAAATAAACTCTCTCTTGCTGTCACCACACCTCGAGCTGTGTCCGTGTGATCTATTCAGCACCAGCGGCAACAGCTGTGGAATGGGCATCACCCAGGGGCCTTGCCAGGGGCTCTGCTGATGCTGCCCCAGCTTGGAGCAGTGTTTGTGTGTCTGTGATGGGTCTCCAATGGTTTGTGGTCCTGAATGGGAAGTGAAACTTCAGGAGAAATTTGCTTTTCTGTGCAGAAATCGTCGGGCAGCTCAGACAGCGGCTCCACATGCTGACATGTGGCACTTTGGGCAGCTGGGCTGTTTATTTTGGAAAGCAGGGAAGTGAGCCCCTGAAAGTGGTAATGTTATTCAACACACAGGGCAATCCCAGGAATCTACAGTTCAGAGGAAAACATCCTTGAGGTGTGGTGAGAGGCTTGGTGGCCTCAGCCCCTTCAAGGCAGGAAAGTTGTCAGTGGAGAGGGCACACAGGAAAACGGGTGACTGCTGGGGTTGCATTTTGACACCACTGGGAGTCAAAGCATGCCGGGTGCAGAGCGAGCTGTGGGTGCCTTTGGGTCTCTTTCCTCTTCCGTCGTTCCCCATCAGAACCTCCCGTGGGGCGTTGCAGCATTTACAAAGCTCAGGACCTTTTGTTCTCCAGGAAGTTTCTGAACTTGCTGGCCCAACGTGGGTGTTGAAGGGGGGAGTGGTTGTTCTGGAGGCTGTTTCCTCTCTTTTTTTCATGAAAACTTGTACATCCCCCTCATGTGTGGGTGGTTGATGTGACACGGGAAAGGGTGGGCCGTGCTGGGCTGGTGATGTGACTCACACATCACCCATCTTCCAGTGTAAGCAGTGGTCCTGCTGTCCTCAGGAGCAACAATAATTAAATAGTTGTACACAACAGCTGCCTGGGGCTGAACTGGGAGCAAGAGACCAAAGCAGCTGAAGGTTAGTGCCTGTCACCAGCCAGGATGCTGGAGACAGAGAAGGGCATGGCTCTCTATACAGAAACAAGAAAAGCTGATGTGATACTGGATTTCAGTGAAAGCCAAGGCAATTTCTCAGAACTGAGGGTGACCAGCTCACAATTTGCAATGCATAACTTCCAGCTCAAGAGAAATGTATTGTTGACCCCAGTCTCAAGAGAAAAAGAGGAATTATTATGAGAGTTTTGAATTATTATAAAAGTAATGCACACTTATTATATGTCAATAATGTCTAGTAGCTCTTAAAAGAAATAACATCACAAAATAAAAAATACTTGTGCTGAATCAGCAGAGTATTTCAAATGTGGAAATAGGAATGCTAATAAGAAGCAGACCATTCTCTTCTTATTTCATTCCACAAAAGCCATAATCCAACTGTTGAAATTCATGTTCATTTGAAAATAATAAAGTCTTTCGAAGATGCATATTCAGAAGCAAAAATTAAGACAAAACTAGTGCAATTTTAAAGCTGGAAAATGTAAAAGATGGTCAAAAGAAGCATAAGGAAAAAATCACGGCCCGAGAATTAAGAAGAAAAAGAATGTAAGGATCTTGAGCACAAGTGGAAGCCTGGCAGCACTGTTGGGCCATTGCAAATCTGTGTATTCAAACTATCAATGATGACAAAGCTGAAAGGTGTCTGTGCTTGATGCATCATTCTTTACTCCCAAAGAAGGCAAACAAATGCCTTCACATGTGATAGTCAAGCATATTCAAGCAATAATTTAGCTGGTAAGCCAGGGAGGAGGGGAAGTCCCCTGAGCTCACTGGATATTTTTTAATGAAACTTTAGGCTTTGTGGCCAATGGCAATAAATCTTCTGCAGTTAAAATATAGCTTTGATGGCTAGTAGCAAATTGATACCAGAGGTTTCCTGACAGGAAACTGATGTAACTGCTAACAGTTTTCTGATTTGAAAAACCTCTTTGATGTGAGAATCATAAAGAGATGAGTATGAGGACCAGTAGGATACAGCCTTAGAAGTCCAGTAAACAGCATGTAAATGTGAAAAATAACTATCCAAAGGTCATTGTGTCAGCAGTATCCTGCCACTTGCTGGTTGTATTTAAGAATACCGAGTATCTGGTATTGCTGCAATGCAAGTCAGAAAAACATCTTCCTGCAGAGAGATGATTTAATGAGCAGGCATTGGGATGAGTTGGTGGGGCCGGTGTATAACACCAGGGAGGTGGGCTGGGAGGGTGGGAGGGGGAGTGAGTGCCTTGCAGAGAGCCAGGGAGGCTGAGCACCATCCCCAGCTCTGCGCCGTGCGAAGGTCTCTGACAGGGGAAGCTGCTTGGTGCACGGTGAGTGGGGCACTTGTTGGTGTGGCAGCCTGGGCCACTGGGGCTGATGGCCAGAAGCCCTGGACATCACCTCTCCAGCAGTAACTCTGCACTGCAGGGCCATGGGGCACCCTGGGCACAAAGCCCCTCTGTGCTGCAGGCAGCTGTGCAGGGGACAGGAGGGTCAGCCTGCTCCTTTGTGTCCATCTCTTGCTACTACTGCTCAGCTTTTGCTGACCCCAGCACCCAGCAGCTCTCCAGGGTTTCCAGGTGCTTTTCTTTTTTCCAGGAAAAGAGGGCTTGTTCGATGTGTCTGGTGCAATTTCCCAGGGCTGTATTCCAGCCACAACACTAAAAGCAGCAGAAGGATGAGGTGCTCCCACACCAGGCAGCGCTGCACACATGGAGAGCATACAGCAGGGTGCCTGAATGCCATCTGAATGAGACCTGGAGCTTTGCTGGGCAAAGCAGAGAGCACCTTTGTACAGCTGCACCTGTATCCCACAGGGAGAGCACATGGGCTGCACTGGCTTCACCAGCAGCTTAGGAGTGCTTTATCCCTTTCTGCTGACTCCCCTCCTTCTTAAGCAAGGAAACAGAACTGGGAGAAAATCCAGGAGCCACCCTCATCCTGAGGAGGGACTGGCTACACCAGTGCTGGCAGATAGAAATGTCATTTGTCTGAAGACAACTAATGAGCCTTCTTTGCTCTTCTTTTTTGCTAACTTAACAATTCAGTTCCCTCAGTCTTTCCTCATAGGTCAAGCTTTTAGGCTTGTGATCTTCCTTGTTCTCTTCTGGAGTTTCTCCAAGTGGTCTACATCTTTCCTGAAAGGCAGTGTCCAAAATTGGTCATAGAACCTCACAGGAGGATTTACCAGCTTTAGATGGAGGGAAAGATTTGTATAAACTGCGATAGCTGTTTTCTCTGGAAAAGCTACTTAACAGATTGCTCACCACCCTGTCTTTGGGTGATGGCTCTTACTTATATGTCATATTTGCTGTTGTCCTTAAGTGAGTTAGATGTTTTCACCAGGCTCTCACCTATTTGTCAAATTTATTTTCAATTCCAGTCCTACGTGTCAGTGTGCTTTACTCCCAGCTTGGTGTTGTCTCAGATACAGGCACTCTCTTTATCTTCCAGCTCACTGATGCACAGCTATGTGTGCACGTGGGACATTTCAAGCTGCCAAGCTGTATAGCCTAAATTCATAGGAGTCTGTGGGGTTTGAGACATCTAGGGATGCATGATTTCAGTATCAAGTATCTCTGAGAGACAGCAGCCAAAAAACCCATTATACTGTTTGGATTATCAGTTTCACTGACACTTCAATGTTTGTACTTCAGCACTTACAGGTATTTCATCTTGAAAAATATAACCCAGTAAATGTGTATTTATTATTCTGTGTAGCACTACAAGGAGGGGCAGAGATCACAGCAGTATTTAGGCCACAGTCTTTGCCATATGAATAATTAAAATTTGGAGCAAACTCTTCCACACTGTCCCATATAACAGTTGTAAAAGTGATGTAAAATCCTGATCTGGAGCTTGAATTCTTATTTCAAAACGCTGAACATCTTGTCCTGATATTTTGAAATAAAGCCCCTTAAACCAAAGCCATTGGCTTACCGTATGTATGCTCGTATGTAAATTCTAAGACAAACCTGAGCTTCTTGACAGCCTAAGAAAAGACTTTTCCAATATGCTGGCCTGAAGCAGGTGGTTTACATTAATTTACAGCAAAGTCTTCCTAGGTAACTTGGATACAAGCATGCTGAAATGAAAAAGGCAGATGAAGAATGAGTAAGAAGTCAGTTTGGGACAGGGAAAATTTCATAAAAGGGTTAATAAATGAAGCAGTGTGGTTCTTCTAAGTGTTTATGGACTCAGATTTTTGGTTGTGGTGAGTCTGAAGACAGGAGTGCCTTTTGGGTAATGTGCATCAAACCCCGAACCCCACAAGTTCAGCAACCTCACAGAGCAATCTGTGAGGTAATTTCAGGCAATTCAGCCTGAAAAACTTCATGACTACTGAAATCTCATTTTCACTCACCAGGAGGATGATGTGTGTGTCTCCTCTCCATGTTGAACAGCAACACTGACTGCTCCCATGCCCTTTCCCTACCATCACTGCCAGCAGAACTCCACAGACACGAACTCCTGCAGTTAGAAAATGTGCACAGACTGCATTGCCAGAGCCCCTCTCACCTGGGTGTGTTCGTGTGAGAGGTTCTGGGTTGACTTAGCACAGCCTGTGATGGTGGATGACCAGGTTTCTGAGGCAGTGCAGGTGCCCACCTCACTTCATTTAGGCTGGGACTGTATCATCTGTGGAATGGGTTCAGTGCTGTGCAAGGCCAGTCTACCTGCAGCTCTGGTCAGAATGCTCAAGAAAAATACAAGCAATTCTTTATGCAGAGAAGTGATGCTGGTCTCTTCTGGTAGGCAGAAAAGGCTTGGAAAGGCAAAAATCCAGAAAGGATCATTTCTTACAAATTGACCAAGATAATAAATTCCTGCAGGACTGAGAGTTGCAGAAGTTGTAAGCTAGAAGTGGAAGACAGGCAGAGGGAATAGACTGACAATAAATGAATTAAGGTTGAAATTGGTAATGTTTCTAACCATACAGAAGAGTGCTGAGAGGATAAAAGTGGTGGTGGGAACTGTCTCTATCAGTGTGGCACTTGTGAAGTGGAAGAGTGATGGCCTCACAGCTCTTGTGATCCCTTCTGTAACAGACTGTCACCACCCCAATGAAAGATCAAACAGCTTTATCTGTTATGCTAAGTCAAAGCTTTAAAAAAATATTTGTATTTATTAGAGGTGATGGGTCACAGTGAGATTGTCTGAACCAAGCATGGCTTTGGTCTATGCACAGCATCTTTTCTGCTTGACATCCCTAAGATCATTCCTTAAACAAGCCTTAGTCTCTGCATGTCTAAAAGCAGCTGGTTGCCTGATTCCTTTTAACTTCTGTTACTCAGTCTTGTTTGGTGAGAAGGGAGTTGAGGGTGGGCAGCCTGGGCTGTGAGTGACCTCTCCTGGCATGCAGAGGCACCAGTGACCTGGTGTAGTGTTGGCTGGAGGGGCCATTTCCTATTTGTCTTGAGCTCTGGAAGACACAAGTCAAATCTGCTTCCTTGCCTTCACACAGAGCTGCCTCCCACGCTGGTGTGGTCCTTCCTGGTTATTCACTAGGAGCAACAGGGTTTCCACAGCAAAGTTGCTGCAATCTGGAGTAACTGACAACATCCTCCCAGTTCTCTGTCTTGGAGACAGAAGGGATGTTAGATCTGTTTATGTTTTGGGCCATCACTGGATGGAACCAGTGGTAGCCCCTACAAAATAGCAAAAAGACCAAAATTGGAAACAGACAGAGATGCCTGAGCAGCTGGGCTGTGCTCCAGCATCTGGAGAGTGCTCAATGCCCACACAGCTGGGCAGGGCTCCAGCATCAAGCGGCTCTGAGCTCTGAGAGGAGAAAAGTAGCATCATTTCTATGCCTACTTATGGCCCTATGGGATGTTTTAGTCACTGCACACAGTGGGCAGTGTGAGAGAAGGAGTAGAGAGCTGTCTCTGCTTGGGTTCTGACTGGGCACAGGGACAGAAGATTGTGTCTGCTTAATCTTTAGCTGGGGAAAACCACTAGTGGAAGGAAAACCCTGGGGCCTGGCAATCAGTCAAGTACTGCTCCGCTTGGTGGACACTGGGGAGTGTTTGCATGACATCCAGCAGTGTGAATGTGAAATTCAAAGGAGCTGGAGGAAGCTGGAATAACCTAATTCTTTAGCCCCTTCAGAACCTGCAATTATACCTAGAGCTGATGGAGGTAACCAAGTGCACAGAAAAGGGAACTTACTGAAATACCTCACCTTTCTGAACAAACAGCAAGTGAATTTTAACTGCACTGAATTATTTAGATAGATTTGTAGTGTTGCTTTTTGGTTTGGTTTTTGTTTGGACTTTTTCAAATAAGTTTGTCTATTTCAAGTCTGTCAAGTATTCAAGTCTGTACATTTTGAGTGCTCTTTGGAAAGTTACTACTTTGTTACAGTAAATTCTGGATTATGCTTATCACCTTGTACCTTTTCTTTTATGAAACATTTCAATAAAATGCTCCTTGGTGGCATTGGAGTTCAGAGAGATGGATGGTCTGGATTCTACTGGAGTAAAATTCAGGCAAAAGCCATATTCAGGGTTAAGAATATAGTGTGCCTTGGCAAAAAAAATCAGGCTACAGGTAGGATGCAGACAATTATCATTATGCCTCTGCCTTCAGACAAGGGATTTCTAGCTCATAGTTGGGGTGGTCCATCACAGTGAGAACAATGTTCCTGCTCTGTTGCCAATGCTGGCACTTTCAGAGAGTGGCTCTTGAAAAGATACAGCAGACTGACATTATCCATCACAACAGGAAATCTAAAAATCTTACAACTTGTGCAAAGTCACACATCTTTTATTCCTATGACAACAAATACACAATAAATTTGTTCATGGTTGCTTCTGGGCAAGATCTCAGCGTAAGGGTGGCAATAATCATGTGGATGTGCTGCACAACTCTCAGCATCAATTTCAGTTTTCAGGATGCTAACTTCATACCTATACTGTGCAGCTAATTTTACATTAAAACATCTGCTTTAATTCATTCTTCTAGGGTTAAAATAATTTTTGTACAACAGACGTGCTCAGTGCTATCATAACCTGAGCCAACTACTCTCCCCAGTAAGAAGGAAGGTCTCCCAGCCATCATGCTCTGCTGTTTCTAATCACTTCAATCCCTGAGTTCTGGGCGTTTTTGAATAGAGTTGGATAAAATACATTCTTACTTCCTACTGTCTGGTATGTGCACTAGACTATTTTTTTAAGCTGCATTCTTGGAGATATTGGCAAGCATTCTGAGCCTCCAACAGGCACTCACGAAGTGTGAGCGTTACAAGCTTCCAAGTTTCACAGTTAACCTCGGCAGATTTACACACGAGAGGGAACACAGAGCTCCAGGTCAGTGTTACATCCCCAATGGGCCTGTCTGCAGCATCTCCAAAGCGAGCTCTCCTGCCACTTTTAGGTTCCATTTTCTCTAAGAAGGTAAGAAGCTGTTATTTGCCTATGGCTGGAGATTTCCAGAGGTATTTTGCTTCTTCTCACTTGTGCTAACTTCTGAGAATAACTTGAGGATTTAGGGTCATTTGTAACGTGAGATAAGACTATATAGTTCTGGAACCTGAGACCACCACTCATATAAAACCAGGGCAGTTAGAAGCTGACCCTGATCAGAACTTGAATGCTTTTGATATTTGCCTGTATGATATGAAGTGCCAGGATGGATTTGGAGCATTGATCTGGGTCTGGAGGTCTGGAGACCTCTGGAACACAAGTTCTGGCATGCAGATGCAGAGCAGGTTCAGTCACCCTCTCCAAGTGTGACAATAGTTGATGTGGTTGCCTGCACTGAGGTATTGCCATCCTGAATGACCTGTCATGTACTTCTTAACATCTCCTGGAATATTTGTGCATAAGGAGGAGAGAAACTATTTCCCATGTGTGTCAGATGATAGGTGCTTTTGACTATGGAGCGTCACTGTTGGTGGAAATGGATTTCATGTCATAGTGGGAGCACATATGTCCCCTGGAGCTATCTGTTTAAGTGTTGAATTTACATCAAAGTTATAAATCTGGAAAATACACTGATACCCTTTCTAGAGCTTCATGTAGTAAGATGGTATTTTATTATACAGTTGCAAAACTGGCCAAGTCTAAGTTTTGAAATGAGGTTTTGACTGTGGGATACATGAAGGATTATCCAGAGCAGAAAAATGTGAAAAACAGCATCATGCTATCCATGCACTAACAAGTGCAAGGTATATGTATATTGGTTCTGAAAGCTCAAATGACATATTGGTTGTGAATTATTTTCACCAGCCATAACTGGCCTTTTTTACAGAATTATATTGCTGACCATATATATTAAACCACAAAAATCTTAATTTGTTAGATAGGTTATTGTCACCCTGAAAACTCAGCTTCTGAGCTTGCTGACATGGTTTGCTAAAGACTTTCCCAGGACAGTAACTGTAAACATAGATATGTGTACATTCTTTCTGTTACACATCTTGTGATGGGCATCTCTCATGGCCAGTGCAGTGGGAGAGTGTTATCCTGAGCATCCAATCCCTGGCTGTGGTCAGAAACCTATAAATCCTGGCAGGAAAAATAAACTCTCTCTTGCTGTCACCACACCTCGACCTGTGTCTGTGTGATCTATTCATCTCCAGCGGTAACAGGTTATCCCAAATATACCTGTAACATTTAAGGAATTAGAGTGGTGCAAGTTCTGCAAAGCACGTGATTTATAACCATACTGTGCCAATTCTGCAAACACAGGCCATTCATAAGCTGGTGGGCAAAGGCAGAAACTTCACAGGGAAAAGGGACTACAAGAACATGCCAAAAAACCTGCCTTTGGGGTGTGAGGAAAGATGGGCTACTGGGATACTGACATCCTTCTTCTGCTCTAGTCACAGGTACCAAACCAAAGATGTCCTCAACAAGAACGATTCTACTCATCCTGGGATTCCTCTCTACTTTGGCTGTAATTGCTTTAATTGCTGTAGCAGTCACCCAAAACCAGCCACTGCCGAAGAATATTAAGGTATTACCAGCCGGTACCCTCAGGGAAAACAAGCTGGGGGGTCAGGTGTCCATTGTGCTCACAGACACGTCACTGCCCTTGCTGGCTCTAGCTAATCACTTTTCCTGGCTCCATGCACCTCAACATCTTGTTTTACATCTTTGTGGTAAAACCAGTTACAGCTTCACAAGGAATCGTGTCCTAAATAACCAGTCCCAACTTCGGGGTTTCTCTGCTCCTGTTTCCTTTGACGGGAGTTTTGCACTGAAGCTCTGCTGGGAGGAGCAGTGACAGCCACTGCCACAGCTGCCAGGCTGTGTGTGCCTGGTCCCTGTGCCTGGCTCGGTGTCTCAGGTGTGATATGGGCTCTGTTTTGCCACAGTATGGGATCGTGCTGGATGCGGGATCGTCCCACACCAACCTCTACGTGTACGAGTGGCCAGCAGAGAAGGAGAACGACACTGGGGTGGTGAAGCAGGTGGAAGTGTGTAAAGTTGAAGGTAAGAGGAGAAAAAGGAGCTGGGGAAGGGGTGTGGGATGAAGAAGAGACAATGTAATAAAAGTGTGAGGGAGGAGAAATCTAGAGGAAGAGGCCAAAAGTAGAAACAGTGTTACATCTGTGAGATAATGTATATCTCACTGCTTCCCAGGGGGAGCTGTATGTGCCTGACCTTCCTGGGGAGAAAAACAGATCCAGTCTTCCATTTGTTTCCAGGATGCTTGGAATAAATTGCTTTTTGGAAAGAACTACACTAAAAAAATCTACTTATATAAAATGTCTGCATGCACTCTTGCTGAAGTGCTGATGAACGCAATGAGAAGGGAGAGCACGGTTTGATCTTTTTCGAGGTTTCTGTGCAAGCTGTGCACAGGGCTTGTGACTCAGGGTTGCTCAGCTAATGCGTGTCATGGCGCTTTTTAAATTCTATTTAATTGCTGTCTAGATACTGTATTTTTAGGAATATTAGGAATATACTGAATTTTAGGAATGGTTTAGGAAGGCATGAATGAAGCCCAGGGGTGCACACAACAAGGAACAGCACAGACCATCATGGATCACTGCATTCTGAGGTGTTGTCAGACCTGCCTGGGGTCTTTCCAGGCCTCTGCAGTGCAGGGGAGAGCCCTACTGTTACCAAGCTGTCGTGATGGCTGTGCAGTGCTGCAGCATCCCACGTCACGAACAGCACACTGAGCACACAGCAAGCTGGAGCAAATGGGGCTTCCCTGCTGCCATGCAGACACTGGTCCTGGGGCAGTCCAGGGAGCCAGGGGACACATGGCAGAGAGGGACAATGATTCTTTCCTTGGCTTAGCATAAGATGAAATAGCTGCAAAACAGCCGGTGTTGGAGTGTGAGTATAAAGTACACAAACAAATGACAGCATCTGCCCCGGAGGAGCCAGCATAGAAGGGTCAGGGATATTCAGGCACAGATCCAGGGTACACCCAGGCAGACTCAGAGAAGAGACTGCAGATGTTCAGGGCATGCTGAAGAAATAGCTTTTCTCAGCCCTCACTGCTAGTTCATAGCCTGCTTTGCAGAGAAAGGGTGGCAGATGCTGGGCACTGTGACCACCCACTACGTGCATTGGGTTTTGTTGGTGCTGCAGGATTTCTAGAGCTGCTCAGGAATGATGTGGTTGGACCTGATTCTGCTGCCTGTGATATGGTTTAACACACCTGCTGCTCATGACAGCATTCTGGGGCTATGCTTGGAGTCTGAACAATGAAGTGCCTTTACTTCTTGCAGGCCCTGGGATCTCAGGTTACTCCCATGCCACAGAGAAGGCAGGTCCCTCTCTGGCACAGTGCCTACAACAAGCAAAAGAGGTGATTCCCTCAGCACAGCACAAAGAGACACCCGTCTACCTCGGAGCAACTGCTGGCATGCGGCTTCTCAGGTACCGCAGGGCTCGTCCCCTTCTCCTGCAGCACTGCACCTGGGATGGCCATGGCTGTGCACTGGGGGCCTCTGGGGAGCAGCCCTTGGACATGCTGCCAGCTCACACTGTGCCCAGATACCCTCCCCTGCTGCTGGCCTCTCAGAGCCCCGAGTCCCCTGGACTTTTCCAATGCTTCCCCGCTCGCTCCAGCCTTCCATCATCTCCTGCATCTACATGCAGCACCAGGAGATCAGCAGTGCCCAGGCTGATGCCTAGACTTCCCCACAATTAAGGGATGCTCGAATATCCCCACAATCTGGTATTAGGCCTAATCCTGGATTTTTGAGCCCAAACATGCTTCAACTTCCCACAGAGGGCCATTAGAGGCTAAGGCAACAATTTTATAATCACATCCTCCTTTAATCAGAATTTGTGATTTTCATGAGAGTGACACAGACCTCTTCTGGCTAGCACAGGGAACTGATCTTAGGTATATATTGCCTAGGAAATCTTCCTGGGAATATCTTTTGGATTTCTTCTCTAATGGTGACAGCAAAGAGTGAGAGGAGTCTCCACAGTGCAATTCCTATCAGGACACATGCTACAGAACAAGAGCTCTGGTCTCTGCCCCAAGTAGTTACCACTCTCAGCTGTGGGGTCTGTAAGTGTCAGAGCTGGTGGCAGCTGTGCTGTCAAGGTGTGACAGAGAGGACCATGGCCAGCTAGACCTGGATGATCCATATGAATGACTGGTCTCTCATCCTTGACACTTGGTGGGGAGTTGCAGCCTGCCCACTCAGAATAAAGCACATAGAGAGCTGTCAGCCAGAGTTACTCCATCCTTTCTCCCATTCATCCAGGTTGCAGAATGAAAGTGCAGCTGACAAAGTCTTGTCCTCAGTAGGAAGCACACTACGCTCAGCTCCCTTCAACTTCCAGGGCGCCAGAATCATCACTGGTCAGGAGGAAGGAGCCTATGGATGGATCACCATTAACTACCTTCTGGGCAATTTCAAGCAGGTAGTATATCTATAGCAAGTACCTTTGAACCATTGGTTTGCAGCCCTTTGTAAGTCCTGCCTTGCAAAAGGTGTCACAGGCACTCCCTTCCCTTGTAATCCATTTACCAGGGATCAGGAAGCTGCACTTCTTGCCTCAGCAGTAGCTGTGAGTACATCCTGGTACTTAGTGCTACCAGGATGCACCACTATAGTCAGGCTGCAAGCACTGAAATAAAACACCGGCATCTTCAATAATTTTGATTGGGTACATCATCCTTCTCACTTCCCAATCTAAAATATTTCTGTTTCTGAGAAGTTTGACTATGGTTCTTTCCTGTTGAGCTTATAAATCTTCTGAGAGCTGAAACAGTAATCAGACTGTTTTTTCTCATAACAGTAGTATTAGATTTCATATTCTTTCCCCTTCTGCAAACACTTGGGCATGATCCATCTTCTGTATTTATAAGCTTGCATTTTTGTTCCAGCTCTCATGTTCTCTCCAGGATTTCCCATGTTTCCTGTGTTCTGTGCTTCTGCTTCTTTCCTCACAGTTCTTTCTCTTTTTCATTTCTCCAAAATAAATCTTCTCCATGCCCAATATATTTGGTTTACTTTAATTTTTTTTCATTTTTTTACCAAGTCTGGCTGGAAAAAGCTTCTACACTCCCTGAAATCCTTAAGTGAGACATCAGGAGCACTAGACCTTGGAGGAGCCTCCACACAGATTACCTTTGTATCAAAGGACCTCTCTTCTGAGTCCCCAGAGAACCAGCTCTACTTCCGTCTCTATGGCAAGGATTACCAAGTGTACACGCACAGCTTTCTCTGCTATGGGAAGGACCAGGCCCTGCAACAGAAACTGGCCATGGACCTACAGGCAAGTACATCCACACCTGTAATTGAACAATCCTGGACCCTGCCAGCTTTGGGATACTGGTGCTGTAAAAGTTGCTGTGTCCCAGCTCACCTCTTAGTCTGGATCAGGGAAATGTCACTGTTCTCCAGACAGGCTGGGCATGAGTGCCCAGAGAGGTGACAGTCCATACTTTCAAAAGTACTACTGATTTGAGATGCCTCAATTCTTGGACATGGGATAGCAAGAGAACTAACTGAATTTAACTGAAGTACTCAGGGGAGGTGGCATTTTACCATCTCTGAGAAACCCAAATCAACAGCACAGCTTCACAAGCTGTGACTTAGAATAATTTGCCAGGTTCCTTACAAGGAGGCTGTGGCAGTACCCACATCTCCCCCTGCACAGCCAGTGCCTTCAGCCATCCTTATCCCTTTGACCTGATGTGTGCACCTGGATGAGATGTACTGTGACAAGTGCCATCCTTCCTTGTGGTTGTTTCCCAGGGTGTTATTCTAGAGTAAAGTGTAACAGCTTGGATTGATTTTTACTTTCAGACCGTGGAGAACAGCAGTCTCCCCGACCCATGCTTTCACAAGGGTTATGAGAGGACTATAAATATTAGTGACTTCTTCAAAAACCCTTGCACATCAGACAAGAAAAAGCAGTTACCTTTCAGCCAGCTGTACATAAAGGGAGAGGGGGACTATCAAAAGTGCCGAGAAAACATCCAGAAACTCTTCAACAAAAGCAATTGTCCTTATTCCAGTTGCTCCTTCAATGGGATATACCTACCTCCATTACAAGGGGATTTTGGGGTGAGTCTTCACTCATTCTTCAACTCTCTGTAATCCAGAATGTCAGAAGAGCAGAAATTCAGAGTAATGCTAGAGTGTGTTCTTTATGACTGAGGCAGGAAATCATTTACAAGATGGTTTTTTGGACATGTAACTACAAAAGTAGCGCTGCACTTGCTGTGAGGACAGTACTGGCCAGTACTGCACTGTCCCCATTCTAACCCATCTCCTTGGGGTGCTCTGTTTACTCACTTTTAAGCTGTCTTTCCTGATGTCCAGCACCAGAGGCAGGAGAGCCTGCTGCAGGCAGGAACACTGCTCCTGCAAACCTTGTCTCCTGAGGTCAGTGGTGGTACCAGATCTGAAACTCACCCAGCAGTGTCTGAGTGCCACTGAAACCAGTCAGCTCACCTATCTGCTTCCCTGACACGATGAGGAGACAGTGCACGCTCTGAACACACATGATGTGTGACACCATGCTGACCATCAGCCCCAGAGCTGCAAGAGCTGCTCAGTGATTGTGAGGCTTTCCAGGGAACTGCTAATACAATCTTGTCCTGTTCCTAAGCTGCCTCCTACCTACCAGCTACTGGCCATGGTCAGAAATGGGGTTTCTGGACCTTGGATTATATGATGGGGCTCTGTACAATCCTTTCAGACAATCACCTCTGCTCTTTGTGCTGATGTTGGTTGCACACTCAGCTCAGCCAGCTGCCAAAACAGGATCATGGTTGTGATGGCAATCAGTGCTCACTGTGTGCCACTGGCACACCTAAAGGAGAGAGCCCACAGAAGTTCTTCAGGATATCATAATTCCTACCTCCATGTCTCAGCAGCTCTGAGCCATATGTCTCAGAATGACATCACTCCTGAAAACATTCCTGCCCTTGTGTGTGTGATGTTTCTTCTTATATTTCTCTATGTATAAATAAACTCATTTTCTTTTGTGTTATTTGTGGCCTAGTCAGATTAAAAGAATCTTTCTCCTTCAGGCTTTTTCTGCTTTCTATTTTGTGATGAACTTTTTGAACCTGACCAGTGAACCAAACCCCCTTGCCCTGAACAAAGTGACCAGCACCATTGAGAGCTTCTGTGCCCGGCCTTGGCAAGAGGTAAGCTGCACTTGTTGCACTAGACTGGGGCTGCTGATACTTTTCTGTAGGATAAATGGCTGGGGTTAATTTCCAGAACAAGGGAAGATCCCCTCAGCACCTGAAGTGGATGCTCAGGTACAAGCTGGAGCAGTGGGAAGGTGAGTTTAACAGCCTGGTGATTGTCTCCTTCCCTAGGTGAAGACAGCATATCAGCACATCAAAGAAAAGTACCTGAGTGAATATTGCTTCTCTGGAGCCTACATCCTCTCTCTCCTGGAAAATGGCTATGAGTTCACTGAAAATAATTGGCAAATGATCCACTTCCTTGGAAAGGTGTGTTCCGTGGTGGGCAGGGCTGTACCCCAGCAGTTCTCTGCAGCCTCTGCTGCACAGCCTAGCCCTTATCCCCAGGAGTGCCACTGCTCAGGCATTGCCATGGGCAACCTCCCAGCACTGATTCTGCTCTTCTGTTTCAGATTGGCAGCAGTGATGCAGGTTGGACCCTGGGCTACATGCTGAACCTGACCAACATGATCCCTGCAGAGGAGCCAGCCAGGCCCCCTCTCTCCCATGGCAGCTACGTGGGGCTGATGGTGCTGTGCTCCCTTGTGCTGGTGTCTGTGCTCCTGTTTGCCTGGCTTCTCTTCCACAAGCCCAAGTGCCTGCAGAAGGGGATTGTTTAGGAAGAATCTGAGGGGAGAGGACCCATGTCATCCTGGCTGCTCAGGGCTCAGGAGACCCCAGCAGAGCAGAGTCCCTCTCACTGAAGCTACTGACTGTACAACAAGGGCATTTATTTCTTCTGAATCACACTTGCACTGACAGATGTTGGGACATCAGGCTCGCCACCTTCTCTGCCAAGGACAGACAAGCTCGTGTCCCCTCCTTGAGTGGGTCGTACTCTCATTCAATGAAACTTTGCTGCTTGTTGGTTTCTGCCTTGTGCACAGCATTATAAAGAGAAAAGTGGCAGCAATCTTTGGGAGCCAGTGCTCCTGCAAGGGTTATCTCAGGGTCACAATCCCACTGAGCTCTTGGGAGCTGTCACATACAGGGTGATCCTGCTCCTTCTCCGCTGAAGCTGTTCCCAAGAGCCCTTTCTGCACCAGCACACCTCTGCTCACCTCCCCACGCCCTGAGCTCTCACTGCCCTACAGCTGGCTACAGCTCTTGCACCTGGCTGGCCCCTGAAGGTGGGTCAGGCTCCCAAATGCCACTCTGAGAAAAGAAGGGATGAGGATGAAGAAACCGAGCGTGCTTGTGGTCATCAGCCCTTAGCTGGGTTCTGTCGGCTGTCAGCTCCTTTTGCAGGTGGCAAAATGCCTTTTTCCCACGTCTTCCTGATGTCATTGCTGGACCAAAGCTGGCTCGCTGTTGCACTGAGCCGTTCCCGCGTCCCTAAGGCACATCAGGCCACAAGTTCCCAGCCAGGCATTGCTGCTTGTTGTAGGAAGATCTTGTATTGTACTGGTTCCTTGGCCAGAAGTGATTATTTATGCCTGCAGGGACTCTGGTGTGAGCAGTGTGCCCTCAGGTATAGACCCACTGAAGCAATCCAGGGCCACTGTGCTGGTAACACAGCAGCCTCCAGTTTAAGGAAAGTGTTTATCAGTTAATGTTCCTGTAGGCAGCTGGCAGCAGTTAACCAGCATGAGTATGCACAGATTGAACCACTCTTTCCACCAGCAAAATTAATGAAATTTTGCCATTCCTTTCCTCCTAGCACAGGCTTATCCTATGGCCATAAGACCAGGGCTTGTGAGTGCACATACCGCAGCCCATCTTCTAGCACACAACTAGGATGATGCCACTGATTGAGTTTATGAATCACTTTCTTCCGTTTTTCCATTTCTTGGTCCAAAAAAAAAAAAGAGAGGTAAGTCAGAAATCAAATTTTGTAAAAACACTTAGAAACCACTGGTGCCTGTCTGCCTCCCACAAAATCTCAGAAATCTCTTCTCCAAATGACCTGTAAATGTGGAAGCAAAAAGAAAGCAGATATTGTAGAGAGAGAGGAAGGCACAGCAAATGCACATCTGCTTCCCCGAGCAGAGGTGCAGGCAGTGTGGAGGGGGTCAGGATGTGCAAGCCCAGTAATGCCCTCTCCTTCAGGCAAGCACAGACACAGAGCTCTCCCAGTCTGTCCCTCTGCATAGTCCAAGCTGGAAAATGTCACCCAGTTAGTTCTACTTCATGCCTGGAAGTAGAAGCCCTGATATACTGAAGGACCTAAATGTAAGGAAAAAAATCTACCCTATTCTAAGATCTCTGGGCAGATCATTGTTCTTCTAAAAATCTGTCTTATTTTTGCTCTGAATTAGCTGGCTTCAGCTTCTGTTGGATCTTGTTCTGCCCACTTCCAAAAGACTGAGTAAGTCTGTTATTAAAATCCCTTTTTAACTTTGTTGGTGCTTGCAAGTTGTCATTATATCATATTAAATAGATTGGTTTTCAATCTGTAAAGTGGTCTCTGCTGACCTCACTTGCAGCTCTCCATTTCTTTTAAAAGTTTTACATCTTTCTGAAACTTAGACACCAAAGTTTTCAGCAGGTAGCAGAGTCACTAATAGTGTATATATGTGGTTTTGATCTATGCTCTATGTTCCCCATTCATATATCTCTGGTCCAGGTCTGTTCACTTAACAGAAAGTTTTTAGGCTTTTGAGTCCAGCTGGGCTATTGCAACTCAGTCTTTTTTCCCGGTCATTGCATTTCAGAACAGCCTCTGTCTCACATCCTACATCACTGTCTCTCAATATGAGCCGTTTTTCCTTCTGTATGGCTCCACTGAAACACTTATTATTCAAAGAACATTGCCCCAAGCAGATTATCCAGCTCAATCTGCAAATGACCCTTCAGCAGCTGTGAGTCCATTGACCAGTTTTTGTTTATCAGCAAACACATTGCAATGTCTGAATTCAGCTAGGGATGCAGTCCTCCCTCTGTTGTTTGCAGCAAAGATAGGCAGATGAGAGATGAACAGCAGGTTTTGGCCATGGCTGGAAGGCACACAGGAGAAATGTGGGATCAGAGCTGCTTCTGCTGCCCAGACAGCCTCATTTGCAACACACCCCATCCCGTGCCACCTTCCTTGCATACAGAGCCTTTGTAGCAGAGCAGATGCCCTGGGGAAGCTCCTCGGGTGAGCTGGCACATCCCTTGAACAGCATGGAAACCTGCAGAGTGGAAATTCCTCTCCTGAGACCTCCTTGGGGATCTGTCAGCTGCTCAGTTGTGTCCATGATAAGAACTGGCAGATCCATTAGGACATGTCAGAAATAGATGCAAAAACCTCACGTGGAAGTCGGTGTGGAAAGAAAAGTTTGTGCCAGTCTGCTCTTCTTGTCCCTGCTAAGGATTTATGCCACAGGAAAATGTCCAATATCTGGGAGAAGATCTTTTACAATGTTCTGAATCTGAATTGCAAGTCCCTTAATATTAATATTGTTAGTTCCTGATTCTGGAGCCAGGTGAGCAGCTGGCATCTTGACTTGCTCCTCCTGTCTTAATTATCTCACTTTTTGGTTTGAGTTTTGGGTTTTTTTAAAGCTTTAATTGTGACTTGAGTGCAACCTAAAGGGCCCAAACTAAAATAAATGCAAAATATGTTATAATATTTTTAAAACTTATTACTTTTAGACCCTATTCATAAATAAATCTCTCCAGGATAAGAACTTCTAAGGTGACAACATGCCAGTTGAGCAGTCTGAGGCTCCAGGAATTGAAGGCACCCTGTCAGGATGAGACCATTGCATGTCTCTGCCTGGTAGTGAACATTCACAGAATGGCCTATGATTGTTTTCTCTCCATTTCTCCTGTTATTGCAGGACTTTTTTCATGGAGGCTACTCAAAATCCTTGGTCAAAGAGTTCAAGTTTATGAACATTCATTTCTTTGCTTCTGTGTTGCATCTGATCCAGCTGTATTCAACTCAAATGTGTGTTCCAGAGCCACCCAACATGTATCTGAAGACCATTAATGATAGTGGAGGAAGTTTCCAAATATGCCAGTAATAATGTATCATTTCTCTTGTTAATACAGTTCATCTGCCTCACTGATAATTATCTGTGCCTTATTTCTAATTTGATAGCTTCTGGCTTTAATTTCCAGACACTTCCTGCTTTACTATTAGGCTTTTCCTGGGTAAAGCTTCTTCTAACATCACACATTCTTGTCTGTCACATATTTACTCACTATTCAGCTCTGCTGTGCTGCCAAGACTCCAGACCGTGGTCTCTCCTCAAGAGAGAGCTCTCCTGGGCTCCTAGGAAGCTCTGAGATGTGCTGCAGCAAGGTGGGATGAGTGTCTCTGGTTTGGGTTCAAAGGTTGATTGGTGCATTTTTGGGGAGGTTCCTTGCAGAGGGATTTGACAGGTGCAAGGGCAGCCTGGTCTTGCTGGGACTGATGACCTCTATGAGCTCTGCCATACTCAGCCAGATGTCAAGTGTGGGGCAAAGCTGTCGAAACTCGCCAGAAGAGAGAGCCTGGGTACCTGCAGCACCCTCACCTCCTGCAGGAAAACTGCTCCCCACCACAGGCTCTAAGCACCTTTCACTCTCCCCCCTGATAAAGCTGCCTCTCCTCTGTGCACAGGCTACAGCTGATTTCTCCAGCCCTGCACAAAGCACAGCGGGGCCTCCACTTGGAAGAAAGCTCTCAGAGGTGGGGCCATCACCTCTGCACTGGAAGGCTGATTTGAAGTGTTGACGCTGGCCAGGGCTTTCCAGTTTCTCCCAGAGCAGCTCTGGGCTGGATGTGTGCCCCTTCATTCTCCACCCCAGTTCTTCCCATGCTCTGTGCCAGGCAGGATGTGCAGGCTCTGCAGGGCTGCCAGCTTTGTCACAGGCTCAACAGCCTGTTCAGGAGGGACTGGGGAGGGCACACTGAGGATAACAGTCCCTGCCACCCAGGCCATGTGTTTTCTTTCTGTGGCCCAACCCTGAAGAAATGGATCTTTGTTTTGGTGCACACACAAGCCTCTGTATGCTTATCATAATAAAGACTTCTGATCTGATGCCAGAAAAGTTTTCACGCTGTTTTCCAGAAGATGGGGGTTTGCCAGTAGTGGAATGGAGCATCTGGCACTAAACATGGAAAAGTCCTGAGATGGGATTTCCTCTCTTGCCAGTTCCTCGATGCTCTCCTGGGTCAGCTCTGAAGTACCCGATGGATGGGTAGCATCCCCTCCTGGTAGAGAAAGGCACTGTGGTCTTTCCCAGGCTCTGGGCACCTCACACGGGTTGCCTCACTCCTGGGAAGGCTGCTCGTGCCCAAACCACATCTTTCTTTGCCTTAGCTTCAGCCCAACCTCCTCAAAGCAGTTTGTTCTCCCGAGCTCTGAACTGGACAGAAGCAGTCCCCTGTTCTCATTTCCCTCCCCCAGGCAGCCCCACTGGCATCGTGCTGGCACTGCAGCCCACCTTCCCAGCCCCCTGAACAGGTGAAGGACAGTGGGGCTGTGTCCCTTGCTCACAGGGCTGTGTGTCTCTGTGTGCAGCCACAGACACAGCTCTGCCAAGGCAAACAAAGCTTGTCATACTTGTTATTTTTCTATCAGCATGCACTCCCCTCAGCTCCCTCATTCTTATGGCTATTAGCTTGAACTTTCCTCAAATTTTCCAATTTTCCTCTGTTAACAATATGGCCAGGACTAAAGTGAGCCCATCAGATGGAGTCTTTCCATGGCCAGTTCCAGTGGAATCAGCTCCTTGCTGCCTGTGCTCATCAGCAATGCAAGGGTGGGGGGACAGGACTTGCATTCACAGTCCTCTCACTCTCAGCACAGTGGCACAGAGCATTCCTGCTGCCCTTCTTTCTCACACAGCCCCAAGGTCTTCCATTCTTGGACATCTGGGTGGGGGGTGGGGGAGTGTATGATCCATCCCAGATGTATTAACTGTATTTTCCAAATGAAGTCTTCATTTACTTGCTTCACTATTTCTAAGTTCTAACATCTTCTATTGTTTGTTTCTGCTTTCATTGGTGTTTTGTAAAGGCCATGCTAGGTCAGATCAAACAGGCAGCAGATTGGCACTCATCTCCAGCTGTGTGGTGTGCGAGGATTTGGAGGGATAGTTAGGGAAACAGCATAATCCTTTTCTTCCACCCATCAGGGGCTTAGGAAATTTGTGATCAAATGATTGCTTCAAGATCTGATAACTGTGGGTGCCCCTGTTCACTATGAATTCATCTTATCCTCTTTTGCACTCATTTAACTTTCAGCTTTGATGATGTAATTCCATGGTGTCTTTTGTGCAAAACTATTTCCTTTCGTATGCTTTAAACCTGCTGCCTGATAACAGGCTGCCTCCATCCCAGTGCTGTGGATAACGCTGACTAACTCTCCAGACCTAGAAGTGTGTGAGATGGGTTCTCCACCCACATAAGATTTTGCCCATGGCTCCTTTTTAGGCTCTAATGCTGTGGCATTTCTTTTTTTACTGTTGTTTCTCACATCAGTGCTGCTTGCCTCCATAGGAAAGTGAGAGCTTTCCTCATGTGTCCCTTGGCAGCACTGCAGTTCCAACTCTGCCACTGCTGTCCCAGGCTACTGAAAGCAGCCTAGGAAGGGAAAGGGGAGGGTGAAACTGGCCAAACATGGGGCTTGTGCTATTTTACTATAGCCCTGCCTAGCACTCTCTGGCTGCCAAGTAACACTGGGTAGTGCTGGAAACCTGCCCATGGCTCTTTCACATGGCCTTCGTTGCTGAAGCCTGTGGAAAGAGCAGCTCCACAGGACCCCAGCAGCCCTGGGAGCAGGGATGTGAAGGAGGTGAAAGCATTTCCCACTGATGTTGTGGGCTGCCAGCTTTGCAAAATACCACCAGACATGTCCTGCTGTAGGGACAAGAACTGTCCTACCATAGCCATGCTCACCATGCCACAGCTTCAGCTACTTTGCCTTGGTTTCTGGCATGTGCTGGAAGAAGCTATCACCTCCAGCACTGCCTCTTGTTACCTGGCTGCAGGTGGCTGCAGTGCCACTCCTGCTCCTGAACGTGTGCTGCTTTCAGACCGGCCAACAAGCAGGGATGTGGGGGGATGCAGCTTAACTAGGAGAAGGTATTAACATGGTTACTGCTATATATGTATAATAGATTTATTTTTCTGTTCATGTCTTCAAAAGGATATTTTTTCAAAAACGGGGGTTAAGAGGAAATTTCCCAGATGGGGCAGAAGACCAAGAAGGCAAAGGGTCAAGGAGAGAAAGGATCACTATGATGGTGCTGGGGCAGAAGGATGTTGGATATGGGAAAGTCTGAGTAAGCCAAGTCATGAGCAGACAATCCATGTGCCTTCACCACCAGCCTGCACTGTTTGCATGAGAGTCTATCAACAGCAGCTAAAGGCTATAAACAGGGACTCCCCTGATTCTACCACCTCTCTTCATGAAGCAGAAAGACAGCAGCCCAAGCAGATGTGGAGAAGAGGTAGGAAAGCACTGGGAGAGAATGCTTTGCTGTGTGAAGCAACCCTTGACACAGAAATTAGAGCAATGCAGCACAGATCCATCTCAAGGCTGAAGGGAAAGCAAATGTTTGGCATGGCACTGAGTATCCTGGGCAGCCCATTACTGATGGCCAGAGGAGCTCCTCTCTAGCATGGCCTGGATAGAGCAGAATAACGTGCTCGTGTTACCAAAGGGAGCCTTTCTCTTGGCCTGTCCAGCCGTGATGGTAAATTTTTCAACTGTTTGTGCTCATATTTGGGCTCTGTGTCAGGGTTGTCCTAGTAAATACCTCGTCAGAGCCACTAGGCTGCTGGAGTTTTATTTTCGCGGGGCAAGGCTGCAAACCAAGGCTGCCTCTGGCAGTAGGCAGAGAGCAGAGACCATCTGCCCACTGGGATAAGTGTTGCAGAGGGGTGGAGAGGAAGCAGCATCCCCTCTATCCAGAAACAGTTTCCTGCTGTGCCATTTTCATTTGTCTTTACGCAGCTAAGCAATGTCCTGCTGCCCAGTGCCCGTCAGAACTCTTTCTCATGCCCACTCCCAGGGCAGGGCCGGGTGATAGCACACCTTGGAGCGCAGCTCCCCGTGACGGTCCCTGCTCAGCACACAAGTCCTGCATCACATCCCTGCTCTGCCCTCCCCCTGCACCGTCCCAGCTGGGCAGTTTGGGCAGCCAGCTGCGGCGGGGGCGGTGCAGTCCCTGCCTCTGTTTATCCCGGGAGCAATGGGATCTCCGGGTGAGCAGGGCCGGGCAGAGGCGCCGATTGACCCGCGGAATCCACGGCGGTGCCTCCTGTGCTTCCCCAGGAGATGGGGCAGGAGAGGAGGCGCGGAGCCGGGACCGGGCTCCGGGGAGGAGCGGTGGGAGCTGCCCGCGCCGGGCAGGCAGGGGCGGGCAGGGCTGCGGGAGTCGTGCGGGAGGCGAGGCCGCCCGGCTCTATCCCCATCCCCCCGGCTCTTGCCCCCCGAGAGGGCTCGCTGACGGGGAACCCCCCGCCCGCCGGCCCCCTCTCCTCTCCCTCTCCCTCTCCCTCTCCCTCTCCCTCTCCCTCTCCCTCTCCCTCTCCCTCTCCCTCTCCCTCTCCCTCTCTCTCTCCCTCTCCCTCTCCTCTCCTTTCCTCTCCCCCGCCCGCCGCTCCCCGTGCGCTTGGCAGCCCCGACGCCCTCCGCAGCCAGTTTTCCAGCCCTGCGCTTCTTCTGCGGTGACAGCCGGTGGCTGCGGGGGCCTGTTTGCTGTCCAGTTAATAAGTGAGCTGGAGCGGGGGGAAGCTTCTCCGCCGGGGGAAGCGGGCTCGCCGGGGGCCGGCCGGGCGGGCGGGGGGAGCATTCCTGCGCCGCGGGGCCCCGCTCCCGCCGCCCCCCGCCCGCAGGTGCAGGGGGCTGGCACTCGGCGGCTGGAAAGAGCTGGTTGGAGTTTGCACTTTAAGCTCCCGGCGGGGAGGGAGCCGGGGCTGGGAGCTGGTCCGGGCGCCCAGCGCCGCGGGAGGATGGCGCGGTGGCTGCGGCCCCTCGTGGGAGCCCTGCTCCTGCTCGAGGGGGCGGCCGCCCTCAGCTTCCTCCACCATCGCTACGAGGAGCTGGTGCAGGCCCTGTTCCGCGTGCAGAGCCAGTGTCCCTACGTCACCCGCATCTACAGCATCGGCCGCAGCGTCGAGGGCCGGCACCTCTACGTGCTGGAGTTCAGCGACTACCCGGGCATCCACGAGCCCCGTGAGTACGGGGGGAGCGGGACAGCGGCTCGGAGAGGACGGGCTTCGTCGGCTCTCTCCGTGCCACGCGGCGTGCTGGGGCACTGGGTGGGGGTATCTCCCCGGCCAGGCAGCACTGGCGGCGGTGCCCGGGTGCCAGGCAGCGCACCCGCACACCCGCACCGTGCCGCTGAGCTCCGGCGTGGCCCGGGCGCGTACTTTGGACGGAGCTCCGAGTTTTCAACTCAAGCTAATGCGAGAACGCAGGCGAGTCCATCCCAGCTCTCCGCCTGCGCTACCACGCTCTCCCTCCCTTACACAGCGTTGTTCAGGCAAGGAGGACAGCACCCACCCTGTGCCCTGTGCTGCTGGGTGGTGACGGGAGACAAAGTGTTCGGCCCTTGCTCCCCCGGACGGCAAACCCAGGAGGACAGCAGGCAGGGACAGCGGCAGAGAGAGCGCTGGGTTTCTGCAGCTCTGCCAGCCCCGTGGGCAGTGCAGCCCCAGTGCCGGGCTGGCCCCGGGGATCTCCACCTGCTGCCACGTGGCCCTGTGGAACCTTGGCAGCAATGGCCCCTTGAGCTGCTGCTGCTGCTGCTGCTGCTGCCTGTGCAGCTTGGAGATGCTGCCGAGCCAGACCTTCCTGGCAGCCAGGTGCCCTGGGGGGCTGCACACAGGGCTCCCTCCCATCCCTACCTTCTGTCCCCGAGCTGCAGATAAGGACAGAGCTCCCTGTTTTCCACGGGATTTTTTCTCTTATCACGTCCTGGTTGATGTGGTTAAACGCAGGGGTTGATAAGTGCAAGCAGCCTAGTCACATGGAAAACTGCCAGCAGGGCTGTGCAGGACCTGTGCCCCCCTCGGTGGAGCAGCCCCCACAAACCCCACAGCACCCCATGCCTGGCAGCACTGCACTGGGGCCCATAGGATCATTTTCAGGGGTGCCAGGAGATGGGATGGGAAGCTTCTCACCTTGACTACCTCTGTGACAGCCCTGTTCAGCACTGGGAAACCTGTGTGGCACTGAGGGTGTCTGGGGCACCTCCGCAGTACATCAAGGGCTGATTCAAAGCATGGAATGAGCAAAGGGCACGGGCAGTGCACCACTGGATTTTAGACTTGCAGAACCACATGAAAGCAGCTGGAAGGGCTGTAGGACATGACTCAGATCTCCCCTGCCCCAGGCAGGCAGCATGGACCTGTGCTTGTAGCATGGGCCATTGTCAGGCTGGCACTTTCAGCTTGTAGCATGAGGAATTTGGGAAACTGTGCATTCCCTTGAAGAATATGAAAAGTAACTTTGAAAAGCAAACTCAGAATCAATGGTCTTACATGCAGTAATTAGAGCTTGTGTGTCCATATACATAAAGTTTAGGGGTTTGCATACTGAAAAAGGCTGACAAATCCTGCTGCAGACTCAAACAAAGAAGAGAATCCTTGCTGAAACCTTATTTTTTTAAAGGCTGTATATATGCCCAGGATTTTTCTGTGTTTTTAATAACTGGATTATGTAACTAAATCAGTTCTTATGTCCCTGAAATCTAACAAGATCAAAATATGTTGCCCACCTCTGGTGTCTTGCACAGAGACACAACAATCAAAAGACATGGGAAAGCAAAATCTTTAGCTAAAATTAGACTTCATTTTTCTTTTTTTTTTCCCTTTTTTTTTTTTTCTTTTTTTTTTTTTTTTTCTTGATACAGCAAAGGCACTGGGGCTTTTGCAAGCAGCAGCTCACAATCTGGGGATGTGATGCCTTTTACCCCAGGGATCCTGATGGACATCATACCTGGCAGCAGGGCTGCACACTGCCTCTGTGAGTCTGATCCCTGCTGGTGGCCAGAAAGCTCACAGTCAATGGGGCTCTCAAGATCTGGCAAGCCAACATTTGTAACAACACCCTTTTTTTTCCTGACTCTTTCATGTGACAGTCAGGCTCCCTTTTTAACTTAATTCCCCTGTTGGCTTTCATTCTACCAATGCTGGCTCCAGCCTGCAATGTGACATTTTATTTTCCCACAAGTAACTGCTTTACAAGGCCCTCTGGGAAAGCACAACCTGTCCCTCACATGTCCTGCCTCTCCTTCAACAAAGCAGCAAGTCCTGTTCCAGGCACTGTCTGCCTGTGGTCTCCAAGTCTGTATTTTGGGACCTTATTTTAGAAAAGTCAGTGGCAAGAGACCTTTTTGGTCATACTGGAGCTGCCTGAGGGACAGTTTGATCCATATTCAGCTCAGCTGCTGGGGGTTTCGCCAGACTCTTCTCTTGAGGGTGAGGAGGGCCTTAACCTTGACCTTGGAGGCAGGTAAAGGGGAAGGAGAGATGCAGAGCCAGGAATGTGCCATGCTGGTGAGAGGCACTGACAGCAAATGTAGAAGAGCAGAGCTGGGAGAAATGGTCTGTCCCCTCCACTGCCACCTGCTCACCTGCCTGTGAGGCCCTGGCAGCCTGGGGCAACCCTGCCAGTGCTCCCTGGTCCTTTTGTGCTGCCTTTCACCAACCCAAGACCAAACCACCAGCAAATACTCCTCCTGTGTGCTCCAAAGGCCCACAGCAACTTAGAGGAGAGTCTGAGCTGCTCCCAGGGGGCTGTGGCAAAATGAAGCGGAGCCCATATGAGAGCTGTGCCACTCTCCCTCACTGAGGTTTGCATTTTCCAAGGGAAAAGGTCATTTTATACCATTTACTGGGTGTCCCTTGGGTTTGTCTGGGGCTCCCTGTGCTAGGCATTTGCTCTTCCCCCCTGTTCCGGCCCTGGCTGATGGCGTCACTCTCTTGCTCTCTCCAGTGGAGCCAGAGTTCAAGTATGTTGGGAACATGCATGGGAACGAGGTGCTGGGCCGTGAGCTGCTGCTGCAGCTCTCTGAGTTCCTGTGTGAGGAGTACCGCCGGGGCAACGAGCGGATCACGCGCCTCATCCATGACACGCGCATCCACATCATGCCCTCCATGAACCCCGACGGGTACGAAGTGGCTGCCAAGCAGGTACCAGGCAGTGATCACCTCCTCCACGCCGGTAGGGGCAGAAAGCCTTTCAAATCCCTTTGGGATCCTCTTCACTGCAGCTAGGAAGAGGGGGAATCCTTTCCCTTTGTGCCCTGCCAAATTTGTCCCTGTCAGCTGCTGTTGCTGCTTCTCACCTCCCTGCCAAGGGCTGATGTTGTATGTCCTGCCACAGGTGACCTTGGCAGCTGAAGAAGACTTCCTATACCTGTCTTACTCTCATTAGAAGTTATTTGTCACAGAAGGGTCACTGCAAATCCTCTGCCCTAGACTGGGAAGGTGACAGTTGAATACCACTGTCATAAGCAGGCAGGGACATGAGAAATGGGATGGAAATAAGCCCCTTAGTCCTCCTGAAAAGAAGTCACCCATTTCTTTGTCCTGCTTCACTTCAGGGAGATATCTGTGGATCTTTCAGCTAAAGTAAATTGTTTGTCTTGTGGCTTACTCTGTCACCCTGGAAAAAGAAGATTTTGTTACTGATTTTCCCTGTCAGTACCAATACTCTTTATTGTCCTGCCAGCAGTAACTCATGTTATAACTCATAGGCACAGAAGTGCTTTCACAGTGGGCAGTCTCTGCTTATCTGCTGCCCAACCTGACTGCACCCAACCTGAACTCACCCCTGTGATGCACCTTTGCCCCGCAGGGCCCAGACAGCAACGGGTACTTGACAGGGAGGAACAATGCCAATGGAGTGGACTTGAACCGCAACTTCCCTGACCTCAACACACTCATGTACTACAGCAGGGAAATCAGCGGGCCAAATCACCACATCCCACTGCCTGACAACTGGAAAAGCCAGGTACCAGTCTGGGATTCCATGTGGGCTACAGCATCCTCTTAGAGGAATCAGCATGCAAGCAAATACACTGTGCTTTGGCTTGCACAGTGCTTGTCTCCTTCTCTGAGACTTCTGCCTGCAGACAAATGATACAATCCTGGTCCCGAATCACAGCTTGCACCTCTGCCTCTGACATCACAGCCAGCTTAGGGGAGCAGGCTGCAATGCACAGGGCAGAGGAGGTGTCACATGCTGGCTAACACCTGTGCCTCAGGTCTTGGGGTTGTGCTGAGGGAGCTGCTTTGTGTACCAGGGCAGTTCGTGGAGAACGAAGGAAGCTACAAGAGCTGCAGCAGACACATTGCAGGACAGGGTCTGACATGGCAAATCACACCACAGCTGGGCATGGAGCAGCAGCTGGCACAGAGATCTCTTCTCCCTGTCTCCTTCTCTCTCGTCCTTCCAGGTGGAGCCAGAGACATTGGCTGTGATCCAGTGGATCAGCAGCTACAACTTTGTGCTCTCAGCCAATCTGCACGGTGGAGCAGTGGTGGCAAATTACCCCTATGACAAGTCCCAGGATCAGCGGTTCAGGAGCCACCGGCGCACTGTCAACACACCTACTCCTGATGATAAGTTATTTCAGAAGGTGAGCGTGGCCACGTTGGGTGAGGACATTTCCTGGCAGGGTGCACAGTGAGATCAGGACGAGAGCTCTGGTCACTGCGTCATGCAGGGGCTGAGCCAAGAAACGTGTTGGAAATAATCATTAGCAGACTACAGCATTTCTGCCAGCCACTGGCTCAGGAGTCAGGACACTCCCACCCTGTGAGCCGGTCCCACCACAAGGAGAGGCCAATCTTAACCCTCAGGGGCCCCCTACTTGTCCATGCTGTGCTTGGGTTCCCCATAACCCAGATACCACTGGCATACTCAGTAATAACCTGCTCTTCCAAAGCTGGAAGCTGCACCCAGCTTTGCCAAACCATCTTAGAATGCATAGGGGATTTTCCCTAGAGGGGTGACTGGAGGCCTGCTGAGACCAGGATAAGGGAGGTGGGTGCCCAGCAGGGGCTTATGGATGGCGAAGAACAAGAATTACAACAAACAGCAAGAGCTCCAGTAGCATAAGCAGACATCAGGGAATGCATCAATCCATGCTGTTGATCCTGTTAGTACTAGCTGAGGTTCGTGGTTTTTCTTCATTATCCCAGAAAACAATGCCTTCAGTCACTGCTTCCATTAGGAAATACCCAGCACAAGAAAAAAGTCTGCATCAGAACAGTTAATGAGAAAAATAAGTCGAAGCTGGAGTTCAGCCTCCTCTGGAAGCAGAATCTGCAGGGGCTTGTCAGGACCTCCTGGGATCAAGGCTGTGCTCAGACCCAGATGTAAAGAGGCTGCAGTCTGGGGCTTAGGCTCATGATACCCACTTGGCCTCAGGACTCAGAAATGTAGAGAAGTAACAATTTTCCTGCTGACAGAGTGACATTACACTGGAATACTGGAATCTGAAACATAAGACAAGGGAATAGAGTTTGTCTTAGAAAATGCAAATGCCAGTCTGTCTTAAACTGTGTCTTACGCAAAGGACTGGCTTTGGATGCAGCAGCCCAGTTTTAGCCCTGCCTTTGTGTCTAAAAATAAACAGTAATCTTAATAAGGGCAACAAACGAATCGTCGTTAGTACCAGAAGTTGCCCAAACTCTTTCCTAATCCAAATTCCCCGATATATATCTGGTATTTGCCAGGACTGATACTGGTTACTTTTCTTCATGTATCTTTTCCCCCAGTTAGTGCCATTTACTGTGTGAGGCCAAGTGTCCCTGCATAGGTCCAGTGCCTTCTGCTCCCCTTCTTCTCAGCAGAAGCAGGGCAGAAGTCATTTGTGCCATCAACAAGCTTCCAGCTTGCCAGATTACTGCTCTTCCTTCTTCACCTTTATCTGCCTACATCTTGTAGCGGTCCTGGGCACCTCATGTTGTATTCTATGGCAGTAAAATGCAGAAACTCTCTCCTGTCTGACTTCCCTGCCATGCTCCTCAGCAAAGGAAGGAGTGTGTTTTGTCCAGAGCCAGGCAGGTTCTCCAGCCGTGCGGGGCTGGAGCGGTGACCACTGGCTGCTCTCCCTCTAGCTGGCCAAGACCTACTCCTATGCCCACAGCTGGATGCACCGGGGCTGGAACTGTGGGGACTACTTTGCTGATGGTATCACAAATGGGGCATCCTGGTACTCGCTCAGCAAAGGTAAGGGCTGGACAGGTGAGCACCCCCCACAGCAAAAAGAGGTGTAGGGATAGACAAGAAACCTCGGGACAGGAGGGGTTGCGGAAGGACTGTGGCAATAGAATTGTGCCCATTACTAGACACCATTCTGGTGTTTGTATTTCAGACCAGGAAATGGCTTGGGAGTACTTGAAATGGCTTGGGAAAGAGACACAGAAATAGCCAAGGTCTGCAGAGACCTTCATCCTATGTACTTCTAGACAAAGGAAGTATTAATCTGTTAGTGTATTTGAAAATCCTATGGTGTAATCCCATCAAAATACAAACTGTGACCAAAGGGAAGGCAGCTGCTGGTTCCTGAAAAATATTATCAAAAAAGGCACAATGAGGAATGAGGAAACTGAAAAATCAACACTTCAGACTAGACAAAAGATTGAAAAGGAACTGGAAGAGATATATAGGCCCTTGTGGTACCCAACCTTTCTGAGCTTCTGAAGGCAGGTCAGTGAATGATCCACCTGAAATAGAGTTGGCAGCTACAAGGAGAGGGCTGCTTGCGTGGAGAAGGCTCTAGTTGCGCTATCACACAGCGGGGGGCTGTGCCTGTGGTGCAGAGAAGGATAGTCAGACACTTCTGGTCAAAGAAAGACAGGCCAGGATGACTGGGGACATGGGAATAGGAAGGGAGCCATGCCCTGGCCATGGGCTATTCTTCTCTTCCAGGCATGCAGGACTTCAATTACCTCTACACCAACTGCTTTGAAATCACCTTGGAACTAAGCTGCAATAAGTTTCCCCCTGAGGAGGACCTGGAGCGGCAGTGGATGGCCAACCGGGAGGCCCTTGTTGCTTTCATTGAAGAGGTAAAGGGGCAGTCCTGAGACCTACACCCTTCTGCTGCAGATCCCCATGGGCCCTGGTGGAAGGGGACCAGTAGGCACCAGGTGGGGAAGGGAGCTGGTGGTGGAGCTCATGGGGTGCTCTTGTTGGTGGCCTTTGGGGAAGCCGTTGTGTCCTAGACTGAATCTGGTGGGGACAGCCAGGATCACCAAGGGTACAGGGAAACGTAGGGTTGTCCCCAAAGCTCTGCCCTGCTCGGCAATACCTTCTTGAGCAAAGGAAGGGCCTTGACCCATCAGTCTGTTTTCCTCCCTGCAGGTTCACCAGGGCATCAAAGGGATGGTGTCAGATGAGAACAACAATGGCATTGCAGGAGCAGTGATTTCTGTCCAGGGAATCAGCCATGACATCACCTCTGGTGGGTTGTCAATCTGCTTACATGTCTGAATATGTGGGTGAAGTTAGCAGGTGAGGCTCTAATATGGGAGGCATCATGGTTTGTTTCCCAAAGACACTAGCTGGGAGAAATATGCTTTATCCTTATCCTTGACCAGGATGGGCTTAGGAAAGCCTAGGAAAGACAGAGGTGAGAACTGGAATGAAACCTTATTGTAAAGGACTTCAGAAACTAAGCTCCTATTTTATCTGGGAGGGACAGTTGAGGAGATAATCTACTCAAGCCTGTAAGTGTCTACAAAGAGCTGAAACAGAAGACAACAAAGAACAAGATGAAAAAATAAAGAATAAAATGAAAGACTGAAAGTTCATGCCAGACAAGTTTAGACTGAGAATGGATTACCACTTTATCCAAGTTGTGGTTGTTTCTCTTTGCTGGCCAATTTTAACCTCCTTTCCATGAACACCCTCCTCCAAGCAGACCGAACATTACAGACTGCCTGCAGAAAATAGTCCATGCTACAGCTCTTCAGAGGTCAGACTATGAAATCATTAAAGCTCCTTCTGGCTATAGGTCTGTGAGTCAGTAACACTGATATTTGGCACCTATTATGCCAACCTGCATAAGAAGGATCACAGAATTGCAGAAAAGCTGGCTGCCAAGGGCTCTCTGAAGCCTCCAGCTTGGAGAAAGATTGTCCCCAGCATTGGCTCTGATTAGGCACTAGTCCCTCCAGCAAATTCTCACTTGATCCCAAGGATGTGTATTTCACAGCCTAATTGCTGTCCTGTGCCAGGGCTCTACCACATTCATGGTGAAGCTGTGCTCCCAGATCTACCCTGAAGCAATTTGCAATACCCATCCAGTTACATTGATGGGGTTGTACTCAGATTTCCAAAGCAATCCATAATGTGGTGTTGCCTCACTGTTGGCCATCTCCTGTCCCTAAGCACACCAGAGCACAGACTGTCTAAGTGCACCTGGGGCTTTCTTATGCAGGGAATCAGGGAGCAGCTGACCTAATGAGCAACTAAAACTTGCTAACCCAAACGTGTGCAAAATTGTGTATAGCGAGAATTAGATTGTGTTATGCATGAGGAGTCAGACTGGAGCTGTGATTGTCCTTAGGTCTGCTGTCATCTGACTGACAAGTGCTCAGCTTTGCAGCCTACCTACACAGGCATGGCCAATGCTGCTGTGCAGTCCCCTTTCATTTGGCTTTTGCTTGCACACTGACCTCTCCTCCATGGCACTAATGAGACATCACTTGCAGTGTACCAGTGTGAATCCAGCCTTGAGGCAGCCAGCAGATTTGGGGAAAAAAAAGTTTGGGTTTTGAAGGCTACACATCCTAGAGGAAGTAACTCAACAAGAGTTACTGGAATGTCTTTTACTCTGCTCCCTGAGCATCCTGAGTGCTTTCTTTTCCTACCTTGTGTTCCAGGTGATATGGGGGATTATTTCCGTCTGCTGCTGCCTGGCACTTACACTGTCACAGCCTCTGCAGAGGGGTACCAGCCCCTGACAGTGACAACAACAGTGGGCCCAGCTGCACCTTCATTGGTGAGTCATCCTGCATACTCACAAGGGTTTCTCAAAATATCTTCTCCCCAGGGAGAAAGAAATATGGTTGGGGATAGTAAGCAGCAGAGAAAGGAGATAAGATGTAGACCATTTCCAGTGGCTGTAGGTTATCTGGTTTGGCAGACAAGGCTCCACACAGCTCACAGCAGGGAACAGCGTGAAAACAATGCCATGTTCCTTTCAATTCCTTAGTGTGGCCTTGCAGCTACACTGGGCTGCCATACCAGCTCCTGTGTCCTTCTGCCTCTTGGCCATGGAAGAGCTCCTGGCTGGCTGGGACTGCTGCTCTTCAGCTCTCCCTCCATCCTTTTCACTCTCAGTGATGAGATGATGTGGAGACAGCATCTGTTCCCTGAGGGAAGAGTTATCCCCCCAGCTTTGTGGGTTTCGGCACTCTGCTATCATCTGCATTCTGCCTGGGACCAAACATGTTATCAAACTCATAGGAATGGGCTGAAGTCTGCCTTTCTTTTTGCTGAGAGCACTGAAGACAAATGGGAACTGAGTTCCAGCAAAGAACAGCCAAGCACCTTTGGGAAATGAAGTGCTCTTGACACTGGTGTGTCTCCTACAGTGCCTTTCTGTGGGCTGGCTGGACAACTAGAAATTGGTTGTAAAAACAGTGAATGGTGATCCCTGCTTCTGATGTTGCCTTGTGAATGAGGTGGAACCACAGATGCAGGGTCCTCAAAGGATCAGCAGGACCTCCTCCCCACCATCTGTGGCATCCTGGCACATCATTTGCTTCCTGTATGTACACTGGTCAGGCTCTGCTGTAAATACACTGTGGTTGTTCTCCCACCCTCCGTCGCTTCGTCCCACTCTGCCCAGCCTCTGAAATTCTTCCAGGACTGCCCTCTTCTCCGAAAGAAAGATTAGAAACCTTCTAATTTTCGTACTAAATTTATTTATGGTCACTTTATGCCTAGTTGTTCTTATGCCAATGTTGTGCTTTAAATAGCTCATTTTCTTCTCTGGTGTATTTATAGGGAGCTGTCAAGCCCAGTCCTTTGTTTTGCTAGGTTAAGCACCCAGCTCTTTGGGTTTCCTTTTTATAACAGATTTTCTTTTTACAGTGTTGCTGTAGAAAACTGATTTGTTCCCTGATGGTCTGACTTTTGCATATCTCCCCTCACAGGAGCCCTCTTGTTCCCATTTCTGCAACACTGCCCATACTCACTGTTTGCCCCGTCCCTCTCCCAAGAAGCCCATACCGCCCCATTCCAATTTCACCTTTCTCTATGGCCTCCCCATTCCCCATTTATCTGATGCTGTGTTTTACACACTCTCTGTCCCCTTCTCCCTCTTGTACCTGCTTGTGTGGCTATAGTGGGTGGAGGTTTCTTTCCCAGAATTTTTTTGTCTGGATCCACTGGAAGTACTGGTTGCTAAAAGACTGATTAAGCTAACAAGATGCAATTGAAAAAGAATTGTCTGTCCTAAACTATCCTGTGTATTAAATATTCACAGAGATGCAAAGCAAAGCTATGTCTCTACTCACTGGTGAGAAAAGGAGAATAAAGAACATAGCTCAGTCCCTTGCCATTCGCAGGTCCTCTTCCAAACCATCCTAGGACATTGCATTGCCACAGAAGAAACTCTGCATAAGAAACATAGTTCATTGTTAGTACATTTTCAACAGGAGGAAAAAAAAAAATACATCTGCTTTAAGAACTGAGTTCTTTTAACAATGGCTGAGACGCCTTATTGTTTGACTTGGCCCCTGAGTCAGCTTCTAAGGCAAGTGGCAGAGGCAGGTCCTGCAGACCCCTGAGCCAGCAGCACACACACACACACACACACAGAGTGTAAAATACAGTTATCTTTGTTCTTTCTCCAGGTGCATTTCCAGCTCAAACAAGAAGTGGTGAGAAAGCCTGCAGAGCGTAAGGCCTCAGGCACACGCATGAACAACAAAGCCCTTCAGAAGAAGGTTGTGCCGAGAGCCACTCGCCGGGGGACCCAAAGATGAGGACAGCTCATTTGGCTGAGAGCTGGAGAAGCGGTTTACACGAGGCCTGGCTGATGACTCCAGCCAGTGAACTTTCCAACAGTCCAGCATGAAACTAGCCCAAATTATTAGGTTATTAAACAAGGAAGTATTTAATCCCTGAGCAAATTGTGAAGTCATTCGCAACAAAGTGTGCCTGGGGTACAGTTCCCTGGGCAGTGTGTCTGTGTGTGCTGAGTTCTTCCCCTGCACTTGCTCCGTCTCAGAGAGCTCTGCTCCCTTTACTCCTGGATTGTTGCTACAGCCTGCATGAAATGCCACTAGAGTATAGCAGGGATAATGAACCCAAGCCTTGGTGTAAGCTGCACTCACACACTGGGCACATGAACATTAGTCCTCTGGGTGCAAGTTCCATGCTTCGCCCTCAGGTAAGGACACTTGCTGCCTGCAGACCCTAAATTTAGGGGAAGGCCAGTTTTAAAGCAGGCAGTGATGTGGGCTTGAACCACATGCAGCACAGCTGCTGCTGACTGGTAAGTCTAGGAGGTGATGGTTCAAGGTCATCTCCTGATCTTGATGTGCAGATGAGACTTTCTAGTAGCTGGTTTGGATTGTTTGTAGTCAGATAGTCTGAAATAATACATGCTGGAAAAAGCCAAGTATTATCCTGTCACCTTGAGTCTTCAGACCCAAAGGGGTCTGCTCTATCCAACCCAAAAAATTATTCTGAGCACAGAATAAGATCTGACAGCTGGTGATGAGTAGAAGTTCAAGCCAGGTTATTTGGATGTTCCTTTGAGACAAATGCTCTGAGTCTTGGTTCAGAATGCAATAGGGAAGTGTGGATGCTTGATGCCAGCAGTGTGCTGTGCAGGTACAGCATAAGCTGTGCGAATTGTAATTGGGTTAGGAGAGAAAGGATCCATAGTTCAGTGAGTCAGGCTACTACAGGCTGAGGCTTAAAATGCTGTTTAGGCTGTGTGGGCAGGTTTGGAGTGGAAGCAAGAGTGGAAACAAAGCTGGTTATTTCTATGGTAAAAATATCTTCAGCAGGCAAAACCTTTCTAGCATTCTTCATTGCATATAACTCCAGAGGGGTAAACAGTACCCCCTATATGCCCCAATGATTTCTTTTTCCCTTGGGTGGCTGTCCTAATCTCTACCACACAACCATCAGTTACACTGTTTCTCTCCCTGTCTAAAGCCTGTCAAAAAAGGGTCTCCCAAACATCCCTTTGCTTCTCCTCTTTTGCAAACATCTCTTCATTTCTTGTGAGCAACCTGTACCATCCTACTGCAGAAGCAATTTTCTGCACTTCAGTCCTCACAATCATGTCCTCCTTTGTCTCTGCTACAAGATGCTGGTGGCATTTTCAGCATTAGCAGCACACACACGCTCTTGTAACTCTGGCTGCTAACAGAAGCTCTTTCTCTGTCATGCCTTTTCTTGTAAAGGCAGAGGAAGCTTTCCCTTGCAGGTTAATTATACAGGCTGTTGCAAAAAAGTGCCCAGAATGGTAATGCTCTAACAGTGGCCATGAGTGATTTTGGTCTGCAGAAACCAGTGGGAGCTGGAGACACTGCCCAGTTCAGCAGTCACAGCCAAAGCTGAATTTTTTTTATTATTTTTTTTTTCTGAGCAGAAGGAAATGAAAAGGGATGGCAAGGCTGAGATCCTCCAACTTCTGTGTGGTTTAACATCTCTTCCACTGGCCAAGCCCAGCAGCATCACTGCAGGTGCTGGACCCTCCTGTTGGAAGGCAGGTGTCAGTGCACGTTCACCAAGACATTTCGTCGTGGACATGCAGGCAGGACGAGGGAGGGTACCCTGCATCCCCCGGCCTGGCCACATGCAGCACTTACACGGGTCTGCTGTCACCAAGTGTCTGGCCCATGTGCAGGGAGATATTGCTGCCCCCAGCTACATCACTCTGCTGGCTGAGCTGACTGCTGACTTCTGAGGATCTGTCTGAAGCTGAGAGCAATGAAAGAGCTCCCAGGGAGCAGCCTTCAGCTGGCTAATTCAGGTGGGTGGTCTCCAGACAGGCTGATGCTGAGAGCTGCCCATGCCACCTGCATCCCAGCAGTGTCACAGGTCGTCTTGCTGAGCCTGCTGGCTGCAGGATGCTCTCAGGTTGCCCTCTTGTGGTCCTAGAAAATGTGGGACCGTCTCAATTCCACTTTCCAGGGCAGAGTCAGAGATTCCTTCCCTAGAACAGAACGGCCAGCCCAGGGGGCCACATCACTCACCCTCGCAGGCTGCTGTGGAGTTGGCAGTGCAGCAGAAAAATTAGAGTCTCAGTCACAAGCGTTTTCCCCAACAATAGGGTTCCTGCAACATACAACCCTCTGGAGGTCTCCCTCTCTGGGCTGGGATTTGTCCAGCTCATTCTCCTCCCAGCTCTGAATATTTTTGTGTTGAACAATTTGGTAAAGCTCCACTTGGCTGTGGCTGAGCTCTCCACGTGAAAGCATGGTTACAAAATGTTTCTGAGGCAGGATTTTTAAGCATATCCCTCAAAGGCTTGCCAAGAGCTTCTCCCCCGGTGTTGCAAGAAGTGTGGGCTAAAAAGGGCACAACCTTTGGATGTAACACCTGTTACAGGATAGGGCTTTCTTAGGCTTCTTCCTTAGGCTTCAGTCAAGGCAAAAACAGTTGACAGGTTTGTGTCATAAGACACAGCAAGCAGTCTATTCTCCCCATCTTCTCTGGACAACTCATGATTTTGTAGACCTCTTCCCAACTGTGTGTCCTTCTTCCGAGCTGAAGAGTCCCAGCCTACAGTTTTTCACTGTACAGTCTGTTCCCATGTCTCTGAGTATCCTTACTGCCTGCCTCCAATCCTTCTTCCATTCTCTGTTGCCCTTTCTGAGATGAAAGGACCAGAACTGTATGCAGACACTGGAAAAACATTTAAACAAAGTGAAGCCAGGCCAAGGAAAATGAACCCAAATTCTTACAAGCAAAACTGTGAGGATTTTGGGAGAACCAGGAGGGCAGATAGAACTCTGCATGCAATGCCTTCTCATTTCTGTATCTGGCATGGGGGAGGCAGAAAAGGGAAAATACAAATAAGTGAACTCAAAGAAGAGTGAAGCAGCTTGGATGGGGATGTCAGCAAAGGAGAGTTGGTCATGGCAGCCAGAAAGGCTGCAGGAGGGATTAGGATGATGAAAAGCGCTCAAAACCTTCTTTGGCAAGCAAGAACAACAAATTTTGGGTCAGAGGACATCTAGAGCCCTGTGGCAGGGACTGCTGTCCATCCTTCAGCACCAGTAAACCATCTAAAAGCAGCCACACCGGCAGAGAACAGAGCATGTGCTCAGCTTGAGGCCCCCAGCCCACGGCATCGTGCCATGGCAGCAGTGTGGGTCCCCACCTCAGGAGAACAGACGGGAATCAGCACCCAGCCTGTGCACCTACCAACACAACTCCGAGCGCGTTCTGCACACCCGCTCCTGGCTGGTGGCAAGGCAAGCTGAGATCTGTGTGGTTGCTATGGAGAAGTGTAGCTAAATGCACAAACAAGTGCCAAACAGTGGTAACTGCTCAGGGGGACTTAGAGACTCCGGACTTTGCAACGTGTTGCTGAGGGATGGTATCCCTTGAGGCATGGAAGCTTTTTTTAGCCTGCCAGGAAATCTAGCGCGGGACCTACTATACTTGGTACGCCAGATCCTCTGTGATGCACAAACTGGCCCTCTGTCATGGATTTCTTCTCGGGAGCTATTTGTTTTTCTCCATCTTTATGCTTTGGCATGATCTTACAATGTATCTAAGCAGCCAACGAGGGTGCTAGCGGCAAAGCTGAGACTGCACCAGATGGGCAGTGTAGACCCACTCGTCAGCTGCTGCCAAAGCCAAAAGCCGACAAGGCAGCGAGATTCCCACAAGGCGGCAGCGGGGAAGGGGAGCCCCGGCAGTGTGTGCGAGGCGGCAGCGCTCTGTGGGGAAGCAGGAGAGGGTTGGCACGGGCAGCCGCCTGCCGTGCTCCGCGCCGGGCTCCCGGGTGCCCTGCCAGCAGCCCGGCCCGGTGCGGGGCGCACGAGTGCCGTGTCCGGCCCGGAGGCTGCGGGGTGGCTGCACCCCCCGACCCGGCTCGGGCACCCGGCTGGGCACCGTGTCCCGCGGCGGGCTGTCCCCGTGGGCCGCCGGGGGAAAAGCCTCGCAGCCTGGGCCCGCGCGGTGCTGCACGGGGCGAAGTCCCCACGTCTCCCCGGGCTCCCCAGGCTGCGGGCCAGCCCCGCGGGGCAGCTCCGCCTTCCCAGCGGCACCACGCCGGGCCGGGCCGGGCCGGGCGGAGGCGGCCGGGCGGCGGGGCGGGCGCTGGGGGCCGGGCCGGCCGGGGCCCGGGCGGGGCTGGGAGGCAGCGGGCGGGCGGAGGCGGGAGCGGGACCCCCAGGGCCGGAGCGGCCGCGGCGCCCGGAGCGGGCCGGGAGAAGGTAGGGACCCGCCGGAGCGGCCGGGGGGAGCCGGGCGCTCCCCGCCCGCCGCTGTCCGGCTTGGCCGCGGCCCCGCCGGCCTCCCCCCGCCCGGCTCCCCCCGCCCCGCGGGGCCCCGGCCTGCGCCTCCGCCGGGCCCCGGCGCGGCCCGGCCCCCGCCCCGCCGGCGCCTCCCGCACCGGGCCCCGCTCGCCGCGGGCACGGGGGCTGCCCTGGGCCGGGGGCTGCCCTGGGCCCCGCTGGCCGGCGGTGGGTGCCCCAGGCCGGGGTGCTGAGAGCTCGGGTGGGTGCGCTCCCGTCGTGGCAGCCGCGCCAGGGCAGCCTGTGGCCCTCCAGCCCTGCTGTGCCCCGTCCCACAGCACCCACGCTGCCCTGGGAGCACTTGGGGCACCTGGGCAGCGTGGAGCAGCTGTGTGGTACAGCGGGAGCTCCCCACATGGCACGCTGGGATTGTGGTCTCTTAAGCCGTGTCTGTTCGGGCAGTGCTAATCCGGGTGGTCACCACCAGGCAGGCAGGCAGCTGATAGTAGCTGGCATTGCCTGGGCAGCTTGTTGCTGGAAAGCACCTGGCCCTTTAGAAATTATGTGGTCTTCCCACAGTGGTTTGGCACTGTGAGTCTGGAGTTGTTGCACCCGTGAGGGTGGCACAAGTGATTCTACACAGAGAGCTGAAGTTCAAGGCTGCAGCAGTGCCTTTCCCGGGTGCTCCTCCAAGGCATTCACTCGGTTGAAGGCAGACTGAGAAGAGAAACTTAAAAGAATTCCCTGTTTGTTTTCACTCTTGCAAACACAAATCCCTCTTGCAACACTGGCGGTCTGGCCCCACTGCCTTATACTTATCAGAGATGAACGGGAAGTGTCTCCTCCAGTGGCCCTGCAAGGGGATGAAGGCTTGGGTGACCCTCAATATACTCTGAGAGGCAGCTGCTGCTATTGTGGTGTCCCTTTCGCTGATCCTAGGTGGTACCTCAGCTGATCCGGTCTTTGATGCAGTTTGGCCTTTGGGTTCAAACATCTCTGCTTCTGTTCCTGCTCTTTGAAATTCTCTCTCCACTTCTGGCCTTTCATATATTGTTCTCCTTGTCGTAGTACCTAGGAAGCCTCTAGTTGTGTCCATAAGCGTTAATGTCTGCATTGAGGTTTGACATGATTCCATAACTTTCAGTTTCTTCTGAAAAGGCTTTCTTTCCCCTTGCCTCTGCCATTCTCTCCTTTGCTTTCAGTGAGATTTTATCTCTTCGTCTGGAAGAGTTCATAGATACAGAATTTGCAGTTTTGCAGATGCTTTGCCAAATACAGCCTCTACCATGCTACAAGACGTCACCATCATCCCCCTCATCTTGACTCACTGTGGCTGTGAGTCGTGCTGGGCAGTGTCTAAATGCGTCCTCCTTGTGTGTGAGGCCTCCATAGCGCTGAGAGTGCCCACGGCTCTGAGCTGGCCTCTGCTTTCTGTTCGTGAGATCCCCTGTTCTGTCAGGGCCAAAGGTTTCAGTTCTCTCTCCAGCTGCTCTGCCTAGAATTAGCAGTGACGTTAAAAACTAGTACGTGCATACAACAGTTTTAAAGGACTGTTGGGATGGGAGGAGCTGAGCAGTAGGGGCAGAGCAAAGCAGTGATTCTCAGAGCTTTACAGGGCACCACCTCTGACAGCTGTCATGGGAACCATGGCTGTGTGACCTCTTGGGGTTCTGAGTGCAGTTGAGGTGTCCCTGGGTGACTTCAGATGGACTTTGTGACAGAGGTGATGTGAGCTTAGGTGGGACAGCCTGAATTGTGCTTACCTTAGCACTTCACTGCCTTAACTGATAATTTCCCCTCAACCACCAGAAAAAGTATATTTCTAATCACATTGCTCAACCCCACTTCTGAACAACACAGCTTTTACTTTGTCTTATTTTTAGAACCATTCTGTTGAGAGATAAAATTTATTGCTTCCTTCTCAGGAACACCTAGGGACTCTGAAAGAAAGAGGTCCAGGTAGCAACAAAGACCCTGCTGGGGACTGAGGTTCTTTGGAGATAACAGTACAGAACAAGAATGGTGGCAAGCAAAGAACAGAGTTTCCAAGTCAAACAAAAGTAATTTCCAGATTTCTGGACTTCCCACCCAGCAATTAAAGCATCATAATGGGCTTCTGTCCTAAAGTTAACTTGTAGAATATTGTTGAGGGTGCAAAATCAAGTGCTAGAGTGTTACGGAATGTCCTTGTAGCCCCAGTTCAACTTGTTCTGGATATGTACTCAAGGCGTAATGACTAATTTTGTAATTGTGTGCTACTTACCACCTGTAGCCTAGCCACAGGTAGTAATTCAGCAGTGGTGATTCTGCTCTTGGGGTTTTGTCTGTTCCTTATTCTAAGTTGGATCATTTTAGCCTGTCTGCAAAACTGGGAAGAGACACAGGCATGCACATTGTAGTGGAAGAAGACAGGACTTTGTAACACAGTCCATAAGGTGTGTGCTGCAACAGTATACAGAATCTGAGAAACTCCTGTCTCCCAAGCTGGTGTTCTGGCCTTTGCATGCTTGGGACCCCACTGCCAGAGATTAAATATCCATCACAGTCACCTTGCTCAGATGTTGTGGCAAGGTGTTCTGCTTTGCATTAAAAATTGATGCTGTGCTCTAGTTTCCAGATGACTTTTGTTTGCTTGCCGTCTGGCTCAGCATGAGCTCCTCTTGCTTCCTTGTCATGCCACTCTTAACCCACACAAACACCACCAGCCTGCCCTCAGCCAGGTCCTGCAACAGAGCAGGTGAGAGCACTGACAGCCAGAGCCCAGCTGGAGAGAAGTAGTGGTTTGAATTACTTGTTACTTGGTGCAAGGCAGAGCTCCTGTGCCACACAGGTGTGGTGGAAGGCCAGAACTTGCTTAAGCAACCCTTTACTTGATAGTCCTGGCTCTTGAGGGGTCAGTGATCTAACAAAAAATGTATTCATATCAATGATTTTTGATATATCAGGTCACAGACAAAGCAAAAGAAACTATTTGATTTCAGAGTGAGAAGATTCCTCTTCCTTCTGGGAGCCATGTGGCGTTAGGAGGTGGAATGCAGAAGAGCTCTCATGTTTCCCACTGTGTGAAGCTCAGCTGGGGGACTCTTTGGGATCTGCTGAGACAAGCAGCATGTCCTAACAAGAAGCTGCAGTGATCAGCATTTCCCTGGTGGGAGAAGGCTCCTCTCTTTAGTTGGGCGTTTGCCCTGCTTGCTGCATTGTCCATTCTGTTGGGATTCATAGGATCAGCTCAGCATTCGCTGGAGCTGCGGTCCCTGCATTGGCACTATCTCCAGCTGGGGCCTAGGCAGCCTGGCTCAACGGGGTATTGTTTATTCCACCCAGGAATGTGCAGGCGAGCAGGGACCTCGGGGAGCTTTACAGAGCAGCATGTTCTGCTCTGAGCAGGGAGAGGGAATGTGGGTGGCCACAGCTCTGAAGGCTGGTGGGAACAGTCAGGGCGTGCTGGTGTGCAGGTAATGTCCAATGCTGAAGTGTGAGTGAGGGCTGTGCAGATGCACTGGGGCATGGAGGAGGGAAGGAGGACTGTCCAGATTTGGAGAACACAGGGAGGAACAGAGGGAAAAGGTAGAAATGTCTTAGGATACAGTTAGTAAGCTTGTGTTTGACACAATGCGTTGACACAATGGTGTAAGAAGCCAAGCATAACTGCTGGTTCCTCCCACTGTGTGCTGGGTACTGATCCTGCAGCCTAGAGCACAGCAAGGGCTGTAGCAGATCTCTTGTCAAAGCCAGTCCCAGCAACTGGAGGGTGCACTGAGCTGAGGGGTATCTCTGTCACTGGGGGTGGATTGTGTTTTCAGTGAACAGACATTGAGCTGTAATGAGTGGAAGGAGGTATGAAAAGACCTAGGTGAAATGCAGGGTGTTTTTCAATTTTTAAAAAGATTACTGACAGCACTTGTTTAATATTTTTAATATTAATTTCTCTAATAATTTTGTGACAAGCTTGTCTTTTGTATATTTCTGGGAGTATGACCATTTCTGGTCTGCTGCTCATGCAGGTTCTAAGATTTTATAGAGATTGAGACATCCACTGGACATGAATCTACTTGTCCCTCTTGTGCAAATCCTGTGTGCCTGTGGAAGCCCACATGGCATATTTTGGTCTGTTTGGTGAAATGTTCGTTTTTCAGTTACAGTGCAGTCATACCGTCCATAGTCAGTTCTAAGAGTGCTGCTTCTTGACTGAGAAGCTGAAATGTATTATTTAGTGGAGAAGCGAGTAGCAAAAGCACCTGTTAAGTTTGGTTTCCTTGCTGCTTAATTTGTGGCATCCATCCATTACTGTTTTTTATCTGATGATCTGAGCAGTGTTTTGGGATAGTGGATTAGCTGCCCTCAAACCCTTTGGGTCTCCCTTTTTACTGGGGCTGTTCATACTTCATGTAATCAGCCTAAATGGCCTCTTCACATTGCTGCCTTATCTCTTAAGTGCTTAAAATCCTTGCTTCAGCATCTTTAATAGTCCTACCTCCATCTAAGTGGTGGTACTTCTAGCAAGTGCTTGACAATTACATTTGATGCTGGTAAGTTATTTGTGATTTCTTACCCTGCGCAATTTCAGATGCAAAAAGAGAAGGGATAGAAGTTGTCAGAGTCTGTGTGTAAATGTCTTTTCTTGGCTGCTGTGACTTGACCCAGTCTGTGCTGAAGATCTCAAAACAATATTGTAACAGAGTTAATAGCTATCATTTTGTTCTGGTCCCTCCTTCCATCAGCCCACGCTGGACCAGACACGCTCCAGAGCTAATAGCAAAATGGGATAAGCAGTCTTCCATGAAGGTAATGTTAGTGTGTGCTGAGCGTGCATGCATGCAGACTGGGGGAGTGATTAATGCCCTGGGAATCCGCTCTCTGCCTTGCTGCACAATGCTGTTGTGTCAGGCCCAGAGCTTGGCACCAGGAACACGTTACCTGGTTTGTGCGGGATCAGGCAGTGAGACAGAGCCTGTGTGTTCTCAGCAGGGCAAGTTCCTGCTGCGCCACAGCTTCATACTTGCACAGTGAGGCTCTCTTTGGATGCGGGTCTGCTGCTGGGCGGGGGCAGGAGTCCTGCGATCCGCAGTCCTGACCTCCGCCAGCCTGAAATCCCAGAGTTTGCTCAGTTGTGGCACAGCTCTCCCTCCTTCCCTCTGGCAGGCAAGGATCACCCATCCTTGAGGTGAGCAGTGCTTGGCCAGCTGTCAGGAGCTGTGACTCACAGGGGATCACAGGCGGAGCCCTGCTCTCCTGGCAATCTGCTTTTCCTACTGGAGCTTCTGCATGAGCTGTTGCTGAATGTTTGTTTCCACCAGATCTAGGGTGGATATGGGAGAAGCTCGGGTACACTATTAAGCCTGAAGAGTTGGACTCTGTAAGTTTCCAGTCTGGAATATTGCTGGGAGGTTTCTTTCTGTAGGTGGGGGTTTGTAGAAAATGTTGGCAGGCAGCACTGCAGGGAGTAAGACAAGGCCAAGGTCCTGGAAAACATAATATTTTATGTTCAATTCATGTCATGGAGCAAGCAAACTCCACAAGACTGATTCACTGCTTGCAAGTATAGGGGCATGCTGTCTATACTCCAATGGAGTCAGGGAGTGATCTTGCTCTTCTTGGTACTGCTGAGGGAACATGAGCCTGTTGGGATTCTTTTTTTGGCAGTTTCAGAAGTTGCTTCATGCTTTCTTACGAGCTGCCTCTCGGGGAATGCTTTGGACATGAATAGGTTAGTGATTTATTTTAACTGTAATTAATATATACATGTTGAAACTATTGCAGTCCTGCCTGTCCCTCTGTATCTTCATCTCACTGGAAAATCTTGCACATTTTAATGATGAGTCCCCAGAGCTGCAGGTGTATTAAAGGAAGTGAAACTCCTGTTCTCATGGGTGGGATCACTGGCAGGGCTGTATTCTCAGCCCCACTGATCTTTTGCTATAGCAAAGCAAGGGTTTGGGTCTGCAGCACACATACTGTAATCCTTGCATACCTCTGCCCATTCTTACATTACACTTTTGACAGAAGACACACAAGAAATCTCACTGTACCATCATGTGCTCCTGGGGAAACTACCCCAAGGCTGCAATTAATGTCTGCAGTATGTTTTTCCCTATTTGTCCACTCCTGCTGTGGAGTTTGTGGATTATTCAGAGTATGGCAAGGATTCCTAGGAGCCTGATCTCTCAGCTGGCAGCCTGTCTGGGGCCTGGAGGGCAGCCTGGGTGCCTGCAAGGGGCTGCTGCTACTGTGCCTGCTGCTGCTGCTCCTTTCCCATGAGAACATGCAGCAGCATGCCCCAGCCACCCCACGTCAAACAGCACAAGGATCCTTGTCTTTAGTATTTTCAAGCTAATTGATGGCTCTTCCGTCTTTTTCGTTGCTCCACATGGTCATGTTTTTAATACTGTTACTCCTTCTGCCTCAGTAGGTTTCTGCTATCCTGAACTGCAGCTCTTTGTGCTCCTGATTCACTCCAGTCCATTCATCTCTTTTTGGTGGCAGAGTGCTGTCTGCTGCTGGATATTGGGCTCTTTGTTTGTACAGCCAGCACAAAGCTGGTGACAAAGGGACAGCCTGTGTCCCAAGGAGCCCACGTGCTATGGGGAAGGCAGTGGAGAGCAATAGGAGTGACGGACAGACAGGATGGCAGAGGTGAGGGTGGCCAGGGGCACAGCGTGCTGGGTGCAGCAGAGGAATGGCTGGGGGCGGGGAGAGACGTGATGAGGAAGCTGTTCCTGCTGAGTACAAACCCGCTTTGTTCCCAGGAGGTGAGTCGGACTGGATAAACAGAATGGTCCCGTCAGCAGAAAGCCTTTCCCTGGCTGCATCCCCCACTGGCACTCTCACTGGAAGTTGGCTGCACCTCGTTAGCAGGGACTTATTTCTCCTCCCCGTGTTAGCTTCCCCTCTTCCTGACTCTGCGGGGCTCAGGTGGGCTGTGTGCGGCTGTACGGAGAAAGGGTGCCCTTGGGAGAGCCGTGTGTTTGTGTTTTGTTGTGTTGTCACCGTGCTCTTTCTGCCCTTCTCTGGGCAGGGGGTTTGACATTCCGTGCTGAGATGGGATGGGTGTCACCGGCTGGGCGGCGCTTGGAGCGGGGCTGCTCACTGCGCTTGGAGCCGCTCTGCCAAGGGAGGAGAACGGCTCCCATGGCAGGGAAGTCGTGTCCAAACGGACAGAGCAGGGGCTCTACTGTGATGTGGGAGGAAAGCAGCCTGTGCCGAGGGGCTGGTGGGGAGGACGCCGATGTCCCAGCACTGCAGAGTGCAGGGCTCTGAAAGCAGCGCGGAGAGGTGTTGGCAGTGCTGTTCTGTGCCTGTAGTTGCAGTGGGTCGGGAAGTGAAAGCAAATTCCCTGGTCTCAGGAGAAGGTGAGGAATAATCTTAAAGTTTCTGGTTGCTTTGGATGGATGAATCTTCTTGTTCCCATCCTGAGGAATTTGGGAGAAGGCAAAGGAGAAGCTTAAGCTGCAGGACTGCTGCTGCCTTGGTGCACTGTATTTCCTTGACAGTAAGGCTGAAAAGCAGAAATTATACAGGAGAATGTCCTCAACAGCCACTTCCAGAGGAAGGGGGAATCCGGGACATAGCCCTTGACGAGGAGGTCTTTGCTTGTCTTCTGCCAGGAGGAATTTCAGCCTTGGCTCCCAGAGCCTTCGATGGGGTCTGCACCCTCATCTCACTCTGACTTCTGCCAAGAACTATGGTTCATCCCAGGGGATATCTGAGCCAGATACCTAGAAGGCAGAAAGGATATTTCCAGTCAGGTCTGAGAATGAGGATGGTGGCATGAGCTTGCCTGAGTGGACTTTGTGCCTCTTCCCTTGCTGGGCCAGAGCTGTGGTGCTGGTTCCTGTTGCCCTGAGTGGTGCATGGGGAGGGGGATTCCTGTGTCCATCGTGTCAGAGAATGTGTGGTGGGACGTGCAAGTGGTGGGTAGTGCTGGCTGCCCACCAGACCCTGTCAGGTCTGAGCCCTGCCCCACATGTCAGGGAAATGCTGAGCTTCCTCCCCTCCTCTTGCTTCCTTCCTGACTGGAATTCACTTCCAAATTTCTTGCTGCTTGTCCCCCGCCTCTTGCAACATAAACACATGATCCTACAGAGATAGCCAGAGGGGCAGGACAGGACAGGTTAGACCATGGGGGCTGCACTGCTGCAGCCCCTTGGCTCCTGCAGCACATGGCGAGGGGTTTGCAGGGAGCTCAGGACAGAGTCTCCCCACATCTGCCTCTGTGCTCAGGAAGGGTTTTATTTCCTGAGCCTGTGTGTGATAATTTCAGGTGTTTCTGGGTGCTGACAAACTTCTCGCTGTTTCAGCCTTAGGCACTGACCTGCCTTCAGACGCTGCGCAATGGAGGCTGGCTCCGTGGTGCGGGCTGTCTTTGATTTCTGTCCCAGCGTCTCTGAAGAGCTGCCCCTCTTTGTGGGAGATGTTATCGAGGTGTTGGCTGTGGTGGATGAGTTCTGGCTCTTCGGCAAGAAGGAAGGTGTCACAGGTAAGAGCTGGAAATGCCTGCACCTGGGTCCATAGAAGTGCCAGCTAGATGTCCACTCCATGAGCACATCTTCCCTTCGTGGGGAAGGACCTGGTTTGATCTACTGAATCTTTCATGGGACTTTGTCACCGAGATCAAGTTGCCACTGATCTCCTGCCAGCTTTGTGTCAACTATTCAGACAGATTGTGTGATGTTTTTTGAGAGAGGTTAGTGGAGAGTCAGTTCTCAAGATAGGAGCTTCACAATACTGGTTGTCCCATTCTCTGTGGAGAGACTGCCCATTTCCTGGCTAATTTGTGTGCTGACCTGCTGTGGCAATGGAAGGGGAGAAAGGAAACAGATGCACTGAGAGTGGAAATGCATCCACTCTGGAAACCAGTCCAAGTGACCTTTTCAGTGGAGATAGAACAACAGCATCCATGTGTCCCCCCCCAAGCCCTCTGACTCAGCCCCACTTCCTCCCTTCTGCTTCAAAGCATCTTCCTGCACAAATTGTCGTCAATATCTAGGTGCCTGAAATGGTGTGCAAGTCTCTTAAACTTTTAGTAGGCTGTGAGAAACTTCTGAAGCAGAAGAATGCTCTTAATGAAACACTAAGAGTCTCATGGCCTTTAGTTAGGCAGCTCTTTCTCATCTTAATCCTGATGTTAAGAAAATGTGTGAGCTCTTGGGGAGATGAAAGCCAGGCCACTTCAAAGCATAAGCCTGCCTCTGTCTTCAGCGTGAGGGTGGGACTGATTACATCCCTGGCTGTAGAGATGGGGCTGCTATTGTAGTAGCAGCCTGGTTTCTCCTGACAGCCACTGTCTGAAGCAAAGGTGGACAGGAGCGCTTCCCTCCTGTGCTCCATGTGACTGATAAATGACATTGAATGAGCATGTGCCTGATCCTGTTGCTGCTGCTGAAGTCACTGGGCAAGGATTATGCGTGCAGTTTTCAACAGAGTTTTGTCTCCCAGCATAACTGGTGAGGTTGTTCAATAGAAGATGAGGCTGTTAAGGAATAACAAACAGATGTGTGTCGTAGCTCAAATATAAACATGCTGAAGTCAAACTGAATGTTTTTAATGACCTTTAGCTCAAAACCCAATTGCATTCCTGCTTTCCCTTGGAACAGCTGTTGGAGTTTTCTGCCCAGCTTTCTAAGTTAAAGTTATAGGGAATTGAAAAAGTGCTTTAGAATAGAAGCTGTGGAGGTGTTGCAGCCTAGTACTCATTACTCTGTGGAATAATTACTGTAATTCCTTTCTTACAGCATTATGTTGTTTCCATCTACAGAGCAGGAAACTAAGATAAGGAAAAAGAGAGCTGGTCAAAACTGTCAACGAAGCAGCAGAGTATAGCAAATGCCAAATTGCCTAAACACAGTACAAAGCTCTGGGTGTCTAGAATATAGTGTTTCCAGGTTTTATTAGAAAATATTTGGTCACCCAGAGGCAATGCTAGATGTGGTACTAGCCCATACTTCATCATATCCCCTTGCCTCCAATTATATAAGACATTTTTAGTGGCCTTTGCAGAGGGCTCTGCCATGTCACGTGCTCTAGGACTGAAATTAGTATCTGATGGGTATCATGTGGTGGCCAACCAATGTGGCATGGTGAAACAGGTACACAGAAGGACAAAGTGGGGAAGGTCCCTGGGGTCCCAGCATGGGAAGCTGTGACAGAGCCTGTGACTCACAGGTGTGGCCATCCTGAGTAGGTAGCCTGAATTCTGTGCTGAGACTGCACAGGGGCCAAGCCCTATGGAGAAAGGAGCACCAGGTAACTATGCCCAGTCAGAAGACACTGGTCTCGTGATCCAGCACTACTGGATCTCTTAATCCTCACCATAGGTCTGAGTTGAGAAGGAGGCAGTAAGGGCAGAGAAAACCTAGTATGTTTGTTCCTGGAAGCTCCGTGCTGATGGCACAGTCCCAGTAATGCTCACAGCCTGTGGTTGCCTGGAGTGAGCCAAGAGCTCAAAGCTTTTTGTTCTCTGTTGGCTCTGAAGTACTTAATACCCCAGGAATTCCTGACTCGCAAACTCGTTCTTCTTCCACCAGGCTATTGAGGCACGCAGGGTAACTGGGTATTTTCCTTTAGCAAGAAATGAATAGATCCCAAAATCTGGAAGGAGGGTAGAGATGGTGGTGGGTCTCAGGCAAGACATTGCTGACAACTCGTTCTCCTTGTAGGGCAGTTTCCTAGCAGCTTTGTTGAACCTGTGGATATTCCCCCTTTGAAGCAGGGAGAAAAACTGCTTGTTTGTACCAGTGACTTCACATCTCAAGAGCCAGGGAGCTTGTCATTGCAGAGAGGTAATCTCCATTCCCTTCCTTTGCTTTGCACCTCAAAAGCCTCACCTGTCCTTCCAGATGGATGAACCTAGTCAGAGCATCCTGCCTAGAGTGACAGAAGGAAGAGGTGAATTTTCTAATACTTCATGACGTGGGTCATGTCAAATCCACCATGGTCCTCTGGGTTTCTGCCACTTTGATACCAGTTTCTCATTATCTGTCATTACTCATGAAACTCCAAAAATTGGCATCACATTTGATCATAGTAAATTTACAACTGCCTTTTAATTGACCCCTAATCTCCAAGTCTTAGATTTACATCTGGGGGAGAATGAAAGCTTTGATGCACCTGCACAGAATTGCAGCCAAGCTGTGTATCTTAGATATACAAGAGGCTGCCTTCATACCTTAACCCCATCCTGTGCTTGTATGCATCCCCAACATGCACTGTACTCTGACAGAGTGCCAGTCCTCACCCACAGCCAGGAGGGAACACAGGGAGGCAGGAATAAGAGGTGGGAAGCAATAATGAGAGCAGTTTTGAACTGATGTGTCTCATTCTCTACAGGAGACTTGGTGATCCTGGGAGGATCCTTGGCCTCCAGCTGGCTCCAGGGCCGAAGCAGCTGGGGTTCCAAGGGCTTTTTCCCCTCATCATGTGTGAGGGAGCTGTGCCTTTCAGTTCGGAGACGTCAGCTGTCACAGAGCACTCTCTTGGAGGTGCCAGCCTACTCACTGGGCCAAGCCCGGGCCCTGATGGACCTGTCTGCTCAGCTGGAGGAGGAACTGGACTTCAGGGAAGGGGATGTGATCAACATTGTTGGTGTCCCAGAACCTGGCTGGTTTGAGGGTGAGCTCAGAGGCTGCAGGGGCATCTTCCCAGAGGGTTTTGTGGAACTGCTTACTCCTCTGCGAGCACCAGGAGTCTCAGTGGATCCAGAGCCTACAGAGACTTGTGACACCAATGGGACAGTAGAGATGCCCCCCAAAGATGACAAGGAGCCAGGGAGTACTTATGGTGTTGCACTCTATCAGTTCCAAGCCCTGGAGTCCAAGGAACTCGATTTTGATGTGGGTGACAGGATTCGGATTGTAGGCATTCTGGAGGATGGTTGGCTGGAGGGGGAGCTGAGAGGAAAACGTGGCATCTTTCCACACAGATTTGTGAGGCTGGAAGCCTCTGAGGCTTGCAGGGAAAAGGTGAGTGCTGGGGATCTGCAAGGTGGAGGCAGTTGTGGATTGGCCATCCATCAAGATCCAGAAAGCACTTGCTCTGAAACTCCGTCTTTGCCAGGGAAAGATAGCAGGGAAAAGGAGGACGACTTGGCTGCATACCCTGAGTCTGCCACCATTTTGTCTCACAAGGCAGGGAGGACACAGGGTCCTCTTGGCACTGGCTTGAGACAGCACCAGGCCTCTCCCAGCACAGGACACCAAGAGCCACATTCCGAAGACATGGTGGGCTCAGTCCCCTCTAACCACGTGAAGACAGTCAATGGCGTTCTCCCCTCTGCTCAGCTGCCTCCCCCACAGGGCAACAGGCCTGGCCAAGCAGGTGAGCTGGAGTCTGCAGGGACCATTTCAGCCACCCAAGGAAACTCAGAAACTCAACCCCGCCCTAAGCATGATGGAGACAGCCCCACTGTGCCCTTGCAGGCTCCCCACTTCCCCCAGGATCCTGGCCGGTGCCAGGCAATTTCATCTCCTAATAGCTGGGCAGCATCCCAGCCCCAGGAGAGCCAAAGCAGGACCCAGGACCTAGACAATTGGATGGACAGTAAACTGGAGAAGTCCAAACTCTGTTCCAGTTTAGGAACTGCCCAGGTGAACCTGGACACACAGGCTGGGAGCTGGGGGGATTGCACTACAGCAGTGCAGGGGGACAGCTGCATAGACCTGGACTCCAAACTGACAGAGCAACTGGCCCAGTTTGAGAAGAGTTTGTCAAGTACTGGTGCGGAGCAGGACAAGGTCTCCCGTCACTTCTCTATCTTGGACTACAGTTCTGAGAAGGACATTGTCCGGGGGTCTCCTGAATCAGTGTCCCACTCCAGGCAGGCAGAGAGGAGAAGGGCCCTGAGGCCACCCCCTCCTCGGCCCAGTAGCCTCGCGACAGCTGCTGTGCACATGCAGGGTGGCCAAGTGTCCAAAGGTGGGTCTCTGGCCTTCTCAGTCAAACCCTCCCGGCCTGCGCCCCGGCCTCCATCCAGCAACCAGAGGAAAAATGTGGCCCCTGCACAGCTTCAACCCAGCACCCCAGAGCAGCGGGTGGAGGAAGGACGTGAGGACTTGACACAGGCAGGATCAGCCTCCTCCAGCTCCATCCTGCTGACTAGAATTGGAGAGGTGGAGCGAGATCTGGAGGCGTACAGCAAGACCCGTGCCGAGCTAAGCCTGATGCTGGAGGAGCAGCAGGATGAGCTGGTGAGAGCAGAGACCATGGAAAACCTTGATTTCTGTGACTCCAACATTGAGAGCCTCAGCATGGAGCTGCAGGAGTTGAGAGGTGAGTCTACAACAGCATGGGATGGGGAATGCTTCAGGAGCATAGGTGTCTCTGCTGTTTTACACTGTTGAAGGCAGTCTTTTATACCCTTTAATTCTCGATTTTGATAATTTCATAAGCACTGTTGCAGTACAAATCATCGTAACTTTGCCTTGACAATTACAGTGTCTTTGGATATCCCTTTGTCTCATCTTCCCCACCCCCTTTTCCTTCCAACTCTCCAGTCTCCTCTTCCAGCCCCTCCATATATCCAGAGCCTTCACCTCATCCACTCCCAGTATGTCCATGATGGAAAGCAAAACCACTTCTGCTGCAGTTCCAACCTCACTACCTCAGCCCCTCTTATCTGTAGGGGAGTGCGTAGCAACATCAGGGTGACTTTGCTAGAGGTCCTGCAGTTGAGATTTGAGTTGATGTCTGTGCTGTGGATGCCCTCAACCTGTCAGGGCACTGGGTTTCCTGTGGTTTCTGCTCTCATGCTGATACAGACCTGTGGGGATTTGTTGTAAATATGAGAAGGGGTGCTCAGAAGGGGACTGAACCTGATCTGGGAGTGGGATGGATTAGTGGGCCTAAAAGTAAAGCCTGTCCCTGTGCTCCTGCCATCCATGGAGTCCAGGACAAGAAAATAGCACTGTTCTATTGGTAACAGCAACAAAGAGCTTACAACTGTGGCATATCTGTAGCTGAAAATGTGACTTTTGTTCTTGCACCCCAGAAAAAATTACTCAGGAAAGAAGAATTTCCCATGAATATATCAGCACATTTGGTCTCTGAAATCTGAAGAGGCCATGTAAAGATCAGTGCTGTTAATTATGTTACACTTAATATTACAGTAGACAAATGAAAAGATGGGATCACATACATGTTCTCCCACAGTCCCTTCCCAGGCTTCTCCCAAGAGCTCTGACACTGCAGTTCTGTTGCTGAAACCCACGACGTGCAGGAAATGTGGGCACTGCATGCGGGAGATGGAGTGAAATGCCAACTCCTGCCTGGGAGTTACTCACTCTGACTTCATTGCCTCCATCCTCCCACTGCTTAATCAGCGCTGGGGAGCCCCAGCACTTGGCTGCATGATAGTGTTGGAGGCAGAGCACATGGGAATGAAGGCTGATATGGGTACACCAGGAAAACAGGGTGACAAACAGCCTCCACATCAGTGGTGTGCAAAAGGGATGCTTGGAAGGAGGCCTAGAGGATTTGAAGTTAGATGAAATAACTTGAAGGTAGGAAGAAGAAAATCTAGGCTGAATCTTAAAGGAAATTTTCTGATGAGATGGATCTTACTGGGATATGTCTCCTACTGTCCCAGTGCTTCCTGGCAGAGAACTGATCCTGTGGAATTGGTTGGTTCTTGGAACTGGAAGTTTTAGGTAAGAACAAATGCACTATCCTGAGGCATCCTCAAGCTAGTATCTTTTCAAGTAGTCCTAGCGGATTTTTCTCCAGTTCAAGAGACTTCTAGCCCTGTGATAAAGGTGTGTCCTACCCAAGCTGACACATCTGAGTGTGGCCAAGAGAGCATGTTTTGCTAGCCCAGCTCTAGTGCAGCAGGCAGAACAGTAACTTGGTGTTGCATCAGCTCAGCAAAATGTGTTTGTGCCATGCCTGAAGCTTGGCTTCTGCCTTACCATTGTAAGGGGAACATGAAGATACTGGAGGCAAAAAAGCTCTCACTAAGCTTTGACCAGCAACGAGAGCAGAGCAGGCATAGTCTTACAGGGGGAGTAGTTCATAGTGTGGAATCCAACTCCTCAATGTATCTTTTGAGAAGCCAAAGGAAAAGTAGAAAATATGTCATTTTCTACAGTAGATGTTTAAAATCATCAGGTTGCTTTTTTGGTGTGCCTTGTGAAGACATGGGGTTTTCACTGATCACCAGGCTAGGGCAGGATTAGCGCTTGCCCTCCTGCAGTTGGAGAATCCATTGGTTTTATTTTTGTCTTCTACCAGCTGAGAGCATGGCCTCTGTGTTCCTAACAAGTGTTGCAAGAACCTGAGACACGGATGACATCCACAGGCTCATGCTCACTGTCAAAGGCATGTTGTTGGTTTTCTCTTGGTTTCTTATAGGAGTTCTGTGTTTGGCATGGAAATTAGGGATATGTTGTGGCCTGTGGTAAGTGGCATTACTGGAGTGTGTATTTCTGTAGCCTTCTGGAAACTTAATTTGTGTGTTGGCCCCAGACTCCATGACCCAAGTAATCCCTTCAAGGCTGCTCCTGTCAGCGGGTAGACCAGCTGTTCCCCCTGGAGCAGGGAGCCGTGCAGCTGTGACTGCATGGCACTGTGTGCAGGCACTGGTCTGTCTCACAGAGAGCAGCTCCTCTCCTGATCTTCGTGTAACTGTGGGTGAGGGCTGGGAAGAGGATGGGCTGAGCACCAGGGTTGAGCCAGGGGCAGCCTGAAGGCCTCGGTTTGCCCCAGGGAGGTGTGGAGCAGAGCCCAACCTCTTCTAGGCTACATTGTTCTCTCCATGCCATCAGGGGCGGGAAGAAGAAGATGGGATAGAAGATCTGGTGTCCCTCATCTGCTTTGTGGCTTCCTGCGGTCTCACACATGCTCTGTTTCCCTTCCCTGAGGACATTGGTCTCGAGGCAGGGCCTCTGCATGCTCCAGTGCCCTCCTCCCTGCCTCAGAGCTGCCTGCGGAGAGGTTTTGGCAAAGCCGTGGAGCCGGTTTGGGCAGTGAAAGCCTGCCCAGCCTGGCTCCCCTCCTCGCTCGGGGCTGGTTACTGATTACTTTGGGCAGCAGGTGGAGGAGGCCAGCGCTGCCAGCGATTGGGCCCGTGCCTTTGCTGGCTGGTTTCAGGAAGCAGCACCTGCGTTTCACTTGGGACGGGAGTGCTGGGTCAGAGTGGAGAAGCGGCGTCAGCCTGGGTTGGGCTCAGGGAGCAGAGAGTGAGGGGAGTCGGCCCCTGCGCCACACCCCACGGGACTATGCGCACCTGTCCCTAGAGGAAACACTGCATGGAGAGTCCGAGACGGGAACCGCGGCTCCTCAGCTGGGAATATGAGGACTGTTGTGCTGCACGGAGAGAGGACGTGGCTGGCTGCAATGACGGACACGGGGCGACAAGGAAGCGGTACCCGGGCAGCCGAGGAGCAGACGGTGGCTGGGACAGTTCCAGGAGACAGGAGCACGTCTCTGTGCACCAACAGAGCAGGAATGGAGACTGTGGAGGTTTTTGGAGGGGAGAGATGCAGTACATGGACTGCAGGAGAGCAGACAATGTTTGGAAAGGCAAAAGACAGGATATAGAGGATAGAAACTACAGGGTGTATGAGAGGGAGGGTGTTCAATACAGAAACTGCAGTTCTGAGATAGGAGGAGGGCGGGACAGAGAGGACAGAGTACCTGGGCAGTACAGGGGGAGAGGAAGGCAGTATGGTGAGGATAGAGGCCTTGGAGACTGTAGGGAGGGGGGAAGGTGGTATCAGGACTACAAAGATCCTAGAGACTATAGTGAGGATGGAAGGTATTATAGGAAAAAGGAACTGTGGCACAGGCAAGAGAGGTACTCTGGGGAGTATAGGGAGAGGAGAAGGCAGTATAGAGAGGATGGAGGCAGTCAAGTATATAGGGAAGGGGAAAAGTGGTATAGAGATGATGGAGGCCCTAGGGCATATACAGAGCAGGAAAGGGCACGTGTAGGTATGAGGGACCAAGCAGATGAAGAAGACGTTGAACGGCACAGAACACCCAAAGGCCATGTCATGGACCACAGCAGTCCAGACGGAGGTTGTGAAGTTCCTGCATTTGCAGTCAGGTCCTTGGGAGATGGTAGCATGAACCTGGGGTCAGGTACCTGCTACACACAGTTCAAGACACGTGTCCTGGACTCTGATGGCTGTGGGGAGCTGGAAGAAGAAGCTGGGATGGCAGCCGAGAGCAGCAGTGGAGCAGAGCACTCGAGGGTACGCAGAGGCCGACCAGACTGGAGCCAGGTCTGGGAGCAGGAGGCTGAGGAAGAAAACAGGGTGGGCTCGGTGCTGCAGCGAAACAGCTTCTACAGACGGACTGCTCCCAGCGCCCTGCGGCACTCAGAGTTTGTGCAGACCAGGAAGAAAAAGCAAGGTACACAGGGAAATGGTGGGCAATTCTCTAGGGTGTGCCTTCACTCTGCCCTGGCACCAGGGCAGCACTGGGAGTCTGCTACACGTGGGTGGCCAGTACAGACAGGCTGTCACAGGACGGCTCCTCCCTGGGACTTACTGAAATGAGCATCATGGTCAGCCCCTGTCCTGCAACCTCTGTAGGGGATTTTGTGGAGGCCCACCTGGGAGGTGGCACAGACCCAAGGCTGTTCTTTCCATTGCTCCTGCATGTTTTGGGTACACCCTAAAACTTGTGGCCCTGGTTTGTCTGTTCTCTCAGGGCCCTAAGGAGGTTCTTCATGAGGGAAAGGGTGAAATGCTGGGGTTATTCCCGCTGCCTGTTTATAACCCATCATGAATAGATTCTGTGTGTGGGAACCAATTCCTGACCCTGAGCATGAGTATGGCAGCTGTTCAAAGGCAGCACAAAGCAGGAAATAGAGGAAGCTGTTGTAGCACTCAGACATACGCAGAGAGCAAGTACTCTGAGTTGTATAATTCACCTGGGCAGGACACTCAGGCAGCTGCATGCTGGGGGGCTGTCACCAATGGGAATCTCTTGCATTGTCACCCCGCAGTACTGCAGTGGTCCCTTGCCTGTGCTACAACAGTTGCATGTCCTGTGTTCCGGGTCCCCAGGCCATCCCCAGGTCTCCAGTCCCATCAAATAGCACCCTGGAGCTGGAGAATTACCAAAGTGAAAGGCTTAAGACTGTCTTGGCATGGGTGAAATCGTCCCGTTGACACTGTGGCTGTGGCTGTGTCAGAGTCAGCTGCGGACAGATTTGTGCAGCTGGGCTTGTTGCAAGAACATTGGTGGGGGGAGGGGAAGTGACAGCAAGGTGCTGGGGTCTGGGCAGAGGGACAGAAGGAGCCCTTCTTGATGGACGGCCCTCTGTGTGTCTTAAAACCTGTTTGTTCCTGTGCCCTTTCTGCCAGCATCTGTCTCATGTAGCTGTGTGTGTGTGAACCCTCCATGAAGTGGGATTGGAATGGAAAGGAAAGCTGTGCAACAGCCAAAGTGATGGCAAAGCTGGAGGCAGTGACTACTTTTTGCCTTAGCATGAAATCTGTCCTCTGGAGATATTTGATTAAGCAGGCTCCAATGGCTGCATTTCTGCACTCTAACGCCACCCTATAAGGGTGGGACTTTGCTCAGTTCTGTCCCCGGGGTGAGGAAAGGGAGAGGTTTTGCAGTGCCAAGACGTCCAAAGGGCAGCAGGGAGCCAGGAGGAAGCCAGGAACAGAGTGGGATGGGAAATTGTGCACAAAGCCTTAGGAGGCTGGAGCAGTGCTGGCTTCCCCAGCTTTTACAAGAGTTGAAGGAACAGACTGATGCCAAGTGAAGGCCTATGCTCTTCAGAGTTATGGGATTCTTCCCCGCTGTGGCATGCCCATCAGGGGCACGGGAGTAGCTATGAGAAGTGCAGGGCAGGATGCCCTCATCATCAGCACCAGTGTCTCACAGCAGAACAGGAGAGATGAAAGTTCAAACACTGTCAGTCTATCCTGTGGCCTCTTTCTGGCTGCAGTTGTCTGTTACTTTCCTCCTCTTGCCCTGCTGGGGCACAGTGCTGGACCAGCCATAGCCCTCCTTGTCATGTAATACTTCACTGCTGTAGCTGCCTTAATGTAAGATCCCACCAGCACCTCCCTAAAAGAGCTCTCATTGTGCTTAGCAGCAGACTCCCTCCTATGTAGCTGGCAGGAAAAAGTCAGCTCTGGTTCTCCCTCAGTGTGTGCTCCAGGCACCTTTTCTAATGCTGTTTACTTCTCTAACAGGTTCTTGCTCCATCTACTGAATAACAGAATTAGGTACTTGAAAGCCCCAGTAGGGATCATAGAATCATAGAATGGTTTGGGTTGGGTTGGGAGAGAACTAGAGGGACACCTATTTCCAATGCCCCTGCCATGGGCAGGGGTGCCACACACTAGATCAGGTTTCCCAGGGCCCCATCCAGCCTGCCTTGAGTACTTCCAAGCCAGTAGAGAGTATCTTTTCTGTTAGCAGAGTTATCACACTTCTTACAGATTTCTGTACAGTGTAACTGGGTGACAGCTACTTGCTTAGAGCACCCCTTCTGGGATAAGACTCAGATGTGACTGCCTGACACATCAACAGGAGAACCCACCTGTTGTAGTTTTGCTGCTTAGTCACCATCATTCTTAAAGGTTTTGCATGCTAATGTGTTGCATTTCAGCTCTGAACCCTGACCTTTTTCTCTAAATTAGAGCTTTTTAGTTGATGGATATTCTTCTCTGGCAGATACTGTAATTAAGTAATTTTTCAGTCTTCAATTCTTTGTAGTGAATGGAGTCTTAAAATACCCATGTCAAAGACTCACAGGAAGACCTTAAAGTGTTTATTCTTCCTGATGCTCACCCATTTTTCAATTTTAAAAACAGTGGATTTCAGAGCTGGATGAGGCATTCTGGGTGGGTATCAGCACTAGTTTACCTGGCTATGCTCCTGTGCCCTCATCCAAAACCTCAGTGGTTCTCTGCAACATTCAGGGAACTCCTGTTGAATTTTGTCTGTTCAAGCCAAAAAATTACTGCCCAGAATACAGTCCTGCATGTGGCTACGTTTCTAGTTCCCATTAATACATTAATGCATTTGTCTGCATTAAACATGCTTGGTTTTAATAATTCCATCTTATTCAGGGTACCCTGGATCACTCAGTGACTCATATGCCTCATCTTTATTTGTGAACCTGTTGAATTGATTTTCATTTCTCTACATGACAGCAGTGATTTCTCTATTACTTTATTATGTGGGATTAACTAAATACAGTCTCTGGAGAAACTGTTTAGAAATGCCTTCTTTTCTGGATAGTCTCCACTCAACTGGCAGTGGATTTTCAAGGTCTTGGTTTTTTTGTTGTTGTTTGTTTTGGTTTTTTTAGAAAGAAATAAGCATAAAATGTATTATATAATTCTACCTTTTTGCTAGGTTTGCCAAAAATTGCACTCTCTCTGCCTGCTTGTGGGATTGTGTCATTGTAGGGTGTCCTTTGTCCTGGATGGAAATAAAGGTCCATTATAAAGTAGCATTTTATTTCCTTATTTAAAAGATGAAAAGTGAATTCTACCATCCATGGATTTTTCTTGATGTCTTTCTTTTCTCATTTTTCTGTGCTTCAGAGTTCCTGGTGTGTCTATTATCTATTATATGGCTTTCTATGTTCATTTATATATGTATATTTGCTGTCTTTATTGAAGCACAGATGCAGGATAGATTTTTCATCAGTACTGTTCTCTTTATGTTTTTTGGATTGTCTATTTAAAAGGCCCTTTTAAAGAACTTCCAACTTTCATTCTTTTTTCCATCAGTAATTTTTCTCACATCTTTGTTGATGCCCTGCCTCAGCTTTAGCAGCTTAGCTCTTTCACACCATCATTACTTCACTTTTTTCCGTGTCAAGGGTTGGAATCTTCCTCTGCTCCCGCTGAATGCCATGGGGCTGTCTGGGCAACCAGAGGCTGTTTGGGGCCACGTTTTTGGTCTTATCCAACATAGAGACATCCCAACCAAGCAGTCTCTGCATTAGACATGTTAGGGACACCAGGCAGCTCCAGTGGCCCTGGAGAAGCATCCCTGTTCTGCCCCCGTTCAGCTCACTGGTGCATTACCAATGTGTGGAGTAAGAGTTTTCACCCCAGCCAGATCCTACTTCTGGCAGCGAGTTTAGCCTTTTGCTCAGATTAATTATTCCCTGCCCTAGTTTCACCGCCTCCCCTCTCATGGTCGGCAGTGGCTCCTCCCCTCCTGGCCTCCACATACTTCAGATATTTGCAGCTGGTTTGTTTTGTCCTGAGTCACGGCTTGAGTGTGCTGAGCTGTGGGCCCGGGCCCGGGGTGCAGCTCCACCGGAGGTTGCTGGGGTTGCCGCGGCGCTGCTGTGCCGGGAGCGTTAGCGGGATGCTGCCAGGTGAGCCCTGAGGGGAGCAGCGGGGCCATGCAGACCTTTGGCTGAGCCCTGCAGCGGGCTGGACACGCATCCCATAGGCTCTGCTCTTTGTGGGTCAACTCTGCTCCCAGAGTGGGGCAGGGAAAACCTCTAATTGCATGCGTATTCCTACTAGGAGGTTGGGTAGTAACAATTTAAAGTTTTTGTTAATTGGAAGAAAGCTGATGTCGTTGGCATTTCTCAGACGAGCAGGAGGAGCCGTGTGATTGCGATAGCAAATCACAGCCTCCCCAGGAAGGGCAGCAGCGGGAGTGTGCTCCATCTTCACACCTCATTGCCAGGACTGGGATACAGCTGGTGTTGGATCTCTCATGGGTCCAGCAGGGGTGCTTGGCTTACTAGCAAAGCACAAAACAGGTGCTCCTGTCTCAGACCATCAAACCGAGAAGAAACAGGAGAACAGAATCTCTGAAATTTGTGATTGAGAACGTTGTTTTTGGAAATGTATTTCTGAATGCCTGTTTGGCAACTGTGTCATGGGTAAACTTGGATTTGTCACTGGATTGGAATTTGGTGGCTTCATTAAAAATAAGAGTCATATTGCTGCAGGCCAACAAAGCCCATTCAAGCTGTGGTGTCTGTCTTAGCATCTCCAGAGTTGATGGACATGATGAGTCAAATTGAAAGGTAACATTTAAATAGAAAATCTATGGAGCAAAATGGAGATGTGTTTAAAATAGATGACCAAAATCCACGGCAGTGAAATTGGTGGGTTTAGTTACCTGCTTGGTAAGCCTCATTTAGGGAAAGCTGCTATTAGACATACAAGAATGTGTGACAAACAGGAAAAAATAAATTCCTGACAATTAACAGAGATAGCATGAAATACAAAAATTGACAGTTTTTAAGTGCATCAGAAACAAACACTAAGTAATACATATTGGTCAGATATAAGAGCCAAATATTACAAATAAATTCTGTATTTGAATATTTTGAGCTGAAAGTGTTTGGAAAGAGGTAGGACAACTTTTGAGTTCATTGCTGAGGGAGGATGCTGGGCTAGTGATAAACAAGAGTTCTAGGAGACTTGACTGCGATACAGCCTTGTTTTTGAAGGAATCTTGAATTTTCAGAAAGAGCAAGTAGGCCAGAGGAGAATTATTTGTGTTTTTTCAAAATCATGCAAATACTGATACAGTGTAAGTGGGTAAAACTGATGTTCAGCATTGTGCCAGGTCAACCAGGCTGAGCTGATGACTACGGTGGGCTTAAAATCTGTGCAGGGAAGGTTTTCCTTTCCCTGCCATAGGCAGGGACTTGAGGCTTGCCGAAGAAGGGTGTTACAGAGCTGGCAATCTCACAAGTGTGGGTTGAATCCCTGCTGCAGGGTACTTTCTATAAGCTCCTGACCTAGATTTACTTGCCTGGGGTTTTCTTTGTGGAGCGTGGGGAACTGCTGTATTTGCCAGCAGAGCTGGGCATCCCCAGCTCTGTTTTGGGGAGCTGGAGCCAAACACATGGTGTGACAGCAGTTTGGCTATGGCTAAGGCTGGGAGCACAGCAGGGTTGTTTGGTGGTGCAGTAAACTCCCCAGGTGTCCTGTACAAAACCTAGTGTGTGGTGTGCATTTTGTGTGGGGCTAAATATAAAATCCTGTTCTTTGACCAAAGCAAATGTAATCTTTTTTCATTTGTCTTCCCAAATCTGGCTGTGATTTTGGCTTGTCTTCATTTTCAAAATTCTTCCCAGCCCACCCCATGCAGTAGTGTCATCTCACCCACCCCCACTGGGTTTTACACACCTGTTTGCACTGCAAATTAACACCTTCCTGTTTCTTCCAGGTTGTCTTCCCACTTGAGCTTGCTCTCCTGAAAAGCAAATGCCATGCCTCCTTTAAAATAACTCCTTTGTTGTTACTTCATTAATTCTCTGAGCCACAAGGACCTGCTGACTGTATTCTTTTAGTGTTTAGTTGTCCCTCTTGTACATTTTTCTGCTCATATCCTGTTCGGGCTCTGAGTGCTGTGTCTAGGGATAATCCATGTGGGTGTTGCTGGAGGACCTTGCACAGCAGGGCCCAGTCTGCTGCTGAGACTTTGCAGATGCTGTGGAAATGAAAATAGCAAAACCAGTAAAACCGAGCATCTGCTTCGAGGCCCTCCTTGCGGAATCCTGCTGCATTTGAGTTGATAATCACTGGGGGACTGCTGGAAAGCCAGGACAGGCTCTGGTGGGGTTAGTCTTAAGGATAATTGCCAGTAGGAATCAGTGAGGCCCTTTCTTCCCAGTGATTGCCTACTAAATGTAGTGCTGGTTGTGTCACTGACTCCTCTTCCATGGAGCTGGTTGTTTGGCCTCTCCCCAGGCTAGATTTCAAGGCAGGACAACAGAGATGCCAGCTTAGAGAGACGAGTATCTTCATCTTTCCTCCCACATTGAGGGCATCTGTGTTTCAGCTGGATTTCCCATTTGCTGGGGTGGCACTGGGAATGATTTTGAAGTTGTTCTTTCTGCAGAGAAGTGCAGTGCTTTGTCCTCAGCCCAGGTAGCTGTAAGAACTTGCTGTTTGGTGCTGATGCTCCTGGCTGTTGAGCAGTGGGAAGGGCCGAAAGGGCTGGTATGGTTTCAGGTAATCGTGGACTGAGTAAGTGTCGCAGCTTGGGTGTCTTTTCTTTCTCGAGTTGTTACAGTGTGAAGACCCCGGTCTGGGGGAGCAGTGGACAGGATGATTAGGCAGAGGGAGCAATTTTCCCATCCCATCTTTCATGGTGCCGTGCTGGGTACTGCCATCACCCCACAGAGCACAGCTGGGGGCTGCTTGCAGAAGCGGCTGGGAGCATGGGGGGCTCTTGGGCTGTGCACAGTCAGTGCTGTGGTATCAGGATAAGTCCCAGGCCCTGCTGGGTGTCTCTGGGATTATGCAGGGTTGAGCCTCAGTTGTCTGACGCTGTTATCGGAGAGGTCAGGGACTTGGCGATCTGGAAGTGCCTGTCCTGCAAAAACATTCCTAGAAACGCCTGAGCTGGGGCACGTCTGCAACTCTAAAAAAATTCCGCTGAGGGAGGGCAGCTGGGGCTCCGTAGGGCGGATTTGTGGAAACAGCCATTGACATGAGATGGGGTACCCGAGGCAGGCTGGCGCTGCAAGGGGCTCCGTGCTGCCCTGAAATGAGGGAGACCCGATGGTTGCTGGCCTCGCAGGGGTGACCAGGCAGGGGTCGGGGAGGGGCTCTCCCGGGCGCGGGGGGAGCAGTGGCCGTGCTTTCGGTCCGAGGGCACAGCCTCTAAAAGCAGGCAGGTGGGGCAGAGAGCGGCGGGGCCCAGGAATCTGCGGGGGGATAAAATGTCTCAATGGAAGCGAGAGGGGGCTGGGCCCCTGTGCAGGTGGCACGGAAAACCAGGCGGCGAGGCGGCTGCGGGGGTCCGGACGGGGCGGAGGAGGGCGGCCCGCAGCCCCGGGCCCTGCGGGCGGGGCGGCCCTGTCCGGCCCCGCTGGCCGGGCTCCAGCTCCAGGCTTTGCCGGCCGCTGCACGGTTGCGGTGCCCAGGGCCCTCCGCGGCCTTTGAGATGGAAATGCCCCGGGCCTGGAGAATGGAGACCCTGTTCCCAGCCTGAGGGAGGGGCGGCCGCCATTGCCTAGCGGGGGTTTCCCTCCGTGTCTGAAGCTTCCCGGAGCCGCGGAGTTGGAGAGCGGGGTGGGAGAGGACGCAGGTCCGGCCGGCATCACGGCACACGGGCAGAGCAGGTTCGTTGTCCCCCGCGCCCGTGCCAAGGCTTTGTGGAGCTCCTGGTGCTGCGAGGGAGGGCTGTGGGAGCTGCCGGCTCTCCCTCCAGCCCTGGGGATGGCCCCTCTGAAAGGCCCTTGGCCTCTCAATAGTGCTGTTTCTCAGTCTCAGAGGTTACATGTGTAGCAATTCAGGTGCTGTTTGTCTCCTGTCCTTGCGTCTTTGCTGGAGTATGCTGATCTCGCTTATCTGTCTTACAGAGATGACTCTCCTGTCCTCCCAGACACCATCCCTGGAGTCATCCCCGGCTGCCGCTGAGAGTGCAGAGCAAAGGATGCTGGAGAAGAGGGCCAAGGTTATTGATGAACTGCTCCAGACAGAGCGGGACTATATCAGAGATCTGGAGATGTGTGTGGAGAGGGTCATGGTGCCCCTGCAGCAGGCACAGGTAGGAGCTGGGAAAGGAGGGGAAGCTGTGGTGCAGCACTGGTGGATTGGGGTAAGGATGCTGGGTCTACTTTGTTCTCAGAGGTGACTATGCAGCATGGGAGCCCATAGAGGAAATCAGAGCTATTCTCAGGGGAGGAGGGTGGTTCCCACAGCTCCCACAGCTCCCTGCACTTCTTGCAATAAACCTATCTGCTTTGAGGTCCTGCTGAACCCTAATTCTTTCTGGGAGTGAGAGACTTAGCAGCAAGTATCACAAATTGATTTTTTGGGGGGTAGGGAAAAAACTCTTCGTTTGGTTATGGGTTAAATTCATTGACAGAAGAAATAAGATATGGGATCTTGGCATGGGGACAGATTTAGTGGGAGGAAAAAGAAAAAACCAGGTGAGCAGAGGCAGGGGTGGAATTGCTGGGAAAGAGAAGGATGCTGTGGTAGGACACATAAGGAGTGAGAGTTTCAGTGCACTGGGGGACAAGGGAATGTGTACAGGAGTCACTGTGATGAGAGGACATTGCACCAAGTGCCTGCTGTGAAGCTGAGGACTGATGGGTTGAAGGAGGGCAGGGGGGGCGGGTGCTGTTGAGTCTAACTGGGACGTGTTCCCCATCCAGAACTTCTCTTTTCCCATTCACTAGATGCAGAACATAGACTTTGAGGGCCTTTTTGGAAACATCCACATGGTAATTAACTTCTCCAAGCAGCTGCTGTCCACCTTGGAGGCTGCAGATGCCATCGGTATGAATTCTGCTGTTACCTTTTCTCAGAAGGCTGGGATGGGCATTGTTTGTGGTAGGGCATAACAGTTTAAATGGTGGGAGAGGATAACTGGGACTAGGATTTCCCCCTGCTGGTCCCCATTGCCACTCATCGGTCCAACAGCAAAGCCAAGGAGATCTGTGTTGCCACAGGGATCACTGTGCTGAGACAGTGCCTGTGGCTCTCCGTGACCCTTTGCCTGAAAGTGCTGCCAGCCTGAGCTGTTCATGCTGTGGGCTGCCTGTGCCTTTGCTCTGTGGCTCCTCTGACCAATGTCTCCACTAGTCCCCCTGGGAGACCTGGACTGATTGAGCTCTCCGTGTTGGTGGGTGATGAGGGGTGCTGCATGCTGTAGTAGCACTGTCTTGACCTGTGTGTGGAACAGGGATGCTGGATGTCTTACCAAGAGACACACCAATGTTTTTGGAGGCAGCTGGGGACCAGGAGACACTAAGTCCTGGTTTGCTGCTGTCTGCAGGGCCAGTGTTCCTGATGCAGCGTGCAGAGCTGGAGAGTGTCTACAGGGTGTATTGCCAGAACCATGATGAGGCCATCGCACTGCTGGAAACCTATGAGAAGGATGAGAAGTTGCAGAAACTACTTCTGGACCTGTTGGATAGCCTCAGGTTTGAGCCTCTGGCTGTGGCAGCCACTATGCTGGGACAGGGGGATCAGTTTTCAACATCCCTGCCTCTCTGTCAGCAGCGTTTAGACAGTTCAGGGGGTGACTGGAGAGGGTCTGATGGTAGCACTACATAGTTGACCAGGCTCTGGGTTCAAATGGCTCCCTGCCCCAATGCCAACGTACTGGCAAACCCTTAAAATCTGCATAGAAGCTACCAATAGAGAAGGTGGCATGTCCTGGACTGAGGGCTCTTGTTCCCCAAACCCTGAACCACCACAGCTGCTGAGGAAGGAGCTGGTTTGCCTGGCTCAGCAAGTGCCAGGGCTCCAACTTGTGGAGGTAACTGCCCTGGGAGGACAGGGCTGCCCACTGCCTTGGCAGCCTCACTGGCAAGGCACAGACACTGGCTGTGGAATTGCACACTTGCCACCCCGTTAACCCTTGCTTTTCTTTGCTTTTTGGTACTCTGTGCACCGGCAGGAGCCTGTACAGTGAATGGTAAGTGGGTACTTCCTCTTAGTCCCTGCTTGTCTGTCTGTGTTGGTCTGGCCATTCCCTTGTAACTAACCTGCCACAGGCTGGGTGCATGCTGGGGTGCTCTAACAGTGCCTTGTGGAGGCATGGCTGGGAGGAGAGGGGTGTTTTTGGAATGACTGCAGCAGAGGCAGTAGGTAGGCTGCACAGGTAGGCAGCACAAGTGATGAGGCAAGGGGAGGCCTTGGACAGAAAACAGGATTTGGGAGCCTGCAGCCCCAAGGAGCCAGGAAAGCCATGCAGTGCTACAGTCCTGCAGTCAGTCTGTCCTGCACTGGAGGACAGATCTGGGCAGTTGTTTGGTGGAATAGCATCTGAAACAAGTGGCTCTCTGGCAAATATGAGGCTGTTCCTATGTGGGATTTCAAGGTGAGTCTTGTAATGAAGAGGATCCTGGCTGGGAAGTATCACCTGCTGTGAGTGAGGAGCAGAAACCCGGGGTTGATCTGAGGGCACCAGGAGTACAGGAGTGCAATGAATTTGGACATAAGGGTGGCTTGATTTAGGGAGTACAGTGGATTTAGAGGCATTGGAGTTCTGGGTCTGGTTGGCACTGGTTTGAGGGGGCAGAATGTGTATGGCAGAGCTGGAGTGACACCTGATGCATCTCCTTTGTCCTGACTTTCTAGGGGTTGCACAAACTACATTAACCTGGGCTCCTTCCTCATCAAGCCAGTGCAGAGGGTGATGCGGTACCCCCTGCTGCTGATGGAGCTGCTGAGTGCTACCCCTGAGGCTCACCCTGATAAGGCACCACTCACAGCTGCTGTCCTTGCAGTCAAAGAAATCAATGTCAACATCAACGAGTACAAGCGTCGGAAGGACCTGGGTGAGCAGCTGGGCACAGAGAGATAGGAATGGGTGTGCTGAGCTTGGTGTCTGCTGGCCACTGAGCCGTAACTGGCAACCACAGTCGTGGAGGAACTTTCACTGCTCAGGGGAGTTTGGCTCCATCACCTTTGTAACTGCCCTTGAAGTGAGCAGATCCCCCTTTGTTTCCTCATGTCCAACCCACCTGGCTCCACCAGCTCTCCTCATGGATTAGGAGCTGTGGTTCTTCCACATCTCTCATGGCCTTCAGGCACCAAAACTAGGCCCAGTAACCAAGTGTAGCTTCCCTGAGGCTGAAGAGAAGGAGAAAATTTCTCCCTTTGATGCTTGCTGGCCACCCTCCCTGTTTTCCCTTGGAAGCCCCCAGTTTGTGCAAATCTTACACTTTAGTCTTATCTCATAGCCCCACTGAAGCTGAGGTGACATAGGCTGCCTGTAATGATTGCTTATTTCTGCTAAAGAAGTAATACAGGCACCTTCTGTATATCCAGGGACTATTGTACACCAACTCCTATGTCATCTTATGCTGGCACTATGCATAATCCTGTGGAAGAGCTTGAATGGTTTGTCTGCAAACTATAGGACATCTCAGGAACCAAACAGGTGGCACAGTGCTGGATGGGGTGGGAGGTTATGATACAGTATTATACAAGGGCATAGGATGCAATAATGGCTTTAAACTGAGAGGATTTAGATTAAATATAAGGAAAAAGTCTTTACAGTGAGGGTGGCGAGGCACTGAATCAGGCTGCCTGCAGAATTGTAGATGCCCCACCCATGGAAGTGTTCAAGACCAGGTTGGATGGGTCTTTGAGCAACTTGGTCTAGTAGATGTCCCTGCCCATGGCAGAGAGATTAGAATTAGATGATTTTTAGGTCACTTCCAACTCAGGCCATTCTGTAATGATGTGTGGGGTTCTTGGGACTACAGAGTCTTGGGGAAGAGGAGAACTAATGAGGTGATTGTTGATGAGGCAGTGTATGACATGGGTGTTTATAAGGGTTTGATTTCTATATTAATCTCTTTAGTGCTAAAGTACAGAAAAGGGGATGAGGATAGTCTCATGGAGAAGATCTCCAAGCTCAACTTCCACTCTATCATCAAGAAATCCAACCGTGTGAGCAGCCACCTCAAGCATCTCACAGGCTTTGCACCCCAGGTACTGTGCATCAGGTGCACTTGCACCCTGCGGTGCTTCTGCAGAGATATCTGCTGTCTCTCCACACCCCTTCCCCTGTGCAGCTCCCATCCAGACCAGCAAGGCAGAGTGAGCTTAGGGTGTGAACCACCCATCTCTGCTCTCCAGCTTGTGGGCACATTTTGCAGTCTGGGAGATGCTGAGTCCTGCATCACCTCCCTTGAAACACTTTCTCTCACAGCTAAAGGATGAAGCCTTTGAAGAGACAGAGAAAAACTTCCGGATGCAGGAGCGTCTGATCAAGTCCTTCATCCGGGACCTTTCCCTCTACCTGCAGCATGTCCGGGTGAGGCAGTCTGGGTGTGATGCCAAGCCTGTGGGGCTCACCATGCACTGCCCCTCCTGTCTGCGCGGTGTGCCCCAGCAGTACCTCTGGCCATGGCTCCTGCCTCAGCTCTGTGGGGTTGGGTGGTCTGAGCTGCCCTGGGAGCCCCTGCTGGGCAGCAAGCATGGCTCAGCTGTGTCTCCCTGGTGCAGGAGTCAGCTTGTATGAAGGCACTGGCAGCAGGGAGCATGTGGGACCTGTGCACAGAGAAAGGAAGTGGGGACTTGGACCAGTTCCAGAAAGTGAATCGTCTCATCAGTGACCAGCTCTTCTCCAGCTTTGTGAGTGAGGCTGTGCCCCTTTGAGACCCACCCTGGGCATCTGTTTCAGATGGGCAGGCCCTGGGAGGCTGCAGGGAGGGTAACCTGGAAGAGCTGTGGGCATTCCTGCTTAGCTCTGCCCTCCTGAGAGCATTGATGCCTGGCAGTTTATGAATGTGCCTGTTAGATACATGTTTTTTCAGCCCTACCTGAAATGCTACAGCTCTTTATGCGAATGGTTCAGGTACTTTGCATAGACTTACCCATGCTGGCACAGTTATATAAGATTATAGAATAACTGCTGTTGGAAGGGACCTCTGGAACTTCAGTGGGTGCCAGCAGGAGACAGTCACTGTCCTGGGGAGGTTGTGTGCTAGAGAGTGATCTGCTGGCTTTCACAGTGGGAGAGAGTATCTTGTCTTACCTTCTCACTGCACCTCTGCCCACCAGAAAGAGCGGACGGAGCGGCTGGTGAGCTCACCCCTGAGCCAGCTGCTGAGCATGTTTGCGGGGCCCCACAAGCTGGTGCAGAAGCGCTTCGACAAACTCCTCGACTTCCACAACTGCACCGAGCGAGCCGAGAAGCTGAAGGACAAGCGAACGCTGGAGGAGCTGCAGTCAGCCCGCAACAACTACGAGGCCCTCAATGCCCAGCTGCTGGACGAGCTGCCCAAGTTCCTGCGCTTCGCCAAGGAGCTGTTCGCCAGCTGCGTGCGGGGCTATGCCGAGGCACACTGCGACTTCGTGCGCCTGGCCCTGGAGGAGCTCAGACCCCTGCTGTCGGTGGGTTCCTGCAGTGCAGGCAGCCTGGGCTCAGAGCAGCACTAGTCTGTGCAGGGTTTCTCCCTGAGGCTCACTGGGACCTGTCACATCGTGGGTGAAGCTGCTGCTGCAGGTTTCAGGCCACGAGTGACCTGTGGAGGGCTCCTGTAGGATGATGTCAGGGCAGGGATTGTGTAGAGGGCTCTTGGAGCAGTGACAGGAGAGCATTCACCTGGGAGAATCTCAGGTCACAAGTTTGAGGACAAGTTGGAGCTAAGTCCAGACAGGACGGCAAACCTGGGCCTGATGGAAGTCTCAGGCAGGACTCAGACCCCTGCCATGGTCTACCCTGTAGCTCTTGGCCAGTTCTCCCAGCAGCTGTCACCTAACCAGGATCCCCGATTTTGCTCTGGTTCTAGTTGCTGAAGGTGTCTGGCAGGGAAGGGAACCTCATTGCCATCTTCCAGGATGAGCACAGTCGAGTCCTCCAGCAGCTCCAGGCCTTCACCTTCTTCCCAGAGTCCCAGGCAGGTCCTAGGAAGACCTTTGAAAGGAAGAGCATGGAGCGGCAGTCTGCCCGGCGGCAGCCCCTTGTTGGTCTGGTAAGTTCCCTGTGCCCGGTGTCAGGCCTTGCAGAGCCCAGGACAGCCACTCACACCTGCCTTGTTCCTCTGCAGCCAACCCACTTCCTGCAGTCGGATGACATCCGAGCTGCCCTCCTGGCCCGCTATCCCCCAGAGAGTCTCTTCCAGGCAGACCGCAATTTCAACGCTGCCCAAGACCTGGATGTCTCCCTCTTGGAAGGAGACATTGTGGGTGTCATCAAGAAGAAGGACCCCATGGGCAGCCAGAATCGCTGGCTCATAGACAATGGGGGTAGGTGGCTGTTCCCTGCCCTCGGTGCTTGCTGAGTCCCCTCCTCTGGTCTCCCTGTGCCCCAATCTGAGCTCCTTTGCTCTCCCTCTGCAGTGACGAAGGGCTTTGTGTACAGCTCCTTTCTGAAGCCCTACAACCCCCGCCGCAGCCAGTCGGACGTCTCTGTGGGCAGCCACTCTTCCAACGAGTCAGAGCACAGCAGCTCCTCTCCCCAGAGCAACGCCACCCTGACCTTCAGCCCCGGTGGTGCGGCCGTCACCTTCACTCAGAAACCCCTGCAGGACTCTGTCTCTCCAGCAGATGTGTACCAGTCCCCACTGGAGGTGGACTCCCCCTGTCTGCCCCAGCTTGGCTCTGGTGACAGGACAGCCCCGCTGGCTGCTACGGTGACATCTCAGCACCGCTACAGCTGCAGCCCCAGCTCTCGCAACGGGCACCCCACCAAAGCACATCTCAGACCCACGCCCTCGGTGGAGGACAGAGACTCTGGGCTGGAGAACAGCGAGTCAGAAGGCAACCAAGTGAGTCTTCAGCCACCCTCATGGGCTGGGGATGCCAAGGGCTAACTGCTTTGTTTGGCAGGGGACTGGATCATCCTCCTCCCTGGCACTGACCAGGAAGAGGTAGGAGGTGGGGTATGAGACCTTTTCTTCACGTCCAGAGACAGAGAACCAGGCTGCAGATGGGGGTGGACAGAGGCCAGGATGGAGCCAGGGCTGTCACTGGGGAGAAGGACAAAAGCCCACGCATCGTGTGCAGTGTAAGATTAAGGTTGTGTGGTGTGACCATCTGACTGATGCTCTCCCCTTGTCTGGCAGATCTACTACGCTCTCTACACCTTCAAAGGCCGAAACACCAATGAGCTGAGTGTGTCAGCTAACCAGAGACTCAGGATCCTGCAGTTTGAGGACATCACAGGCAATCAGGAGTGGTGGCTGGCCGAAGCCCACGGGAAGCAGGGCTACGTGCCCTCCAGTTACATCCGGAAGACAGAGTACACGTGAGGCAGCGAACAGAGCCTGCACCCCATGCCTTGTTCCTGCTGGGACTGCTAGGGTCTGGGGGAGGCTGGCCAGCCCTGCAGCCCCCGCTGCTTGCCCTTAAGGCTATGCCTCTCACAGCTGTGCAGTGCTCCTGGGCCCCAAACACTGGCTGCCACTGCCCCTTCAGGGGAAGAAGAAGGGTGGGCTGTCCAGGTAGGCAGGAGCAGGCAGCATGTGTGAGGGCAAGGGTGAGTTCATCTCTGAGGTGTGTTTGAGCCTCCTGTGTTCAATCAGGAGCAGGGAAGCAAAGCTTGGGGCTGTTGCCTGCCCAGAAGCATAAGGCTTAAGTCAGGCTGAGGAGCTGCTGTGGATTTAAGTTGTGGAAGGCTAATGCTAAGTTTCTGGAGATAGTCTTTAGTCAAGTAGTATTAAAAGCCACCCAAACTTTGTGAATATGCTCCCTGTGCAGCAGGAGCCTGGTCTCACCTGTCTCTGCAGGACTCGGGGTGGGACATTTACACACTGCCTGGGGAAGCAGCTTTGAGGTTTGCTGGGAGTAGTTGCTCCAGGCCTGGGATGTGTATGGCCTCTGAAACCCTCACAACAAAGCCCCCAGCAGGTGCCTTCTCCCAGGGGCTTGGCCTTTCCAGCATCTGCCACTGCCAGCAGCCATCAGGTTCTCATCTTTCAGGTGAGCCAAAGGCCCAGAACACCTTTTTCAGTGCAGTATTGGCTGTGCCCAGGACCCATCTTTCACTGATGTACCCACCTGGCTGCTCTGGGCTGGGGCTGGGCAAAAGGCAAAGCACAATCTGTCCTCCAGCCTGTTTTTGAGGGTCTAACCAGAATTGTCTCACCTCTGCTTTCCTGCATGGCATTGGAGAGGGAGGGTGCTGACATTCTGGAGTGGCAGGACCATCCATGGGAGGGTTGTGGTGCCTTTTGCTGGGTTGGTGTGCGATACTGCTGCTGCCATGTCCTGAAGGGAAGAGGTTCTCTTCATGGGGCAATGTTTGTATTCCCTGTACTGCTGCTCTGCAAATAAAGATTGGCCCTTGTGTATAGAAGATGCATTTGCAAGTATTGGGAGACCTGGGAGGAGTGTCTGGCAAGTGCTGCAGCCTTCATGCAGACCCTCCAGGGCCAGGAAAAACATTTCCCTTTTGGTGGGGTCCAGCATTCTAGTGCCTTGGTGTTTGCGCCAGCTGCAGTTCAGGCACAAGGAAACCCTCACAGGAACCTTCTTTATTAAATGAAGTGGTTGCACTGCCCTCTTCCCCCAGGTGTGTTACATGACTCTGGGGCTCCAGGGCAGTAGGGGCTGGTTGGGGTGACTGCCTAAGTAGGCACCTGCTCCCTGCATGAGGAGGTCTGGCCCAAGAACAAGGACTCAAGGGTTTGTCAACAATAACCACCATACTTTGTGCATGCATGGCTGTACACAGGCGTGTGCCTGATGCTCTCCAGCTTGTCTTCACCACTGTGAGGTTTACAGTCTGGAACCACAGCCCAAAATCTGCCCCACAAGTGGCTGTGATAACCTCAGGGAGGGGCTCATTTATTTACAATGCAATCAGAGTGAGCAGTAGCCACAGGGAAGGCAGCCCTGGTTTTGCTACAGAGTAGTGTTCTTGCAGGAGTAGAGCTGTGCCACTCGATTTGGACTGTGCAGCTCTGTGTAACATCTGTTGGCAGATCTCCCTGCCCCAGCACTAGCCAGGTTTAAAGTTAAACTGAAGCTTACTTATATGCCTTGACATCAACCTTGTAGTTGGAAGACTACAAACAGTTACAAAAAGTAAATAAATTATAACATTAATTCTTAAACTGTAAATTTTATTTCATAACGCTAAAGTATCTCTCAGGTAGATTCACCTGGCATGGTGAAGTACAAAAACTAAGACCACCCCCACTGGATGTAATGATTTCCCTGCCTGGCAGATAGCTTTTACCCTCTATCCTGGAATAAATTATGCAGCTTCAGACCCTTATGTGCAGGCAGGCATAATGTGGTAGCAAGGTTATCAGCTCACTCAAGTCCAGATGCTTGTTCTGGGCAAGCACAGAAGCCACCTTCTTTGTTTCCCCACTGCAGAGGGGCCAGTTCCTGGGCAGCTTGGCTGTGGGAGACACCAGTGCCTGCTGGGTGAGTGGCAGCAGGAGCAGCTGTCACAGCCCCAGCCCCTGCAGCACTCTGCCTACAGGGACGTGGTTTCTGTAATGGCGATGCCGGCGTCCTTTGCCATCGCGGAGAAGACGCCCTGCTTCACAAGCAGCTCCTCGGGGCTGTCGAATTCCACAATCTGCCCGGCATGCAGCACCATCACCCTGGCAGAAGGGAACAAAAGGCTTCAACTCCCAGGATCCAAGTGGATAGCTCTGCTGGTGCCAGCACTGCAGGCCCACCAGCCCTCACTCCTAAACCACTTCATGTGGTTCCCCTCTCAGCAGTGGTGAGGGCACAGCCCCTCCTCCTCCTCCCTGTGTTACGGGTCACATAAAAAATGTTTCTCCCACAAAGGCATCACTACTATCCTATCCTTCCTGTCCTTCTGTTCTCTTCACCACTGTAAATTACTGCCCCAGGCCCTGCATCTACCCCTGCCCCTCTGGCTGCATTCTTGCTTAGCTGCTGTCCACCTCTCACCCCATCTGGAGTCCAGATCCCCATTCCCTTTGCCCTGCAGTAGTGTCCCACAGTACCTGTTGCTGTCCATGATGGTGTGGAGGCGATGTGCAATAGTAAGGACAGTGCAGTCAGCAAACTCACTCCGGATTGTTGTCTGGATTAAATGATCAGTTTCCAGATCTACAGCTGCTGTTGCTTCATCCAGGATGAGGATCTTGGCTTTGCGGAGAAGGGCCCGGGCCAGGCACACCAGCTGCCTCTGCCCAACACTGGGATGAGATGAAGAGCATGAGTTACTAGACCGACTCCAGGGGACCTTCTGCAAGCCTACTGCATCTTGCTGCTCTGAGCCCAGCACTGTCCCTGGCCTTTCCCTGCTAACCATCTGCCACCCTGAGCACCATGTTCCTCAGCGTCTTACTCTCTGGGCCAGCACAGAAGCCTTGGCTCACACTAGCTCCCTAAGACCCCTGACTCCTCAGCCATTTTCTTCCATCTTCATTTCCCAGAAGCTTCTGTGCATCATCCCTGGACAGCCACTTTCCTGGAGGCTGCTTTTCCAGGCTGGTCCCTGAGATCTAGAGAAGGGAGGGGAGCTGGGCCTGCATCTACTCTCTGCTCACCTCAAGTTCTCCCCTCCCTCGCTCACGAGATGCAGCAGCCCCTCAGGAAGGCCTTGCACATATGTCTTCAGGTGAGCCAGCTCCAGGGCCTTCCAGACCTCCTCGTCTGAGTACTGGTCAAAGGGGTCCAGGTTCATCCGCAAGGTTCCAGTGAAGAGCACGGGGTCCTGCCAGGGACAGCATCGTGTTCAGCCCTATCACAGCCATTTAGCAGGCTCCATTTTGTGGCCTCCAAGTGTAGCCACATCCTGCTCACACCGCTGCCTGCAGCTGGCAAGGGATGTGGAAACAGCCTGCTCCCAGGCCTTTGGCACATCCACAGCACCCAGGGACACACTGAGGCCATGCAGTGCCTGCAGGGGCCGTGCAGCAATGGGATGTAGAAAGGTGGGGATCAGCTCACTTGGGGGATGATGGTGAGGTTGTTGCGCAGGTCGTGGAGGCCAATTGTTGCTATGTCCACATCGTCGATGATGATCTTCCCTCCAGCCGCCTCCAGCACCCGGAACAGGCAGTTGGTGAGGGAGGATTTTCCAGCCCCGGTCCGGCCCACAACCCCAACCTGTGGAAGCAGCTTTTTAGACCAGCTGACAGGGCTGTAGAATACAGGGCAGATGCTCTCAGTCTGGTGGGCCTTCCTGCCCTTACCATCACTCAGACTGTCTGCTTTGGTTCCTTTCCTGCAGCTCAAATCCCCAGGAGCCACATCCCATCACCATCCCACCCCAGGGCACAGACTGAAGCCGAGGAGAAGAAACTTTTACAGAGTCTCTGTAAAGAGCATAGTGAGGGCAGAGAACCTTCTCAGTGCTCCCAATACTACAGGTGATCCCCTGAAGAACCAGGTCCAGTTCAGGTCGGTAGCGAACTTTGTAATCAACGAACTGGATCTCTCCTCTGCTGGGCCAGCCACGTGGTGGACGCTTTTTTGTCACCCATGGAGCCTGGGGGAGGGCACAGGAGCATTAGGGGGGTTCACTCTGTGATGCTAACTAGCACCAAGCTGTGCAGCAGATGTTTGCCCAGACCCCTGGGTTCCTCACCTCGTTCTTCACCTTCATGTACTCATGGACCCGCTCCACAGCCACAATGTTTGTCTCCAGCTCCGAAGATGTCCGCACCAGCCAGTTCAGTGTTTGGGTCACCTGCATGGCAGAATCAGAGCATGCAGAGCTCAGTGGCACCCACAAACAACCATGTCCCACCTCGGCCCAGGGAATCATCCTGGGATCCTGGGTACAAGCATACCTGGCCTTCCCTGTAATGCTCCACTGCCAAGGCACAGCCCACCTGTCCCCAGCCCTTCAAAAACTTTGCTGCAGCATCTCTGATCCACAGCAGGGCCATATTCCTCCCCCTGGCAGCAAGTATCCCACTCAGACTGGGATGGATATGTGCTTCCCTGGCTCTATAGGCACTCCCCAGGTGATGGGACACCCCAGATAATCCCATTTCCAAGGATCAGACCTGGTGGCAAGGCAGTATCCTGCCACCAGCCCAGAGCTCCCAGAGACAACCCTGTCCTGGAATGAGAAAATGTTTCCAGTGACTCACATTGAGAGCGGAGGAGACAGAAAGACCCACGATGCCGCCCTCCAAAGTGTCCTTTGCAATTACTGCCAGAAGTGCAGAGAAGAAGACCACCAGGCTCCCAACGAACTCCAGACGGATGGCCAGCCACCTGCACCAGGAGAGGGCAGCTGAAGGGCAGTGAGAGAGGCAGGAAGGCATCTGCCTGTGCCCAACTCAGAGCCCACCAGTAATAGCAGCACTGCACCAGCATTCCTCACACCCACCATGGGCCCAGTGCTGTGCACACAGCACACAGTGGTACATGTACACAGCAGGTTCATTTATGTCAGTCCATGTCTCACACATAACCTCCTGTGCTGGTAATGCCATGTATCAGAAGAGCCCCAACCATTCAACCCTCATACACCCAAATCGTTTACCATTAAGATTCAAAACCAGAAAGTGTCTGCATCGTGCTCCTGCTGGGCCTGGAGGATCACCCTCTTTCCAGAACTCACCAAGAGCATCTCAGCCCTTGACTGCACAGCTCACCCTGCCCAGCCTCTGGACACTTTGTAGGGGGGCATACTCAGGCTTTCAAAATCACCCTGAAGTGTCCCATTGTCACAAATGGTGCCCCTATCCTAAACCACCCCAGTACCTACACAGAACCACAATGCTGAGATCAAGAGGGAGGACTTCAGGATCCCAGGGACCTCTTTTGGGACCCAGAAGCCCCCGGGCAGAAGTGCTGCAGGCTGTTCTGTGGCATAAGTAGTAAAACCCACCTATTAGATATTATCCAGGAATAAACACTTTTCTGATTTATGTCCATGGTGATCTCATTTTGCTTCAGGAACCGTTCTTGGTGTCCATAGGCCCGGATCACAGAAAGGCCTGACACTGTCTCACCAAAGTGGGAGTAGATGGGAGACCTGGTGACAGAGTCTAGACGCCTTAGCTGGCGTGATGTGGAGACATAAAAGCGCTGAAACGAGGGACACAGCTTGGTTACCAACACAAAGCCCAGCAGCCAGGAAGATACTGCTCTCAGCAGGGCAGAAGCTTCACTCAAGGCCCAGCTACTCACCAGCACAAAATAGTAGAAGATGCTCAAGGGAACGATAACGACAGTGAAGAATGGAGTGGCCAGGCAGATGACAATCAGTGTGCTGATGATGGCCATGAAACAGGAGAGCCAGCTGCGGAAGGACATGGGAATGGTCTCATCTACCGTGAAGATGTCCTGGAGATATAAAAATGTATAGAGAAGCAGTCAGTGACCCCAGGGAGATAGAGAAGCCCCAAAGGCCCCACACATACAGGGTTCCTACGCACTCCTGTGGTAACACAGTGCCAGACACTTGTAAAATATCAGATTATCCTGAATTGGTGTTGTGGTCACAACCTCATTTCTCAGCTTGGGAACAGCTGAGTTAACAGAGAAACTTCCTAGAATATTCCCCTGTTACACAGACCAGCTTTAAGAACTGCATCTTCACCAGGACCTAGGATGCAGGAGCAGTAATTGAAGCAAAAAGGGGGACAGGGTAAACTCCAGGTCCATGCAGGTGCAGCCACATCTCCAGCTGGTCCTCATCCATCTCCTAGCCAGGCACCACATACTCCCTCAACTCAGAGTAAACCCAGGCCCATAGGCCTAATTTTAAGAGAAATTAATATTCCCAAAAATCAAGAGATGGTACCAAAGGAAGAAGTGGAGTAGCAGCACACTCAAAATTGCCTGTTTGTATTTTCCCTCCTTTCTAATTTTCTCTTTGTTTTTGACCTTCACTTAGATAGAAAAGATTTAGATTTTGCTGGAGGTCTGTAACCACAGGGACTTCTCACGGTGGGACATGAGCTCTAGGCTCTTACCTCTCTTAGTAATCTACTATGGACCCTCTCTTTTTCTCCACATCCTACTCACCTAGGTGACCCCAAACATAACACGGTATCCAGGTGTAAGCTCCTCAGAACTGAGCAGAGGAGGTAACAACTTCCTGCCACACTTTCTTTCTAGTATAGCCCAGGATGTGGTTTGGCTCACGGTCAGCCTTCCATCCACCATGTCCTCCTGGTCCCTTCCTGGCCCTTACCTGGGCTCAGCTGTGCAGTGCTCAACAGGAGCAGGGTTATGCCACTACCCAGCGCTCTGCAGATGTGGTGGAACAAGCACCTTCTCCGTGTTGGGGGCATTCTCTTACCTTGGCAAACCTGTTGACGATGCGGCCGGTCGGGGTGGTGTCGAAGAAGCTCATGGGCGCGCGCAGGATGTTGCTGAGCAGCTGCTGGTGCATGACGCGGGAGGCTCGCATGGTGCCCTGCACCGACAGCATGGTTGCGAAGAGCAGGAAGATTGCTGTAAGGAGAGCACGAGGCTGTAACCAGCTCGTGGGTGACACTGGGCCCAGGCACCCTTTGCCTTGATAGACATGCACCAAGCCAGAAGCTCCACAGCGAGCCGCTGGGATAATCCTGCATCCCACCTCTTGGGAGGCCGCAGCAACTGTGTCCCAGCACAAGGGAGGAACATGAGCTCCACTGGAAAGCCTTGGGCCCTAGCACTATGTCTAATCTGATTAAGGAAAATTATCTTAAACTGAGGGGCAACACAGACTTGGAGCAATTTGTGTTGCTTTCAGACTGGATTTGTGTTGCTTTCAGACTGGATTGTGTCCACAATACAGCCACGAGCCGGAAGGAAGTCAGCAGCAGGCAAATGAACAAAATGCTGGTTCCTCTGCTCCTTAATGCACAGCTGGCTAAAGGCCTTGCAAGTCATATCCCTCCTGGACCACACAAACGAGGTGAATGGGAACTGCTGTCCTCCCACACTCACCTTGTGCCACCCCCAGTGCCCCAAAGACACCGATCCGCAGGTCCCGCAGCTGCGTGGGATAGGTCTGGTTCTCATAGCGCTTCGAATCGTCCGTCCAGTCACTGAGCCACAGGTTGGACCCCAGGTAGGCGACGTATTGTCCAACGTAGCCCATGACAATCCAGAAGGAAAAGCAAAAGCCAACAGCACGCAGGTACCGCAGGTACATAGAGAACTTCACCTGTGCACCAGTTGAGCCCGTCAGACCGCAGGCAATGATGCCCAGCACAGCCCCAGGACCCCACCTTGCTGCCCACAGTGCTCCCCTCCACCACCCCACCCACCGGCCCCAGGCAGCTCTGTCTCCTGCATGTCTCTTGGCTGTGGTGTGGCCACAGGCAGCTCTGTCTCCTGCATGTCTCTTGGCTGTGGTGTGGCCACAGGCAGCCCACACCAGCTGCTCTGAGCCACAGTCAGGGTCTGGCAGCATTTAGCCAGGACAGCACAGTGCTTCACCCCTCCATCCTCCTTACCCTGCCGGTTTCCACAGCTTCTTTCTCAATCAGTTGCTGTCCCTTCAGCTTCTTTGGGCGCTCTTCCTGGGCTGCCTTTTGGGAACTGGTGCTCCTTTTACTAAGGCTGCAGGGAGGTGATGAGTACCATTAGTTACAGGGTGTTGAATTGGTCCTAATCTCCTGGGGCTCCACCCCTGTGCTCCACTGGGTCTTCAGTGGTAGAAGAAAATAATGTCCTAACTGGAGCAGCTTTGAGTGAGAAGCTTTTGTGGAAGCACTAGGCATGTACAGCCATTAAATTAAAGCCTCATTCCCAAAAGCAGAACCAGCCATCAGCACAAGTTTCAGGGAAGACTGCAGAGTAAGGCTGTGGCACACTAGTGTAAGTAAAGGCAAAATCAGATGCTCCTGACCCAGAGCAGTTTGTGGTAGGAGCAGGCAGAGAGGCTTCCAGCTGGAACTCCCTAGGAAGCCCCCAGAACCCTGTATCCAAGGGAGCAGTGTGCAGGGCAGGGAAAAGAGCTGAGAGCTCAGGTCATGTCCCACCTGCGACTCAATTTTCTCCGATGGATGCTGGCCTCTCGCTTCAGGGTCATAGTCACCACATCATCAGGCCGCTCATCCATGCAAGGATCAATACCTTCATCAGCCTCCTCTTCATCCCCAGCTAAAGCAACAACTGCAAGCACAGAGATGAGGGAAGGTAGGGTCAGGCACTGAGGAAAGAGCAGATCCCATACACCACATCTCTGCTGCACTCAGCTTCATGCCGTACCCTAGGCCTAGGCTGTGTCCTGCCACCACATATCACACCTTCTCCAACCTTGCTGCAAGACCAGCACAGCAGGAGAAGGAAGAAATAACATTGTGCTGGAGGGACAACTGAGAGGGGATATAGGGCTAAAGGCCTGCACAGAGGCAATCCCTGCTGCTGACTTATCCAGCACCACCCACCAGACTTCAAGCAAAGATTTGTGCTAGTTTAGTAGGTGCAACTGGTAGGTCACATCACTCCAGCTCAGAAGCATCTCCTCGAGCAGGTGGAGATGGGCCTTGTGAAGACATGCTGGGAATGGCCAGGCTGCAGCTGGACAACTGAGCCCTGACAGGGTAAGCATCCACCTGACCTGACACCACTCCTCCCCATAGCACTGGGGGACATGATAAAGATGAAATATTATCCAGTGGGATGTTTAGAACAAACCAAAGGATCTTTCTGACCCCAGCATCACAAAAATATGGAGCCTGCTGCTACATGAGATTTTGGGACCCATAATAAATGAACTAAAAAGGGAGTAAAATATTTAAACAGGTCCTGTGCTGGATATTCAACATAATGCCTGAATCCAAATCTGAGTCAGGAAGTTATTGTGCTGCTGACCGCCAGAAGCTGAGAAGGATTCACAGCAGCCACCCTTGGTGCTTGGGCTGGATAGGGCCAGGTCAGGCTGACAGATCAGATCTTCATATTCCCAACATTAATGCACGGCCACTCTACCTGTCACAGCCCCACTGTGCTCTCAGTACCTGCAGTATTTTCCTCTGAAACATCCTCCTCCTGCTTTCCATACAAGTTCAGGAACTGGGAAAAGGCCCCCTTGTTTGCAAGCAGGGTGCTGTAGGAGCCATGCTCAGACACTGCTCCTGCTGTCAGCACCACGATGTTATCGACCTGGGGCAGGAAACTGATACTGTGCGTCACCAAGATCCGTGTCTGCAACAAAGGGGTTGCAGGGTAGTGATCATCAGAGCGCCCCTCATCCCCAGCCATGCCTTTGCAGGCTCTCCGTTTCCCACTGGGGGACTTGTCTGCTTATCAGTGCCTGGCTGTGAGGACACAGGGTACCCCTCTTGAGGCCTCTCCTGCCTGCTGCAGCCCCACGTGAAAACTATGGGATTCCTCTCTGTCCTCAGACTTCCTTGGAAAGCCAACACCACACCAGTGCCACTCCTGCCTGGCTGGGTGCTGGGTTGGAGGCTATGGGTACTCACCTTCTTTTGCAGCAGCCCTTTAGGGCCCAGAACATGCTGGAAGAGGTACTTGCCCACGTGGGCATCCACAGCAGACAGTGGATCATCCAGGATGTAGATGTCTGCATTGCTGTACACTGCTCGGGCCAGGCTGACCCGCTGCTTCTGGCCCCCACTCAGGTTGATTCCCTGGAAGGGAAGGACCTCCCTGGAAATGGGGCTGGCACAGGGCAACAGCTCTGACCTCTGCTGCAGGTGCTATCGCAAACCCACAGTGCCCAGGGCTGATACCTTCTCTCCAATCTCTGTCTGGTCACCTGCAGGCAGCAATTCCAGGTCTGGAAGGAGAGCACAGGCCTTGATGACCTGCTGATACCTGGCTTCATCCACTTCTGACCCGAAAATGATGTTGTCTTTCAGTGTGGCATTCTGGATCCAGGCCTGCTGGGGGACATAGGCCAGGGAGCCCTGGAAGGAGAGACAAGAACAGCTAGCTGTCAGAGATCAGCCACCTACAGTCACTGACACCTCCTGCAGCCTGTTCTTCCCCTGGGCCACCACACTGGGACAGTACTGCCCTACTTCCCTGCTGAGCCCCCAGGCAGCCCCAAAGCCCCGTGCACCAGCTGGCTCCTCTCACCTGGATGTTGATGTGTCCCTTGATATTCTCCATCTCCCCAAGCATGGCTGACACCAATGAAGATTTGCCTGAGCCCACAGCCCCCACCACAGCCACCAGGCTCCCAGGTGCGATGTCCAGGGTGACACTGCAAAGACATGAGGGCTGAAGAAGCAGCTCTGCCAGGTCACCCCTCAGTTCCTGCGTGGCACTAGCACAGAGCAGTGTCTCTGGGACACTCATGTCTAGCAGCACTGTGAGAGGTGATTGCCCTCCCCAGTTAATAACACAGAAAGCCTCCCCCTCCCCACTTCTCTGCCCCAATGTGGCTCAGAGCACTCACTCTCTTATGGCAGCATTGCTGTCCTGCTCCCAGGCAAAGGTGGCCTCCGAGAAACGCACAGCACTGCCTGGCAGAGAGACATGTCCCTCAGAGAGGGGAAAGCCCGGGGCTGGGCCAGCCTGAGGCCCACAGGGATAATCTGGAGGTTCACCTGCCTTCAATGGGGTTGTGGTGGATTGCTGAGGTGTCCAGGTCTTCTCCACTCAGGTAGCGCTCCAGCCTCGCAGTCGACACGTTGGCCTGCCATGGTAGAAAGGGGATGAGGACGGTACATGGGCATGGGGCAGGAGCCCCATAAGCAGAGCACCACATCACAATGCCCACCCAAGCTCTGGGCCCCAAACCTGTGTTATGCATGTGAGTCCTGTCCCACCCCACTGCAGCAGAGTCCTGTGCACTGACCCCTGGGGGTCTATCACACCATGTGCTGGTTTGGGCAGAGGTCACAGGATCCCCCTACATGCCCTGCCCTATGTGAGGCCTGACCTGCACCAGGGAGGAGATGACCATGGGCAGTGTGGACATGGGGAAGCGCAGCACATTGAAAAGGGAGATGGCAGTAAAGGCCTTCTGTGCATCCAAGATGTTTCTCTTATCCACAAGCACATAGACACCAAAGCTTGCCAAGGAGACCTAGGACAGATAGCAGGGAAAGCCACCATCAGTGTGTTTGTATGCAGCCCAGACCCTCACACTGCCCCAAGGCCTCAGCAGTGCCTTTGTGCTGGGGACCTGTTCCCCTCTTGCTTCCATTCTCCCTTGGGCCCCGTTTCACCACCCTGATGAGACCCCTTTCCACCACAGCTCTCCTGCCAGCAGCCAGAACCATAATCTCTATCGCAGGCACCCACCAGCCAGCCCCTTCCTCGCTGCAGAAACACTCCAGCTGAGGTTCCAAATATTTCCCATCCCCTTGGACACAGCCCAGCCCCAGCTGAAAGGAAGGTACACCCCTCCCCAGGGCTGTTGTCACTCACCAGGGAGGGGGCACACGTGAACACGAAGACAGAGACTGACTGCAGGTAACCGAAGTTCACCAAGTTCTTGAGCTCAAGTGCCCGGATCTCATTAACTCGCTTCTCGAAGGAGGGCTCCCAGGCAAAAAGCTTCAGGATCTGCACAATGAGCAGGGTGAGCAGATGCTGACCTCACAGGAATGCTCACCTCCACACTGGGCTCACTGGTGCACCTCCATCACCAGCTCCTGGCTTGGCCACTGCATCTGCCCTCTCCTGTTCTGCTTATAGCATTTCCCCACTGCACTCCCACTCCCTCAGTCTCAGCTTACAGGTCACTGCCAGCCCCTCTGCCACCATGCCACAATCACAGCCATCTAGGAAACACTCAGAAAGTCCTTTTTCAGCTCCCAAGTCTTAGTCCAAGTATCCAGAGATCCTCCTCAACCAACTTTAGAAAAGATGAGGCAGCCAAGGGAATTATTGAGACCCAGGCAAAGGATCCTTGAGCTAGACTAACACTGGTGCTGTAGGGTTATACATGTGCTGCCTCCAGGTACAGTGCACCAAGAAGAGGGGTGCAGCAGCTGCCTGGAGAATCTCCACTCCACTGCTCACCTTGATTCCATTCAGGATTTCAGTCATTATTTTCATGCGTCCGTCCTTGTTCTTCATGTTCCTCTCCTACAAACAGAAGAGCCAGACATCATGTAACCAAACAGCAGCTTCCCCTTGGAAATACATCTGGGCTACCACAGGGAAGGGAAGGATGGGCTCCACAGCCCAGAGAAGTCATCCCACAAATTTGAGCCTGTGGTTCTGGACAAGCTGGGGTAAAACACCACCCTGCTATCAGGTAGAAGCTAAAGCTTTATCTTACGGTTGGCAATATCTCATTTTTAGCCCTCAAGGCTGTGCCCAGTCTGGTTCAAGTTCAGCTGAGATGGTCGAACAGATCTCACCTGTCTCCTACTCATGGTAGCTGATCACCTCTTGCTCAGGCTAGAGACACCCCCAGCCCAAGTGAGATCAACTTCATAGGCTGGGAAAGATCCACAGCATAAAAACAAAGGGTACGGAGTGTGGAAAATAGGGAGGGGAGCAACAGTGGGGTTGGATGTGGAAGAACAGGGAGGATATTGCACCCACCACTGACCTGAATGGTTTTGGCCTTGGCAACCAGGAACGCATTTATGGGGAGGAGCAGCACCATGGTTGCAATGCCAGCCAAGACAGAGGGGCCCAGTTCTCCCCAGAGGAAGATGATGGACAGAATAATTTGCAGGGGGGATGACCACAGATTGTGAATAAAGTTGGCCAGGTCCATGAACCTCTGGGCATCAGCTGACATCAGATTCACAGTCTCTCCCACCGTGGATTCCTTGCGGGTGGCTCCGGACATGGTGAGCGACTAGAAAGAGAAAGCACAGTCAGCACAGGCCAGCCTGGGAGCAGCCCTGCTGCCAGCAGCATGGGTCAGAGCAGGGAATCAGCAGACCAGGCTGAAACCACTTCTGGGTTTGCTCCTCGTGCCTCTGTACTAGCCACCAGTGCTCTCCTCACTGCCTGCACACCTGAAACCACTGGATGCTGGGTGCAAGGACAAACACCCATGTGCAGGAATTCTATTGGCCCCTGCCCCAGGCGTTGCACTGCTCTGAGAAGAAACCTCCTTTAGCCCCTGTAGCAGTCAAACACAGCAGCAGCACCCAGGTCCCAAGCAGAACTAGGGCTCACAGTGTCCTCAGTGCTGGGTGGGTGCCCCCAAAGCTCTGCCTTCTGAAGAGGAAAGTGCACACACCCCAGATGGGACAGGCAACCAGCGATTTTATCCACAGCCCAGCTTGAAGGAAGCCAACTGGGATGATGACAGGACCATACAGACCTTCTTGTAGATGGCAGCAATGAGACTGGCTCGCACATTTATGCCAAGCTGGAAGCACAAGCTGAAGTGCTGCTGCAGGCAGAGGGACTGGACCAGCGACGTCAGGAACAGCAGGATGGCATACAAATAGCCTTGCCAGGCAAAGGAATCCTCATCTGACACAAAGGCAATCAGCAGCCTGGTGGGGAAAGAAGCTCATGAGACACACACCCCAGTGAGACAGAGCCAAGCAGGATGCTCCAAGTGAATGCGGGGAGAGCATCCTCACAAGGGTGGTGAGCAAAACCCTGCCCCAGAGAGCTGGCTTGATGGTCAGCAAGCTGGGAACCCTGTTCTGCCAGAGACACAGCAGAGGGTCACTAATGTAAGATCATCCACAGAGACTGTGCTGCTCTGCAAAACAAACTGGGGAGGCCCTGCTGGGCTGAGCTGCACTGACTCATGGAAGGCCACAAAGAAGAGGCGGGACTGTCTCCAGGGGGAGAGCAGGACTTCGTGACAGGATGCAAGGGAGAAAGATATTACACATAAGAGCTGGCAGCCAGCTCAGATCAGTTCTTTGTTAAACTGTATCCCAGCACATTCTCTCATTTTTGGTGAGGGCACAAAATGTCCCCAGGGTCTGTGGCTGGGAGAGGCACACACATATAGAGATGGTGGGGTTGGATACAGTGCACACACTGGGAGGTGGTGGGCTGGGTGCAAAGTCAGGACAGAGACAAAGGACTCACTTCAGCAGCTGGGGGCTGACAAACACAAGTGCATCATGCACCAACTTGAATGCCACTGCTAGTAGGAGATTCTGCTGGAAGGTCTTGCCCAGCGTTTTCATCAACCAGCCCTTGGGGTAATCCTTGTGGCTGTCATCTCCCTTCTTCTTCTTCTTCTTTGGCTGCTTTTCCTCCTAGAGGGAAGCCCACATAGAAGTGAGGGAGCTGGCTGTGCAGGCATCCTGCATCTGGAAGGATGCCTCAGGGCAGCACCTCACAGACCCCAGACCAGGTATCCTGAATGAAGCCTTAGCTTTAGCTCCTGTCACATTCCCCTTTCACTGACCCCTGCCTATGTCATACACACCCAGGACTAACACCTTCTCTTTTGTACCAAAGACAATTGTTAAAACCCAAACCAGCTTGAACCTCTCAGGTTAAAAATCAGGCAAACATTGTGAAGAATCTGAGGCCAGGGGTGGTCACAGGATGATGTTCACTCTGACCTCATTGATGGAAAGTATCTGAGGTAGACAGACATAAGGGAATGGCTTGTACTGTAGATTTGAGGGTGGTTCCTGTCTTTATGTAAGGCAGAAAGATGGAGATCATCCAACCAAGAGACCAACATCCTTTGTTGGTCTCTCAAAATACGGGGATCTGCCAAGGACATGACAGGAAGACCCTGTCATGTGTTCCCCTATCCTTGCCCATGGCCCTGCAGGATCAAAGAAGGGAAAACCCAGCAAAGAGAGCTGCAGGGAGATGAGGTGACCCTACTCCCTGAGGTTGGAGCTGGACGTCTCCGTCTCACACATGGCCAAGAGTAGGAATGGATTTACCAGCACCAGGATGTCTTGGCTCTGGGCCTTGCTCATGCTGTTCCCATAGTCTGGGTCACCTTCCCGGCGTCTCTTCTTGAGTTTCCGTTTCTCCATTTCTGCTCTGGCCTTCTGCATCGAAGCCTTCATGTTCTTCTCAAAAGCAGTGTAAAGAGCCTTTGTCTTGTCTTTGTCTTGCAATTCCCAGACATCCTCTATCTCCAAAGGCTTGCGATAGCCCTTGAAAACAGTTCTGTGGGACAAATAAATCCCACAATACTTGTTGGAGAGTCCTTGCTGCAAATGCAGAGCTTTCACACCCATGCTGGCCCCAGGTTCAGGCTGCACAGGCTGTACCCAATGTGGTGCCTCTCCCAGGTAACTCCAAGCAGCCTGTGCTGCAGGCTCCCCTGAGGCACCCCTACATTTTGCCAGCCTGACCTCCCTCAGAGCCCTGCTCACCTGCTGTACCATTCGAAGGTGACGGAGCTCAGGACGGAGGCTGTCACCTCTGGGTTCTATGGTACAAAGCAAAGGGGGTACTGAGAGATTCTTTATGCTGGGGGATAGTTTTGACAAAAGCTGATTTAGCACCCCCAGCCATTAAAAGGAGACTCATAGGTTTCAAACCGTGCCAGCTACAGGCCCAGAAGCCTCAGCTCAGAGGCAGCAGCAGCCCACCCTGGACACACATGCAGATGCCCCATGCTGCAGGCTCCAGCTCTTGATGGGTCCTGTGCTGAAGTCCTCAGGTCTTCCCTAGGAGCCTGGAGCCTGCATGGATCCTGCCCTGCCCCACACAATGCTCAGGATGTGGTGCCCCAAACCCACTCCCATGTAGTCCTCACACCTTCTTTGTGATTTCCTTTGTTTCTGGGGCAATATCAGAGAAGCCTGAGACAAGGAAGAGCAGCAGTTGGAGTCCGTAGGAGATGAAGAAAAGGATAAATCGTGGCAGGTCAGAGATTGGTTCCTGCAGAAATGGAAAGCCCAGGGTTACTGCTGGGAGTTGTCTCAAGGCCTCTGGTACTCCGAGATAAGATCCATCCCCTGGCTGAGCCAAACAGAGCAGTCCAAAACTCGCTCTGAGTCCTGGATCAGCTTCCCTTTGCCACTTCTCCCTGCTTCTCCCTGACCTCCTCCCATGTTTAAAGGAAGAAATGAGTCCTGGAGGGCTTATACTTCCCCAAAGAGACAGGATGAATTCAAACAGCAATTGCTTCTCAGGTCTTTTCTGGTTCCCTAAGGTCCCCAGGGCAGCTGGGACCTCAGTGACACAACAGAGAGCTTGTCAAGAGAAGAGTATGAAGAAGCTTTCTTTGGAAACAGAACAAGACCATGGGGAAGCACAGAGCTTCCTGTCAAACCCAACCTGCAGGGCTTTCCGGACGAGGGACTGGAATGGCAGTATCCCACAGAGAAGGGACAGTATCCAGAAGCAGAAAAGCACCCCTGAATCTCTGCACAAGCAGAAGCGTCGTGCATCGTGGATCAGCAGGACCATGATCTGGGGGAAAGAAAATCAGTCAGAGCTGCAGGACTAGGTCTGGCTCTAAAGGTGGCTTTGGAGCATGTGTGCTGGGATGCCAGCACACATGATCTTCTGGAATTCACTGCCTTGGGTACCCTGAACACACCATCAACCCTTCATAAGCTTCAGAATTAATTATATGGGCCAAAGGTTTATTTCTGGAAGACATAAGATCAGGTTTGAATGTGCCCTCACATTACAGCAGGGCACTATTACCCTTTCTGGCTGTTGTCACTCCAGATTCTCAGACATATCAAGCCATGAGGGGTCACACCCTGTCTCCTGCACCTTGCCTCCAAACCTGCAACTGAACCCAGATCACGTTCCAGCAGTACAGCCTCTCTGGGCAGTCCCCTTGCCTTATCATCTCACATGGATTCTGCATATGAAACTAAATGACGTGACAAAATAAGAATGAAAGCAAATGAGGGTTCTATTTTGCTTTTAAGTGCAGCTCCTGAGCATTTGTTAAGACTGTTAGAACACCCTATGTCTCACACAAGATGTCTGTAACTTCCATGCACATATTCCATCAAGCCAATAGCCACTAGGTCCCCTTTAGCCAGCTTTCTCCTCTGGGCATCCCGTGGTACTTCCTGGCTCTGCACAAAACCAAGCAGCAATGTTTAGGAAGCTGGGAGACATCAGAGCAGCAAGCCATGGTCTGATGTTCACACTGCAAAATCAGTCCTGTGAAACCCACACTGCTCCTAGTAAAGGTTTGGTCAGAGAGCTCAGCTACACTTGCAGGCATTGAATCATCCCGGTTTTAAGGATAACAGCAGTTAAAGCAGTACATCCAGGCACCTGCCCTCAACATATCTCCCTCATGCACCACACATGCAGGTTTGGGGCTAGTCCTACCCAAATTCCAGGCTACCCTTCCCCTGTGGACACAGCTTCCCACTGATCTCTGTGCTAGAGAAGTCTTGTGCTGCTTGGTGCTGCAGTCTCACCCTATCCCTGGTGACACACTGACGTTCACAACTGAGTCCTTACCCAGGTGGCGATGTACAGGCTGGGGTTAGTGTACTGGACAGCTGGCACAGCATCCTGCTCAGCATCCTCTACAAAGGCCAGGGCCAACCCCGCCACTGCTGTCAGCATCAGCAGAACAGCCAGCACCTGCAGGGAGAGAGGGCCAGCCCGTTGTGGACACTGAGAACCACTGGGAGACAACAGAGTTCGGCATAAAATACACCCATATATCCATGCACCCTTTTCAACCCAGACTGGGCCTGGGAGAGCTTTCAACCCTGTGAATGTGCCACAGTTCCACAGGAGCACTGCCATCATTTTAAATCTGGAAGATAACAGCCCACAAGATGAGAAGCCCCAATACACACTCTGCCCTCCCTCCCAGTGCATTCCTCCCTGTTACGCACTCTGTCCCAGATATGCCTCCTGCTGGACTCCCCCTTACATTTATGTCACAGATGGTCCCCTATCCCATTGCTCCTTCTGTCCTACACTCCTCATCTTTCCATCCCACATCTGACTGTAGCACAGAGTCTTTCCACTCATACCACCACCACCTCAGGCTGCTCCAGCCTGTCATCTGTGCCCTTTCATCTCCACTCTACCTGTTTGATGATGTAGAGTTTGGTCACAGAGGATTTCTTGGCCCTGGATTTGCACATGGGCAGGAGCTGCCATGGGGCCAAAATCCAGAAGAAGCCAAGGGGTACCCAGACCAACACAGTCTGCTGGAAGCACACAGGCAGGTCAGCATCCGGACGAGCAAGGTAGGAATCATTCTGGAGCAGCAAGGACAGAACACCAAGTCACTCATGATGGCTTGACTCTCACTTGGCACACAGGACAAGAGCCAACACTCCTATAGGTCCTGCCCACCCAGCTCCACCCCACTGCATCCCCCCTTCAACACCCACCCTCCTGGCCGAGTATTTCAGAACTCAGCCAAGGTCTGAGCGATATCCCTATTCCCAGCTCTCTGCCTGAATGTGGGATGGCCATCCCTTGTTGGAGCCAAGCCAGCAGAAGCAGCTGAAGCCAAATCATTCCCCAGAAGTCCATACAGGGTGTCCTGTGTTCCCGGGGAGGCGAAAACAGGACAGAGCTCAGGTGCCATTGCCTCAGTGTCTGGTGAACACCATGCAGGCAGTGCACAGCACTCGGTGCCGTGGCACTCCTAGATAAACCCCAGAACCTCTGCTGACCACTGGCAGTTGGGTCACTGGCAGGACAAGCTGTGAGCCTTGGAATCCACTGCTCTTTCCCAGGAGAACAGTCAAGGACAGAAGAACAGGCAATGGGGATGACACAGCTACTCACCCAGAAGACGGAGCCGCAGAACTTCTCCAGGGCTGCTGACATAGCTCAGGGGAGAAGAAACGGCAGCTCCTTCCTCTCACTCTGCCCAGCTGAGAGACCTGAGCAGATGCTTGGGATAAAAGTCCCCCCACACCCTCAAGCGGTCTTGGGACAGAACTCCTGATGACACACAGTTATTTATTAACTTGGTGCTATTGCACAACCCCACAACCCAATGCAGTGACCAAAGGGGCTAGGGAAGCTGCACAGGCCCAGGAGAGGGGAGGAGAGGAAGACACAAGAAAGAGATCAAAGGGGAGATACAGGAGAGTCACTGCAAGACACCACAGCCATTGCTCAGAAACCACAGACTTGATCAGTGCACGCCAACAGACACAAGCTCGCCTGGACCTGCTAAAGACATCACTTTGATGCAACAGACTTGTCTGGTGAGAAGACTGCTGCATGCCAATAAAAAGTCCAGCAACAGCTGGTCCCACAGCGGCTGCTGCCCCCTGGCAAGGGGGCCCGTGACACCAGCAGTGCCCCAGACCTGGGGATCTGCAGTGTCTGGCAGCTGAGCTGACCACATGCACTGGTCTTTCTGAGTCCTCGGGATCTGGGTTCTTTTTACTAATTTCCAGCTTGAAGAGCCTAGATTTTCCAAACCACTTTTGCTTTTTTCTTTCCCACATGTCCATGTTGTCTGTGTGTTATGGCAGCTGGTGGACTGCAAAACCCCAAAGAGACTTTGAATCTTCATTCTAAAGTAACCCCCAACATCTGAGACAGAAAGAGGATGATTCTGAGGACAGTGATTGCCACTGAATCCTTGTTGCTTAGAAAGGCCTAGGTGTGACAGGAACATGTGGGGATGGTGCTACTAAGGCTGGAAATGGATTTGCTTTATGACGTGTGGTCTTGAAGAACAAAAAGGGGATATAAAGGTAGATAAAAGGGGACAGTAGGGTGACTGCAATGATTATGCTGTCTCATTGTACACAGAGTTACAAGATAACTCAGAAGTCAAGGGTGACATGATGAATAATTGCTCAGGAAGCATCAATACCAAAGAAAGGCTCAATGTCCAACTCAGTGGTTAATTATTAGCAGATTTTCTGATTAAATTCACGTGTTTTTGTAAATAAAACTACTCCTAGTGCCATGTCCAGAACCAATACACTGCTCATGAGAGCAGTAAACTGATGCAATGAGTAAGAAGTGAATGGAGCAGTTACTCAGCCCTTCTCCATCTGGACTGCTGATGTGATTCTTCTTTCTACACTGGCACAGGTGTTCTCTGGCCTTGCTCAAAACCACTTGGAGCACTGCTGCCAAGGTGGCCACTTACTTATGACATCTTCCTACATAATGCCCTGTCCCATTGCTTGTCTCAGTTTCTACAGGTCACAGCTCACCCTCACCCTGTCTTTCGTCTCTCACTCAGAGTTGAAGCCCTAAGCACAGGGTTCTGCTCTCTTTGATATTCAGAGCAAGCACAACCCACTTTCTCTATCCTCACACCCTCCTAAAAACCCACAAAGCTTTACTGTCCTTCAGCTCCTTCCATAAATCTTCCTCCACTAAAATACCCAGAAAACATTCACTGAGACCAAGATAATGAAAGTAGTAGCACCTCTTTGGCCAGCAATATCAGTTTCCCTGTGCTCCCCCATCTTTATCCATCTATTGTACAGCTTAACTTTTCAAAACTAGGCATTGATTTGTGCCTGTCTCACACAGGGTGTGATCCAGAGGTCTCTGCCAGGTACTTGACCAAATTCCTCCAGCACTCACTGCTCTGAACGATTTGTTTTTCTGCCTTGTCATGCTCTTACCCCATGTTTTTGAGGCAGCTGGATCAGCAGAATATTCATCTAAATTGAGCTATCAGTATCATAATCATGGCCATGACTCCTGAAATCAACACAGGTCATGAACTCTTAAAGTGAGTATTCCAAACTCTTAGTAACCATAACCACAAATTATGTGATTATATGACTATGCAGTCATTCCTTCCCAGCTCCTGTTAAGAACTTAAGTTCCCAGGGTGTTTTGGGAGACATCAATACCTCTGGGACAAAATTGAATGTGGAAATTGTGAAAAGATGGATGTACTCTTTAAAATGAAAATATGTAGTCTTGATGGTAGGTTTTCAATAACGTGATTCTATTTAAGGTGACAAAGGTGCTGCCCCCTTGTCAAGTATCACATTTTTTCCATACATCCTCACAGGCTGTAAGCTATTGCCAAGATATTGGGAAGAGAAATATGTACCCTGCATTTGCTTCCTGAAGTCCACTATCTCAGCTGAGGGAGGGATTATCTCCCAAAGAAGAGCAGGCAACAAGGAGAGAGGTGCTTCACCTCTCAGATCTCTACTCTTCTAATGAAAATTAAAATCTTTCACTGGGTATTTTACAGAGTAACTGAAATGAGTCTGAGGCTTCAATCCTGAATAGGCAGCAATGACCCAAAAGACACATTCCCCAAGCACTGTCTGGAAAACAAGCAGTTTATGCTTTATGTTGGGACAAGGACCTGGAAACTCCCTTAGGAAAAGCAGCTTGTCCTTCCAAGAAATCTCATCATACACCACCCCTGCCTCCAAGCGCTGAGGACCTATAGCCCAGGATGTCTCACAGCTCCCTCACCTAATCAGTCAGGTGCTTCTCACTACTTACAGCTGCTGCATTGCTAATACCCACCTATCCCACTGGCCTTGTTTCCCAGCTGTGGCTATGATGTTCCTCACCCTGGTATTCTGTGTGTGATTATATTCTCTGGCACAGCAGGGTCCTGATTAATTCAGGCTATGCAACATGGGTCACTGTCTGACCCGAAAACATAAATAAACTCTAGAAAAGCACAGCAAGAGGGGGGGCAGCTGCAGTGTTTATTTGACAATCACATGCAGTGCTACACAATTCAGTCCCCCTACCTGCTCACCTCCCTTCCTCCCAAATGCTGCCAAACAGCTGTTGCTGTAACATCTGGGAATTAGTCCTTTTATTTTAAATGGCCAACATAAGTTTCCAGGCCAGGGACTTCAGGGGAAGCCAAGGGAAGAGGTGTCAGGCTTCATCACCTAGTGCACATCCTCTGCAGCCTGAGGACGGAAGCAGTACCCATCTGTCCGTGTGCCAGGGCAGACCCTGGGCTCTCAGCGTTCTTGTCCCAGCACGGTGCCATCCACTACAGAATGTTCTTGGCAATCGCGTTCAGGGTCCTCACTTTGGCCACATCTGCCACCTTGATGGAGTACTCGGGGGCAGAGAAGGACGCTCCCATGGCAACGTTGGGATTTCTGTCAGGAAAACCAGTGATTAGTGGTGATCTGCTGGTGATACAGATGAGTAAGATCCACCAAGAAAAATACTCCCGTATTTCCTGTAGCTTCAGTATTGGCCAAAGATGGTGCCATCCAAACCAAAGATGGGACAGCAATAGAAAGAACAATAATCCAAAGGAGTGTAGACCTATGGGTAAATACAATCCATTCTTGACTCATTTCTCAGAAGCACATCCCACCGGCTTCCCAAATCTTACATGCTTATGTTAAAAGTCTAAAAAAACTACACCACAACCTGCCTTCCCAAGTGCCCTAAAAACTCCTAAGGCAGCATTAGCGAGAGAGATGTCCCAAGGCTCTGCTTCTGCATGGAACTCATGTCCACATGAGGAGCACTTCTGGATTCATGCACTGCAGAATACAATGTCAGGCACCATGATCCCAAACGTAAAAGCAAAACTAGCACTCGGGAAGCTGTTTGAAATTTCTGCCAGTTCTACAAACTCATGTTCACATTCATATAGCCTTTCCCTCACAGAGTTCTGCTAAAAAATAAATAATCAGTTACCTGAACTTCATTCCTGAGTCCCGAGCTGAGCGAGCAGAGCAGTGAAACTCAGAAGCAGTGGAGCCTTCCAGAATCCTCTGCAGGTTGCGCTCCGTGATGCCACCTCCTGGTGGGAACAAGCCCGATGTCACACACTGAGCAGGTAACACTATTCCACACCTGACATCACCCGGGGACCTCGCCACTAAGGGACAGGAACCATATAAACTGAAGGGAAAAAACATCCCTTGGAACAACAGAGACCCAGGAACATGAAAAGGGATATGAGACGCCTTGGTTTATGTTCTCCTACAGATCTAGAACTGTCCCCAAATCCAGGGAGCAATAGCTGCAGGGCTCTGCTGTCCCCAACAGGCAGCATGGTCTTTACTCACACTGGGACAGGAGCTGCTGCTCCTCCCAGGCAGCTGGCTCCCTGCTGTAGGGAAAGCCAGATCAGAGAGTGGATTCCAGGGCAAGAGGCCAGCAAGGAAAGGCTAGGGATTGCAGAACCTGGTACAGAAGACAAAAAAACATTACCTGGCACTACCACAATTCTGCCCTTTGCCTGAAAAAAGAATAACACACATCAATGATATTATCAAGGACTACATCCACACATGCATTTGTGAGGCAGCAAAGAAACCACACATGCAGCACTTTCCATAAGCTCATGGATGTCGCAATGTTTTACAATTTGTGTGCTTCACCCATCTTTTTTGTACTGTTCATGTTTTAAAATGAAAAATGGAAAAAACTTTCAGTTACTTTTCAGTTATAGCTTGGACAACCTGTCAGTATTCCCTCCTACCTCTCCATCCCACCTCTCAGGTACCTGTTGCACTTTCCTAAAAGAAAGTGTGAGAAACTTAGCAGGCACCTCACTCTGCTGTTTGCATGGACTCATCACACCAGCTGTTGAAACCAACACCCACCACCCCCCCGGAATCTGCAAGCAAGAACCCAACCAGTTTTTGCTGTGGGAGACTTCAGGGCCCAGCCTACATGGACTTGGAAAAACAGATTAAATCTGTTGTAAGAGAGGGAAGGCAAGCACTCCTTGGCAGAAGTTCCCTTCCACAAATGGAGGACACCATAAAGCAGCTGCCTGCAGGCAGTGCCAGGGAGCAGCCACAGTAACCCAGGGGAGCACAGCAAACACTCACCTGCTCTGCAAGCCTCTTAATCAATGACAATCCTTCCAGTGCTGAGCTGTCACAGCCACTCGTCAACACCCGCTCAAACCCCAGGGAAATCAGGGTCTCCAGTGCCACCAGAGGGTCATGCACCATGTCAAAGGCTGAGGGACCAGAACAACAGCTCAGAAATCGCTCAGTTCATTGTGCTCAAACCCTGTCCCTCAGCCAACTCCCCCGAGGGCAGTGATAGGAAGGGTCCTCTGCTCACACCTTGGATTTACAGCTCCTGACTGTAACACTCCCCTTGCAGCAGTGCCAGGGCCACCATACTCAGCTCCTAAGACACCTCCTCTCTCACAGGACAATGAGACAGCTCCTAAACCTGAGCCCCCTGGACCTTTGACCTTGTAGGGAATAGCACAGCCTGCAGAGCTTTCACTCTCCAAAGAACAGCCAAAGAAGTTGAAGCTCAGCTCCCTTCCAGCCACACCTTCCCCCAGCAGTGGGACACAGACTGGACCCTCCCCAGGGCCACTGTCCCTGGAAACTCACCGCGGTGAAATGTGACTGGCAGTGGACGGCACACAGCTGCAAAAAGAAGACATATGGTCAGTCAGGGCCAGCACAGAGTCCCTCATGCTAGAACCAGAAATATACACGACACAGCAGAGGGCAAAGGCTTCTCAAGCCATTCCTGGGGAGCTCAGAAGAGTCCCCATTCTTGCTGGGAACAATGCTATTTATCCAGGTTTTTTCACAGGGAAGAGATCTTCTGCCCTTTGAGAACGCAAGAAACCTTTGTTTTTATGGTAACACTAAAATTCCCCATCTCATCTGGAAAATGCAGAACCTTCATTCCCACCACAGATGACTTTCTCTGCAGGAAGGAAGTAGGGAAGTTGTATCATCTACCTGGGGAAAGGACAGGATCATTGGTCTTTGGAAGCAGGAGAGCTCATTTTTGTGACTTCTTTTACTACCTATAATTTCTGCTCTCAGAGCACAGCAAACTTCACCAGAGGAGCTCTATTTACTGAGCAAAGCTCATTTATTTCTACAAAAAGATATCCACCTGGTCCCTGCCCTGGAAACAGCAGAGCACATGTTGGCCTAGTAGAGCCAAGTCCTGGCAAGACCCTTTTCTTTTGCTGCGCTCCTTACAGCACATTCATCTTCATATGAGAACCTCAGCACCACATCACCAGAGAAAGGCCCAGCCCTCTTTAGCTTTGGCTGTAGCTCCCAATAAATATGCAGAAAGAAAGGGAATTTGCTTCCACATGTTTGTGGTCTGGACTAATAATCTCCCACTGCAGCTTCAGTAGCTTTCCACATGCTCACACCTCTCCCTTGTAATCTTTTCTCCCTGTATGTTTTAAGAGAGAAAAATTAAGATGAACTGCCAGCTACACACAAGGCCAAAGTTCAGGAGATACATACCCTAGACACCTGTAGCAAAGGCATAAGGAAAAGAACAAAGGACAAAGAAAATGAGGGAGAGATTTCAATAGTTGAATGCCTCTAGAGCAGCTCACCTAAGTGTTCTTACTTTGCTATTATGCCCCAGGTGGCCTCAAGCTCTGTGTGAATGGCTTGGACTGTGGTCCTCTGTCCGCAAAGTTTCTAAACTACTTACTGTCTCAAAGGTATGGCAGGAAATGAAACCTTAAAAAGTGTAAAGAGATGGCAAAACCGCAGACAGGATATGCAGACCAAAGCCCTCTGTACATTTCTACGGCATCAGCCGGAGCAGCACTAGAAGCCTGGCACAGCAGAGAGCTCTGCCTGGAGGCACCCTCACCCAGCAGCGCCGTGCAGAGCTCCGTGTCGATGCGCCCGTCCTCGGTGAGGGCCCCGAACACCAGCCCGTCAGCACCGTGCAGCTTGGCCAGGCGGATGTCGGCTTTCATCACCTCCACCTCGCGGTCCGAGTACAGGAAATCCCCGCCGCGGGGCCGGATCATGACGAACACCGGGACCCGCACGCACTGCTTCACCACCTGCAGCAGCCCTGCCGGCGGGACAGGGCCGGCTCAGCACCCGCCGCGGCAGCTCCGGCCCCGCGGCGGGCGGGACGGCACCGGGCGCGGGGAGGGAGCCGAGCGGGACACAGGGGAGCGAAGGGAGACCGACAGGGAAGGCGGCCCAGGAGGGGCGAGGCTCACCCATGCTCGGGGTGGTCCCTCCTTCCACGAGGCCCGCGCACAGCTCGATGCGCCCGGCACCTGCGGAGAGGCGCGTCAGAACCGGCCCCGCCGCGCTGTCGCCCCCTCCCGCGAGGCCCCCGAGCCTTACCTCCGCGCTCCGCGTTGACGGCGGACTCCACCGAGTCCACGCACACCTCCATGAGGAACCCATCGTCCATGCCTGCGGGACGGGAGCGGCACGATCACCCCGGACCGCCCCATGGCGCCCGCCCGGGCCGCACCGGCCCCGCCGCGGGCCCGCCCCGCTTCCGCCTCAGGCCCCGCCCCCCCGCTCGCGCTTCCGGGCCCGCCCCCTCGCGGCCCGGGCCCGCGCCGCTCGTTGGCGCGAGGGCGGGCGCGCGGGCGGACGGAGGTGCGGGACGCGAGCCGGGCGCGCCCACGCCGGCGCGCGGCGCCTGCAAGCCCCGCCCCCCGAGCGCCTCGGCCCCGCCCCCGCCGGCGCGCGGGCCCCGCCCCCGTCCCGCACGCGCCCTCATCACCTGTGCTGGCGGCGCGCGGGGGTCGCTGCTCTGCGCTGCCGGTCACGCGCCGCGCGATCGTCATGGCGACGCCCGGGCGGGCCCGGAAGTGCTCGTCCCGCGCTTCCGGCGGCGACACTTCCGGGGTGGCTCGGGATGCTGCGAGCGGCGCGCGGCGGGGCCCGGCGGCTGCTGTGGGGCGGGCTCGCACCGCCACCGCCACCGCCGGCACACGGCCGCCTCCCCCCGCGGCTCTGCCTTCCGCGCCGCCTGCTCCAACAGGCGCCCCAGCCCGCCGTGCCGCCGCCCGCCGTGGGGCGATGGCTCCTGGTTTGCAGCGGTGCCGTGGCCGGTGCCGTGGTGCTGGGCGGCGTCACCAGGTGAGCGCGGCATCCCCAGCCCCGCCGGGAGGGGCGCACAGCGGGTCCCTGGAGGCAGCCGTCCGTGTCTGCCCTGCGGTCCCCGCCGCCGGTGTCCCTCTGCGGCTGTCCCCACACCGAGAGCCACCCCGAGAGAGCCTGTGAGAGCTCCTCTGGTGTCTGCCCTTCTTGGCTGCAAGGGGACATGGTGGGATGGGGCTGGGACTACCAGGGAGACTGTTCATAGTCTGTGGATGCCACTGGGGGGCAACTCTTACACATTTATCGTCATTTTAGGTCTGGTCTTTCACAGACTCTGATCTCCATCATGTTTCTGGTTGTCTAGTTGTTAAGGATTGTCTGAACAAGGGTTTTAAGACTTACCGTAGAACCACAGAATATCCTGACTTGGAAGGGTCCCACAAGGACCATCCAAGTCCCATCTCCTGGGTTGTGCAGCCAACAGCTCTCACTTCAGTTCAGTAGATTTGCTTACTGTCAGGGCATTGTGCCTGTTCATATCTCTGCTCCCAGGCTGACAGAATCAGGCCTTTCTATGGTCGACTGGCACCTGGTGAAGGAGATGAAACCCCCCCGAACGCAGCAGGAGTGGGAAGCCGAGTTCCAGAAGTACCAGCAGTTCCCAGAATTTAAAATGTGAGTGTGCAAAACTGGAAGGAGGGTGGGCTGAGAGCATCAGTCCTGCAACTGAGCCACGCATAAAACTAATGTAAGGAGGAAAATGTTTTCTGGTGTCTGTGGGAAGGCGCATAAAGCCTGCCTGGTGGTGGCTCCTCTGTTCCCTGCCTTTCTCTGAGGAAGGCGATTCCATGTTGTACAAAGTTCAGTTCGCGGCTGTGAAACAGTTGCTTTATTGTCCCTTAACAGCCTGAACCACGACATGACACTGCCAGAGTTCAAGTTCATTTGGTACATGGAGTACTCGCACCGCATGTGGGGCCGCGTTGTGGGCCTGGCCTACATCCTGCCTGCTGCCTACTTCTGGCACCGGGGCTGGCTCAGCCGGCCCCTCAAGGGCTGTGTCCTTGCACTCTGTGGGCTGGTCTGCTTCCAGGTGAGAGCTCTGCAGCCACAGGGATTAGTGACAGCATCTGAGTATCACAGAACGACCTTAAACATCATCTAGTTTTAACCTCCCACCCAGGGATACCTTTCATTAGACTAGTTTGCTTAGAGCTCCATCCAACCTGACCAGGGATGGGGCATCCACAACTTCTCTGGGAAACCTGTTCCAGTGCCCACCATCCTTACAGAACAGAATTTTTGCTCGATATCTGATCCTACCCTTTGTCATTTTGATATCTTCTGATCCAGCGTAACTAAGACAGTGGGATTCATGATAGCTTGGTGTCAGTGACACCATGACAGTGTGTCAGTGCTGGTAGCTAGTTGAAAGTAGAGGAAACAAGTTGCTTTGCCCCTAATGTTTATCTCATTTTAGTAGCTGCTGCTGTCCTGTCTGGCCCCAAGCCCTCTCCTGTTTTGTTAGGGGCTGCTGGGATGGTACATGGTGAAGAGTGGGCTGGAAGAGAAGCCAGACTCCTACGACATTCCTCGGGTCAGTCAGTACCGTCTGGCAGCACACCTGGGCTCTGCACTGGTCCTGTACTCTGCCAGCCTGTGGACAGGTCTGTCTTTGCTGCTCCCACAACACAAGGTATGGAGCAGTGTGTCAGGATTTGAAAGCCCAGGGCAGTGTCAGTTCAGAGGGTTGGGGTGTGATGTGAAGGTAAGGTAAGGATGTGAAAGCTGATGGTGCTTCTCTTACAGTCTCTGTTCCTGACTCTGATCTAATACTTACAGTATTACAAAACAGTTACTTACAGTGTTACAAAATACCCATTCTGTAAACTTCTTGGGTGATGGGACACTTGCTTCGGCTAGTGCTGTTTGGGTCAAAAGTGATTAGTTTCAGAATTTGTGGAAGCTCAGCCAGGGGTGTGCCTGGCTGGCCTAAATGGTTTGTGCCAGTAACTGTCCAGGTGCCACTTCAGTTTCTGAACAGAGCTGGACTTGATTAGCTGTGGTTTTAAGGGACCACTGAAGTGTGGCTGCTGCGTGGCAGTCTGTAAAATCCCCCTGTAAAACACAGGCCAACCCTTTTGCCTTTGTATATAGTGAAGGCTTTTCTTAGCTGCTGCAAACAGCACTGGAAATGCCTTACTTATTCTTATTTTTATTCTTATTATTACTTCTTTTTTATTATTATTTTTTTTATTTTACAGTTGCCAGAAACCAAACAGCTGCTTCGCTTGAAACAATATGCTCATGGCACTACAGCTCTCATTTTTCTTACTGCTCTTTCAGGTAAAGCTATTACTTTCTGCTGTCCAATTTGTGACTCATTCCTCTCTGCTGGTTGGGTTTTTTTCTTCTGGTCTGGTGGGGACTCTGACCAACCCCATCCATCTCTGGGAAAACTACTGCTATCAGGGATCTTGGAGTCAAGAACCTCCTCATTGGTCTTTCCTGGACAGGTGGAGATGCACTTTCCAGCCAGCCTATGCTGTGTGATCTCTTTATATATTGCTAAAAGAAATTCAGGATCAAGCTGAGCTCTTGAATGAGAGCTGTGCAACCTGTCTACTCTGGTTGTCTCATTTTCTACCCTGGAATTTCAGGTGCCTTTGTGGCAGGGCTGGATGCTGGCCTTGTGTACAATTCCTTTCCCAAAATGGGGGAGCGCTGGATCCCAGATGATCTCCTTGCCTTCTCCCCCGTACTGAGAAATATTTTTGAGAATCCTACAACTGTACAGTTTGATCACAGGATCTTGGTAAGTGCTGTCTTCCTGATATGTCTGGGCTGCTTCTTGGTTGCCTCCTGCAGCCAAGCTGTCTTCTTTGGGCTGTGGTTCTGTCAGCTTGAATGATTTCTAGGGTGTCCAAAGGGCCTGAGAGCATCTTACCAGTTTGCTTCTGCAGGAAGAGGAAGTTTAGCATTGTTATTTATTTTCAGTGTGGCCTTCCTCCTTAAGGAGATCTTCCTCCTGCGCAAGTAACACACTTTGTTTCTCTGAGTCTCCTTTTCCATAACATGAGCTACAGTGTGGGATAGCCCTTGCTATTGAAATGTCTGGGAAAGCTATGTGAAATAAAACTTGGAAATCCTGATAATGAATGCTTTCTCCAGCATTTCTGAACTTGTTTTGCACAGTAGTGCCCTGTGAATATATGTCAGCTAGTTAGAGCAATCCAGATATTAAATACCACTGGCAGCACTGCTGTGAACTAAGCTGTGGCTAAGACTAAAAAAAGAAAGATTAAGCTGGATCACCTGGGGTGCCCTGCACAGCAAGATTATGCTGGTGAACTATAGATGAGGGGTGGAAAAGAGATCAGTTTTCCAGATGACAGCTGGGGAGAGGGCAGACACAATCTCTAATGACTTGAATCAGTGAGGAGAAGCCGTTGAAAAGTAAAGCGTTAGTTTGGAGCAAAATAAAAGTCTCCATAACTTCACTTAAATTTCAGGATTGTTAACCTGATGGCATGGGAGCTCTAGGATTTGGTCATGGCCATTAATATATTTCTTTAGTTGAATATTGCTCTCACCGTTTCTTTTAATGCTTGGAAGACACAGCCAAAGACCACTGCACCCATTTCCCTTGAACTTTCATTGAAGGGTGGTTGTTTCCCTTCCCTTCTGTAGGGAATTGCCTCTGTCACAGCTGTCACGGCACTGTACCTCTTCTCGAGGAAGATCCCACTCCCTCGAAGGACCAGGATGGCTGTGACTTCCTTACTGGCTGTAGCTTGCATGCAGGTACTGCCCTTATTTTTTCCCTACTCCTTTGTAGCACATTCACCAGAGCTGACCCCACTTGGATGTATGCTAGCTCCAAGAGGCCGGAGCTGAGAGGTGCAGCTGCCTAGGCCCCACACCTTACCATACTGTATGCACACTCTGAACTTGGGGTGGCTTATGGTGTGGCCATGAGCCTTTCTAACAACACACTTTGTGCTGCAAATGGTATCAGTGGTGCATCCACAACTGCTCTTACCTCTTCTCCCTTTTTGGCAGGTGGGCCTGGGCATCAGTACCTTGCTGCTTTATGTCCCTACACCTCTGGCTGCTACACACCAGTCGGGCTCCCTGGCCCTGCTCAGCATGGCACTGTGGCTCATGAGCGAGCTCCGGAGAGTCCCCAAGTAACGCCCGGGCGGGAGAACCCTCCCGGGGAGCCGCACCGCCGGACCCCGAGCCCCGTGTGCGCAGGGGGATGTGCGCCCAGCCGGGCTGGCGCGGGAGGCGGCGGCGGGTGTGAGTGCGAACTTTGTAACATAAAGGAATTTTATGAAGCGGTTGTGTCTGGCTGGCTGCTCCTGCGCGGAGCGATGCGCGGAGGGACGCGGGAGCCGAGCCGGGCCGATCCGGGCCGAGCCGATCCGGGCCGAGCCGAGCGTCTCCGCCAATGGGAGGGGACGGTGGCGCCAGCGCGGCGCGCTCCGGCCGCGGATTGGCGGCGTGGCGCGGCAGTGGGCGGGGCGCTGTCCGGCACGGAGCGGCCATGACGGCGCACAGCTTCGCGCTGCCGCTCGTCCTCTTCTCCGCCTTCTGGGGCCTCGTGGGCATCGCCGCCCCCTGGTTTGTGCCCAAGGGGCCGAACCGCGGGTGAGTGGGGGCTCGGGGGGTACCGCGGTCGGGGGATCCGGAGCTGGGCCTTCCTGTGCTAACGCCGGTATCTCCGCAGGGTGATCATCACGATGCTGGTCACCACCGCCGTGTGCTGCTACCTCTTGTAAGTACCGCGGGCCCATCACCCCCGGGGCAGCAGCCGCTCCCGGCGCTCTGGTCCTGCCGGGGGGACTGACGGAAGGTGTGTCCCTTTGCAGCTGGCTCATCGCCATCCTGGCCCAGGCCAACCCCCTGTTCGGGCCGCAGCTGAAGAACGAGACCATCTGGTACGTGCGCTTCCTCTGGGAGTGACACTTCCTGGGAACTGACGCCTCAACAGTGATCCCCATCAAATCCATCACCGTAAGTGGGCACAGTCTGCTTGCTTGTCTGTATAGGGCTCAGGAGGGAGCTGCAGCTCAGCCCTTGCTGGGCTGGGGGAAATACTTTGGCTTCTGTGTGTTGTGGCTGTGATGAGGTGGTCCCAGTGTGGGGCTGCTGACTCTGCGCTGGGCCTGAGCAAATCAAGCACTGTAGTTCTCAAATTTGTGGGAGCTCCCTCATGAATGTGTTTTGGTGCTAACTTCTCTTCCTTTTTCCCTCCCCCAGCTCTTGTAGCTGTTCCAGCCTCTATCCTTCTGTACCGGACAGCCCCCAGAGGTGCTGGGACAGAGGCTGGACCCGCTGCCCAAGCACACCTGGAGCACTGCAGCCTGGACCAATGGATGGCTGGGCCCCCAAGCATGGCACCCCTGAACAAGGGCCTACTAATCCAGCACTAGGAGCAGCCACGCTACCAGGGAGAGATCCCTCAGGTGGCCCAGTGCTGCAGTGACTGAGCACCATCCTGTGAGGGATCTGTGTGTGGTGCCAGCAGATCCTGTCCTGGCAGTGCTTGTCCTACCCTCTTGGTGTGTTCAGCCCTAGCTCCCATGTGAAACCCCTGCTCGTAGCCCAAGCTGCCCAACTAGTTGCCCTGTCCCTGATCATTACATCCACTGGCTACCTGTCTGCATGAGAACGCAGGAGCCATTGCATCCTCTGTGGTCTGGTCAGTCCCCTGTGGTGGGGGTGGTCCCTGCTAAGGCAGATTCTGGATGGGAGAAGGGAGGGCTGACCCTAGAGGAGCACGCAGACTCCCTTGGGTGTGATAAGGGAGGTGTTGGGGTCTGCTGGAGGGGACGAAAAGAGGGCTGTCTCCCACCTGAGCAGTGAGGCAGCTGCAGTAGTGTTTAGGTATCTCCACCACAAGATGGGTCCAGGTTCTGAGAAGAGCCAAGCAGGGCACTGTGTTTCAGGTTTCCCCTTATTTATCAGATAATTTGTCCGTATTTATTTATTTGTTAGTGGCGTTTAACTTGTGTTGTGGAAATAAATCCTTTTTCTAGTAAGTTATGCCGGAGGCTGAGTCATTGCTTTGAGGCTAAGCAACAGTCTTGGCCTTATTCAGACACCTTTCCCCAGCACTGTTCTCACACCATGTGAACAAGGCTGGGATCCTCAGCTGTTGAGCAGGTCAGCAGCACACTGGTGCATGGAAAGTTTTATCCTTGATGCCACCTGTGCGCTCATGCTGTGGGACCAGGGTCACAGGGAGGGAACTGTGTGTGCTAGAGAGAGAACTGGGTAGCTGCCCAACCCCGTGCAGCTGTGCTGGGGGCCATTTCCATGGCACTAGAGCAGCTCAGAGGCCTCTTTGCTGGGCAGCTAAGACTCGGGGAATAAGGTAAAAAGCAGAGACCAACATCTTGGAGGGACTCTTGAGTGGGCAGGCTTTTTCCTGGTAAAAAGAGGGCAGCAAAGGATGCTGTCTCCAAGATCCCAACAGTTTGGTTTGGATCAGAGCTCCCCTTGCTGCTACCAGCTCAGTCCTGCTGGAAACAAAGAATACTGGCAGGAAAGGAACTCCGTTGTTCCACAGTGGCAGCACAAAGCAGCACAGCAGAGCTGTGCAGCCACCAGTCAGGAGCCACGGCTGCTGGGAGCTGCTTGCTAGGAAACGAGACCAGTGCTGGATGGCTCAAAGGGTTTGTTTATTGCTACCAGAATGAGAACAGCTGAGTTCAATAAAAGTGACAGACTTCATTGGACCTTCAGTGGGGCTCCAGCCCCAGGGAAGGTTTGTGCCTGTGTGCACAGCTGCAGCCCTGATCTGTCCTGGGGCTGTGAGCTGGGCTGGACTGAGGTGGCTCTCTCAGGGGCAGGCCCAGCCCGCACTCACGGAGGAAAGAACCACAGGTCCTGACACTGGTGCCTGAGACGCCACAGGGCAGCGGTGCCCAGGAGGGAATGTATGAAAGCCAGCCCACTTCAGTGGTGCCTCAAGAATCTCAATCAGTGAGCCCTCAGGGCTCAGTCTGGGACGCTGGGTAGGACTGTAGGATTGTCCTCGGAGGGAAGACACAGCAAAGAGCAGGACACCCCTTCAGGAATATTCCCAAGAGGGGCAAGGCTGGCAGAGCAGCCTGGTGCAACTTGTGATTTACCTTGTTCCTGCAGTAACTTAGCTGGTGCCTGCTGGTCCCAGGCTTGTAAGGGCCTGCAGAAGGCCACCCCAGGTGGTGAACCACAGCACCTCTCCAGGTTGCTCTGCAAAGTGGTGGCTGAGTCATGGAGTGGCTCAGTGCTTCCAGGCCAGAGCCCTGGGTTGGCTGCCTTGGTGATAGTGCCCTGTTATCTGAGGGATCTGCCAGGGCTGCAGCCTTGAGCCTGCTGGTAGCAGAGGACTTTGCTCTACACCATGTAGTGAGGCGAAGGCCAGAGGCCAAGGAACACAAAGATTAGGACTGGGGCAAGGTGGAGAGGAAAGCTCTCGTGTCCATGGCTGCCTCAGCCTGCAGACTCTGGTTCTGATGCAGAGATGATGGAGTGCACACTTTGAGATGGTCTTTAAGGAAGAGTCCAAGCTCTCAGATTCCCGGGCTGACAGCCACTCCTAGTTCTGCTGGTGCAACGGGCTGCTGGCTACCACTGCCATCACGGCACGCTTCCCTGGCCCAGTGGCACCACCACCTTGTCCAGCCAGAGCAGGGTGTGCTGGGCCGAGCGCAGCTGCCGGTGGTGGATACGGCGCAGCCGCAGGAGGTAGAGGATGATGGCCAGGGCCACAACCAGGATGCAGGCAAAAAAGAGATAGTGGTTGTAGACAAAAGAGAGGCGCAGCCAGGAGGCGTGTGCTTGCCGGATGCTCTCCTGACGGAGATCCCTATGGAAAGGAGTGTCAGGACTGGCCACGAGATGCAGTGGAGTACTGCCAGGGTCCTGCCGTGGTGTGTGCAGAGCCCTCACCCAGTGCAGTTACTCCTGCTCCTCCCCAACCACCCTTCCCTGTGTGACACCATCAGCGAGCCGTGGTACCTGAGTGGCAGAAATCGCGTCTTGTAGAGGATGGCTCCCAGTGTCCACTGCACCTCCCGGTCGTACACCAGCTGGGCTGTGCGCAGGCTGGGGTAGTCCAGCGGGAACTGGAAGCCCTCATGAAGGACTTGGTACATCCAGGCTGATTTGAAGCACTGATACCTGCAGACACAGCATACAGGAGCATCAGCCAGACACTAACAACTGCACCAGTCCCGTACCCCAGCAAAAGGCTCCCCAGGAGGTCCAGCCATGGGACCTCCCAGCAAGTCCATTTACTTCAGCCGGTGCTGGTCCGCATGTGCAGAGTAGAGGCCACCGCGGAAACGCTGGGTCAGCACCTCCCATCGCTGGCTGCAGTACGCCTGGGGGAAGGAGAAGTTGGGGTTCAGAGCAGAGAAAGTGCCCTCACTCCCAGCCACAGGAACAGCCCAGCTCCCCGGGCCTGGGGCAGCACCCACCTGGGCAGCAGAGGTGAAGGTAGAGGCACTGTATTGGCCCCCCAGGCGCAGCACATCCTCGGTGCAGTAGAAAAACTCTGAGAAGCCATAAAATTCACTGTTGCTGAAGTCGATGGGTGCTTTGTAGGTCTCCACCAGGGAGGCATGGCTGCCATTGGACCCTGCCAGGAGGGGCTGCAGCAGCTTTGCACAGGCCTGCCAGTCCCCTCGTCCCCTTATGTACAGGGTTTGGCCACCCCTCACCACCGTGTCCTCCAACCCCACAGGCAGGCAGGGGTCCAAGAAGGGCATCTTGGGGCTCATCCCTGTCTGCTGGCTGTGCAGGCTGGAAAACAGTCCAGGAAAAAATGACAATTGCACAGGGGGTCCTATACCTCCCAAAAGCCTAATCTAGCCCTGCCCCACATCCAGATACCCTCTGCACCAGACCAGGCTGTGTCCTCTCGTACCCTGCAGAGCTGGTGCTTGCCCTGCCACCTCCTGCTAAGGCTGAACTCACCAAATCTGTCATGTTGGCCTGCAGCTACGTGCTCTGAGCACCTGTAGGGTGCAACAAGGCACAGCCCACCCCACCCAGCTCATGGGGATCTGTGCCTCTGCACAGCCCCTGGGGATCTGGAGGCAGGGGTTGCTCCTGGCACAGGAGTACCTGGGCACCAAGCCTCTCCACCTCTGGCGACAGCTTCATGTAGTACTCTTGGAAGGAAAGGAGAGGCAGGAGACAGGAGAGCTCGAGGTGGGGATGCAATGGAAAGATGTGCTGAGTGAATCAGTGCTGGAGGAGGGGAAGTCAGAGCAGGAAAAGCCAAAAGCCACTAGGAGAGGCCTCCCTGTAGCCTGTCACAAGGAGAGAAGGAGGAAGGCAGGGAGCTGTGGCACTGATAACGCCTGCCAGGCTTGCAGAACAGCTGCAGCCAAGCACTCTGTGCCAGCTCAGGCACCTGCTGCTGCCACAGAGGTGCTGCCAGCGTGGCCACGGGAGCTGTTATCACCACAGGTGGCATTTGAGGTAAATCCAAGGGGGAGGGCACAGCATGAAGGAACCAACACCCCATTTCACAATGCTCTAGCAGGGGCACCACTAGGTGAGGTAGCAATACCGGTTGTGCACATAGGTTTGGTTCAGAACATGTTCCTCATAGCGCTGCCGGGCAAAATTGCCCCCAAAGCCCAGGAAAGTGTTGACATAGACACGGTACATGTGGCCAGCGTGCTGCACATCACAGCCCAGGTTGAATTCTGCCAGCAAGCTCTTAGCAGCCTCCTCCTGCTGACACAGATAGGTCCAAGATCAGCAGCAATCCAGGGAAGGCGGGAGCTGCTCTCAGGGACCAGACACGCACCTGCTGTGGGGAGGAGAGGGCTCCAGAGTCCGGCACTTCGTAGGCAATCTGCAGGGAGGCGCCTCCCATGTCTAGGATCCCAACTGTTCGTTTCCGAACCAGGGACTTCCCCTGGTCCCCCAGCTCTACCATGACCACTGCGTCCTCCTCTGCAACCCACAGCAGCATGTCAGCAAGAGGCAGGGCCTGGGACAGCATCTTCTCCCTTCCACCATCACCCCACAGCTGCCTCATGGTGTTCCTCCACCCCTGCAGGCAGACCCTAAGGACCACCTGCAAGGACCACCTCCCAGGTCTGGGTAAGTTCCACACATAGGACAGGGGTCAGGCATTGCTGCCTGCTCCAGAGATTGATCTTAGCTACAGCACTGGTACAAAGTCCAACACAGCTCTACTTAGACCCTCCCAGCTACTTTACAAGCAGCCAGACTCACCATCCTCATGATCAAACCGTCCCAGGACAAAGTTGATGCCAATCCATGCATAGACACCTGCTCAAGACAGAAAAGGTCATTACAACAATATGCTACAGAGGAACAGGCAGTGCTTTGTGGAAGCTCCTACCTTCCTGCTTCCCTGAGATCACTTCAGCGTGTGATGAGGAGAAGAGGAAATCAAATTCCAGGGGCACATTTGTCACCAAGTCATCCAGGATTGCAGCTTGCTGCCTGCAAGGGTGCAGGAGAGGGACAGATGCTGGGGGATCTTCACCAGCAATGCTGGCAAATAGACCAGGAATCACATTGCGCTACAGCCCCTGTTCAACCCACGAGTTCTGCTGCTGCAGCCAGCATGTTTTGGAGATGGAAAAAGAGATCTATTTGTTTGAGACTCTCAGTCAAAAGCACCTCCGCTGAGCTCCCTCCCAACACGCTCAAACTCTCCTTCTGCATGCCCTGCCACTTGCCCCTACAACACGCCCCTTCCCTTTTCAATTCCCCCCCACAATATTCTCGATTCTCCTGCAAGGTCCAAGAGCAGGCAGCTGTCTTGCCCTTCCTCGGGGCTGAGGGAGGCCAGCGCATCGCTCTGACCCTGACGAGGGCCGCGAACTCACCGCTCGGGCAGCAGCCGCATACCCGCCGTGCACAGGATGTACAGCGGCGTCTCCTTGTGCTTCCTCGGCGGGACGTGCGCCGCCGCGAACCGCAGCAGAGGCCGCAGGTAGGCGGTCGCCTGCTCGGGGGCTGCCGCGGTCACGGAGATGCCTGGCGAGGGAGGCGCCGTGAGCCAGCCCGCCCGGCCGTGCGCGGGGGCTCGGGGCCGGACAGGGGCAGCACGTACCGGGTTTAATTTTCTTGACGACGGGGCGGCTGCTCCGGTCCCTCATCTGCTTGATGTCCAGCAGGTCGTGGGGGTTCCCGTTGTGCGGGGGCCAGAAGTAGACGAACACCCGGGAGCCGCTGCTGCCGCAGTCCACCACCACCCCGTAATTAAGGGACGAGTCCTCTGTGTCTGTGGCCGTCAGCTCCTCCGCCCGCGCCAGGTACCTGCGGCACGGCGGCACGGCGGCTCAGCGCCGGCGGCCCGCGGGCACCCCGCGCCCCGGCTCCCGGTCCCCGCTCACCTCTCGTCCCGCCGGGAGGCGCGGGGCGGCGCGGCCCAGCGGCGGGGCACGCCGGCCGCCAGCAGCAGCAGCAGCCCCAAGAGGAGAGCGAGCCCCAGCGCAGCAGGGCGCTGCCGCGGCCCCGGGCACGGTCCCACCGAGCGCCACGACAGGCAGGAAACGCCGAACCTGAGGGTAGAGACCACTGTTCAACACCGGCACCGCGCCGGCCCCGATCCCCCGGCCCGGCCCGGCCCCGCTCACCTGGCCATGTGCGCCCGCCGCCGCCCGCCCACGCATCGCCGCTACCGGCACCGCCGCCGGCACCGGCGGACACGTCACCGGCCGCTGCCGCCGCGCCCCGCCGGGCGGAGCCCCGCCCCCCGCGCCACGGCGACCAATCGGCTCCGCCCGCCCTGCTGGAGCCACGCCCATGCTGCCCCCCGACCAATCGTACTGGGCGGGACGAGCCCCCCCCATCGCGCGGGCGGGGGCGGTGCGCGGCTTCGCCCTTGCTCCCGCGTCCGACCTTCGCCGGGAGGCGTCACGCGGAGGCTCCCAGCCAATCGCGGGCTCCCAAATACACAGCACGCGCCCCCGTCCGGAGTGGCGGACTCGCCGGCCAATGGCGACTCTTCGGCTCCGCGGAGAGGCGGGGCCAGCGGGCCAAAGGTCGCGAACGCGCCCGCCAATGCGCTGCGCGAGAGGGCGGGACGCGAAGTTGAGACACCCAATGAGCTGCACGGGCTGGCAGGGCGGGCAGTCCCGGCAGCCAACGAGCAGAGCGCCCGAACGCGCCGGAGGGAGCGACCGGCCAGTGGCGGCGCCTGAGCCTCGGCGGCGGCGGCCAATGAGCGCTGTGTGCGTGGGCGGCGCGCGGCCCCGCCGAGCCAATGGGCGCGCCGCGGGGGCGGGTGCCGGGCAGCGGCGGCCAATGGGCGCCGGCGAGAGGCGGGGCGGCGCGGGGCGCGGCGGGCGCGGGCCGGGGCGGCGGCGGCGCGATGGAGCTGGGGGCGGGAGCGGGGTCGGGCGCGGGCCCCGGCGCGCGGGGCGGCGCGGAGTCGGGCCGCGTCCTGCTGCTGCTGATGGGCGGCGGCGGCGGCGCGGGCCGGGCGCGGCGGGGCGGCGCGGAGACAGAGGTGGCGCCGGGTCCCGGTCCCGGTGCCGGCCCGGGGGGCCCCGAGCCGCGCTCCCCGCCCGCCCCCGACTACGAGGCGCTGCCCCAGGGCGCCGCCGTGTCCACGCACATGTTGGCGGGCGCCGTGGCGGGCGTCATGGAGCACTGCGTGATGTACCCCATCGACTGCGTCAAGGTGCCGGCGGCGCGGCGGGCGCGGGGAGGGAGGCGGCGGGGCGTCACAGCGGGAGCCCCGGGCACGGGCTGACGAGCCGTACGGCCGGGCCCGCCCTGTTTTGCAGACGCGGATGCAGAGCCTGCAGCCGGAGCCCGCCGCTCGCTACCGGAACGTGCTGGAGGCCTTGTGGCGCATCGCCCGCACCGAGGGCGTCTGGCGGCCCATGCGGGGCCTGAACATCACCGCCACCGGCGCCGGGCCGGCGCACGCCCTCTACTTTGCCTGCTACGAAAAGTTAAAAAAGACGCTGAGCGACGTTATCCACGCGGGGGGCAATAGCCATGTGGCCAACGGTACCGGCCCCGCCACGCCGGGGTGGGAGCGGGGTGGGAGCGGCAGGTTTGGCGGTAGGGAGGCCCGGTCCCGCCGCGGGGTCGGGGTGCCGTGGATGTCCTAAAGCCCTGTGCTCTCTCCAGCCATGAGCCAGCCGCACGGTGCCGGGCACGGGAAGCACCGCTCCGCGCCTGCCAGAGCTGCTGCCAGGTATCTGGCCTGAAGCAGGTTAGTGGCCCTGGCTCGGAAGGATGCTGGTGGACAGGAGCTGCCTGCAGACAGACAAGCTGGGACTGGCCGCGGCCCCGTGGGTTTGGCAGTGCCAGAGCTCGCCCCAGGAGCGCCACATGGTTTCGGAGCCCGTCTCGCCATGGTGCCCATTGCTCGTCTCAAGGACCTGCCACAGTAGGGGGAGCATGGGGCTGAGGGGAGAGCAGGGCACGTTCCACCCTTGGCAGGCATGCAGCAGAGTGCCAGCGGGCTTCCCTGTGAGGCACGGGGACACTCACCATCCTAAGGCCTCCCTGCCAGCTGGTGGCATTGGCCTGTTCCCCCAAGGAGTGAGCACAAATGAGTCCTGGTATCCCCATGGGACTTGGCAGTCACAATCTTCTCCCTCTCTTTCTCGATCTAATGCTGGGTGGGAACTCCTGAGGACCAGCTTGCCTTTTGGAAGGGAAATGGAGGCCGCCTTCAGATCTCATCTTTTTCAGGGGCCTCCTGTGCCTTGGCCAGGGACTTTGGGGCTGTGGTGAAGTCCCAGGGTCCCTCACCTTTCCCCCCCTCACATGTGGCAGTTCTTGTTTTGCAGGTGCAGCCGGGTGTGTAGCAACGTTGCTCCACGATGCAGCCATGAACCCTGCTGAAGGTAACGATGGTCCTGGCCTGCCGGGGAGGGGAGAATCAGGGTCTGCCTGAGCCTCGTGGCTTCCCTCCGTAGCACAAAGAGTGCTCTTGTTACTTGCCTGACTGCTGGGGTTCTTTGGTGGCCCATGGCTCCAGTTAGGGACCCTGGTGGCTGCTTGTTATGGACAGGGTGGATCGAAAAGATTAGCCTGGGAGCACAGCAAACCACGGTTTAGGAGGGGCTGGGAGGGCATGGACCTTTCATCCAGGAGTTTGGCTGGGGACTGTTACTGGAGCAGGGGAGAAGACAAGAGAAATGTGATTGGCACTGCCAAAGTCATTCGAAGTGCATGGGAGTTGGGCATTGCTGTATTGAGACCTAGGGAAGAGGTGGTACAGTTGTGGGCCTGTCTTCAAGAGGAAAATTAGAAGAGTGGGGTACAAAAATATGCTAGAGAAGTTAAGAGAAATCTTATGAAATGTCTGGAAGATGCTGATTTTGATGATCCTGGTATATATGAAAAAGGTATAGGGAGTTAGTAATTTTACTAAGTCCATGAAAGTGGTGGGAGGAGAAGAAATGAGGAAAGGCTAGTCACAAAGGTGTATTTCCCTCTTAAAACTGCAGGACTTGGGATAGTACAGGTTCCAACTGATCTGGGCACAGATCCTGCCTTCCCACTGCATGGCAGGGACCCCAAGGAGCAGGCAGCTGCCAGACTGTTGTCAATCCTTCCCTGGAGCTTCTCTTATAATGACTGTGGAAGTTCAGCATTGCATTATTTTCAGCTCCTTACGGTCACATTGAGATTGGGGGATGTAGAACAGTGGCAGGATGTGCTCTGGACTCACCTGTCCCACTCTTTGATGTGTAAGGGGGGTTTGATATCTGAATCTTGCCCCAGAGTGGCTGCATTTTGGCAGTGGCTGCTAGCAGTTCCTGGCTAATGGGCTCTGCAATGAGCTGTGGTTATTCTGGGCTGCAGTGGGGGTGGCAGGGGAGGGGACAGTCTTACCCAGATCAAGAGCTGTCTGGGAAATAAGAGACTGGATGCCAGGGGGAGTTCTTCTGACTGAGTGATAGCTCTGCAGCAGTGGATGGGGAAACATCAGTTGCTTGGGAGCAAGGGTGGACTGACTGTAAGCAGTGGGATATCAGGATATTCCGTGGGGCTGTGGCACGTGAGTGGCTTCATAGTGGTGATGTCTGTGTGACAGTGATGCCTCAGCAGATTTAAGTGGCTGGTGTCCTGTCTGGAGACAGAGGGGCATTGGTGGTTCAAGTTGTCTCTCTTCAGCTCTTAGGCCAGTGTGACCAAACTCCAAGCAGTTGGAGGGAAGCCTGGCTTTATGTTTACCCTTCTCTCTCCTCTTCCCCTCCGTGCCTGGGTCCTGGCTGCTGCTGCCTGTCCCAAGTGGTGAAGCAGAGGATGCAGATGTACAACTCGCCTTACCAGCGTGTGATGGACTGTGTACGGGCTGTGTGGCGCAACGAAGGGGCCGGAGCTTTCTACCGCAGCTACACCACCCAGCTCACCATGAACATCCCCTTCCAAGCCATTCACTTCATGACCTACGAGTTCTTGCAAGAGCAGCTCAACCCCCACAGACAGTACAACCCAGGCTCCCATGTGGTCTCTGGAGCCTGCGCGGGGGCTGTCGCTGCTGCCGCCACTACGCCTTTGGACGTTTGCAAAACGCTGCTCAATACCCAGGAGTCCCTGGCCTTGAGCTCCAACATCAGTGGACACATCACAGGCATGGCTAATGCCTTCAGGACGGTGTACCAGGTGGGCGGTGTGACCGCCTACTTCAGAGGGGTCCAGGCCAGAGTCATTTTTCAGATGCCCTCGACGGCGATTGCCTGGTCCGTGTACGAGTTCTTCAAATACATCCTTACCAAGCGCCAGGAGGAGCGCCGGGCTGGGAAGTGATCCAGGGCCAAATGCCGTTCCAGACCCGCCTCACATCCCCTCCTGGTTTGTCTTCTGTCCCCTCTGCCTTTCGGTTTGGTTTGTGTTGAAGAGAGGGGGCAGCGAAGCCCTTTGGGGTTTAGCGATGCCATTTTTTCCTGTGGCTGTTGCAGCTCTGCTCAGGCTGCACAGCCTGCTCTCTCCTGGGATCCTCCGAGATGTCCCGCTGGGAGCCGCAGCCCAGGTCACATCCCCTGGCACTTTGGTGGAGCAGCGCTCCTGACTTCCTTTAACCACAGCATCTCACGCAAAACTCAGCCCTGCTCAGAGGGGAAGGTGAATGTCCTGGCCTGCCCCCGGCAGGGCCAAGCTGAGCTCGCAGTTGCCAAGGAGGGGGTGACAGCAGGATGCTGGGGGCTTTGTCTGGCTTTTGGCTGAAGCAAAGTGTAAGTCTTGGCCGTTGTCTCGTAGCACGCACACGTGATGCTGACTGCCCCGGTGCTGGTGGTGGTTTTGGGCAAGGGGAGGATGGCACTTGAGGAGGGAGCCTGTAGGTTTGTTCTTGTTCCTGCTCTTGACACCTCCAATAAAAACAGTTCTGCTCTATCCTCATGTCCCATTCTTACTCCAGCATGGCCCAGCTCCCAGCACTGTGCCTTTCTAGCTGGTGCTGAGCTCTTTTGATGGATGCCAGAGCAGAGTGGGAAGAGCAGTGTTGGGGGTGGTGGTGGGAGAAGTGGGCCTGTCTGGCCTAGTCACCCTGGCAGCATGCAGGGATGAGGGTGCCTGTGTCCCCTTTGGCTCATGGTCCATTGCCTGCTGCTGGTGGGAGCTGTGACCCTGCAGGAGAGGCTGAGGTTTATGTTCCTTGGCCAGACCTCAATCTGACTGGGGGTCCTCTGGATGCTTCCAGACTGCTCCAAATGCAGGTGGTGTCAGGAGAGGTTGTGTGTCAGGAACAGCACAGGAATTTGGTGCTGAGTGAGGCTGGAAGGCTTTTTGCACCTCATCTAGGAGATTTGGGGCTTAGCAGATTTTTGCCCCTGAGTAATTAGATTAGTTTGATGCTTGATGAGCATCTCAAAGTGCTAATATCTTTTCCAGTCTAGTGGTAATTAATAGAATAACTTTTTTTGGAACATGTTAGTTGTCTTGATACCAGTTTATTTTAGGGTCCCACCCAACTATGGAGGTGTGAGCTGAGCACTGAAGTAGTGCCACATTGTGCTGACCTGCCCAGAGCAGATCTCTGGGTTTCTTGAACAAGGTGCTCATGGGTGATGCCTGACTCTCCCAGTGCCTTCAGGTGTGGCATGTGTCCCACGGAGGCATGCCCAGAATAATTCCTTGGAGGAAATGCATTCACAGCTGTGGTATGTGCTGCCGGTGGGTATCTGGGTCGGATTGGAGCTGCTCCAGAGGATCTGCTGGCCTGGCCTGCACAGAAGACTGCTGGAGTGGGCTTTGGTGAAGACAGAGGGGTTTTGCTGTGGCTGGAAGAGCTGCTGGGTGAGCGAGAGGGATGTGCCACCCTCAGTGGTTTGGGCTCCAGCACGAATGGAGGGCAGGGACCCCTGCACTGCAGGGCTGGGTGCTTGACACCCTGCCCCAGCCCAGCCCTGCACCCCCTTTCCCGTACACATCTGTCTTGCCCTGGTTCCTCACAGTGGTGAGGGAAGCTGAATGACCACCTGTGGGATTTTTGATGGCTGCCTGGCAGGTCTGGATGTCCCTGGCACAGAGCAGTCACAGCCACCACTCTGCAGGCTGGGTCCTGGTTGTGTGCTGTGCCCATCCTCTGCTCCCTGGCACGGGCTGCAAGCTCCTGAGCCCTGCTTTTTCTGCACAAGCAGAAGGATGAGAAACTCCTTAAAGACACAAAAGCCACAGGAGGTCAGGAAATTGAAATTTTCCCACTATTTCAGGAGCTGGGGCTTTAAGAAATAGTCTGAGTATTGCAAGATTTGGCAGCTGTGCAGCTCCTCCACCCAGGAGGGAAAAGTGGAGATGGCTGGAAGAGACCAGGGTAGGATTAGGTTGGAGGGCAGGGCATAAGACAGGAGTTTGCAGAAGACGGGTACAATTGAGCTTTGCCAGGACCGGTCTCTCTCTGCCCAGGAGCTGAAAACTGTTGGCAGCAGAGCTGCAGCTTTGCCTTTAGCCTTCACCACGCACTGGGGCAATGACAAACCCCATGGAGGGAAAGGCATAAACAGACTGGGGCTGGGAGAAGATTCACACTATTAAATCCATCAGCTGCTGGAAGAAACTTTGTCAGTGGATGAAGGCATGACTGAAAGTTTCTCTAGGATGTTTTCAGGAATAACTACCCACAGAAGTGCTGCAGGAGGCAGTGAGACCCCCAGGAATATGCTAAGGCACATGCTAAGTCAGCACAGCCCAGAAATGGTGCTATGTGAGCAATTGGCCTAAAGTGTTCCCCTGACAAGGGCACAGCCTTTCTGGTCTGCTGGTGCTTTGCCAGCGTACCCAGTAGCAGCTGGGTGTTGTCTTGTGCTGGCAGCAGCAGCCCTGCAGGGAATGGCACTGCCTGTTCTGGGTTTGGCACTTCAGGGACAGAAGAGCTGCCACAGGCATTCCCAGATATCCCTTGGGCCAGGCCACAATGGACAGGAAAAATGTCATCCTGCTGCCATCTCTGAGCTGGATGTGTGGCACAAACTGAGGGCTGGCCGTAGCAGGGTGCCGGGGTGGGGGTGCTCCCTTGCCAGACAGACTGGTTCCTCTGGCACCTTTGGCATGACGAGATGCTTGGAGGCAATGGAGTTATTGGCTGGTTCAGCTCTGGCCGCTGCCTTTCCAAGGTCTGGTAATGCCTCAGTGTAGCCACGCTGCTCTGGGTCTGTCCCATGGCCTCCTAGGTATTTGGCTGTGCTTCGAGTGAGATCTCTCCTCCTACAGCCTCTTCTGAGTAAAGAGACTATTTTTGGCTTTCCAGCAAGGAAGCAATGCTCAGCCCAGCAGAGTTTTGGAGACAATCCCTTTTCCTTTCACCTCCCTGCAGGATCCCCAGCCACATCCAGCACAGGCAGGGATTTGCTGCCTTGCCTTCCTGTGTCCAGCTGCCCCTTGAGCCCTGTCCTGGTGTGTTCTGGGTCAGGTGAGCCCCACAGTCCCTGAGCAGGCAGAGGTGGGAAGCACTGCTGGCCTGGCCCTGCTCCAGGTGATAGGTGTGGGGCTGTGCAGCTGGCCTATGGCACAAGCCCAAACTATTTCAGGCAGCCTGAAGTAACTGTGCCAGGAGCAGCTCAGGAGCCCCCAGCTGCCTTCCAGGGTAACTGGAGATGACTGCACTCCTGCAGGTTAAGGGCAGAGCTGGGATGAGGGAATCTGGGGGCTGAGGGTTCATCTTACTCAGAGAAAGAAGCAGGGGAGATCTTTCCAGTGTCTGTCCCATACCTTCAGCTGGGGACGGTGGGCTCCTGAGCTGCTCCTGCCTTCATGACCCCACACAGGCCACTGGGGTCAGCGCTCAAGCTTTTGTGAGCCCAGCTCAGGGGGCAGGCAGGGGGACAAGAGCTCTGCCCTGGAAACCACATCCCTGTGCTCTGCCAGCACCCTGGGCTGCCCTGAGGTTTCCTGCCCCACAGCCCCTCTGCAGTGGGTGCCTGACAGCCCTGCTCAGTGGGAGGAGGTGGCTGGAGCCCATGGAGAGCAGAGAGATGGGCTCCCAGCCTCCCTCCAGCCCCAACCAACCCTGGCTCTGGGATTCCTCAGGGCTGTGTCAGACCCCAATAAAGTTGTACAAGTTCTCATGACCTCCCGGCCCTACAGCAGTGCTAAACACAATCGCCAGGGCCGCTGGACACAGAGCAGACATTGCCTCTGGTGGGCCTGGGAAAGCCCCTCCTGAGCCACATTGCTGCCTGGGTTAAACTGAAACAGCTCCAGGCTGGGCTGGTCCCCGCCTGCCCAGCTCTGTCCAAGCATGGCAGTGCAGGGAATAGCCTGAAAGGCTATTTCCCTTTCTAGACAGAGAATATACCCTGAAAGGTAAAGCTGAGGCTGAAAACCTTTCTTTTCTCTAGGGAACCACTAGAAGAAGCAATCCCCTAGGCTGGCCTGGAACAGCTCTTGGCATCTCTGCTCTGATGGGGAGATATTGGGTGAATATCCATGCTTAGTGCAGGCTTCTGTGTCAAATTTCCCCCAGCAAGGGACTGCAAAGTGGCATCCTGGCTGGAACTGGGGTGTGGGCAGGTGACCTGTTGCACTGGGGAGACAGCAGAGGTGGGGAAGGAGCTGCTCCTGGGCAGCCCTGTTCTGAGCGAACAGGGGTCAGTCTTGTGGGAGTCCTCACATGGGTGAGGACAGCTCAGGCGTGCTGTGACACGAGCTTGGTCTGGGATCATCCTCAAAAGCAGCTGAAGCAATGGCTGTTCCAGGAGATTGGTGGAGGCTTCAGCCCTAATCTGTGCAGCCCAGCATGCCTGCAGATACTGCACTGGCAGCCAGTGTCAGCCCCAGAGAAAGACTGCAATGCCCCCGGGGCAGTACAGCTCTGGGACTGACACAGGAGGCCCCTGGCAAGCACAGACCATGCCTGGCACGGCTAGGTGGGTGCCAGGAGAAATGTAAAGCCAGGCACCTTTGGATGCCCATTAGACCTGAGCAGTATGTCACCTGGAGCATTGCCAAGGGCTGTAAAAAAGGTAGGGAACTGGGCCAAAACTGCCCCAGTGTGGGACACAGCTCCCTCTGGTGAGGATGCAGCTGTGATGGGCACCAGGTGCTGGACACCAACAGCCATCCCGTGTCCCTGGGCAACAACTTGTAGGGAGAGATCATCTGGAAGCTGCAGGCAGTGTCAGGGCATCAGAAGTTTAAGGGGGGCTCGTGGAATTAGGTGAATTGCATTGCTCGCTAGCAAGGGACCTGCACGGCGGCTGGAGGCTGGGAAGGGACACTGGCCTTGTCCCCAGCTCTCCCCTGGCAGCGGGGCCCGGGGGTGTGTGTGACACCCGCCTGCCCACGCAGCCAGCCCGGCCGCCCCGCTGGCCCTCCTAGCGGGAACCCCTCGCCCTGCCCCGGTGCTCCAGGGCTCCCACAAGCCCTGGGCACCCCAAGCGAGCCAAGGCCAGCTGCAGAAGCTCAGCGGCGCGGGCTGGCGGGGACAGAAGGGCGTCTGTCACTCCCTGTCCCCGGGCGCTGGCCGATAGATGGCGGTGCCGGATCTCGCTTGGGGACAGGCCCCGGGAGCGAGTGTCCTGTCCCTGCTGGCAGCCCGGGGGACCCGAGGATCCCGGGCAGCACCCCGGGACCCCGCTGGCCCCGGCACCGCCCGCCTGAGCAGCCCCGGGCGCGGAGAAGGATCGTCCCTGGGAAAGTGTCTGTGGGTTTTATTTATTGCCTAGGCGGGAGATAGCGGTATAATGTCGCCAGGAAAGGCTCTGGCAGGACACAGGGGCAGCTCTGACCTTCAGCAGCACTCTGTTCTGGAAGGGATAAAGATTCAGTCCCCCTCGGTGGACAGGTCACCTGGATCCTTGGTTGAATCAGAGTGAATCCTTCGTGGGTCACCTGGATCCCTAGTGGCGGCACTGTGCCTGATCTCACCATTGCAGGAAGAAGAAACAGCTCAAACATGCAAGTCCCGTCACCCTGCTCAGTCAGGTGTAGTCATCTTGTGATGCAGTGACTCATCCACGGAAAGGAGGCAGGTCCCTGCCCCCTGTGCTGTGGGCATGCAGTGGGAGAAAGCTTCGCTGGAGGCTCCACAGCACAATTACTATTATTTTAATTACCTGATCCATGGCTGGCAACAGTCTTCTTGGCACTGGAGAGTTCTTTTGTGACAACCCCATATTGCCATTGCCAGGAGGAGCTTCCAGCATCTCCAACACCTGATAGCTCCACAGAGCCCCAGTGGCCAAGCAGCCTCAGCAGCTCCCAGCTCAAGCACTGGCAGGGGTGGCTGCAGTGGGAAGCTCTGCAGAGCAGGCAGCAGGAGGTGGCTATGACCAGGATGAAGTTCTTCCAAGTAGCAGAACTCAGTGATGCCTGCCCAGATCCACAAGCAGCCTGACCAGCCTCACTGGGATCAGGCATCTCCCTCTGCGCCTTGCTGAGGTCAGCTCCTTGCAGATGGCTACAAGTGAGTGGTGGAGACAGAAGGATGAAGGATAAGAGGGGGAAGGATGACCTCAGCAGTAGGGAGGGAGAGAGAAAGGGGAAAAGATGAAAAGATGAAAGGGAAGGGGAAGAAGAGGAAACCAGAGCATATCTGTGGACCTGCAGAAGGAACAACACTGCTTCTGTGTGATCCTGAGCATGACAGAAAAGCCACAGAAAACCAGCAATAACTAGGTTTTAGTTGTAGCCTCCCTAGAAGCCACTAGATGCAGACAAGTTCTGCTCATGGGCTCCTCCTTGTACAGGAAACTTGCATAAAAAACACAGCTGGAGCCTGCACACAGAGTGGGTCTGAGGCCTGGGAGTTAAAACCTAGCTGCCACAAAGGTCCCTACCTTCTTTTAAATTGGTGCACTTAGAGAATCTCATTCCTGTCTGAAACCAATCAGCACCTTCACAGCTTGATTCCAAAATAGCAGTAAATCCCCCAGTCAACCGGGAAGAAACACATGTCCTCTGTCCCTTGTCCGTGGCCATCCTTGTCCCTCCCTCCCTGATGTCCCTCTGGCTATGGCACCACCACAGCAGGATCATGCCAAAGGAATTTCCACCAGGGATTTCCCTGTGCCTCTCACCCTGCTGGAGGCATCCAGCTTCAACCTGGGGTGTGGGGGACAGGGAGCATCATGGGCGGGTGCTGCCTCCAGCACAGCCACGCAGCAACTTCCCTCCATTGTGTCTCCCCTCCCTGGCCAGCCGGCCCAATCTGCAATCTCCCACCATCTCCCTCCCACTGGCCTCTGCCGGCTGTTCCTCCTCCTTGGAGCGTTCCACTTCCGCCGCCCTGCTCTGGGCCCTCCAGTACCGCAGTCTCTTTGTGCTGTTCTGGTCCTCCCCATCAGCTCAGGAGCTTTGGGCGAGGCTCTGCAGAGGGGTCCCTCCCACTAAACCCTTGCCCTTCCTCCAGTCTGAGCTGGTGGGACAGCTGGGACATGTCCCAGGAATGGGGCTTGCTGTGGTGGACATCTAGAAACTTCCAGCGCCATGCGACATCAGCGTGCAGTCAGGCCTCTCGGAACCCCCAACTGGGCACTGTTCCAGCTCCATGGAGGGACAGAGGGGTCAGGGTTGTGACCAGGAGCAAGTGGAGAGTGCTCCGCTATGGACGGGTACTCTTGGTGCTGGATCCTGCTGGCACTGCCCTGCATCACCCCTTGCAACACGGCTGTGAGGTCCCTGGGTGTCCTTTAGCTTTACAGAGAGTCTGTGCTCTAGAGACTGTGACTACAGACCTGGGCAGCATGTCCCATGCTGGGGCTCTGGCCTCAGCCAGAGGCTCTGGGAGCTGCCGAGATGCAGTGGATTTCTCATCAACTGCCATGTACTTTGAGGGGATGTGTTAAGCTGGGAACTCCTCTCACACACCCTGATTTTGGAGGAGCTTCTATTGTGGTTATGGTTCCTCTGGCTTGCACGCTGAAGTATGAACTCACACGGGTCCCTATTTTTGCAGACAACAGTCTGGCAGAACATGGAGGAAAGTGCAGCTCCTTCCTATGGCAGAGACAAATTTCTCCAGCCTGACTGCTGCTATGAAGAAAGCGCATTACCTTTGTTCTTTGCTATCCTGTTTCTACCCACGAGACCACAGGGCCTTAACCACTCATCTCTGAAAGCCAAGAGCAGGGCCTGGGCTTCCTCTCCTGCGACACCTTACTGCCATCCAGCAAACAATCAGCTGGGCGTGCCGCATCCTCTCGCAGCGGCGGCCCCGTGAAGCCTGCCGGCCTCGGGGTGGCTCCCGGGACAGTGGGGTGCGGTGCCGAGCCAGGCTGGCAGCCGGGGCCGGCGGCTTGCCTACTCTGTCTCCGCAGTGGAAAGAATTTCTCCGGTTCTTTTCGAACAGCAAACCCCAAAGGTGCACGTTCAGCTTGAACGGTGGGAATAAAACTCGCGGTTATAAACGTCAGCGGTCGTTACCTGCCGCTTCTGCGAGGGCAGAGCCAGCTCCTCTGCTCGGGACAGAGGGACTGTCACACAACACACACGGGGAGGGCACGGTGGGCACCGCTGGGTTAGGGGGGTGGCACAGCGAGCTCCTGGTGTGCGTCCGTCGCGCCGGCTCCAAGAAGGCTCCGCTGGAAACACCTTCGGAGAGGCAGCGCCGCGGCCGGGCAGATGTGCGGGACGGCACCGGAGAGCTCCCGGCGCCTTTGGTCCCCGCTGCCGCCCGGGATGCCCCAGACGGCCGGTGCTGCCGCGCCGCTCCGCGGGTGCCCGGCCCACCCCGGCGCGGCTCCGGCCCCGGCCCCGGGGCTCGGCAGGACCCGCACGGCAGAGGCGCGGCCGCGGCCGCCGCCCCGAGAGCGCCTCGGTGGCGACAGCAGGACGGGGCGGCCCGGGACGGGGCGGGCGACAGGCGACCCCGCGGCCGGTCCCGTGGGGCTCGGGGGCCTCGGCCGCCCCCTCCCCCTGCAATCGAGCGAAATGGCTGAACATGTAGCAATAATGCCCCGGCATTCAGGCTGCCCGGCCCGGCCGGCCCTAATCAGCGGCCCGCGGACCCCCCTCCTCTTCCCCTGCGCTCCCAGAATGGGGAACAAAACCCAGCACGTTTCTGCAGCCCCCGCGCATAAAGCGCCGGGCCTGGGCCTCAGTGGGGGGCAAAGCGGCCCGTCAATCTCGGCGCCGGGGCCCCTTTGTCCCTCGCCTCCCTGCCACACCTTTTGTTCCCGAATCCAATAAGCGCCTATTCCCGCTACCTTCCTCGGCGGCTCCTTTCAGCGCCGGCCCGCCGGCCACAATGGGCCCGGCTCTGAGCTGCGCGGCCCCATTCAGCGCCCTTGGCACGCTCACAAGCCGGCCGGGCCGCCCTGCCCCGCGGGCACGACGCGGCGACCGCCCCGCCGCCGGGCACGGGCCCCGGCCCCTCCGCCGGGCACCGGCCGGTGGACGAAGGAGGGATCGGGCGGCGAGTATTGCACCTGGTTTATTGACTGACTGGGCGAGCTGGCGCTGGCAGTGACCGATACAGAGTAGATAGAGGGGCCGCGGCACTAGCGGGCCCCGCCGTCGGCTTTTTACAAGCAAAGCTGCTCCGCTGGCGCGGCGCGATCGGCTCCGGCCCGCCCGGCCCGCCCGGCCGTGGCGGCGGCTCCGCGGGGCGGCGGCGCTTCGCTGCGGGCTCGCGCGGCCCCGTCCTGCCGCGCCGCTCCGCTCCGTCCGTCGCCGGCCCCGCAGCGATGCCGGCGGGAGCGCCGGGTCCCGCCGCGCCGTCCCGCAGCCCCTCCGCCTCCGGTCCAGGGCGCGTGGCGCGCAGCCGGGCTGCGGTGCGGGTGCTAACGGGGAGCGGAGCCGCCGGGCCGTCCTGTCGGTCCGCTCCCGACCCTCAGTGCGTGCGGGCTACCAGGCCCGGATGCCCTGCAGTGCGCCCTGGCCGCAGGAAGGCCCCGCCGCCGGCTGGTGCAGCGGCTGGCCGCCGCCGCTGAAACCCCCCAGGCCGCCCACGTTCACGAAGGGGCTGGCGGCCGCCGCCGGGCTGCAGGCGGCTTGCATGGACGCGCCGCCGGTGCCCGCCGGGTAGGTGCAGCCGTAGCCGGGGTTGTAGGAGGCGGCGTTGCCGTAGCCGTAGGCGGGGAAGCCGTTGTAGGAGTAGGGCCCGTTGTACGCCGAGCTGTAGCCCTGCGACCCGCCGAGGCACGGCTTGCCGTCACGGACCAGCACGGGCACGGCCACCCTGCGCGGCGGCGGCGGGGCCGCGGGGCCGCCCAGCTCCAGCGACTTGTCCTGCCGCTGCCGCTTGCACTTGTAGCGCCGGTTCTGGAACCAGATCTTCACCTGCGTGGAGGTGAGCTTGAGGCTGCTGGCCAGGTGCTCCCGCTCGGGCGCCGACAGGTAACGCTGCTGCTTGAACCGACGCTCCAGCTCGAAGACTTGAGCCTGGGAGAAGAGTACGCGCGGCTTCCTCCGGCTCCGCTGCTTCGGCCTCTCCGTCTCCTCCGCCTTCTCCGCTGCGTCCAGCGGCTTCTTCAGAACGCAGCTCTCTGTACGGGGGAGGACAGGTCACGGGTGCGCCTCGCCGGGCGCTCGCTGTTCCCGACGGGCCCCACCGGCGGACGAGAGCTCCGCGCCGCGCCCCGGCCGACCCCGCGCCCGTCGGGGCACCGCGCTGCGGCCGGGGAGGCAGCGCTGGGACCGCTCGTCTCCGGCACCGCCTGTGTTTGCGAGGGCCCGATTCGGGCGGCGGGGTCGGGCACGTTCCGACTGCGGCGGCACCGCTGCGGCGCCGCGAGGAGAGCTCCGGGCCGCGTCGCGCACGGCGCCGGGCACCTGCTACACCGCCGGGCCCCACCGCAGCGGGTGCGGATTGGGCCTGACCCGACCCATTCCTCCCCGTCTGCTACCGAAATTGCAGAGCGCGGGCCTGATCCGGCGCCTCCGAACCGGGGCCATGAGGAGGCACTCCCCCGGGAGGAGGCGAGCGAGGCGCGGAGGAGGGCGGTGGCAGCCCCGCGACGTGCCTGTCCCGGCTCGACACGGCCAAGGGACGTGGAGCGGGCTACAGTGCCAGGAGCCGGGCTTCGCGGGGCGATGCCCGAGGGCTGGGAACGCACCACGGGAAGCCAGCGCGTGGCCTGGCCCGGCGGGGCGGTGCTGTGCGGGGAAGCGCGGCGGAGCCGATACTCACTTGGGTCTCGGACCGCCTGGTCCAGCTCTTCTCCCGGGCCGGGGGCCTCGCAGGAGCCACGCAGCACGGCGTGAACGTAGTTGTCGGCGGAGATCCGCGCGTCCGCCTGGCTCCCGGGCGCTGCCATGGGGCTCAGGTAGGAGAGCTTTTCCTCCTCCTCTTCCTCCTCGCCGTCGGAGAAGCGGGCGCCGTCGGCGGCCGCCAGCAGGCAGGCAGCGGGGTGGAAGTGGTGCTCCAGGTGGTGCGGGAGCTGGGCCCCATAGTGCGGGTCCTGCTGCTGCTCCAGGTTGAGGATGTCTTTGACAGAGAAGGGTGTGGAGGTGACGGGGCTCGGTAACATCATCGGGGCACCGCAAGCGGCCAGGCAGTCCCGCGGGCCCGGCGGCGCTCGGGCGGCTGCTCGGCGGGGAGCGCCGCGCCCGGTGCGGGGGGAACAGGCAGCACCGAGAGACGAGGGGCCGCGCCTGCTTCTGTCTAAGTTGCCTCCATTAGCTCGGCGCTGGGGGTCTGCGTTTTGTTACAGCTTCTGCAGGGACAGCCAAAGGCTCGGGAGCCTCCTCTGCCCCGGGCCGGCACGTCACGGCAAGGAGGGGCCGGGGGCGGCCTCGCCATTGGAGAGAGGGGGAGGCAGAGCCGGCCCCCTGCCCGGCTCCGGCCGCCCGGCCAGAAATAGCAATGTATTAAGGCTGCTCTCGGGGAGGCTGCTTCCCCGCAGAGCGCCCCGCCAGCCCGGCACCCGCCCGGCGGGCGCGGGGACGGTGCGCCGGGGTCGGGGTCCCCGCAGAGAGCCCCGGCAGCCGCCGCCGCGCCCCCCAGTGCTAAGCACGTATAGGTAGGTAGGGACCCCCGCCCGGGCGCGCTCCGCTGGCCCCTGCCCGCACACGGCTTTGCCCGGCCCCGGCAGGGGCCGACATGTGCGGCCCCTACGGCCCGGCCCCCCCGCCCCAGCAGCACGGTCCCGCAAGTGCCTCCCGCGGCCCAGGACGCGTAGCGGAGGGGAGCTTCGCCTCCGCCACCCCACACCGCTCCCGCAGCCGACGGCGACCCCGCCGCCCCGGACGGGCCGTAGCCATGCGATGTACACGTAGCCGACCCACTCCGCATCCCCCTGCAGCCCCGGTCCCTCCGCCGGTGCCCCCGCAAATACCCCAGCGACGGGGCAATCTGCAGGCCGGCCCAGCTCGCCGCAGCCGGTGCGACACTCGTTCGCACAGGGGAAAGCGCTTCGCCGCCACCGGATCGGGCCCCGCAGCCTGAGACCGCTAGGCCCGGTCGGGACGGACCGGGCCGGGCCGGGTGGGCAGCCCGGGACTGCGGTAACGCGGGGCTGCATGGGGAGCGCGATACCCCGATCGTCGGTGTTTCCTTTCGTTGATTTTCGTTTTCTTTCGTTTCGTTTCGTTTCGTTTCGTTTTGTTTCATTTCTCCCGCCGGTAACGGGCGGCCAGCGGCTCCGTGGAGCCACCGCGCCTCCGTGCCGGCGGGTGACGCACCGGGTGAGCCCGCGGTACTGTCCGCATTGAGAGTCCCACGGCCACAGGGCTTCGCCGGGCACCGACCGAGCCCCCCGGTGATGCGAGGGGTGCTGCGGCCCCTCGGTGCTCCCCGCGGCCCCCGGGCTTTTGCAGGGGCTCCGGGCTGCCGCGGCGAGGGGAGCGGGCGCGCCGAGGGAGAGGCAGGGGATCCTTGGGGAGATTTTTCGTTGTGATTAAAATCCTGCTGCCCCGCAGGGCTTGGATCGGCGACGAGGGGAGGCCACCGGAGCCGGGCAGGTGAGTGTCCCGGCGCCGGGGCTTCGCGGGGCCTTCCCGGGACTTCCTCTCATGTTGTTAATGTCCGAGGCTTCCACCGTTTAGTGCCTGTGTCGGTGCTCTCGTATCTTGGTCTTTTTGCACTCCCCAGAGGTGTATTTACTGGGGGCGCAGCCCGGGACAGGAGCCCGAGCTCATGCGCTGCCGGTCCCGCGGTGGGGCCGGTTCCCGTTCCCGTTCCCGCACCGCACCGCTGCCACCACGCAGCTGCAAACCCCTGGCCATAGAAATACGACGATTTAGTAGATTTTTCTCGCGGCTCCCCGCCCGCTCCCCGTGCGAGACGCCTTCCTGCGGTCCGGGCGGTGGACGGGGAAGGGCGCCCGCAGCAAGGAGGCCTGATCGGGGCCCGAACCGCCGGTGCCCAGAGAAGCTCGGAGCTGCCTCGCTGCCGGGACCCCGAAAAGAATTAGTAACAATTAGCTCCTTATCCGTGTGACACACCCGCCATCGTCCCGGGCCACTCCCGCCCGCCGCGGGGCCCCGGGAGGTGCGGGCGCCGGGCCCGGGGGCAGCACGGCGAGCGGCCGGGCTCTGCACAGCGCCGCGCTCCCTGCGGCCGAGCTTCCCGGCGGGGAGAACAGCGGGAAGGGCCGGTGCCCTCGGTGGTGGCAGCCATAAGAACTGCCGGGCCACCGCCGATATCCGCTGCCCGGCCGGCTGCGGGAGCAGCAGCCGCCGTGCCGAGGGCGGGGGCCGCGCCCCGGCAGGGTCTGGCTCGTCCGGCGCCGTGGCGCTCCCGGACGGGCCGAGCGCGGCCTGCGGGCTCTGGCAGCCCGGCCCGGCCACAAACGGCGCATCGGGACGTCTCCCCCGTGGTACGAGTGGTTCTCCCGCTGGGACCCAGTCACTTGTGCTGCTGCCGGCCGCACGGACTGAGCAAGCCGCGGCCGGGCCTTCCTGGGCCGCCTCACGTTCCACCCGTCTCCTGCTACAGCAGCTGTGCCCGCGCTTTCTCCCCATGCCAGCATCCCCTCTTTAGTGGAGGTGGATCACTGGTGAGTTCCCGGCTGGGAAAGCCATGGAAGCGGGGAGATCGTCGGGCCCGATCGTGCCCGTACCGAGGCGGCTGGCGCCGAGGAGCACGACCGGAGCGGGGCGAGCGGTGTGGAGCTATGGAAGTCAGGGGGAGGAAGGAGCAGGGCAGCCCTGGTACCTGCCGCCGGGTCTCGGACCGGGATGCGGCTGTAGGGCTTTCCCAAGCCGGCTGGGCTGGGGTCACCGGGCTATTAATGGTTATTTTATTTATATCATTAGCGGCGTCCCCTGAGCTCTGTTTACAGCAGGCCTTGTTGTCCCGGCCGTTCCTGCGCTCTGTTTAGACAGGGGATTATTGTAATGGATGGAGCTCGCCGTGCGGATGCTGCAGCGGAGCCAGGAGAGCCAAGAGCCTCCCCTCCGGGCCCGGGGGGCGAGCAGCGGCCCCGCTGCGGCCGCACACCCCGCGGCGGGCGGGCGGGCGAGGGAGCGAGCAGCCCGCCCCCGCCCGAGCGTCCCGGCCGCGGGCAGCCCGGTAGCAGCGGCCGCGGCCGGGGGTCCCGCTCGGGGCGATGCTATCAGCACCAGGGCTGCTAATTGCTCCATTAGTCTCGCGGGTGCGGAGTGCTGGAGCCGGCCCCGCGCTAATGGCCGTAAACAAACAAACACGCTAATCCGGCCCTGTCTCCAGCCCCCGTGCTCGGGGAGCCGACGGGGCACGGCGGCGGGAGGCTGGGCGGGCGGCACCACCTGCCCGCCGCCCCCGGAGCCCGGCGGCCGCGGGCTGGGGCCGGGGCCGGAGCCGGAGCGGGCAGCGCCGCCGGGAGCTGCCCCCCGCGCCCGGCTCTATTTACACAGAGCCTGCCCTTGTGTAAACGCTGCGCGCCGTGGTTTATCTCAGGGCCCGTCTGGTTCTCGTTCTCTGTCAGCAGCGCCCGGTGAAGGATGGCCCTTTCCCAGGAGTTCGGTCCTGATTTATGTGAGAACCGCAGCGCGCCGGGGACGCCCCCGCACGGCGGGGCGGGCGACGCGACGCGGAGAGGCGGCGGGTCTCGGAGCAGCGAGCCGCCGCCGGGGCCGTGCCCCGTGCAGCCCGCAGCGGCTCCGCACGGCTCGGGCACCTGCCGGCAGCGCTCCGGTCCGCTCCGGTCCGCTCCGCCCTCTCCCGGCTCCGGCTCTCTTCGCACGCAGCCTCGGCGCCTCTCAGGGTTCTCGGGGCGCGCCCTGAGCGGCTCCGTGAGGAGCGCACCCGGAGTGGCTCCGCCAGCAGCGCCCAACCCGGACTCACTCCCTGAGTGTGCCCACCTGGTCCCAGAGGAAAGGATGGCGTTTATCCCTGCCCTGCCGTTTGCACAAGAATGGCTCTTTTTCACAACTCTGAAAAGAAACGATATCTGTATTCATTAGGCGGGAAGAGGGCTTCTGCAGACAGCGGAGCCGGGTGCAGGCAGGGGATGCAGCATGCTCACCAGCAACAGGCTGTCTCCATCTCCCGCTGCTGTGTCCCATCTGTGCCCAGGCCATCCTGGTCACTCAGGATGTCACTTGACACCTGCCTGCATCTCAGAACCTGCTGGCTTGGTTTGGCCAAGAACCACCCAACTAATGCCCATTTTCTTAAGAAATTCATCACTGCACCTATCTACTTTTCTTCGGTATTTTTTTGCTCCATTGACATTGGCTGATTTGCTTCACAGTTCTTGCAGGGATACATGGCTTGGAAATATATCCTGAAACAAAGCCTCAGTGAAAAATAAATGTGTTTTCTAAAGGTCAGAATGAGACTCTAGCATCATACATATATATTTTCAAGATGGGAGGTGGGTCTGAGGGATACCAGTAGCTGTGTGAAACATTCAGTGTTCAGCACTTTGAGGGGTGGGAGCAGCAAATGCAAGGGTGCTGCCCATTGCAGCAAAGGAAACTCAGTAGGCTTGGACACCAAAGGGGAGGTTGCCCTTGATTTCAGTGCCTGATGGGCCTCTGAAACTGAGGCTGACATGTTGAGCTTGGTGAGGGCCAACTTCAGGAGCGGGTAAATGTCATCATTCATCTAAGGCAAGGCAGGATAGGAAGTGCCAGTGCCAAGGACCCCCTCCTGCCTGCTTTTATGTGGCAACTCTTGTGCACAAAGGACATCCAGGCTTTACAAAGCTACCCTGCTGCACAACACAGCCCCATGACCGTGGACGTGCAGAGGGTAGCAAAACACCTCTTCCTCTGGAGTAGAAGCTGTCATAAATCACAGTTACTGACCGTGCGATGAGAGGATCCCCCATGCAGCAAAAGGAGGACAGTGCTGCAGGCACACTTACACCACCCTGTTGGTGGAGCACACCCCACAGCCTTTCTGGGAGTACCTTTGCCCCGTGTCTCAGAATCCATTGCTGTGTGCTTGTGTCCGTGAGGTTGAGAAACCGAGCTGGAATTCATCCTTCAGCAGAGGCCCAGCACGAGGCTTGCTCACTGCTCGCATCCACAGGCCTGCGTACCACTTGCATCCCATAGCGCTTAAGTGGAGCCTAAGTGGACCCCGGGCCTTGTGCTGGCGACCTGCCCAGTGCTGGATTTCAGCTCCCAGCCCAGGCCTGCCGCTCTGATTCATGCACGTAATCCCGCTGAGGTCAGCGGGTTTCATCCTGCTCCCACCACAGCCCGCGGGACAGTTCACACGAGAGTGGCAGGGTCAGGCTCTGTGTTTGCATGTGCCACAGAAAATGGAACAATTAAGATTAAACCAATTAAATTTTAACAGGTCTGGAAAGCGTTTTATTACATAATAAACTGGAGGGATTAACCGTGTCGGGCTTTGCTGCGTGTGTGCTGCCGGAGTGGTTCCTTGCTGTCCGCAGCACTTGGTGTTCCTCCGGGCTCGGGACCTCCCTGTGCAGAGCTGGGGCCGGCTCGCTGGCAAACACAGGGGGCTGGGAATGCAGCTGTGTGCTGCTCCTGTCCAGCACTCTCCCAGAGCATTCTGGGTGTAATGCTTTTCTTAGCCCAAGCAAAGCATTTTCTAGAAGAAATTTTGCAGATGACATGGTGGCTGTTTCAGTGGCTTCCTTCGGGGAGAGGGAAGCCCTCACACTTCTGTACAGGCATGCTGGTGAGGAGCAAGTGGCTGGGCTGGCTCTGTGCAGGGTGGTGACAGATGTCTCATCTTGGAAACGGAGCTGATAAGTTACTCTTGTTTAGGGCATCTGCCTGGCAGCCAGTCTCCACTTCTCTCCCTGCTTAATCAAGGATCCTCTGGCTGTTCCCATGCAGATGAAGTCATCCTGGCCATGGCTACCCCAGAGCTGGCAAATGTGAGCAAGAAATGGTACACAGGTCTGGGTTTGCCAGGGTGGTTTCAGGGTAATTGAGCTGAAAAAGGATGCAGGAACCAACTTTGGCAGAAATTATGCTGCAGCCTTGGCTGAGCACATGCGTAAGGTGGTGCACAGGCCTCTGTGTGGTGGCATTCCTTGGCTCTGCTGGCATTTGTCTATGGGGCTGACCTTTGCTCCAAGGGGCACCCACAGCCAGTGGCTGTTGCACTGTTTTGTCTTCTCAACTGTAATTTGCTGCTGACCAGCTCAGGAGGATTGGACACAAATACCCTGTGTCATACAATAACCTGCATTTGGGGGCTAGGGAGGGAGATGGGGCTGGGGAAGATCATAATTTCTGTCTCTTCTGGGTAAATATGGGTGAAAAACCTATCAGGCTCAGTCCAAAGGCATTTGTCACTATCCTCCCAGAGGCCACAGCAGGCCAGTTTCCAAAGCTGGGTTTTTCTCTAGAAGGGTTTTTCCCCAGAAGTAGAATGTAGAAGTAGAATGGTTGCTGTGGCTGGAGACTGGGCATGTTCAGCAGCAGTGAAGGCAAGCTGCTCCCTGGCTGATTACCATGTCTGGAAAGGTTAATGGCAGAGCATGTGCTTGGCCAGCACATGTCTAATAAATACCCAATCTTTTGGGTTTTTTTAAAATACTTTTCTTATTTAGCTGTGGCTGCTCCTGTGGTTCCCTCCTGAACCCAGATCCTTACCGACAGCTGCTGTATAAATAGGGCAGCCCATGTCCTACACAGGGGAAGGCAGGTAGGAGATTTGAAAGCTTCTGTTAATAGTTTATCTCTGAGTCTGCCTAATGAATTATCCTGGCAATTACTGTGCAGAAATTGTTAGTGTATCCTGATGATTCAGAACTTTCTAACAACAACTCTGGACCAAACTATAAACTGTTTTTCTATCTTGGAGTGGAGACTTGAGAGAGGACTCCTAATTGTTCTCATCCCCTCAGGGGCCAGAGCTGGATTATCCCACACAGGCTTCTCTGCAAACTTGTTTTTAGTCTATCAGTGGGCCCTTTGCCAGACCAAAGAGATGAGGAACTGTTTTCCAGATTTAAATCCCCCCTCCTCTACCCTTCCACTCCACTTACACCTCTGAGGAAGAGCATGGATTAGAAAGGATTTGCCCTCATGGGGCTTTGGTTTGGGTTAGTGAAGATCTGTCCTTAAAAGCATTGCCTTTTTTGTTTTATCCTGTGTAAACCTGACTCCCAGCTTTACATAGGGAACAGGCAGAAGTGAAGTGCTGTGTTGTTCAGAGAGTAGAAATCTCCCATTTCTTTTGAAATACCTGCCTTTAAATGGCATTTCCTCCTGGAGACAATGGTTTAACATGAAGGACAAGCAGGTGGGATGAACAAGGGTGGTGTTCCAGGAGCAGGACATGGCTGGACCCCTCGTGCTGTGGTTGCTGTGCTTCAGCTGTGCATACAAGAGGCTGGATGGCTCAAAGGCTCAGCCAAAATATGTCCTTGTGCCAGCACTGGCAGGGCAACCTGGATCTCTTGATACGGTTCCTGTCTTGTCCCCGTTGATGTCCCAGCACACTGGAAGCCATGGGTAGCCAAGCATGTCTGGGATGCTCTCCCCAGGACCCATCCTGGTGCTCTCCCCCAGGATCCATCCTGCACTGTATGACCCATGCAGAGGTGCTGTGTCGAGCCAGTGGTTTGCAGGCACTGGGGCCATGGCAAAGGTGGTGGGGAGATCGCATGGGGCCACAGTAGGTCTGCCCTTCCTCATCCTTCCCTCGCCGGGGAGGCAAAAGGCCACACCACTGGCCATGCCCTGTCCCACTGGAAGCACTGACGCCTGTCTGGCTGCCAGGACACCCCGCCAGCCCCGTCCCAGGCACATTCCCTGCGCCCAGCAGTGGCAAGTGGGCTCCGTGCCGCATCCCAGGGCCCAGGCTCCCTTCTCCAAACATCCCTCCCACCGTGCACCCGTGGTACCCCCGCCGCTCACCCACGTCCGCCCCGCGCACCCGCCCTTGCTGACGGTGGGGAAAGTAGGAGCCGTGTCCTTGTGCTGACCTTCATCTGACCTTCCAGTAACGCTCGAGAAACCCTCGGAAAGGCTTTCTCATTGTGCAGCCCCAGGGTTTCCAGGGAATTAGTCAGCAGGCTGGAATTGTGCTCTGTGTATGTGACCCCCCCCTTATCCCCCCCTCCTGCCTCTCCCATCCCTGGAGCCGGACCGGTCCAAGAGATATGTTGCCAGGGTGACAGCGAGGTGTGATGGATGGACAGAGAGTGGCTGTGGAGTGGCAGGGCCGCTGGTCAGTAACCCAGGGCTGTGTTTATAAGAAGGAAGAGGCTGTTTCCTGGAGCTAACATAATGCAGCTCTAAAAAAGGCAGGGGAAATACATCATGCGAGGGGAGCGCGGCCCAGGGAGGGGAGGGCCACGGGGAGCTCAGCACCACAGCGAGCCTCCAGGTCAAGGTGCCTTTGACAGGGGCCTTTTTTATAGGCCATTTGCGTGAGAGTTCGCTGCTGTTTCTCTGCAGCCCTGACAGCGGCTCAAGGCCCAGCCGGGGTTTGGGGAGGGTCTAATCTAAACTCGCCGATTTCCAGCCCTTCTCCTGCAGGACCCGCTGATTTATTTGGAAAATAAATAATCGACACTGACTATTGTTTCGTTGCTGTGGAGTGACAATCCCCCGCCCTTGGCGTGGGGCTGTGCCCTATCCCATAGCTGTGGGAGCTGTGGAAGGACCCTGATGCTCAGAGAGAGAGGGACTTAGTTCACTGCTTCCATCTGCCCCCACCTCACCATGCCCGGGAAGGGGCGATTCTTGTGCCTGTGCTCCCTGCATCTGGGGCATCACTCTCTGTGCTCATTGTGCTGGACTCAGAGCTGGGGCCGTGGTGAACAACTGGAAAGGCAAGGGAATATCCCACCCTCCTTCCCAAATGCCAGCTCTGGCAGTTTTGCTCCCTTGAGCCACACTGCAGGTGTGTGAGGCTCTTGTGCCCAGTGCTGGCATCTCCCCCAATGTGGAGCCAGGGTGTCTGGGGCCCCACACACCTGCTGCTGTCTCAGCAGTGGGGCCATTCCCATGGCTCATGTCACCTCTGAGCCCAGCAACCATGCTCCTGCTAATGTCACGCCTTCTGCTGGAGGGTCTGGTTGCAGGAGAAGCTGCCACTCCTGGTTCAGCAGATAGGAGTTTTGAGTTTTCACTCCCCAGCCAGCAGTGTGGGAGCTGAATCACCAAGGCAGACTGGGACCCCAGGGGCTTAATCATCAGGACTAAGCAGAAAGCAGCATCCTAGCAAACAGACCCTGATTCTTCCCTACCACCAAAAAAAAAAGGAAAAAAAAATCCAACTGAAGTATTCGGAAGAAATTCTTCACACAAAAATCCAGAAAAAAATCAAATATCATTTTGCCGTAGGTCCCACCATTTTCTGAGTAGGCATAATTGTTTCTACTACAGCTGAAAAACTATTTAAATGTTGACAATTTTTTCTTCTTTCTTCTATTTCTTTTATTCTTACAACTCTTCAGTGGCTGAGGAGGCGATATTGCATTTAAGGTTTTTCTTTTTTTCTTTTACAAGAATGCTAACATTTCGTAAAGCTTGGAGTAAGGAATAAAGGATCAGAAAGAGGAGGAAATCCAGCATGAACATCAGCCATCATCAGGCAGCTTCAGAGTAAAAGAGGACAAGGAAAACCTGGAAACATAATTCTTTCAAATTTCAAACAGCTTTCTGCTTTAGAAAACTGAAGGGAAAAAATTGTTTCAAAATATCCCACTGAAAAGTTAAATGAAGTCAGTTTCCATAGAATAGTTGTCAATCTAATTCTTTTTGAGCAAGAAAATTTTAAGCAATCTTTTTACAGAATAAGTGTAAGTTTCATAATTTATTTTCTACATCATTAATAATAATTCTACCTCAATAATAAAAATCATCAATTTACATTTTTCTAGTGAATACATGGGTTCGATCATGTCTTCACCAGTGTAGGAGTAATTTTTAAGTGGAGCCTTATTTTTGGCTGAGGTTTTTGCTTGTCCCTGTTTTCACTGGAGGAGTGTTCTGTTTTCAATGCTTTCATACTTCCCCTGCTCTAATTCATGCAAATACTGCCACATGCCCAAATTACTCAATGAGTTCAATATTTATCAGCAATTAGTTTTTTTTCCAACCCAGCCTGTTCACTGTCTAAAGCCACTTTCTAAATAAGTATTTGATGAGTATTTGTATATTTAATGTTTGCATTGTTCTAAGTGACTTTCAACATCAGATTCACCCACTTTCCCTTCAAATTACCACATTCACAGGCACTTACATATGAATTTGCCTTCGCCTCAGATTTTATAAGGCTGTATTTGGACAAAACGTATTTGTATTTGCAAAAAGACACTCAATCTATATTTTGGAGTTATTTGGTTTTGTCTAACAGCTGCCAGTGCAAGGAAAGGCCATCCATACTCTGGAATCCCTTGTGCTGGCAGTCTGGGGCAGTGCTGCCTGTCCAGGAGCATTTGGATCACACCAATCCCCGAGCCCCATCCCCGCTTCACGGATGTTTGAGATCCACCGTGAGCACGGGCTGTGTGTGTTTTTTGAAAAAACACTCTTTCCTATCCTTTTCATGCCCAGTTCTTGCTGGATTTGTGTGGGCCCTCTGCGGCACCCCGGGACACCGCTGTCCAGGGAGGAAGCGGGGCTGGGGAGGGGCAGAGGGGGCTTGTCTTTCCAGCACTGCAGATTAAGGCCGCCTGGCTCCTCTGCAAGCCTCCCCAGGTGGCCATGATATTTCTAAAGGACTTGTCCCTGTGCCGCAGTAAGCTCATTAGCTAATTCCCTTATTACGCAGCATCAACTGAAGCATGTGTGTTTAGGCTGCCAGGGAGCCCCTCTCACCTTTCTCCCAGCTCCTCTCCCTTCCTCTTTGTTTTAGCTAAGAAGGTGGCCTTTTAGAAGTCCCCTTGCCCGGCCATTTGGAGTGCAGGCTCCTCTCTCTCGGTGGCCACAGGCAGGACCCCACTCGCCAGCATTGCAGCAAAGTGCTCTCACCTCTGCCCATGTGGCGTTTGGGGCCCCTTCACATTCCCCTGTCAACCCCAGGCAAAGGCACTGAGGGGCTGATTCAGGCAAAGGGAGGCATGGGGAGGTTCCTGGGAAGAAGGTTGTGGCATGACACAGCCGTGGTGGCATGCTGCTCTTTTTGCATGGTCACCCTGGGATCTGAGAGGGTCAGTGAGCTCTTGCCCCTTGTCACCTGACCCCAAACCTGTCCAATTCTCACCTGGAGGTGGGGAGCCAGAGCTTGTGGGGCCAAGCCTTTTGGCCCTCGAGCATGGGAACCCTCTTCACTCACCGCCTGCTCTGGGAGAAGCCCGGTCACAACCCCTGAGTGGGGAAGAGGGACACAGTGGCAGCCCACCCTCTTCCTTCTGGGGGGCCACACACCGCAAAATCCACCTCGCGCCGGCGCTTTCCGGCCCTCTGTGAGAACGTACAGTTTGTGGCTCCTTCATTGACTTTGAAGAATGTCCCTTTATTCACAATGTTATTTCCTTTAATCACTGTGAGGTTGCAGGAAATCTTCTTGGAAAATTGTCTCAGATTGGCTGGAACTACTGCACTGTTGCAGGGATGGAAAACTCACTTGAACTTGTTTTCATTTTACCCTAAAAAGTCACTGTCCCCAGAAGGTTCAGATGAATTTGGATAAACATGTAAGTTCTGAGGATGTAGTTGTTGTTGAGCATTTCTTTTCCCTCCTTTTTTTTTTTTTTCCCCAAATTAATCTTTGTGGCTTTCCAAGTTCCTGAGCTTTACTCAAGCCCAGGGGTGCAGAACTAAAGGGAAAAGGGACCTTTGACATAAACAGATCATAAACAGACTGAAGACAGGCAAATACATCATTAAGTGACATAACACGAGAGCAGAGATAATGAACCACTAAGTGACAGCTTTGGCCATCAGCTAAGAGCTGAATCAACCAAATTCTCTACCTGAGGATTTCTGTGCTGGCTGACATAGGAAAGACAAGACAAGACTAGATCTTGACTATCGCAGGAGTTTAGTCCAATTTCCACATGAAATTCTTGAATTCTTCTGAATTCTGATGGAGAAATGTGGTCTAGGTAAGTGTGTGGCTACGTGAGCACAGCTGGCTGGGAAAAGGTATTGAAAGGGCAGTTTCCCATGCTCAGTCCTCAGACAGGGTCTGGTCTTGTTTTAGGGGTAGTCAGTACTTTCATCACTGATCTTCACCTGCAGCACCAGTCTGCAAGAATGGTTTTCTTGAGAAAGTGAAGAAACCTGAAATAAACCTGTTGATAAGAACAAATATAAGACTTCTGTGAGCTGGGGAAAATCAACATTGCAGTCACTGGCTGAGAAATAAGTAAAGTTGCTCTGTGGGAAAGTAGCTGGAGGTGACAGTGGGTCCTGGAGGGAGCGTGAGACAGCAGCAGCCCAAGTGAGAAGAGCAAAATCAGACCATGACATATGAACAAGGTGTTTGTAAGATGCCTGATGTGATCCTGCTGCATTTAAAGAGTGTCAGACTCAGCACTGAATCCCACTTGGGGCTCAGCGTTTCAAGTTGCTGTTCTTGGAGAAAGCCCAGGGACGAACAAGATCAGAAATTCAGAGAACATGACATACTGGAGAAGGCTGAAGGGTAGCTTAGTATCACAACACAAAGACTACAGAGAAATAAGATAAAAGTCTTTAAATGCATAAAGCCCTGCTACAAAGTATGAGATAATGGGCTATTCTGTGTTTTCAGGTGGGTAGAAGAAGAAGCCATAGACTCACCCTGCAATGATTGTGGTAAAAGGGATTAAAACTTGTTTTTCCTGGGAGCCGTCGTCACCACTAGAGGCTTCTTTTAGGAAAAGTTTAGACAAAAGCTCCACCAGGAAGGGTTTGATTTGTTTGGGGGCAGGCAGACAGGCTAGGTGACCTTTCAAGGGCCTTCCAGGCTTATTTTTTATAATTTTGTGAATACAGATACTAAAAAGAGGGAAGATCATTTTGCCTGTGGCCAGTCTATTCAGGACTGGTCCTTGCCAGGTGTGTTTTGCTTCAGCTGTGAATGTTGCCATTAGCTTTTTTTTTTTTTTTTTTTCTGTATTTACTCCTAACCATTTTTTTCCCTATCCAAATTTTCTCCTGTTTCTGTACATCACTCTGATTCTTTTTTCCCTGGAATGGCCATATGCCTTGTGTGGTGCCCCAAAGCCCTGTGCAGAGACCGTATCTTCCCCACCCAATGTGCCATGTGTCTAATACACAGTGTCCAGAAGCATCCTGGGGCAGAGCCCAGGTCTCTCATGAATTTGTCTGCTGACAGACTCCTGGTGCTCCAAGCTCGTGCCTCACTCCTGGTTTCAGTCCTGTCGCAAGGCCCCTGCGGGTCGGCCGTGGGCTGGGTGTTTTTCTGTTTCTAAAACAGGAGTAACAACTGTCATCCCTCTCCATCTGTGGGTTTGCAGATGTCAACTGTCCAGTGTTTACACTGAGTTTGTGCAATGGGAATTTTTCTATGTGTATTAGTAACACAATGTATTTTTACTCACGATGTTTAAGATCAGAGTTAGTCATTAGATCACCTATGCTGATCTCCCCGACTGCCTCGTCTTGTTACTCTTTCTGGATCCAAATAACCTGGGGTTTCACTAATGCACAAGAGCATCTGGTCTGGAGGCACGAGGGAGTTCATAGTTTGGTCTTATTTAATCACTGACGGTTAATCCACCATCTAATCAGCATTGCTCAGTAAATATATGTCGTATTTCTTATGCAGGGTTGTCTGGCTTTTAATTTCCAGCCATTGATTCTTGTTCTGCCTTTTTTGGCTGGAATAAAAAGATGTTAGCACATGGTATTTTCTTACTATGAGAGTACTTGTGCATAGCAGTCAAATTTCTTGAGCTTTTTTAAGAAGAAAACAGGTTGAGCTTGATTCTGTCACTGTGGGGTGCGTTCTCCTGCAATTGTGTCTTTTCTGTGCCTGTTTTCTCCACTCTCTCTCATTTCACAGAATAATTTTGGCCTCAGGAACTCTGGCAGTACAGCCCACTGGTTGGGCCTCAATCCACTGCATTTTGGAAACGTCTGAAAATGGAAATTCCATCACTTCACTCAGTTTTCAAGCCACCTTGTGTCTTCCCCTTTCTAGCCCATACCTCTGTCTGCAAGGATGCTGTGGGAAATATGGGAGGGGTGTGAATCACATTTACATCTCTCACTTCATCTGGATCTTTTTAAAGTGGGGCACCAGGCTAGTCACAGCATCTCAGGGTTAGCATCCCATCCTCTGCTGAACAGAGTACTGCCTCACAACTCCCATTTGCTGCACTCCCAGCTCTGGTACCCAGAACTGCATTTATCATGTGGTCCCAGCATTGAGCTCACATCCAGTTGCTCACCCTCAGGACCCCAAACCACCCCCTGTCAGAGCCAGAGTCTTCTGTTAGCCCCAGGCACCCAGAGGGATAGCCCGCTTTCTTTGCCAACACATCCAACTTGGCATTTGGCTCAGTCAAAACCCACAACCAGGTGCTTCATCTATTCCATGACTTGTAGGGCTGCAGCCAAGGTTGGGGGCAGCAAACTGGTGCCAACTCTGAGCTGGCCTGTGCCTGCACTGGGTACCTGGAGACCAGTGCTGATACCATTAGCAGCAGCATCTCCCTGTTGAGAACAACTTCTGGAGACCAGTCAGGGTGTAGGTAGTGGGTGGGCAATCAGTATTAATTAAGACAAATACTTAACCAGAATATTGTTAAGTACCTCACAGATACCCAAGGGTCTGACACTTCACTGCACCCTCTTTCCTTGAAGCCATTGCTTTTGGTCCTGTGGGCAATTTGAGATGCTGCTTGAGATACAGTCAAAGCTCTTTGCTCCCCATTTTCAAGCAGGATTTCCTCAGAAGATCCTAGGAAGAAGCTATGGACTAATAATACCTTCACCATATATGGTGCATTTAATCCTCGGTGTGCGAGCGTGCGTTGCCCTGCCTGCCGCATGCAGCCGGCGAGCGCATTATCCAACCCAGCACCACTGGGTGCTGCAGAGACCTGAGGCTCGAGTACAGCAGCAGGTACATTCTGGCCAGGCTTCTGCTTTTCCTTCCGTGCAATGTCTGCACTGGATGAGTTTGGCCTGTGCAGTGCAGATGACTGGTGGTGCTTACGTGTGCTTCTGGAGTAGCATTTCAAAGGGCTGGTTGCAAGGAGGTGCATGCACATTTCCTGTATATCTGGCCAAAAACCTGATACCTCAGAGCACCGGGGAGCCCTACAGTCCTGCAGAACATGCCATTTTGATGTTCAAAAAAGACAGAGCTTTGTCTAAACCTGGGGAACATCATGGAAGGTGTCAGCATTATTTTCCAGCTCCTGGATTTGCTTGATTCTGTTTCTCATTCTGCCACTCCATGACAGTCCAGCTGGCTTGTTCCTGCACTTGCACAGGTCCCAACCCTCTGAGATGTCATGGTGAGATGTGCCTCATTTGGGCTGGGGACTCAGGTTTAGTCTTGCTCTCTCCTGGCAGCTCAGAGGTGGCCAAAGTGTGAGTATCTGCTGCAGTACTGGTGTGACAAGTGACAGGCTGGGGGAGTGTAGGTGTCCAGCTGCAGAGGTCAGGTATGTTCCCAGGTGTCAGCCATGCCATCAGGGGCATCTTTTATACAGGTCAGCCTCCTTAAACCTGCCCAAACATGCCAAAGACTCTAATGGCCAGGCAGGAGGACAGACCCGGTGCTTCCAGGTCTCCTCTCATGACATCCGCTGAGTCCCCTTCCCGCACTAATCTTGTCCTTCTATCCAAAACAATTATGGAGGGCTTGTTGTTTTTGGCACAGCCCTTTATTTACAAATCCCATCCTGCTTATAGCTCATGGTTTCATTATCCTCTAGATGTTTACAGAGCTCCTTTTCTTAATATTTGTGCCATTATTTTACTAGGGATCCGGGTGAGGCTTTCCAGACAGTGATTGTCTGGCTCATCCTCTCCCCCACCAGCTCTTTCTGCAGAAATGCACATCTCCCCACTCTCCCTGCCAGCCCAGGGCACACAGAGGGACAGGGATGGGCAGGACTGCGGGTAGTAGAAGAGGGTTGCCCTGTTCTGAGGTTGCAGGGAGGGATGTGCAGAGGGAGCAGCTGCCCTGCCCACTGCCCACAGGCCCTTGTTGCTGCACCTGGATCTCTGATCTCCTCTTGAAACTTTGTGCTACTAATGAGCACCTCCCAGCCCCTGGTCCCCCTGCACCCTTGCACTCCCTTTTCCCAGGCTCAGGGCACAGGTGCACATTCTGGGCTGGGGCACTATCCCCTCTGCAGGCTTTCAGCTGGCTGGGGACTGCGTCCTGGGAAGGCAGACAGTGGCAAACCTGTCGCTGGGATTTTGGGGTCATTAGCATGGTGCAGACGTGGGTCGGCGGCTTACGCTGTGCACGGCTCTGATGCTGGTCCCTGCCCCTGGGCTGTCTGTCACAGGGGCTTGTTTAACCTTCTTTGCAACAATATCACAGTCTTTAATCTGTTTATCCTCATAACCCTGCTATGAGGTGAAGGATAGTTATCCTCATTTCAGAGGTAGGGAACCGAAGGGATTCTTTTCAAATGTAGATCAGTGTGTAATGATGCAGAGATAAAGATTTTAAAAACATGCCTGAGACAACAGGCGTATGGTGTGTAACTGAGCTGTGTTTCTGCAAATCCCATTAAGTGCCGCTGCCCTTTTCAGCTGATGCTCTCTTGGGGCAGACCTGACATGGGGAAATGCCAGGCAGGCTCCAGCCTCCTGGTCCATGGGTGGGACCCAGGCAGGGCAGGGGGGGAGAGCTGAGCTCATGCCTGCTGTTCAGTACCCTGGGTGTGCTCTGGGTGTGTGGGGCTCCTGGCACTCACACCTGTTGTATCCGTGAGTGTGTAAGACCCTCGGCTGTGTTTGGGAATGAACCTCAAAGCCTGTTTGTACTGCAAATGTGCAGATAAAAGTGTGAGGTAGGAAATACAAAGGGGTGCTTGTACAGCATCCCTCTGGCTGTGCAGCGCAGCAGGGCCAAGGTGCTGAACGAGGAACAAGCAACGACAGCAAGCTCTTTGCTCTCACTGCTCAGACAAATGGTATGGACAGTAGATTTGGTTTAAAACCCCAAGCTGTGCTTTCTGTGCCTGTGATCCTGCAAGATCCCGGCTGCTGCGGGGGCCTTTCCCAGTGGCTGGCCAGTGGGGTTGGGTGCAGGTCTCAGGGCTGCTCCTGGGCAATTGTTGCTGTGTTTGTGGGAATGCGGCAGCTCATGCAGCGAGGAGGTCAGTGCCTTTGTCTTGCTGCGAGGAGTTTATCTCTGCGGATCTTGCCTGCTTTCCTGGGTCAGGCTTTACCTCCGCTGTTATCAGCAAATGCAGGAACAGCCCCTTCCAGAGCCGGGCTGCATAGGAACCTCTCGACCCCCTTGCCGGGGCAGGCAGCACTTTCACATCTCTCCCACGCTAATGGGCACCCAGCAGGCCGGCGATGGCATGAGATGTGCCATGCCCCGTGGTTGCTGTTCCTCCTTCACCGCTCTGCCAGCGCCATTGCCGGGCACGCCGGCGGTGTGGGACGCAGGCAGCAGTGAAGGAGGAGGCAGCAGAGCTGGCAGGGCCCTCTCTGGTCTCACCTTCCACTGGGCTCTTCACCACAAACACGGGACAAATCCCCAGTGGCAGCACTGATTCCCCCTTCTCTGCTGGCCTGCCCTGTCCCAGTGCACCCTCCCCTTCTCAGCAGCTCTGTCCGGACCCCTCCAGCTGTCTCCACAAACCCAAACCATTAGCATTTCCTGTTCAAACATTTCCAATAAATAAATGGAGACATCATGCCACAAGCCCGCAAGTGACCCAGAGGCGGGTCCAAGGCCGGGATGGACACGACCACCCAGCGCCCGACCCCCTGGCTGGGCGCCAGCCCTGCCTTTGTTTGAATTCCCGGGTGAGTAAGCGCTTGGCTGACGCCAGCTGAAACGCTGTAAGAAATTATTTTTTATATTAAATAAATTGTTTTCAGTAAATCTGCTCCTACACCAAGGCCCAGAAGCTACCCGCAGCACTGGGCTCCCTGCAAGAGAGCTGGACTCCCTTTTCTTGGCCTTGTCCTGGCTGTACTGGGGGACACACCCTGTGCAGAGGGGTCCAGCTGGGACCAGCTGTGCTGCAGTTGCCTCAGCCCCATAGGCACAGCTCCCACAGCTGCCCAGCAGCCTGAGTACACCATGGCAGAGCAGCTCCCTGCAACACGTCCGGTGTCTCTGTCCCAACACTTGAACCAGGCTCACTGGTGAGCTGGCAGAGGCTCAGCCAGGAGGTTTGCTGCCTTTGGGAATGGCACCTCTCTCCCTGTGTCAGATGTCCCAAAACACATTTCCTTGGCTGTGCAGAAGTCCACGCCTTGACATAGAAATGCCTGTCCTTTTCCCCACTGGTCTTCCACACCCTTGGGAAACCACCCTCAATGCACCAGGGTACCAGGTGTCAGTGCCTGAGCAGGTCACAGTCCATGAGTCAGTCCCCTGACATCTGCCAGCAGGTGCTGATGCAAAAGGAAAAATGAAGGGAAGCTCCTGAGTGCCTGTTGGAAGGAGTAGGCATAGAATAGGCAAGCATGGCCATAAGTGGTCCATAAGCTGAGCTAGGATTCCTGGGACCGCAGAACTAATGTGAAACTGAAATGCAGTGAAGGCACATTTTAAATGAGTTGTTTCATGGAGAAACAATACAATCTTTTCTGATTTTGATTTATTTCCTTATAGAGCTTCTGCTTTGCTCAAGTGAATCTCCTGTTTCTCCTACCTACAGCAGATGAGAGAGGAGATGGGATGATGTGTCAGGAGGCAGAGGGCTGCCACGGGCACAGTGCCCAGGCAAAGAGCCTCTGAGCACCCAGCTGTTGATCTGCAGCTCAGCAGAGCGGGAAACGATTTTTTTTTTTGTGCCAGTGGGTGAAAGCCCTGGCACTCCCTATCTGTGTGTGCAGTGGGGCTGGCAAGGCAGGAGGACAGGAGGTAGACGCTGCAAGGTAGCATGGCCAGGAGCTCAGACTCAGGGCTGTGTGTGGGGTCTGGGCTGCTGTCAGCACCCTGGTGCAGTGGGAAGGCAGTGGCAGGGCCCCGTCCCACCCCTGACAGTGCCCCTAGCAGGACCTGCAACCCCAGCTGCCACCAGGGCCCGATGCCATCAGCACTCACAGGCGCTGACAGATGGACCCACGGACCCAGCAAGGGGCTGGCGGGGGCCGGAAACTCCTGATCCCTTTTTATCTGCCCCGCAGCCTGCTCTCTCATCTCCCTGTCATGCTCTGTCTCGCCTGGTATCTCACGCTCCTATTCCTGTGCCTGCCGGCTGCTGGGGTCAGCCCAGCCTCACAGCACCCTGCAGCCAGGCACGGTGTGACGTTCTGGACCACCCTCCCCTAGGACCTGCTGGGCATGGCCCTGCAAGCAGCACCAGCTCTGAGCGAGGGAAGGACCACAGATGCCCCCATCCTGTGTCTGCATGCTGAGCATCAGCCTCAGCGGCAGGCAGATGCCTGGGACAGAGCTCTGTGGCTGCTGTGCATTGCAGGTTGGAGTGGAAGGGAAGGATCAGGCCCAACTCAGCATCATTTTATGCTCTGAGGTCAAGGAGCCTTGCTGCTGTCTTCCTCAAATGTATCACCTGTTCCTGGGCCAGGGTGCAGTTGGGTACCAGCTCAAAACTAATCACGAGCGTTTCATTTGGCTCCCATGACATCCCCAATCCTCACTGCTCCATTGCAAACCCACTGTCCCAGCTGGGCAGGGTGGCAGTGGAGGGGTCAGGATCCACAGTTAATGTAGCTGCCCCTAAATGCATCGCCAGAGATCAGCTAATCTGATAATTACAGCAACAAAAGCCATTTAGACAAACCATGACCTGACCTCCAGGGCTTGGAATGAAAACATTTTACCCTCCTCTGTCTGGATCCTGCACTGAGAAAACATCTGTATTTGGAGGATGTTGGGAAAACAGCCCCCACACGGCACCCGCTGGGGATAGCCTCAGCTCTGCTCAGTGCCACACACTGCACCCAGCCTCAGACTGGGGTGGGCAGGCTGCTAAACCCTTGCTGTGATGCCAAGATTGACAGTGTCCCAGTACTGGGCAGGGCATTCTGGAGAGGATGAGGCAGAGGCCAGAGGGCTGTGAGGGTGAATCTTGCTGGGAGTGAATGAGATGAAGCTCACCCTCATAAAAAGGGCTTTTTACCAAGACCACGTGAGACTTGATAGCGTAGGGTGGCCATCACCTGGTCCCCAGTGGTCCCTGTATCCCTGCAGCAGGCTGAGCTCTGCAGGAGCCAGGCTGGCTGCTGAGACCCCTGCCTCCGGCTCCCAGGAGGAGCTGAGTGCGGGGGGCCCCGTCTGCATGCGGCACGGCCGTGCGTGCCCGGGGGCTCCTTCGCTCTGTGTAAGGTGTGCAAGCTTTCCCACTGAGTGGCAGGTCATTGCTGGCTGTCAGTCCAAGGCAGGAGATGAAGGGAGGGATGCCTCAGGGCTGGCTCCCATGTTCCTCCTGCTTTTACATACGTGTTGGTGGCACCCTTTGTGTAGGCTGAGGAGATGAAAGCTCAGGGCCAGAGGGATCTTGCTAACGCAAAGCCACCCAGCTCGGGGGCCCGACAGCCTGCTGCTTTGTCTCTTATTGTCTCATTCTTGCATCTCTTCCCAGCAGAGTCCCACTCTGTGCTGTCAAGGGCACGGGACACCGGCTGAGCCAGAGGCAGCAAGCGCACTGGCAGGTAACTCCTGCTGGGTCAGAGACCCCAGCCTCGCAGGCACAGGCAGCAGCACAGACAGTTTGCACCAGACTGGCAGCACTGGCTTCACACTGCCCAGGAGCTCCTGAGGAAGGGGGAAAAAACGGTGCTGATTTTGGGAAACTGCATTTTTTCCTGCAACGAGCACTGCTCAGCCTGCTCTGGCAGTCCCAGGCAGCAGTTTGGTGCAGCCAGCTTGGCAGGCAGCATCCCTGTGCCTTTGTGATTTCCCTGTTCTGCACTGGGAAAGCACTTGGCCATGTCCCCAAGTATCCCAGTGCTCTTTGGAAAGTGGTAGGATTAGAAACCAGTAAGTGCAGTGAGAGCCTGATAGTCTGGGGACTCCCTAGCACTACTGTCTGCTCCAGAAATAGGAGGCTCTAAGCAGCCTCTGTCTGTTTTTCCCATTGCAGCATTCCACTTGTGCAATGCTTTACTCTTGGTGAACAGAAAACATGACTCACCCTGCAGTGGGCTACCCCCAGATCCCTCTGATGCCCTTGTTTTCATCAGCCACTTCCTTACCCAGCACTGCATTATCTCTCATTTAGTAGAATCCACTGAATTTGAGAAACCCAAGAGTTCTTCATCCAGTTGGGATTAGAGATATGATTAGGGCTATACTTAAGGGTAGGGTTAGGGTTAAGGTTTGGATGCCCTGACAGCAGCTTGGCCAGGTCGGATGTTTACAGAGGTTCACAGCTATTGCAGAAAGCAGATCTGATGCTTTTTTTGGGTTTCCATGCAGCTTTTTCTCAAGGCCTGAATGAAATTTTGTCCAAGTTGGACTAAAAACACCACCAGGGCCAAAGCTTTGGTCTAGCACTGCTGTCTTGTTCCTCTGCCTTTCCCATTATTTTTTTCTCTGAAGGCAGAAGTGCTGGCATGCTGCTGTGCCGACAGACAGCTCTGTTGTTTCCCCACTCTCATGCTAAGCAGAAAGTGCACTGGGCAGTTCTTCCAGGTGTTGCCCGAAGCCAGGGAAGGCAAGGGCTGTGCCCCTGGGCTCCCTCCTGGGCAGCCAGGCTGTGGAGCCACCTTGGGCATGGGAGGGGGGCAAGGAGCCAAACTGGTTTTCAGAGGGATCTTGGCTGGGTTAACAAAGGGAATGTATAACACCGGTTGTCTGCAAAAGCATTTGGGGATAGCATGGCCTTTCCCGTCCTGTACCCTCGTGTTTTATATCATGAAGGGAGGTGTGTGTGGTGTGTGGCAGGCTGTCGGGGCTGTTATTCGCGACGTCTTTCCCGCTTCCCCCAAAGCCTTTCCCAGATGTAGCAGGGTTGCGGGCGGATTCTCACAAACTTCAAAAGCCGCTTGAGATAGGTGGCAGGTTCCTAACGCAGCCGGCCAAGCACCGGGAGGCACCGACCCCTCTCGCCGGGAAGGCGTGGGGATGTTCGAGCAGCCCCAGGCCGGGCCGGAGCCGTGGGTGCCGCTCCCCGCGGGGGTTGCGGGATGGGGCAGAGGGATGGGCAGCGGGATGGGGCAGCGGGATGGGCAGCGGGATGGGGCAGAGGGATGGGCAGCGGGATGGGCAGAGGGATGGGGCAGCGGGATGGGGCAGCGGGATGGGCAGCGGGATGGGCAGAGGGATGGGGCAGAGGGATGGGGCAGCGGGATGGGGCAGCGGGATGGGGCAGAGGGATGGGGCAGAGGGATGGGGCAGCGGGATGGGGCAGAGGGATGGGGCAGCGGGATGGGGCAGAGGGATGGGGCAGCGGGATGGGGCAGAGGGATGGGGCAGCGGGATGGGGCAGCGGGATGGGCAGCGGGATGGGGCAGCGGGATGGGCAGCGGGATCGGCAGCGGGATGGGCAGCGGGATCAGCGGGCCGGCTCTGCCCCCTGCCGGCACCGCCCGGCACCGCCGCGCCCAGGAGCGCCGGGGGTCCCCGCGGGGCTGGAGGGCGGCCCGCAAGAGCCAGAGGGCCGGGGGCATCGTGGGAAGCGCTGTGCCCGCCCGAAGGGCGTGAAGTTTGTCAGCGAGGCGCTGCGAGATAGACCCCATGGATCGGTGCCAGGTCCCGAGCTAACCAGTGTTAACCTCACAGGCGACCCTGGGGGTTTCCCCGGGGCTGGGAGGTTCTCGGGGGTCAGCCGACAGCTTCTGACCTGCAGGTGGCTGTGAATCAGGGAAGCGCCTTCGGAAACACCCACCGTCCTCACAGCGGTCCCCATCCCTCCCCCGCGTCACCGCAGCCTTGGGATCCCCCCGCCCCCCGGGCACCGCGCCCGGGCCCGCCACACCTGGGCACGGCCCCCGACACCTCCCGCACCCACCGAGCCTTGCACCATCCTGCACCCCGGGCACAGCCCCCTGGGCACAGCACCCCGGGGCTGCGTTCACCCCGGCTTTGCGCTCCAGGGTTGATCTGCAGCCCCGGGTGCCCAATGGGGACTGTGCCGTGACCCCGAGCAGCGCACCCTCGAGCACCGCACCCCCGAGCACCGTCACCCCGAGCACTGCCGCAGCGCAGCGCTGCCTTGGGCACGGCATCCCCCGCAGCACCCCGTACCGCACGGGGCATTGCACCGGGCGCCTCACCCCTCCGCCGGAGGCGGCTCTGCACGCCGGGCCGCGGCGGCGGGACCGGCTCCCCTCAGAGCGGAGCGGCGGCCTGGGGGCACGGCACCCATGGGCGGTGCCTGCGTCGTGCGTCACCGGGCGCGCTCCTCGCCGCCATTGGCCGCCCGCGCGGCGCCCGGGGCAAGGCGGGACAGCCGTTGGCTGGCGGCGGGGGCGGGGCCGAGCGCGGAGCGCTGATTGGTCACAGCCAGCGGCGGTCCCCGCCCCGCCGGTGAAGGTGAGCGTCTCCTCCAGCGCCGCGCGCCGCCCGTACCGAACCGAACCGGAGCGGAGCGCAGTGGCTGCGCCGCCATGGCCGCCTCCATCTTCGCCGCCGTCCCTGCCGCCCCGCCTGTCGCCGTCTTCAAGCTCACGGCGGATTTCCGGGAGGACAGCGACTCGCGGAAGGTCAACCTCGGCGTGGGCGGTGAGTCCGTGGCTTCGCCCCGCTCGGCGGGGCCGTTCCCCGCGGGCCGGGCCGGTCGGTGCCCTTGCGGCGGCTCCCGCACCTGCTGCCGTGGCCGGACGGCGGCGGCGGCGGGCCCCGAGCCCCAAAGGTCACCGGGCCGCGGCGATCGCCCGGCCGGACGCGGGGGGTGGGCGGGCAGCGAGGTCCGGCGGGCGTCAAGGTCGTGGGGCAGCCCGGGGCCGGCCGGGCCGCCGTCCTCGGTGTCCCGGGCCAGCGTCCCCACGGTGCAGTAAGGACGGCTCTCCCTTTACTGCAGCCTACCGCACGGACGAGGGGCAGCCATGGGTCTTGCCGGTGGTGAAGAAAGTGGAGCAGATGATCGCCAACGACAACAGCCTGAACCACGAGTATCTGCCCATCCTGGGCCTGCCCGAGTTCCGGGCCAACGCCTCCCGGATCGCCCTGGGTGATGACAGCCCCGCCATCAAGGAGAAACGGGTATGTGGTGGACGGGGAGCACCGGGGTCCCTGGGGTGTCTCTACAGCAGACTGAGTAGAAGAGCACAAATGCCTAGAGATCCAGCATTATAGCAGAATTTGGGGGTTTCTTGGACATGGTCTTTCTTGGTTGTAGCTTACTCAGTGAACCCATGCACTTGGAACTGTTTGTGCTAGTTGTGGTTTTGGGGAAAAACTGAACGTGGCTTGTGATTGGACTGTGTGTTTTCCGTCATCTTTTAATAGTTTCCCCACAGGAAACCGAAGTCAGATAATATACCACCTTTCCTGAAATAAACTACTAGCTGAGAATCTGTTCCGTGCCAAAATATAGCAGGAATGGTTGGAGTCTATTTATAATGGCAGAAGTTGTCAGATGGGCCTGAGCACTGAAGACAGTTGAAGACCATGGGAAGGGGATGGCATTTTGACGGAGCTGACCCCAGGGGACATGTGTGGGACCTTGTGTCACTCTTGCAAGCACCTGTGCTTTCTGTGCACTGACAGCAGTGCTGCCCTGGGTGGACAGTGCTGGCAAGTGTCTGTGTTGCAGGTCGGAGGCGTGCAGTCCCTGGGCGGGACAGGTGCACTGCGGATCGGTGCGGAGTTCCTGAGGCGCTGGTACAATGGCAACAACAACACGGCCACCCCTGTCTACGTCTCTGCTCCATCCTGGGGTGAGTGCTGCTCTCAGGGAGCCCTGTGGGCCAGCGAGTGAGGGAGGCACAGCCCCTCTCCCAGCAGGGGCCTGGGCACTTCTCGTGTGTGTAATGGGAGATGCTGGGGCTGGACAAGGCAGCTTGCTGGAGGTAGGGTGTACTTTTCTGAGAAGTTATTTCTTTCCTCAGAGAACCACAATTCTGTGTTTATGGATGCTGGCTTCAAAGATATTAGAACCTACCACTATTGGGATGCTGCCAAGAGGGGTCTGGATCTCCAGGGGCTGCTGAATGATATGGAGGTGAGTAAAACTCTCATGGGATGGGCTGCGCTTGGTGCTGTACTTTCAGTATCTGCAGCTGGCTGGGCTCTGGTGTGCTGTGCTGGGAAGTGGATTCACTGCAAAAGAGGCTGTTGTTGCCCAGAGTAGCTCCAGGCCTCTCCCTGTGCTGCGGGTGCCTAGTCTCATCCATGTGTGTATGTGACCAAGATTTGTTCTCTCCTCAGCAAGCCCCGGAGTTCTCCATTTTCATCCTCCATGCCTGTGCACACAACCCAACAGGCACAGACCCTACTCCTGAGCAGTGGAAGCAGATTGCTGCTATCATGAAGGTATGGGCAGCTGCTGGGCATTGGGCTTTGCGGGAATGGCATGAGATGTGGCAGAAGCTGAAAGAGTCTCACAAGGCAGATGTTGAAGGGAGAGGTGGACAAAAGAATGTTGGTTGTCTGTGCTCAGAGGAGACATGTGCTGTAGTTCTTTTTGTGCCTCCAAGTTCTTGTTTTCACATTCTGTGGAATGGGCTGTACTGAGGTTTCTCCTGCTGGAAAGATTATCCACAGGCAGGTGTTGGATAGTAGCATATGGAGTGATGCACTTCTTTTGTCCTCAAATGCAGTTTTGTCCTGCATTGACTTTTATTGACCACTTTAGTCTTTCTATTTTTTTACCCCAGTAGAAAGAAAGTATTTCAGTCTGGTGCTGCTGGACCATGTTTCCTTTGAATTCACACAGAAACTCAATGGTCGTTTTTCCCTCCTACGGGTACTGTGGGGGGTAAAAGAGAGATTGTGGGGAGGGGGTTTCCCTCTAACACTGTTCCTCCTTGCAGCGCCGGAGCCTGTTTCCATTCTTCGACTCTGCGTACCAAGGGTTTGCCTCTGGCAGCCTGGACAAGGATGCCTGGGCTGTGCGATTCTTTGTCTCCGAGGGCTTTGAGCTCTTCTGTGCACAGTCGTTTTCCAAGAACTTTGGGCTCTACAGTGAGTGTCTGGCAGTAAGCTGGCCCAATAGCATCATACCCAGACAGATGGGGCTGGCATGCTGAGGGATGGGGAATTCTCTGCTTGCCATGACATGTGGAACCGATGGCTCACATCTCTTGGCTTGTCCACAGATGAACGGGTGGGGAACCTGACCGTGGTGGGGAAGGATGCAGACAATGTGCAGCGTGTGCTATCCCAGATGGAGAAGATCGTGCGCACCACTTGGTCCAACCCTCCCTCCCAGGGAGCGCGCATTGTGGCAACTACACTTTCTTCCCCGCAGCTCTTTGATGAGTGGTACGTGTTGCCAGAGCCGGTGGGAGAGGGTGAGGAAGGGAAGCTGTCTCTTTGAGAGTCAGGCTTGGCCTGATGGCTTCAAACCAAACGTGTGCCCATCCTCATGCTCTGCTTCCCGCCTGCTGCAGGAAGGGCAATGTGAAGACAATGGCAGATCGGGTCTTGCTGATGCGGTCAGAGCTCCGGTCTCGGCTGGAGGCCCTTGGGACTCCAGGCACCTGGAACCACATCACAGAGCAGATTGGCATGTTCAGCTTCACAGGGTTGAACCGTAAGTATCAAGTGGTCTGTAGAAGGGAGGATTGCGTGGGGACAGTTTTGCTGTGGGTGAACTGGGCTGAAGCAGTCCAAGCGGGAATCTCTCTGTCTCGCTGGAGTTTTTGCATCTGTGGCTGGGGAGGGATGAAACATCACACAGTATTTTAGTGGCCAGTGCTTGAACTCTTCTGCTTGTTGTGAAAGATTCAAGCATCCCTGCCTAGTTCTTTGGGCTTTTCTGAGCTGTGTGTCACTGCTCTGACCTGCTGTCCAATTGTTTCCCCAGCTAAGCAGGTGGAGTACCTGGTCAAGGAAAAACACATCTACCTGATGGCTAGTGGGCGCATCAACATGTGTGGTCTAACTACCAAGAACCTGGACTATGTGGCCAAGTCCATCCATGAAGCTGTCACAAAAATCCAATGAAGCATATGAACAACCAAACTTACATAAAGTCACCAAAGCTATAGTGTGTAGTCCATGTCTATCTCTGCTCATGGCTTGCCTTTTCCCACACCTCTTGGGGTTTAATAAAGATGGGAGCAGTAGCTCAATCAGGGATAATCACCGTCTGACATTTTTAAAGTGACTCTTGCAATGTGGTAAGCCAGTGCCCCCAGGAGGTCAGGCAGCATGAGCCACCTTGGCTCTTGTTTCACAACAGCAACCTGGTCTCCAGGCCCTTAGAGCTGCATCTTTATCACGTTTGAATCAACTCCATGTAACTGATCATTTTGATCATGGCGAAAGTCTGGTGCCAGTGCAATGCACTGTGGGATAACAGCACTGTGGTTGAGATCTCACATGGCTTGTGAACTAATGTCACTCAGTAGTATTTTGGAGAGGGATAAAGCTGTTGTTAGCTTCCGCCCTCCACCCGTCCCACCCCTTCCCAGTTTCTGAGCCTTATACGAGCAAATATTTGTAATTGTGATAATTGCTTCTTTGTGTTGCTGACATGAAATTAAACCTTCGTCTCTGTATGCTACCCCTGCCTTTTGTGATTACGTGTCTTCAGACCATATGGACCTCTCCCCAGGCTGAGGTTAAAGCCTCAACATCCTGGTTTGTCCACTTACTCAGTTTGTTTCAAGGCTGTCCCTTTCTCTCAGGTGTGTTGCATCTCTGACAATCACAGCCACTACTAAAGGGGGGCTCTTACTCGGAGAGTGTTGTTGAGAGCTCCCTGCGACTACACGAAGCCAACCAGTTCCTCCTGTATTCATCTTGTGTTCTTTTTGCCCTGCTGCCCTGTGCTGCCCAGCTTGTCCTGCCTGTCTGTCCGTGGTTGCTTTCTGGATGGTCAAGTGTTTCCAGCCATTTGGCTCAGGGCTCCTGGCCTGCCCTTGGATGTCAAAAAGCAGATCTCTTCTGTTCATCCTTTTCAGCAGGCCTCAGTGAACCACCATCTACTCCCACTGGCTCCAGCAGGGCCTGCCAGCAAGAGCCTGTGTTTCTGGCACTGAAAAAGCTGGGACCATCTGTTTCTGCTCTTTGCAGTCACTGCAAATCTATTTGTGAGCTGACAGAGCAGCCTCCTGACAGGATCTTGTGAAGAAAGGGGACAGCTCCTTTCCTTGTGTCAAGTAGCAGTAGTCACTGTTACCCCGATGGATTTGCTTGTGCTGCAGCTTAGAAAAGGCAAAAATGGTGCCTTATTGCTTTGTTGTGTTTGCACAGAGTGCCTGGGGTCTCTTGTTTGTTCTTTTTTGGGTTAGTATTTATGTCATAGAAGAGAGTCAGCCAGAGGCAGCTTTTTCTCCTCTCTGGAAAGAGATCCCCTCTGCAGCTGGGGTTCTTTTTCTCCTCTTGGTGTCTATTCACAACAGGGATGGTGAGGAAGTGGTTAAAAGGTGACTCCGAGGGGTGATCTCAGGAGGAGTTAAGGAACCAATTCTGCTTTTGTTATTTATGATATTTTCTTACACTTCTGCCCTTGCAGACCTCCTGGTGTGAAGGCTGGCCCACCCTATGTGATCTATATCAGAGTTTTGCTAGTCTTACGGGCCTTTTTTTTCCTAGCAAGTGACCTAAATTTCTTCTCTGTGGTGTAAGCTCATTACCAATTATCCCATTTACCATGGCAACAGGGAACAGATTATTCCTTTCCTCTGTACAACAGCTTTTTATGTATTTGGAAACTTCCTCTCTCCCCTTCACATCCTTCACCAGTTAAGATTAAGTGACTCGATTTCCTTTAGCTTCTGAGGTAGGTTGTTTTCCAGCCCTTGCTTTCCTCTGTCCACTTTTCAATTGCTGTGTGTTTCCTTAGAAGGGCAGTGCCCAGACAGGGCTGCAGTTATTCCAGCTGAAGTTTTATCAGCATGGGTGGACTATGAGATTTCTGTTGTTATCTGTCAGGCTGTATTCCAGCACGTGTATCCCACTATTGTGTTTGCAATGGCCCGATACTAACTCCTGTTTTCCCCCAGTCCTTGTCTGCACTGCTGGGACTTATCTCACTGCTTGCCAAGTGCTCTCCTGGCAGCAGGAGTGGCACAGTGCCCAGCTTCACGGCGAGAAATCCGGCAGCACTTGCTGACCCCTTCCCTTGCTCCCTCCAGTGAGGCTGAGTCGTGTTACTCCAGCCACCTCTGGCCCTGGGTGTGAGGGCAACCTGGCCTGGTGGGATGGGTTAGTGTCTTTCCCTACACCTATGGATACAGAGAAGGCATTGCTCAGGGAAAAATCATTTTTAATGTTGATATCCCTGTTGCGTTGAGCCTCTACAAAAACTACTGACTGGTCTGTCCCACCCCGAAGTCTTGGTGCGAGCCTCCCTCTCACCGGCAGGCGTGTGTGGAGAGGAGGATGGTCCAGTGCAGCATGGGGAGACCCCTCCCCAGGGAGGGGGCTGCACTCGGGGGTGAGGGGGCTCCTTGCCCTGTGCCTAGCAGGGCTTTGGGAGTGCTGTGTCCATGGTCAGCGTGAGCGAGGCGCTGCAAGCGGGCGTGTCACCAGGCACGGCACAAACGTGTGCTGGGGCCCTGAGCTGCATGTGGCACCCCCAAATAGCACATTCTCCTCATGGTGGAGACCACGTCTTGCAGCACACAGCGCAGCGGGGCTCCAGGCCTCGCTGGGATGGGGATGGTAAATGATGTTAAAGGGCAGTTCTGGGTTGGGCTGCCCCTCCCTGCACTGCTTGCAGGGATGCCGTGACAGACATTTTCACCTTTCCTTTTCCACCTCTTCCTTGAGACCAGATGCTACCAGGGAGCGGCTGGGCAAGGGCCCTCAGACTCCAGCCAGCTGGTCCAGGCTGCCTGGGTGATTCAGCCCTGCCGGGGGTACATCCTTTCTCTCCTGGGGATGGGGCTCTGCACAAGTCCTGCAGGGAGGGGCGGCACGAGCGGGCGGACAGGCAGCGAGCGAGTGCAGACCTCCTGCTGTTGGACGTGAGCCTCACGGCAGGAGACCCCCATGCTGCAGACCTGGAAGACACAAGCATAGTCTGGTGCAGGTGGCCAGAGCTTGTCCTCCCTGACCTGCTGCTGCTCAAGCCTGCAGCACCTTTCCTAGCCAGGCTCAGGGGTGTACAGGGGCGTAAAACCTGTGCAGACACAGGTTTTAGTGAAAATGTGAGCCTAGGTCTCACTCCAGTCTGCTGTTGAGAGCAGACTGTGCTCCATATCCCTTGACCCTGCTCCAGCCCCCAGCAACACACCTACATAGCCTCCAAACCACCCCATTTGGCTTTTCTGCTTGAAACTTGATTTTATACTACTTAAAATGAGTGATCTCCCACTTGCTGAGGAAGGAATGTGGCACCAAGAGGCAGGTTCCTACCTCCAGTCTGCATGGGCCTCCAGCACTGTGCTCTGGCCACGCTGCTGCTCAGGTGATTAATGGGGCGAAATTGGAGCTTTCCTCTGGCGATTTCTCACCTTCCGATGATGTCCGCTGCTTGCGCCCACCTGCAGCAGCAAGGGTACTTAGGGCTGGGGTGCTGGGAGCCAAAGGGGCTCAGGGAAGGCGTGCATAGGTTTGCGCCAGGACCTAGTGGCTGGCTCTGCCTGAGCTAGCCCTAGGTGCAGCTTTGCCTGCTGCTGAGGTACTGACAGGGAATTAGGTTGTCTCCTGTTCCACGCCAGCCCCATGCAGGGTGTCCCAGAACAGGGCTGGGAAATGGCTGACACAGGCAGTGGGGTGCCAAGGCAGAACTCTCCCCTGGCTGGGTGTGCTATCCATGGGTCAGTCACTCACTGAGGGATCTCAGCAGCCTCTTGCCCAGCGCCTCCTCAGAGCTGCTTGGCGATGAGCTGGTTGCGGCCTCTCTGCCCGGGGACTCCGCTTCCAGGACAGTCCCGCAGCACTCACTGTCTGCAAAAGCCCAGCATGGCTGCAGTGCCTGGGGCACCGTGTCCAGCCACCCCCGGGGTCAGGTGCGTGTCCCCCCCAGCCAGACTCACTCTGCCGCTTGCTGTTCTCCTCGTTGTCAGCCAGCTCCTCCTGGATGAAGGGGATGCCCTCCATGCGCAGGAACACCGACTCGCTGGGACTGCGCGGCCCCTCGGAGCGGCTGCCTGCAGGGACACAGGGCAGGGAGGTGCTGTGCCCTGGGTCAGGACATGCCAGGATGCCAGCCACGGCAGCAGGTCCAGCTGCCAGGGACGCCGGGGGACACGAGCGCAAGGCAATGAGGAATTACGTGCCTGCATGCTGCAGGCATCCACAGGTGTGGGTATGCAGAGGCCTGCACTGTACAGGAGCCCCGCTCCACGTGCAGCTGCATCCCAGAGGTGGTGTGTGCATCATGCCAGCACAGACCCCCCTAGGGGACATGGAATGTTGGCCTGTGGCAGGGAAGGAATGCTGTTGGGTGACTCACACATGATGCTGTTCCTCTCATTCAGGAGGGTGGCAGGGTCCTCCTTGGGTGTCTGTGGGGTTCCCCGTGCAGTTGAGGCCTTGGTTGAATCCCTGTCGAAGGCCTCCATGTCGGGGGACTGGGGTGAGCTGTCCATGCGGCTGGCCACCAGCGCGTTGTGGTACTGCTGCCGGGTCACCTGGGCACACAGACGTGCACCCAGCTCAGTGGGCACCCAGCCCCACCAGGACCTCTCGGAGACTTGGTGGCTCCAAACCTCCAGACAGCAGGAGGAAGTGCAGGACTCCTCAGCACCCACTGGGCACCCACCAGGTTCCTGGGGCTCAGAGGGGCAAGAGGGCACCTGGACAGGGGTGGCCAGGGTGGGACAGTCCCTGCCAGCCCTGCCCATACCTTGACGAACTGCACGTCGCAGAGGATGTGCACGGAGTAGTCGGGCGTGTAGATGTTGTTGCTGCTGCTGTGGAGCTGCGTGCTGCTGCCTCCATAGTCCTCCCGGTTGGGGGACTCGGAGCGGTTGAGGCCACTGCAGCGCGACGGTGACCTGTTCACTGCAGGAGGGGACAGCAGAGAGGCAAACACTCACTCTGGCTCGTGGTGCTGCTTGGCTTCCCAGTGCCGGTGTAGGGCCCAGGTGGACCAGTCACCTCCAGTGGCTATTCCCCAGGACACGGGGCTGGCAGCTCCGCAGCCTGTCCTCCTCGGTGCACGCTGGTGTGCGGGCTGTGCCACGCCAGCCCCTCACAAACCAAAGGGACTGGGCAGGACTCTGAGCCGGTGCCAGCAGCTGGGGTAAGGGCAGCTGCCTGCCTGTCACGGACGGCTCTCTGCGCCGCATTTGGCACAGCTTCTCCTGGTTGCAGCCAGCAGCCTGGGAGTATTTGCTTAACCTGCCTCAAGGGCATGCTCCTGTTCACCCCGACTATGACAGACCAGGAGGAGAGGCTGCCATGGCAAGCTGGCCTGTCATTCACATTGACTGATGGCCTCTGACACACGGTGTGGCCTCTCACATACAGCATGTGGATTTTGTCTAGTCAGTGATTTATAAGTGAACAAAGGCAGCTTGTTCCTTGAATAGGTGACATGGTGCTGACTTTGCTTTGCTGCTAAAATGCCTTTTTATTACTCAGATCACCAGGAAGCAAAGGGGGTGGGGCAGCAGGCATGCAGGGCTGCAGGTCACTGTCACCAAAAGCAGCAAGCCAAAACCCCAAGTGCTAAGTGCAGGAAGTTACAGGAAGCGCACACCAAAGAAAGCCCAAGCTGCCCATGGCTCCCCCTTGTCCCCATCCCATTTTTCCAGGGATTTGCACCATACCAGGGAGGCTGTGGCAGGACTGCTGTCCCCAGTCTGCCACCAATGCTCCAACCAGTGAGGGGCTGCCCAGGGGCACCGTGGGTACTGCCCAGCATGCAGGGTGGAGGGGGCTTGGGGCTCTGTGGACAGGGTGCTGGAAAGAGCCTGTCACATGCAGAGGTCCCTGGCCAAAGCCATGCCCTGTTACCTGGAGAGCCAGCCAGGGAGTCCCCTCTGCTGAAGGCGAAAGTACGGGACACTGAGACAGGCACTGCAGAGAGAGGGAGGGAGAAGGAAGGAGGGGACCCAGGGGAAAGGTGAGGGATGAAGGTGAGGGTGGGATACAGACCAAGAGGAAGAGTAAGAAAAAGAATCAAGTGCCAGCAATCCTGGGCTGAGCTCCCATTGCTGTCTGCAGCATCCCTTCCCACCCCTTTTACACCCTCCTGCTTCTGCTCTGGTGAGAGAGGTGCTCGTCAGTCCTGGGGACAGGGCCACCAGCAGGAACACAGACTCGAAAACTGTAAATCAGCAGGTTGCTCTGTGATGAGGTACAGGGAGGTGAGGCTGGCAGGGGGATTTGCTCCTGCCAGGCCTGTCTGCAGAGCCACACAGCTTCCTAGAGCCCTGGCATGGGTAGAAAGCATCTTTCCCCTGTGGGTTAAGTGCTGGCACTTGGATCAGCCCTTTATCAGCCATGGCCAGAATAGTGGACTTTGTGGTCAGCTTATGCCACCTGGGAAATGGATGAAAGCTAAATCCCTGCACTTGGAATTAGGGATGCTTCTGTGTGTGCAGGCACATGGCAGAGAAAGAATATGCTCTGCAAAAGTCGCTGCTCAGCCCCACAGCTGCAGGCAGGGGCTGACAGAAGCTCTTCAGGGTGATACAAAGCAAAGGGATTCATGTCAGGCTGCCTGCAGCTCCTTGCAAGGTCCTGGGTCTCAATAGCCTTCAGGTGATGCCAAGAAGAGCTACCCACTGGGGGCTGATCCTTGCAAGAACTGCAAGAAACAGGACTCTGCATCTGGGGCTACCTGAGCCATTGCCACAGAGAAGGTAAATCATAGACACTCACTTTCCATGTTTTATTGCCATGGGTTACAGCAGCAGTGACAATTTCTAGGACAGGCCATTCCCCTCCTGGTGATTGCTGCCCTCCACAGCGTTCCTGGGCCATGCCACAGGGGTTGGGGTAGCACAGAGAGACCAACACACAGGGTGAGTGATGCACTCCTTAACACTCGTCAGCCTCTGCTTTCACCACTGCCATTGCCCACCTTGGGAGCAGTGGGAAATGTGAGCCTGCTGGCTGCCAGCCCCTTCCTCTAGCCATTGCCATGATTCCTCCAGCTGCCAGCCCTCCTGCCTGAGGTGCCCTGCCCTACATCCAACCACTGTGCCCGCAGCACAACTGCAACACTCTAGGAACTATCTGCTGCCTATGTGATTAATGTTTTAAAATTGCTTCAAATGTAAAACCCCCAGGGAATTTGCCCTGCAGTCCCCTTTTCTTATCTCCCTGCTGCTCCCCCAGGAATTAATGTTCTGTGTTCTCTCCTGAATCAAAACCTTCTGCAAATAAAAAAGACATCAGCACAAAGCACTGCCCGGAATGACCTTGTCCTGATGGGAGCAAAGGATGAGTTGATAACCAGTAGCACTGACCCCGTGCTCCCACTGCCTGACCCTCCCACAGCGTTTGTCACCACACAGCACCAATGCCAAAGATTAGCTGATGATAAAGCAGTTGCATAACAACAGTTAATTAATAACAAATTGTTAGATGTTCTAGGTTGATGTCTGAATTCTCAGCTGTGATACTCTACTCACACTCATTTCTTCTGGGCTTTCATTCAAGGAGGAAAGGGGATGCCAGCCTCCACCACGAGGGAGATGCCCTGTCACCTCTGCCTCCTAGCCTGCTGGCCAGGGGTGTGACACAGGTCTGTCCCACTGCAGGCAGGAATGGCTGCATGGCAGGAAACACCTCGGGACAGTGTCATGCGTGAGCACTGGGAGCAGGGGAGCCCTGAGCAGCAGTGTCCCAGCAGGCGGCACTGCAGACATGCATGCCTGCTCTGACACAGCTCCCTTCTGCCCTGCCTGAGCCCCAGTGGGCCCGTGAGGATACACCTAGGATACAGGACACTGGGCCATCCAGCAGCACCCTGACAGAAACTGGCCACTTCACTGATTTCGTCTGGCTAAACCGACTGCACTGTGGGCACACAGCAAGGCAGGACTGCACACTGAGGGTTCACCCATCAGGCCACGAGCCAGCTTTTTGCACAGAGGCAGAGAAAGCAGCAGGAAATAGGTGAACCCTAGAGCTGCAGAAAGTCTGGGACCCACCAGAATGAGCCACCTGCCCCAAGAGACTCCCCCTGTTCTCTTGATGACATTCCTCCTTACGTCTCCCTAAAGACTGAATTTAGTAGGTCCCTGTTTTGATTAGGCAGGCAGAGCATCTCAGCTTACCATCAGGACTGCAGATGTGACAATATCTGCAATATCTGGGGTTTGGATACGGGATGTGACAGACTGGGATTGGGCAGCACCTCGACCTGGTCCTGAGCCACCAGGGACTAAACATTTGCAGGTGTTATAGCAAAGAAGGGGATACCTCTCAGTCTCCCTTAATCAGAACCCTCGCTTAACTCCTGCAAGCAGGGGTTCTGCTTCTTAACCCATCAGCTCTGCAGGAAGAGAATTTATTTCTATGTTAAATGGAATAAATAAAAAATATTTATTCCCTGCACTCTGCTGGCAAGGAATTTATTTGCACTGGGGTATCTACTTAGCTAATTTCCCACCATCATGTGCAAATAGCTCACAGGTAAATCAACCCATCTCTACAATTCTTAAGCAGCCCAATGTAGGGCTCATGTTCAGGTTGTGCCCTGAGCCTCAGGAAGGCAAATGGGTCTAAAGGTGTTATGCTGAGACCTAGAATGAGCATAACACTCACGTGTGGGCAATGCTCCTTGCAGCACCAGTCATGCAGGGACCCACCAGTAGAGACTCGGCACATGGCAGAAACTTCAAAAGGACATCAAAGGGACATCAAAGGGACCTCCAAATCACTCTGTGGTGACTTTTCTGCATCCACCCCTCAGCAAGTTGTTTCTCTGTCTACCTCAGCATGGAGTCTGAGCTGTTTTGCATGGGGAGAAAAGCCATCTCTCCTCCAGCCAGCCAGTGCTGCAGAAAGGTTTTAGGGCCTCAGCCTGTCCCAAAATACTTACATAGGAAGGAGGATCCTGCCAGGCTTCCCATTTTTCGCACATCGTTTTCTGAAACAACAGTTGGAGGTGTGGGAATAGCAGAGGAAGGGGTCCTGCTTGCCCCATGCCCCAAAGGCCCCATGCCCCAAAGCAGAGCTACCCCACCCCATGGCCATCCCCTTCTCCTGGCACCAGCTGGTGTAGCCTCCATGGATGCTGCTGAAGCAAAGGCAGTGCCAGAGGGAGCCCACGGAGGCCTCACCTGAGGAGACAACAGCCATGATGGCAGGGACACCATAGTAGGTGAACGCCCCATTCTCAAACCGCAGTCCTTCCTTGCCGACCTCCACCTGCACTTTCCCCTGGAAGGAGGAGAAAAACCCTCTCAGACAGGCATCCCATGCTCCTGACCCACCCAGGGCTGCAGGGACCCCTCCTATCCCATGCAAGAGGATGGGCATCTTTGCTGACAGAAGCCACCTAGAACGAGGTGGCAGGGAGCAAACAGGGCCATGCCCTTCCACCCTCTGCTTGCTGCTGCCCCAGGCACCTGCAGGATGAGGACAAAGTAGTCGACAGGGCGGTTGCGCTGGTAGAGGTAATGCTCTGCTGCCTTCTTGTTCTTTCGGTCATACTTGAGCTCCTGGATGACATTGGGGTGTTTCAAGAGCCGCAGCAGGATCTTCTCAGAGAGGTAGGGAGACTTGAAAGGCTCCACTTCTACAGGAGAGGCAACACACAGGTGCTGTGCTCAGCAGGTCTGGGACTGCAGGGAACCCCTCATCCCCTGAGCTGCACAGCCCTGCTGCTGCAGCCTAAGCACCCAGTGCCAAGAGGGGAGCCACATGCAGACCTGCACTGGTAAGGCAGTGGAATGCCCAGGTTGTAGGTCCAGGAAATTGCTCAGTGCGGGGGAGCCCAACCCAAGAATGGCTTAGGGATGCCCTGTGCGGCTGGTGCTGCAGAGCTTGCACAAGGGCAAGTGTACCTGTTGCCATGAACCGATGGGTAGCCAGGAGGAGCTGAGGGGAGATCTTCACCTTCATCTCACTCTCTGAGAGCCTGAAGATGGAGAAATCCTGGGGCTTGCGTCCCCGGTGAGGAACCCGCTCCTTCTTCCGATTGTCAGCTGCAGGCAGAGCACAGCAGTCACTCTCCTGCAGGAGCCACAGAGCCGCTGCAGCTGCAGGGCCCCATGTCCCATGCACACGTATGGACAGGCATGTCTTGCTGCACCCTATGGCAGGGCTGCTGTGGAGCAGCAGATGGAGCAGTGGGGTGCATAAAACCTGCTGTGCATCCAGCCTTGGGAGCAGCTCCCGGGACAGGAAGCATGATGGTGAAACTCACACTTACTCCTCAGGAGCAAGCCCTGGGTTGTCCAGGCTGGATGCATCACCCGGAGTTGCAAATGAGCTTAGGAACCACCCATTTCATGCCCAGCATAGATGCTCCTAGATCAGATCCTGCCCAGCCACCCACTGCTGATGCTGGTACTTCTCTATCTTGAGCATTCAGAACTTCCTGACCAGCACTTCTCCATCATTCTTGAATTTCCCATCATGACAGCAAATTAGTCTGGGGAGACACGATTTGCTCTGGCCTGTTTCCTACCCACATGTCTGTCTGTCTGTCTGTCTGTCTGTGCAGGCTCCCACCCTGGCTTCTGCAACCACAGTAGCTGCTCTGGGACACTAACTGTACAGATCTGTCTCATCCAGGATCTCGGACTTGATGATCTCCTCAATGACATCTTCCAGGGTGACAATGCCCATCACCTCGTAGAACGGGTCTCCTTCCCCTTCATTGTTCACCCGCTGCACGATGGCCAGGTGGGACTTTCCTGCAGGGGAAAAGCAGAGTGGCAGTGAGACACCTGCCCCAGTGATCCTGAGAGGAGTCCCCAGTGTGGTGAGCAGGCAGGTGGGCAGGTTCTGGTGGGAGGCACAGATCACAGCAGACACTGTCACTCAAACCCATCCTACCTGTGCTAGCCTAAGAAGGGCTGGACATGCAGATCAGCCTAACAGGGCAGCTGCTGTCCAGACTGATTTATAGATGTAGGCCCTTTTTTGGGGCCACCTTCTCTCTTTACCCAAGCCTTGAGTCAATCTGTTCAGCTCTTTGAAAGCCTCCTGTGCAGGAATGAAGTGTACATCACACTAGCTCTTCTTTACCCTCAGCTTCATTGACATGCAATAACTCCTAAGAGAGCAATGAGACAATGTTCTCCAACATAGAAATGTGAATGTGTCCTTAGCTCTACTGATTTCCCATATCCTCCTGGTGCTTTCTTATTCTGTTGCTAATTATCTTTCCTATTAAATTGCCAGGAACAGCTCCCCCTCAGCTTTCTATCCATCATTGTCTAGACCCATCCTAAGGCTTTTCTTAAAATACGGGCCAAGCCTCCATCTCCTTGAAACAGCAGCTGGTTTTTATGCAGAAACACGTATGTTTGTTTGCAGCTTTCAGCCCAGCTCCTGCAGAACTCTTGGGTGAACCATCTGGATATAGACACTGAACACTTTTCAACCCATAAGGTTTCACCTGAAATTCTTCTCCAAGCCCTGCCCTTGACAGCATCTTCTCTATGTTACCTTAAACAAGCAGAGTGAGACCAGGACCTTCAGCTGCAATGATGCTGACTCCTGCTTGGAAGTTCCAGTGTTCCTGGATCACAGCTTCAGCTTCCTCACTTGTCCCTTGTAAGCTGGCAGCTCTGCTGACACATCCTCAAGTTTCTTGGCATACTCACATCTTGAGTTTTTTGGCATACTTGAAACATTTCTATTTGTTTTTGCATGTCCAGCTCTCTGTAAGATGTTTTGACTTTTTCAACGTCTCCCTTCCTTTACTGGCTGCTCTGATTTATGGTCCTGCTCAGCATCTTGATCAGAACCCAACTTCCAAGCCACAGACAACTTCTGGGTTTCTAGCTCCAGTGTATTCTTGGACCTGCCAATGAACAGCACTGGGTTTCTTGTGGCTCTGTGCACACAGATTCTGGACCCCTAGTTTTACTGAAAAGCACCCTCATTGGCACAACAGCCAAAAACTTCTGCTCTCTCTGTTTGCTCTGCATCCCTGAGGTCTCCTGTTGCAATTCCTGCACAAACTCAAAAGTCCTGTGGTGACCTCTGGGAAGCTGCTAACACCTTATTTTCCCCATGGGCTCGGAGCTGAGCTCCTTGAGCAGCAGTGGTCACCCCAAACAGGCAGGTCCCCTCTGCTGTGCAGCTGCCTCTGCATTCTCTTCTCCTATAAACCCATCCCAACAAGCTCTCCTGCTGCTCCCAACAAGGGATGTGAACAAGATGTGACAGGGTGGGTTCCTGCCTGGTGCTCAGCTCCTTCCTTACCCACAGTCCCTCCTGGCTTGTCCCCACAGAGGTGCAGGGACAAGCACACCCAGAGCCTGGCAGTCCCACAAACACGTCTTGCTGGGGATCATGTGACCTTCAAATAACCCTGCCCTGGATCTGAGATGAGCAGACGACATTTCTCAGCTGAAGATCAGCACTATACATTTCTCACAGCAAATCTTGGGCATTTTCCATAGTATAAATTCCCTCCTCCTCATACCAAGCTTTTATTGCAAGATTTCAGAGAGCAGCTCGCTGCCTCCCACGCCTACAGATTTAGAAATGAGAACATAACATTGCAGCAAGTAGCACTGAGATGCACTTTAAAAAACCAAATCAATAGCCCTGGGGCACTGAAAATTCAGCATGTTTTTTTGGACTGGGCTATTTCACTCCTTTCATACATAGGTTTGTACATATTTTCTGTTCAGTGGGTAATAAAGGAACATGGAACTTAAAAAGAAAAAGCAGAGGAGTTGGCTGCAAGACAGCAGCAACAGCTACGTTTCATCTTAGCAAAGTCCAGCTTTTGAAAATGTCTCCTTTGCCAAACTTTGCTCCCAAACACTGGGGCCATCTGGTCTCCTACAAGTCCTCGGGTGAGTGAGGAGAGGGAAAAAGTTATTTCTTTTGGCTGAGAGCTTGTTGTTAATGACATTTACATGCAACCCAAAACCACCAAGCCCTTACAAAAAGCTTAGGTGCTACTTAAAGGCAGTCAGAGAGTGATGGAGGCAATTCTTTTTTTGGCCAAACACCTACACCGACACTGCAATTTACACTAGAAATGTGATTCAAGCTCCGTGTTCACATAGCTGCAAATGAGATTATTTAGAAATAACCCAGCACCATTTGCCTGGGAGGAGACCCATGGTTTCACTGCACTGGGGGCAGAGCCAGTAGGGCTGTTAGAGAGTTCCAGAGTTCTTTATTTTCACAGAAAATAAACACTTGTATTCACACTCCAAACCCCCAGGTTCATGTTTCCGGGCTAATACCCAGGTTAGAAATGGAGCAGGTACCCAACAATGGAAAATTGTTGCAGTTCAGTGTGGCTGCTGCTGCCTATACCAAGAGAGCTGATCCCAGCCCATGCCTGCCATGTCACAAAAAGCCCTGAATGCAGCCAGTCCCGGTCCTTTAAGTGTGCAACCTGTGAGTGCTGCTCGCAGCTGCTCCCCTCTGGGAGAGGGCTGACATGCTCCGATTTCCCACCTGAGGGACATGAGGTCATTTGCAAAGTTGTGCTCCACTCCCTGACCTGACCGGGTCCTGTATCTCCTCCCATCAGCTCTTTAACAGGTCCCATAAATTTTGGTGGAGGGTTTGCAGGTGCCTTGGCTGCATGGTCATGGGCAATTTCCTCCTGGGCAACGCTGCCAAGCTCAGCTCTATCCCTCTGCCCAGCCCTGGGAGCTGCTACACTTGCTCAGGAGGAAAAGAAGTAGCCTTTTGGGCATGTACAAGGGCAGAATCTGGGCAATGAGGTGGAAAGAATGTCTAAGGGAAGGTGGCATAGGGACAGACCTGGGGATGCCAGAGGAGTCACATTTGCCTCTGCAGCCATTATCCAGCAGGTTACCCTCAGTGGGAACACAACAGGGAGGTAAATCATTTAAACAACCCCCCAAATGTGATCTAAAACAGCTTTAAGATCTGTAAAACTGATTCCAAAAACTGTGCTATTGTAACCACTGCTTGATAGCTCAAATGAGATGAATTATAAGGGTGAGCTGCTTCCCCACTAGCAAGCTGTCACATGTGAACTTTACAGGGCTATTGCTGATGCAGGAAAGCACAGTGAAACACTTGAGAATCAAAGCCTTGGTTTGGCAAAGGCTAGAACAAATGGGCAATTAACTTTTCTTGTTCGAGCAGCCCTGCCGGCCTCCGCAGGACTGCTCTTGCACAGGAAGTCTATAGGTGATTAAGTGTCTGCTCAGCATGGGATACAACTGCACTAAATTCTTTATGAGCTACATGAAATCTGCTCTTTTCAAACAACAGCTTCAGTGGAAAGTTAATGCCTCAAAATGCTAAATTACAGAGCTAATATAAACAGCTGAGAGCTTCCAGATGGAGCAAGCATCTGAACAGATATCCAAAGCTTTTATGCCCATTTTTAAAAGCCTTGCTTTTCATAGACACCTAAAAGACCTTGGGCTCATAGATCCACCTCAAAGCATCTTTCCCAATGAGGGAACGGGGTCTGAACACATGGAAAGACCTTGACTTCTGGGAAAAGAAGTGCTGTTGGGTTCAAATATAGCCCAGACTACTTCTTTAGCATTTTTTTATACACGTACCCTGCCAGAGGAATTTTAAAGGTGCTTTAGCCTTGTCTCTTGTTCCACAGGATGAACATCCTGAGCATGAAATTAGTTTTCATAAATTTTATGGTAAGATCTGAAGCAGTTATTAGGAGATCAAAGGTACAGGCACAAATCTGTGCCTGAACCATTCACAGCTACAAAATGGAAGGTAACTAATAATAATAAAAAAGAGGAATTTTTAAATAAGGTTGATTTGTGAAACAACCATGATGTAACTGAAATCTATTTTCTGTGTGCTTTTCTTCAGAGCTCTTCTCAGGGGCTGCCAGCATCTCTGTGCCCTCTTGCTGACCTGCATCTGAAGAAAGTGGGGATCCTGATCTGAACACCTTGAACTGGAAATGTGAGCGTGATCCTGTGTTACCACAACTCTGCACCATGGGTGAAAGCACACATTGTGTCTAGAGGAAATGCATATCTAAGCAGGGGGGAAATAACCAAGAGGACTGCAGGGTCACCCAGCTCCAGGTCAGGAATAAGAGCCATTTAAAGGAAAAACTGTAAATCCTAACCTAACCCAGACCTTTCTCAGAGACAAAAACTTCACCTGCTTACATCTGTCTGTAGCCTTTCTCATATTCTCTTTTAATGCTTTTCCTAATCTTAAGGAAAACTGAAAGAATATGGGATATTTGGAATAGCTGATCTACCACCACTGCAGATCAGGAGGGTAGGAAGATTAGAGGGGACACAGAACCTCATCTTCCATCTGTTGTGCAACAGGATCCTGACCTCCTGGGTACCCAGCAGCTGAGTGTGATGGTGCCTTTGACAGCTATGAAGAGGGAAGTGGGTGCCAGGGTGCCCTGTGCCCAAGGACTTGGCTCCCTTCTTGCTCTGTTGAATGGCTTCCCAGAGCAGGCCTGGTCCTGGGATTATTGGGATGGGGTAGAGCAGCCCTGGGTTTACACAGTAAGATATAGCAGAGTTTAAGCAGGAAAAGAACTAAAATGCTTCAGGCAGAATTGCAGTATGAGACACTGAGACAATTTTTCGTCTGTCAGCAGCTCACTTGCTCTCATTCCAGGGGACAGGTGATAGTTCCTGGGTAAAACTGGCTCCTTAACCCAATATAACTGCCTTGGGAGGTCGTTGCTTCAGCTCATCAAGGTGGCCAGCAGAGTGACTATAGCACTTGCAGAAATCTCTTGAAGGCCGAGTTAAATTTGAAGCAACACTGTGTGCTTACAATGCCTGCAGGATCAGAAAGATGGTACAAAAAGCATCTGAAATGGTATTGACCCCCATTTCTGGCAAATGTAAGCACCTTCTCCAGCTACATTCAATTTGCAGAAGTCTAATACAGGCTGTGGAACACTTTGAAATGTAAAGACAGACCCTAGGGCAGAGCTATCCTCCACAGGCTGTTTTCCCCGCTAAGCCTGAAAGTTCAGGGTTTGGAGAATTTATTTTTAGTAACTCTTAAAAGATGCCAAGCCACAGAAGGCTAATTTGAGTTGCAGCTCAGCCTCTGCCCTTCTGTAGGAAAATGAACATTAAGAGCAAATTCTTACTGCTCCTCTGACAGAGGAAAGTTACTTGCTGAAAGGTGCCAGTGCTGTATATAGACCCCTCCAGGAAGTCAGTCAACAAAACCCATAAATAACTTGAGGAAGGGACAAGACTATGACTTCCCAGAGGCAGTACAAAACAAGGAGGTGCTCTTCTGTCAGGAGTTATATCACTGGACTTGGAGCTGCAACATGCATTGCTTGGTTATCTTCAAGAAAGGAGGAAAAACAGATTGTCTCACCCACAACATTTCACACTGAATAAATGCATAAACCCTTCCTCATAGTTCCACATTCCCTAGGTAAAGTTTATCCTACAGAAAGCTCATCTGCCTCCCAACATAGCTTTAGCTTGCTAAATATGGTGCAATCATTTTTTTGGTGTATTAGGTATTTTCTCCTGGGGGCCCAGAATAAAGCCAGGTACTCCAAGGTGTACCAATATAAATTGCCAAGAGATTGTCTCCCAATTTTTTCACTCCTTTGGTATTTTCATCTTCTTTCACCAGGCTGCAGGTGGCAAAATTACTGTACTGGTATGTATTTTTTTTATTTCTAGTGAAGAGGGGACACATTTTTTTGTAGGGTCTTTCACTTAGCACTTCTCAGTTAATGCTGCACAACTGTGTGTGCCTTCTATAAAAGACTGTGTCTAGTTTCCCTGAAAAGATGGCAAATTGGGTGACTAGCCCTCATTATTTCTGTTTGCTAAATTTTGCTGAGAAGATGAAGTCAAAACCATATTGCAGCACAAGTATTTCCTTTCCTCAGCTGAACCTGTCTCATGCTGCTGTAATGTTGTTTTTCTATGTGGTTCTTGGAGCTGCCCTCCTCATTTGGGCTGTGGGTTGGACTCTACACTATTCCCTTGCAGGCCAGGTGGCCTCTCTGGTCTTCTCTGGGCTTTTCCCAGTTCCCATCGGGACGCCCAGTTTAACCACCCCTCTGCAGGAATCAGTACTGAAAGAGAAATCAAACAATGGCCACAGCAGCAGGGCTGTGAAAAGGCAGAGCTGAAGAGTTTGCCCAGTTCTGCTGTGATGGAGCAGGGGCCAGGTTTTGTTAACCAGGAGCTCACAGCTGCTCTTGGGCACCATAACCCAACGCTGGGCCAGTGGCTCCCTAGGTGCTACTGAGTGTATGCTACTATTTGATACAGTTTAAACATTAAATTAAATGGAAAGCTGATGCTACAGCTCTGTGGAAGGTAATCCCTTCTCCACAAGGTCCTGCTGCGGGAGAGGCAGTTTGTGACACATCTGTGGATTAAAATCGAGGCAAACACCAATGCATCTTAATGGAACTGCACTCAGACGAGGTTAGTGTGAGCACACCTAGAAACAAATGAAGGAAAGCTTCCCCTCAAACCCTGCTATAGAAGACCAAAGAGGAGAAAAGGCTGGTTATCTTCATAGCTGGGACAGAACAGCAAGAGAAAATAAATGCCTCAGGTAAACAAGGAGAACAGTGAGATATCGGTGAGTAGGAGACAGAAAATGAAAGTGTTGTTGGAGGTGTGAGCAAGTCTCAATGTGCTGTATTTAATAATCCCTTGACATTTTCAGTAAGAAAGAACAAATGTTTGTGTACTGTGGCAAGGAGCTCTGGCAGTGAAATTGTGTTACTTATACATTATGCAAAAAAATTACATTATGGGTATAGTGAATGTGGCAGAACATTAATCATTAGTGAAACAGTGTACAGAAGTACACATTGCTATCCAGGAAAGAAGGATATAAAATGTTATAGGTATTTTGTATAAACATTATAATAACAAAAATAAATTAAAGACACAAAAATTGTTTGAGTTAATCATGAGAAAAGGAAAGAAAAGCTGGCTTTTCTAACAGCTTGTGAGGGACATAAGGACCTGGAGGTGGTTATTAATGCCCATCCTTACCAGAGACTTCAATTTCCTAGAAAGAGGCTGGGCTTAATCAGTGGGAGCATTTGCTGTCCTGCAGGCACCTTGGATGTGTGAAGTGATGAATGCCTTCATTAAACACTCGCTGAGCCAACAAGCAATCAGCCTACTTTCTAATTAGTGAAGGTGTCTCAGAAGACCTGGCCATGGAAAGCAACCTTGATTGGATCAAACAAGATACTTCACCATAATTCAAACGGACACAGAAAAGGAGACAGTGATAAAGACTCTTCATTACAAACGGGGAATCTTTATTTTAGAAATTAAATAGTCAAGTGAACAGGGCTGATGCAGCAGTGGATGGGGCTGGAGGCAGTGGGGAGCTAACATCTGTCACAGTGTGGGAGCCAGCACAAGAACCTGTACTAGGAACTGGAAAAATAGAGTTTAGGAAGGTTCAGGGCTGGGCTGGGGGGTAATTCTTTACAAATTCAGGGTGCTGGGGGTGATCAAATAGGGGAAAGATGAATCAGAAGAAAGCATCAATTCTTGGGAAGAAGAACATTTGGGGGAAGAAATGGAATTGCTAAACACCGTGCGAGTTAGATACGAACACCAAAAGCAAGGCTTTTCATCCATGTAGGTTAGAAAAGACAAGGAGAAGTGAGGTGGGAACAGAAAAAGGGTTGAGAGCTCTAAATAGGGACTGCAGCAAAACACTCCAGAAGGCCACAATGGCAGACAGATATAAAGAAGAAAGAACCTGAAGTGTTATGCCAAGAGTTTAACAGAGCAAAGTTAAAGAAGGATGGATAATCTTCATCTGAGATGAAGAGCAGCATATGAAAGGGCAGGGCAGGTAGCAAGGTTTGCTAGCATACCTGTGAGCCCAGGGAGCAGCACACACCAAACAGTTCTGTTTAAGGAGGGCAGAGAGGACAGCAAGCAAAGGGCACAGAACGAAGCAACCACAAGCCCATTTTTTTAGCTCTATTGATCCATAGGGTTCCAGGCTCTAGAAGGAATTTGGAAGGGAAAGTATATCAAAGTAAATCAGATAAATTGCAGGGGATCCTGACCAAGGGAGAGGGTGCCAAAATCATCTGACATCTCTAGGCAAGAGAGGGGTAGAAGAGACCTCAGGTGAACTTCAGCGCTGTTGCAGGAAAACACAGGCCGGAACTGTGAAGCACGTAAGGAACTGAGATGACAAGAGACAACTGGCACGGGGGGAAGGAGGTGGGCATGAATTATTGCAGCTCACCAAGGCTGAGCCCAGAGAACAACCTCAATGCTCTTGCTAACAGCCTTGTATAAAACCCAGGAATTTTCTGATCTTTTCCATTGGGAATCTCCAGTTCTGCTGAGAGGCAGAGAGGGCAGGTGGTGGCACACAGAACTCCTCTGCCTGCGATCCTGAGCGGCAGTGGGAACACAGCCAAACATCTCCGGAGAAGATGCTGACCTGCATGGATCTGATGAGCACATTGCTGGCACACTGAGAAATGTCCTGTCCTCTCCTCCTCCCACCTCTAAAAACGAGCAGGAGATGACTCACAGAGAGGCTTTCTCTGTATCTGGAGTGGACCAGGTTGGTCTTTCTCACATGACCAGCTCTGCCTGCGGCACAGCGGCGCCAGGCAGCCCAGGAGCCAAGCGCTGCCCTCGCACGTTACATAATGCAGCGTGTCACTGCTGCAGACGTTTCTTAGACTCACTCACCACAGTATGACGTAGTGAGTAACACGCGGCAAAACACAATTCCCAGTGGGAGGGAAAAACACATGCTGTGCGTATTCTCAAGGTATGGTTAATGAAATACAGCTCTCAGCATCTCTCAGGCTGCTGGCAGCTGCTGCATTATGAATGCTGTCACAGCTGCAAAAGAAGTACAGCGCTTTCTAAGGGTTTAATCTTTTCTTCTTCCTTTAAACCACTTGCATAGAAATACTTTATAGACCTCCTTCTCACTGCTAAGCTGAAAATGTGAAAGCTGAGTAATGAGAAGCGATTTCCTGTCATAAACTCCTTTGCACAGAACAGAGCAGCGAACGCTGTCTGGGCAATGGTGCAAGGCAGGTACCGTGCCCGTGCTGCCAGGCCACTGCAAACACATCAGCCCCTGCGGGACAGGCTCACCTGCCAAGCCAGCAACCTCTGAGGCCAAAGGCTCTTACAGCCTTCATAACATCACAGGTACATCAAGGACTGCTGGCCCTCAATCCACCCGGGGATGTTCCACCAGGTGACACCAGGGTCATCGACACACCAGCACATGCAGGGACCAATTCCCCCCAGCATCCCTGGTACCTGCCACATCCTGCCAGGAGGCCATGCAGGGCTACCCGCAGAGGCTGCTGACCTGGAAATCATTGGGGGCACAAAGGGGTGCAGGGGAAGCCCGGGGGGCACGGGGAGGGCTGCCCGGCGACCTCACCCTTCTTGAACTCCTCAAGCAGCGTGTCGAGGCGCGTGTCATTAAAGACGCAATGGAGCGGGCGGCGGTAGAAGCGGGTGACAGTCTGCAGGGGAGTGCAGTCATCGGGGTCGACAAAGGCCAGGTCTTTGACAAAGAGCAGGTCGACAATGTTGTCGCGCCGGTCACCCTCATAGACGGGGATGCGGGTGTAGCCAGACCGGAGGATCTCAGAGACGGTGGCGAAGTCCAGCACGGCATCGGCCCGGAGCATGAAGCAGTCGGCCAGCGGTGTCAGCACATCCTCCACCACCTTGGTGCGTAGCTCCAGCGCGCCCTGCACCATGGCCAGCTCCTCCCGCACCAGGTCGCCGTGGGGGCCAGCGGCGCGCAGGGTCTCCAGCAGCCGCTCCCTCGTAGAGAAGACGCTGAGCTCCTGCCGCAGCGCCCAGTCCAGCAACCGGCTGAGCGGGTAGCAGAGGGGGAAGGCGGCCAGCATCAGCAGCCGGGTGAGGCAGAGCGTGCGGGAGGCGATGGCCAGCCCGTGCCGCGAGCACACCGAGTAGGGCAGCACCTCACCGCCCAGGAAGACGGCGGCGGTGCACAGCAGCACCGGCAGCCAGGGCGCTCCCCGTGGCCCGCCGGCCGCCGCCGCCGGCCCGCCGCCGGGCAGCGAGGCGCAGAGCCAGCCGGCCAGGGCCGCGTTGGCCCCCGCCTGCCCCAGCAGAAGCGTGCACAGCAGGTAGGTGCCGCCGCCGCCGCGCACCGCCTGCACCCGCCGCGCCTGCTCCCGCTCGGCGGCCGAGCCGCTGTTGCGCAGGACGCGGAGCTCCAGCGGGTCCAGCGAGAGCAGCGAGAGGCGCAGCCCGCTGAACAGCGCCGAGAGCCCCAGCAGCAGCAGGGCGCCCAGCGCCCGCAGCCAGCCCGCCTCGGGCAGCGGCAGCAGCCAAGTGCCCAGCGGCGGGGCCGCCGGCCGCACCCGCAGCAAGAAGCCGCCCGCCGCGCCGTGGTGCGCCCAGGCCCGCCCGTCCCAGGCGCACAGCGAGAAGAGCCGCCCGCCCGGCGCCGCCGCCGCCTCGCCCTTGCGCGGCTCCCGCACCCGCACCTCGGCCAGCGCCGAGCCCGCCGCGCCGCCCGAGCGCAGCGGCCCCACCACCTCCACGTCCGAGGCCCAGGCGCTGCGCTCCCGGCACCGCTCCGCCGGGCCCCGCGTCACCGTGCTCCCCGCCGCCGCCTCTTCGATGAAGACCAGCCGCGGCTCCCGCTCCCCCGCCGGCCCGCGGCTGCCGTTGCCCTCGGGCGGCGGCTGGAAGTAGAGGCGCAGGAGGAAGCGGCTGCCCTCCGCCGCCTGCACCGCGCCGCCCTCCAGCGACACCCGGCCCGGCGTCGTGTCCTCGGGCCGCAGCCCCAGCAGCCAGGCGGCCCCGGCCGGCGGCCGCGGCGACAGCGAGAAGAAGAGCAGCAGCACGGCGCCCCGGCTCCCGCCCCAGCCGCCGCCGCTGCCGCCGCGCCCCGGGCCCGCCGCCATGCCGCTGTGCCGGCACCGCAGCGCCCGCCCGCCGCCCCGGGACTGCAGCGGGGAGCCGGCACGGCACGGCACGGCACGGCACGGCACGGCACGGCACGGCACGGCACGGCACGGCACGGCACGGCACACGTGGGCCGGGGGGCGGGCGGCCGCCGCGCCACGTGCGACCGGGAGCCGGCCTGCGGCGCCCCGGCGGGAGGGGCCGGCGGAGCGGGGCCGCCAACCGGGACGCTACGCGGGGGACCGAGGAGTTGGCCCGCCCGGCCCGCCCGGCCCGTGCCGGAGCATCCCCGCGGCCGGCGGCACCGCGCGCTCTCTCCGCAGCCGGTGAGATGCTGGCGGGTGTAGCCCGGAGCCAGCTGGGGCGATGCGGGGCGGCCCCCAGCCCTGGCAGCCAGAGTGGGCTGCGGGCCCCAGCAGCGAGCTCTGCCCCAGCCGCCCGGGCCGCGCTGGCTCCCGCTCTCATCCCACGTACTCTGCCTGTGGGCTGCGGTGCGGTCAGGGTTTGCCGAGGGGCTGCTGCCAGCAGTCTCTGGAGCTGGGATCTGCATTCAGCCTCCCTCTGTTATTTGTCGAGGCCCTACTCTTCAGCTTTTCAGTTCAAATTAATTTCCCTTCTTCCTTGGGGAGTGGTTTGATTTTTTTGTTTGTTTGGGCTTTTTTTTTTTTTTAACATTAAAAAAAAGTAGTAGTTAAATTTGCAGTCTTTCTAGGAAACAAATGTGCTACACTATAACTACATTTATTCTCATGTCTAGACCTGATGGGGAATGTTGCTAGGGTTTATCAGGTTCAGAAGTATGCGCTCAAGAATGCACTTAGAGACTCTTTAAACTTTTGTGTCTTCCCTGGACCAGCATTCACGACAGACTTAAACGAGACTGGGGAACTGGAAAGCAGTTGACTGAGCAACAGGCTCAGTAGTGGCAAAACAAGAAGCTAGAAAATATCACGAAGGCAAAGGAAGTGCCCGAAAAATTCTGATTATTCACTCATTATTGCTCGCATGAAAATAGGTCACTTTCTGTGTCAGTATGTCAGCAGGCAGACAGGCACGAAAAGCTACCGGGGGATCTGTGCTCCTTTCTGTGTTATGAGAGACTCTTCTCTCTCTCTCTCTCTCCCCCTCTCTCTCTCCCTCCCTCTGGGAGAGGCAGCTAATTTTTAATTTTTTTTTTTTTTCCCCCAAAGGTGCTAAATTCACTGGGTATTCACAAGGGCTGTGTGCTGCTTCATAACCTCTTACTGATCTTCCAGTTTCTAACTCCCCTTTAGTACCACTGAGGAAATATTACCTGGTGCTCTACCTGAGCGTGATTGATGAAGGAGCCAGCTGATAACCTGCTTGTGCAGACCTTGCCCCAGGTTATGCTGCCTGAGGGACAGATCTCACAAGCTGCCCTAAGCAGTACCCGGAGTGACTCGGGACCAGCACAGCCTTCCTACCTGCAAGGTGGTGGGGATGAGCTCATGGCTGCTCCTTCCTTATTAGGACCTTGGGGGAACTACTGTCTGAGCTCATCCCGTATGTTAGCAATGGCAGGATGTCATCAGCCCTGAATTTCTCGCAGACTTCTTGGTGCTGAGAATATTGTAAATGCGTTCCGGTTTTGTGCATCACTGCCAGAGCGTTTTGTGTTGCTGTTTGGGAGCTGTGTACCCATGCCAGTAGTTACTCGTGTTTACTAACCTGCAAGTTACATTCCTGAAAGGTTTTCTAGTGATAAGTTTCTCAGTATAGGAACTGAAGTCTGTGAATTGCAGACGTGCTTTTTTTAGTTAATTAAGTATTTGGAGAGTATTCTTGTCCATAGTATCCTTGTCACTAGAAATCCCTGGACAGCGGATTGGAAACCACTAGTCTAGCCTGGAACATGTGAGGGAAAAAACATGGCACTGCAGGAGAAGGAACCACAAGGTGGCAATCTCTCGCCGCACTTTTTCTGGCAAAATAAAGCTCTGTCAGAAAAAAAAAATCGCGGTCAGTAACTGTGTAAAGCTGCAGAGGCGATTAGTCACATCTTGTATCTTCCAGAGTCACAGCAACGTTCGTTTTGATGCTGGATTTTCTCTTCCTAACACTTTTCCCTTTAGTAAGAAAATCTCAGTCTTGAGGAGCTGGCACTGTGGGCTACTCTTTGCTGGCTTTTCCATCCTTTGCCCCCAAATAGGCAGCAGATGTTTGTTAGATTGCTAACTACCGGTGCTGCTTTCGTGCCTGCAGGCAGAGCTACTGTGTGCTTGGAGAGTTTCCTCCTGCACTGGAGGCACTGTCTGCTTCAGGGCATTGCTAACCTCATGCTACACTGATGTACAACATAATGGTTGTATCAGCACCCTGCTTCATGTGCTGACATGTCTCAATGGGAGCAAAATCACCTGGATGTTAGGGCTAAGCAGTGACCTGCAGGTTGAGAGTGTATTTGGTATTGAGGGGACTGCAAAGTCATAGTGACAGTGGCTCCACTCAGAAAAAGATGTGGCCAGAGGGTGTAAAATCTCAGGAGAGAAAAAGATGTGGCCAGAGGGTGTAAAATCTCAGGAGAGAAATATGCTCTTTTTTTTTTGTTTAAGGTAGAGACTCTCTAGTCCTGCACTATCAAACACATCTGTTGCTATGAGCTCCATCTCGATCAGGACATAGTTGTGTTCTTGCCAGATGTTAGCTTACATGTGCTACATGTAAAAGTAAACTGGTGTGAAAGCTGTGGTCAGATGTGCTTTCAGTAGGATTTGCCCTGCATAAGTGACGACGTGCGAGCCAGCATCTTGCTGAGAGGATGCACTCCAGAAGTTGCAGGTGTGTGGTTGGAGTGTGTTCAATGAGTCAAGATAGGAAATATCTTCCAAAGCTCCAAATAAGACAAAACAAACTCAGCTTTAGCACATGCTCAATTGATTGAGTCTTTGGCAAAATATGACATAAATTTGCAATGTTCTCACTGAGGCCTGTCCTGGCTGTATCCTGCCTGGTGAGTCCTTCAGCAAGCACGGCATAGCTGTCCTTCTCTTATGCTGAACCCTAGGAATGGCAACCTGATTCCCACTCACCAGCACTGCTCGGGTTCTGCTTTGCACTATGTCTGCCACCACAGAGATCCCTCTGCAGCTTGTGTCACAGGCTGCAATATCCACAAACCTGCCAGTGGTGACTTCTCTAGTCACCGCCGTCCTCTTCCAGCTCTGGCTGTCCAGGTCCAGACAGGACCTGGAGGCAGTGGGAACCATAGACACGGGGAGTTTCCTAAATTCTCTTTACATCACCTTGACTTTAAGGCCTGAAATCGGAGTCCTTGAGGCTGTGGGTTGCAGTTCACTTCCTTCCTGGTTGATGGGAGCCCAGGGGCTCTGCCGTCCGCTGGTCCTTTAGAAAAGGGCCAGGAGCCACCAGGGACTCCTAGTGGGGATAGAAATGTTAGCAATCCAAATCATGATGGGAAACAGAAGGAGTAAAAAGAAATACAGATTTTTATTTTTTTTTTCCTCCCCAGAAAGTGGGAGGAAATCTAGCAAGGACAAGGCTGTCTTCTCCTGGAACATATGTGCAATCTGATTGTCACTAATGCTCTGTAGCCAGCTTAGAGAAGATACTTTCCCGAACTAAGTGAAATAAGCACTGTGATGTGGGATATATGATAACTTCAGAAGGAGAAGGAATAAGACCTCAGGCAAGAGAGCTTCAAACAGTATCTTTTTTTTCTCTCCCTTTTTTCCATCTCTAAATCTGTGGTGTCCAATTAACCCTCTTTCTCTATCCTGGCCACGATGGCTGCAGCTTTGCAAGGCTTTACCCAGCCTTCTGGATAATGATGTGTTAAGCACTTGGTCTGTGATAACCAGCTTTCTCCTGAAATGATACCAAAAGTCTGCTGTTTTGATTTAAACTGTTTTCCAAGCATTTCAGTTAATAACAAAAGACAGTCCATTCCAAGAGAATCTAGCTTGAGGAAGCCATGAAATTTAACTCATTTTTGCAACTTAAATATATAATCACTGACATATGGTAATAGTAAATACAGGGGGAAATGTCATTGTTTCAGTCAAATTTCTGCATTCAGTCAAAACCTAATAGTTGTAACATCAAACTGTATTTTCCATTGAACAGGAAATAAAGCATCATTTTTTCAAAGAAAATAGACATGCAATTGCATGCCTATTACATTGCTTATATAGCTTTATTTTTAGCTTTCTCCGTTGTTGCTGTTCTAAAGGACTAACAGAAGGGAAACTGTGGAGGGAGAAGATATAACACCCAGTTGCCCATGGTAGAAAGGACAGAGATGTCTGTGCTATGAATAAATGCACTTTCCCTATGTTTTTTTCCAGGCAATAAGCTTCTGTGCCTGGGTTAGGGACTCTGCACCTCACCCTCACTTCTGCTGACTTGCCAGCCCTTAAGCAATGCGGAGGTGAGGGTGAGTTCCTGTAAGAGCTCTGGGATTTACGCAGAAAAAAGAGTATTGAAAGCAAAGAATATTGCTTTTTCTGGATTTATTTGGGAGCTTTTTTTGGGTGCTGGAAGCAGAGTATTTAGTTTAAAGTCTATCTGGCATCAGCCCATCTCCTCCTCCCTCCATGAGAACAGGTCGCTGATGTACTGCTGGTCTTTCCCCCTCATACAGTGGTGCTCTCTTCTGAGTTTCTGAATTTTGTGGTTCCTTATGGGCATTTAACTTTATTCCTACTTCATCTGTTTGTCTGGTTTTCAGGCATGACCCATAGTTTTCTCCTCTTGCTGTCTAGGCATGAGTTTCATGTGTTGCTTCTGATTTCTCTAATGCACACCAACAGTTAGCAGCTTTGACACAGCTGATTTGTCCTGTCTTTGTAGCAGGGCCGTGCTCAGATGTCTGGATAGAACTGGTGACAGAGAGCTTATTTGCCCTATGCAAATAAATACAGAGGACAGGGGTTTACAATTTTATCATTACCTGAAATATTTTAGTTCTTTTCTGTCTCTCTCACCCCAGCAGCATCTCTGATTTGAGAGCATTTTGGCTGCTTTTTCTTCCCCTGAGCTCCATCTCCTCGTTGATTTCTGCACACAGTTCCTTCCTCTTTTTCGTAATTGACTGGTTTGCTCCTCCAGTCTTGCACTTCATTCATCTTCTTACTTCCCCTCTCTGATCTAATTCTCATGTCCACTTCCTCCATTTTTGCTGCTGGAATGTAAAGCATCCCTCCAGAAAAATAGAAGATCTCTGTCAACTTTTACCATCCCCCGCTTACTCCCTCTTCCTTCACCTCTATCATCTCCCCCAGATGGTGGGACAAATACTCGCCTGCATTCATTCTCAGGCTTGTAAAATTGGCATATTCACTTCTCTTTCTTTTTCATGTGATGATGTGAAACAGGGATAATTCTACACATTTTTCTGCTGCTCAGGGCTGGGCTCAATTTGAGGAAAAAGGTTTCTGAGGCTATTGTGGTCTTCAGAGCACTGCAGAGCTCCAGTCTCGCTGTTGTGTTCTCACTCTGTATCTCTTTGACTGTGACAAATTGCTGCTGTATTCGCTGCTTCTCAAGATATGAAAGACAAAAGTGAAATGAGACCTGGCCACTGATGAGTACAGAGGTTAATGGAGCCAAAGAGCATTCTCTGTCCAAGGGCATTGTTGTACACTGAAATGGCCTCAGTCATTACGTATGTTTTTTTCTGCTTGCTGAAGAGGCACTGGGCAAAGGGGATTTCTGTGTGCTGAGATGGCACCTGGTTTGAACCCCCAGAGCAATTCCTACAGTTTTATGGGAACAGTGTATCTCAGTCTTTCAAGGACCTCAGAAGTCTTGTAGAGAGTTGAATACTTTGGGATTTCACAAGTTCTCTCCATGGACAAATTAGCAGGACCAGGGTACCCTGGGCTTGTAAGAGTATTTTTGAGACCATGCACCAGAAGTCAGATAAAGTAAAACAATAAGGCAGATTAAAGAAAACAATAAATGCTCTTTATTCCAACAGAGTACATGGTATCTAACTTCTCACAGAACTGGAAATTAAGTTACAAAAGAGAAATAATAAAAAAAAGAAGCGCCTAGAAAATATAAATAAATCATTGGTTGGTAACTGCCTAAAACTCCATTTCATCCTCTCAGTTTCATTCTGTGGTGTGTCACCCAGGCCGAACCCACATTCACAACCTTCATGGAACCAGTGCTTTTTTTTGTCCCTCACCCCCCACTTTTTCTTTTCTTTTTTTTTTTTCTTCTTTTTTTTTTTTTTTTTTTTTTTTTAACAAGATTCTTCATTATGCAGCTCATGAGTACAGACTGAATCTCAAAGAAAAATGCTCTATTTTCCTATGGCTAGATTTGGAAATACCAGTTTGTGTTCCTTTCACACTGGCCAAAAATGCAAAGGCAACATTGCCAAGTGTTCTTTTCCTGAGCAGGCCATTGGTTTTGATGGATGCCTTGCCTTTTGCACGTATGGAGGGAGGAAGTTCTCTCAGTAGGCTTGCTTTCCTCCTGCTGTGACTGAGCTCCCTAGCCAGCCAGTCCTTCTAGCTCAGACAGAGGTATTTGCTTTTTACAGATCTTCCCAGGTCACCTACATTAAAGTGCAATATGTGGATACTGTATTAAATCAAGCAACTGTCCTGTGTCTGTCTGATCAGGTTAGACATGATACATAAACATGCTAGAAAATGGTTTCAGCAGTAGAGTTCAGCCTGTGTGACACCCACCTTGAGGCACTGGCAGTTTTAGGAGGTTGCATTCCAGATGTTAACACTCTTGTGGTGGAAATGATGGACACTGCATTGCAGAAAGAGCAAAAAGCTCAGTAAAAAGAATCTGTCATGCAATTGCATGCTCTGATGATCACAGTTTTACCACATTCACTGGTCTTGCTCTTCTAAGAAATTGCCATACCATGCTACAGGGCAGAAGCTTAAGAGCCTAAAAAGAAAGTGTGTTTTTGTGAGGTATGGATAACGCTCTTAGTTTTCACTTGCTGAATTTTCTCCTTGCTGGCTTCTTTTAGAGCATCCATAACTCAGATTTACTTGACAGCACTACAGAAACAGACATGGTTGATATCTTGGGAATCAAAGACATGATGATTTTTTTTTTTAAGGGCTGTCTAGCCTGTTTTATCCTTCCCAGCCTAATGGAGGTTTGTTTGGTACAGGACATCCTCTGATGATAATAACTTTCATCATTTATGAGCAAAGTTTATTTTTTAGTGAACTAAAAATGTTCCTCCTAAGGAGATTTCCCCCATTTTCTTTTGGGCCAATTTGTACAGCTTGAGATCTGAGTTTAGATTTCAGTTAGGCTTTTTATTCTCTCTCTCTTGGCTTTTTTTTCCCCCCCCCCCCATCTGAAGAGGTTTTCTTTGCTGAAAACCTTCAAGGTTTCAGCTGCTCAGACCATTTACAAGAAGCACTTTCACAGGCAGTAGCTCTACAAAAGAGAGGAAAAATCGAAGTGACTACTTACAATAATGAAGTTAAATGCAGTTTTAAGTGTTTGTGAACTGCAACTGACTGAAAGGGTGCCAAATATTTTGCAAATATATACAAAAAGACAGACCCCTGCTCTAATCAGCTTGTAAATTAAAAGGAAAGTACATTGGCAAGAGCAGAAGAGATGATATGACATGCTTTAAATAGTTTATAGGGAGCTGGAGGATTGTTGTTTATTTGGTGATGTTGGGAAAATATTTAATGTGCTTTGGTTAAGCTCTTTATAGAAATGCTTCTCCTCCCCCAGTTTTCTTTTCCAATGACTGTTTTGGAGATTAAAACCAGCAAGTTTAGAGTAGATGGAAAACGGAGAAACCTATTTCGAAATTGACAAAACCGCGAGTAAATCTTTATAGATACTTTTTATGTGAGTCAGGCTTTCTAAAGTAATTATCGTAATGTAAGAAAGGATCATCGCTTCGCCGCCCCTGCGGACGGCGAGCCAGGGTGGCAGCTGCTGGAAACTGAGATACCTCCTATCTGGTGTGTGTGGCTGGGGAGGAGGTGGCCGTGCCCCCCCTTGCAGGGTCCCCGGGCCATCCCCGAGCTGCGCCGGGCGGCAGCGGCGGCTCCCGGCACTCCCCGCACCTCCGCTGCTGCCCCGGCCCTCCCAGACAACCGTGAACTCTTCAACGTTTAAAAGTTTTCTAGAGCAAGACTACAATTTATTGAAAAACAGACCAACAAACAAAAAAGCCCAAACAACTTTATTTTTAGATTTCGCTTGCCGCTGCTGGAGTCAGACGCAAAGTGGGGTGCAATTACATTTCCGAGGGCGCAGGGCTGGGCCAAGCTCCCGCTGCTGGTTTGGAAAGCTCAGATAGGTAAAATAATATTTCCTTTAACGTCGTCTTCCCAGAATCTGGAAGGTGACTCCGGCATCTGGGAGGGGTTTTTGCCTCTTTCCCTGCTGTTTAATGTTGTTGGTGATGACTTCGCAGATAAGTGTCTTCAGTGCATCCGGAGTTTGCGTTCAAAGCAGAGACTAATTGTGGGGAACGTTTCAGAATAAACACATTTCTCTTCCGAAGTAATGTGTTTGTAAGGAAAAAAAATATATATAAAAAGGAGGTTAAAGTGGATAATTTGTTTAGGTTTTGTTTGTGGTTTTTTTCCCCCTTTTTACTGCAGAACACGCTGGAATTTCGTTTGAAAATAGAACCATCCTTAGAGGGAGGCACGGTACAAAATTTCGGCCTGCAACCACAACAAATACCTCTGAAGCCTTGCTCACATCTTCCGAAAGCATAGAAAAAAGTTATTAAAATATAACGAGATCATTTTAAAACTCGTGTCCCTCATTTGGAGACGACCCAAAAAACCGCGCAGCTTCTGAACCGGAGGCTTTAGGTCCTGGGTCAGTTTTAAGTGCTATTGCAGATCTCGGCAGAAGTGTTTTCAGCCGAACACAAATTTCCAGGCTTAAATTGCCTTCTTCCTGTCCCGGGATGCCAGGGCTTTGCACAGCTGAAATCGCACAGCTCTTTTCCCCGGATCCTCTTACTTATTCCAGCGTTCAGAGCCCGCTGGCCCGGGCACCTTTCCCTGCTCTGGGTCAGCCTGCGCTGCGCTCGGCAACCTCTTCCCAGGCGCGGCTGGAGCCCTGCTCCCGTCTCTGCTTTGGAGGGATGCTTTCAGGACAAATCCTGGTTAGCGCACTCCCTGCTCATCCCAGAGGATGCGTTCCATCCTTCCCCACGCGTTACCCCAGCGGCTCCGTACCGCCGCAGCCCCTGCCCGAGTGGCTCGGGACTGGCAGGGCCGGCTGCCCCTCTTGTCTTGAAGCGTTTCAAGGGCAGAGAGACGGGAGGAGTGGAGATTTCCACCGGAGCCAGCGCTGTCCTCGGGCTTCAGCGGGGCCCAGGCCCGAGTGTTCCCCTCTGTGCGGGGCTCTGCCGAGCGCACCGAGCTCCGGGACTTGTCGCCGGCTCCCCTCGGGCCCTGGCTGGAGCCATCGGGGAGCGCAAGCAGCTCCGCACGGACACCGGGAGAAGCTGGAGAGGGCTGCCGAGGGCGAAGAGCCGTGCCGGGACAGGGGCTGCCCGTGCGCTCCGAGCGCCTCTGATCCGGCTGCGGAGCCGCTCGCACCCGAGCCGCCGGCTCCCCCGGGGGCGGCTGCCGGCTCCCCGGCGCTCGGGCCGCTCTTGTGGCGAGATCCGTGCCCGGATGCCGAAGCCGCTGTGCTGCCCGCAGCACCGGCACGTCCCGGCCGTGGCGCGGAGGGTGTCCGCAGGTGGGTGCCGCCTCCCGCGCCGCGCCGGGCCCCTCACCAGCAGATGGTGCTGCGGCCGCCCCATCCCCGGGGCTGCGGGGCCCCGACGGACCGCACCTGGGCCGGCTCCCCTCCGCCGGCAGCCCTCCGGCACCGGGACGGCAGCGGCACCGGGGCCCTGCGTCCCGCATGGGCGATGCGGGAAGTGGGGCGGGCCACGACGGCCGAGGGCCCAGGTACGGGGACATTGCGTGTCCCGGAGGTCCAGACTGCTTGTGGGAGCTCGGGGCTTGCCCGGGAAGCGGCTGCTGACGGAGAGCGTGTCCGATTCGGATGGACATTCCTTGAGGCTCCCGGGATTGTCGGCAGCCGCCACCGATCCCCGGCCCGGTGCCGCGACCTTGCGCCCGGAGCTGCGGACCGCAGCAGCCCGCACTTCTGCGGCACGCCGAGCCCGCTTCGCCCTGCCCCGGTCCGTCCTGGAGGCAGCGACCGAGGGCTGGCCCCGGAACGGGGGTCGTCGTCGGTGCCATCAAACGCTGCTGTCCTTTCCATCCCCGATGCGGATGTTTCCACACCAGGCGCTGCTGCCGCCCCTCTTCTTTCCCCGCCGCTGGTCGGACACCGATGGGCCCGGAGGCAGGCGGGAAAGGGCGACCAGCGGCTCGGTTCCCCGTGCCCCGGTTCCCCGCAGTTCCCGACGGCCTTCGTGCGAGGACCGGCCGAGCTCCAGCTCCGAGCAGGGCGCACCGAGCGTGCCGTGCCGGGTCCCGGGGTTCCGGCGGCCCCCAGCCCCGCTCTGCTCGTCGGGTCCCGCGGAGCCTCCGGTGCTCAGTCCCGAGGGCCTCGCCCAGCACCGCGGGTCCGGCGAGGTTTGGAGCTAACTCTTCCCTCAGGTAGCGTTTGGGTTTTTTTCGGGGTGACTACCCGCCCTTTCCCCGCTGCCTTACCGTCTCTGTCGTTCCTGCAGCCGGCTGCCAGCTCGGGCTGTGCTGGCCAGCCCCCGCCCTCCGGTCCCCGTCCCGAGCTCCTCGGTGTCTCGGTGTCCCGGCTCCGTCCCGGTTTTGCTGGGTGCGGGAGCCCAAAACGTCCTCCGCCGCCGGCGCAAAGCGAAAGCTCGGGCAGGGCGGCGAGCCCCGAGCCGAGGGGGTTAAACCAGGAGCCTCCCCTTACCTTCAAAAAGTTAAAAATGTCTGGAGCCTGCATCTCTTAAAGGGGCGGTGCTGGTTGCAAGGAGTCTTGGCACCGGCTGCGAGAAAGGCTGGTCAGGGGCGTGAGTTCCCCTCCACCAACACCAAAACATTGCAAAAAAAGGCAGAGCGCCCCACACTTTAGATAAGGACAATTAGCCACCAGCGAGCCCCTGCAGACAGCGAGTTAATTAGGGGTTTCCTGCTCTCCGGCATGCCCTGTCCCAGCTCCTGCCCCCCGGGGCTCTTAGCCCTGATGGCACCTGGGCTGGCCCTCATGGCCACCTTCTCTCTGCCCTCCCAGGCTGGGGACAGGAGAGCACTGCCGGTGGAGAAACCTCCAGGTGTGAAGGGAAGAACTCTCATTCTCCTTGATGTCAACACCAAGAGCCCTGTCAGGATAATCAGTGAGAATTTCCTCTCCCTGCAGCTGGACCCCTCCATCATTCATGATGGCTGGCTCGATTTCTTAAGGTAAGGCAGGAGCCCCCCGGCGCCCTCCCCACGCCGCCCGCGGGGCGCCCCGGCGGCCCCGGCTCCCAGCCCTGCCGGGCTCCGCGCTGCCGGCGGCGCTTGTTGTGACGGAGGGAGCGAGGCCATGGTTTCCATTAAGATGCACATGTTTGCAATGGAGAAAGCATTTCGGAGACTTATCAGTTATGACTGAAAAAATGTCGTGCTCCCCTCGCTCCAGCAACCGCTCCTTTGCAAAAAGCACAACACGGGGCCGAGGCAGCACAGGGGAAAAAAAAAAAAATCAAAATCAAACAAAAAAAACAGCAGCAGGAACGGGGCCGCCTGCCGAGCCGAGCCTTCCCCGGGTCCCGACGGGCAGAGAGCGGGTGTCGGCCAGGTCTTCTGAGCCCTCCGCTGCCCGGACTCGCAGCGCTGCGCGGGGGGCAGAGCCGGGCTGCAGCTGCGCTGGGCTCCACCGGCCGTGCGGAGCGGCCGCGGCCTGGAGGCGCTGGGACGGCCAGAAAGCCTTCTCCCTGCTGGGTAAGTCGGGGAGGGAGAGCTGGTCTCCTCCGCACGCCCGCTCCGAGGGTCCTTTCGGCAGCCGGGGAAGGAGCAGGGCGAGGATGCGGGAAGGCGTGAGAAGAGGAGCCGGGACGGCTCCCGCTTTTCTCCCCTCCCCGGCGGCTCGGCCCTTGGCACGGTCCCGAGTGGCGGTGAGCGCCTCTGCCTCCCGGACGCCGCTGCACTTGTCCGGAGGGCGCAGCAGGACGGGGGGAGCCGGGCCCGCCGGTGTCCGGGCCAGCACGGGCGGCTCCCGCTGCAGGGCCGCGCTGCTCGGCCCGCTCGGAGCCCGCGGCCGCCGGTACCGCTCGCTGCCGCCCCGGGCGGGGCAACCGGGCCCGCCGGGGCCACGGCGGGTCCTCGAGCCCCGCGGTCCCCGGTCTCTGGCGGTACCGGGGAAACGAGGGCCCGGCCCGCGGCTTCCTCAGCCTCCTTTCTCCTGTCCCCAGCTCCCGGCGGCTGGTGACCCTGGCGCGGGGCCTGGCCCCCGCCTTCCTGCGCTTCGCGGGCAAGAGGACGGACTTTCTGCAGTTCCACAACGTGAAGAACCCGGCCAAGAGCCGCGGCGGGCCCGGCCCCGACTACTACCTCAAGAACTACGAGGACGGTGAGCCCCGGGGCCGGCGCGGGGGGCGGGCGCTGCAGCGGGGGCTGCGGGAGCCGGGCGGTCCCGCTCCGCCTGCCCCGCTCTCCCCGCGCCCGGACGCGCTGCCGCCGGGCAGGGGACAATTCCCGTACCCTTTCTTCCCCGAGAGAGGGGAGCCGAGGAGCTCGGCGGAGCTCGCTCCCGCATTGCCGGTGGGTTTGGCGGGTGTCGGCCCCCGGGAACAAAAGACCAGCACGGGGGAGCGGGACTTTTCATATTCCCCCGCCCCGCCTCCGTCTCCCTCTGCCCCCGAGACCCGGGCGGGCAGCGCCGGGCACAGAGGAGACTTTGCCGCGGCTCCAGGCATCGGAGCCCGGGATGTCTGTGCACTCCCCATCCCGCTCCTCTCGGGAGCTCCGCTTTCCCCCAGGACCTCGCGTTTCTCTGCCCGCCGCTGCCCCTCCGGGCTTGGTCACGGTCGGTCCCCGGGTGCTGGTGCCCGGCCGGGGCTGCTCCCCCTCCGAACCGCTCGGCCATCCGAGCTCTTTCCAGAGTCACCGCCTGGCCCCTGCTTTTCGGCTGCTCCCCTCTTCGCCGTCTGCCCTTCTCCCCACAGAACCTCGGTACATAAAAGGCTTTCACCTTTCGCGGCCCATAATTCACATAAAGAAAGTGCGTAGAAAAGTTAGGGCCATATCTCCGTCCTAAGGCACTTCTTTTAAGAAGAAGAATATCATGTCCACGTGCAAGAATTTATTGATTTTTCTCTCTTGCTTAGTTTGTTTATTTTTTAAAAGAAACAAGCTTTTTTTTTTTTTTTTTTTTGCTTTTTTTTCTTTCTTACTCAACGACTACAAAAAATTAGCTTAAGATTTTTTCCATAAGTAATTCTGAAGGCCAATTAACGCCAGACAGATCCCACTGGGCAGGTCTGTGGAACAGAGGAAAGTTTGCAGAGATCTAGTCAGCAGCAGTCCTGAATGGAAAAAGCAGATGCATTTGCCAGTTTTCTGATGGCTCTCACTCCTGCTGCTTCCCTACATAACATCTGAGCTCTCTGAGATGAATGTCCTTCTATTCCCACTCGCAGGCAGGTGGGTAAGATTTTGTGCTCCATCTTTCACTTGGTCTCCCAGCTGGGGCAACCCCGATGTTATTCCTTGTTTTTCTTCTTGTAACATACCTCACTTGAACGGTTTGTTGCAAGCTTTGCCTGATGAGATGCACTCCAGGAAAAAATGCTGACCAAACTTGCCACAGACACCTGGTACAGTAGAAATCAAGTGTTGTGCATAAAATTGGGGATGAGACTCACACAAAACATTTGTAAGAATAAATTTCCCCACCTTCCGTATTTCAACAACTTACAAGAGAGAACTTACACTTCCTTATTAAATGTCTTCACAACAGCTTTCATGTCAAGAGAGGACTGAAATATTTTGGCTTTTTTTTTTTTCAGTTTTCCTCATGGCAATAAAATTGAAATGTAGCAGCCTTCAAAATGAAGCTTTTCATAGAAGTTGTAACCACAGGTCTTAACTTTTCATCACTTAAATATGGAACAGGACCATTGTGAATGTGGGTGAAGGAAGGGGAAGACACATGTGGTGTGTATCAAGCATCGGTGTAAATCAGAAAGGTGTGGTAAAAGGGATTTCCTGCCTGGAAGCAAAGCTCTCGTATTTGTTCTTAAGATCTGTGTGCAAACTCCAGGGTCAGGGAGTTTCACCCTGTTTGGATAAGGGGTAGCGTTGCTAGTAGCTCACATCCTTTTGTGCCGAGGCTGCACTAAGTGCTTCACTAGAGGGATCCAGTTATCCAAAATAGAACCCTGATGCCACCACAGCTCTTTGCCCTGCTTTGGTGGGTATGAGCAGCATTTGGATCACTGGTCCCATTTTGGTTCCCTCATCTGTGGCTCACCCAGGACCTGCTGGGATCAGGACACGCAGTTTCTGCTGAGGACTTACAGCCTCAGCAGACAGCACAGAAAACTGATGGCAATCAGCACCTGAGCATGGGGGAAGCCAAACAGCATCCTGCTAGGTACTCTTCCTTCTCTCCAAGCTGTCTGGGGTGTTTGGGGTTGTTTTCCGTGTCCATGGGCTTTTATATGTCCAGTACCTATTTTCTGAAATTTCTTATAATGGCGGGGGAGTGGGGAAGATGTTGGGGGGCTTGATTAGTTAAAAGTCAAAAAACATTTAACAGATAAATCAGTGAATTTTAAAGCCTTATGCAGCACTCTAGTGATCTTTAGTGACGTGGCAAGTGATTGTTCGGTTGTTTTCTGCTTTGAATGTTTGTCTTTTTGCCACTTCTGCCTGTGGGTGCACACAGACTCCAGGCCTATGCCTACAGGGTCTGGGCTCTCTTTGCAGCCCCCAGGGGTGTTCCCGTGCTTTGTGTTCCCCTGTGGCCTGTGCACAGAGGGAGAGGGAAGGGCACTTCCTATGCTCCTCTAAGCTGCAGCAGCTCACAGAGTGCAGGACTGGGAGGTGAAGGGCACATGTGCAAGATTGCTCAGAGAACTGCAGTTACAAGTGAATGACTGTGAGTGGTGTTCACATCACAGGCAGCTGCACCCCACCGTGTGCTCACTGGTGTGGCCCTCTCAGGCATTCAGATGGGAGGCAGCAACACCGACAGGACTGCTTTGCATCATCCTTCATGGATCCTGTGACCATGCTTGCTAGAGCTGGAATGAGTCTCCGTACAGGGATCTTCATCCTGTGAATCCCCCTCTGCTACCCTGGTGCTCTTCAGACTAGGTGTTCCTCACTGTTCCCTTTGCTGGCTTTTTCTATCTCTGTGGTGCTCTGCCTTCCTGACTATCAGACCTCCTCAGAGGTTCATCTTACTCTTCCCCTGCACTAAAAAATAGTATTTGATTCCCTTTTAAATGGTCCCAACTACGCACACCTCCACCTTCTGAAAATTTCTTTTACCTAGGCTTGCTTTTGGGTTTACCAATCTATTTTTTCCCACCTCTTTCTTTCACAGAGAGTGTGAGTACTCTCCCAGGGTAGCAGTAGTATTTTGACTTGTATCTAAAATATACTTAGTTTTTCTGAAATAAGGTGTCTCCTTTAGGTTTCAGCGTAACTCATTTCTTGTTCAGATTTTTCCTGGAAATGCAGACCTGGAAGTATCGTGTGTTACCAGGGCTGTACAATATCTTTCCTTTGTATGTGTGAACAGCCTCACCCCAGTCTAAACTTGTCATGTTTGGGCAGCAAAGGCAACAAAGTGGTGCATGCTCTGTGGCTACTGCCTGTGATGCCCATGAAGAGGGTGCCCATGGCCATTTGTTTCAGCACTGTGTATAAAACCAGCACAGCAATTTAATCACTTGCTGGCAGATCTGTCAGAACCATGATAGATGCTCCTGGTGAGCCATAGGGTGTGCAGTCCCTGTGGGTTGGTAGCGTGGCTATTGGTACCTCCTGGACTTTGCTAAGTATTAGGTCAACTAAGGTGTTATATTAACACCCCACCTATGTCTCACACCAGGTGGCTTCCATCCCATGCAGCCCCAAGTTCGGATGGTCACTCCTGGAGTCCACCCTATTTGGATAAGGCATTGGGTTTGCTAGAAACAGAAACCCAGTTTAATGTATGTCAGGCTCTGTGGTACCAGGAGGTGGGGCTGTGCCAGAGACTTTGTGACATTTTATGATCAAGAGGTGTAACATTTTTAGCCTGAAAGACTTTTCCCTCCCTTAAATGGTGTTTCTCTGTATGCGCCCTGCTGAGTTCGTTTTTCTTCCCCGGCTGTGCTCGGCGTTGTGTTTTGTTATCTGGAGATGTGTTTCTCTGCTTCCATAGGCACGTGTCTGATTCCAGGGCAGGTACCAGGAGCTAGGGTTTCATGCTCAGTCTGTGTAGTAGGCCTGCTTCTCCTTCTGCTGTGGGGTTTGCTAACGAGCAATCTGCTCAGCCTGTCCTTTCAACTGCCTCACATGTGCCAAGGACCAGTTGGGTCTGGGGAATGGGACAGCAAGAAACACTGGTCTCCAGGAAAACAGGCTTGAGCAGCTCCTCTTTGGAGCAAAGGCATGGCTTGTTGCTGGTACAAAACCTCTTCTGAAGTTGAGTTTGCTAAAACCAGACTTGCACACTGTCCTGGAGCTTGGTGTTCGAGTGTTATGTGTGTGTGGAGTCCTGGTCTTGTTTCAGCAAGAGATGCTGTGGGTGCTGTCTCAGCACCTGAACCTAGAGCCCATTTTGGAAGCTCCTTGCTGGTGCTCCAGTATGAGTTTGGTGGGCTAATGTGGAGCCTCCTCATCTGCAGGGTGGTCCCCAACAGCCTCACCTCAAAGCCACAGAGACAGCTCTGGACAGCCTGTGGTGGCACAGACATTGCTCCAGCTTCCACCTACGCAAACGCGCTGTGAAGGAAGACTCCAGCGGAAAAAGAGGAGTTATTCATAGCTGGAGTTCTCAAAGATGCACTTGGCCCAAGTGCACAGCCTCTCACTCCTCTACCCCATCCTTTTGTAGACTTTTGTAGCCTTTTTATGGCTGAGAAGAGACTGGAGGACACTTTGTGTGGCTCTGTGTGGGCCAGGGAGGCAGAAGGGAAGGGGACTAAATTTGCATGATGTATGTAGTGCATCCAAGAAGTTTCTGAGCTGAAGTGTGTATGGACAACACATTTCAAAAATACTCTTTTAATTGCTGGTAAGTTGCTTCCTTCTATTTTATCTCTTTCTCTCTTTTTTTTTTTTTTTTTTTTTTTTTTTTAGGGGGATGCCAGGCATCTGGAAAAATGACCAATTACACCAAAAAAAATTATAAAGACACGTTTCTTAAGGCTTCCATACTAGTCAGGGGATTTTGCAGTATAGTGTAGGAAACTTCACATCATGCTGTGAAATACTGGCATAGGTTTTCTGTGTATTCTCTCAGTGCTGATCCATTCTTTCAGGCATCCACAGGTACCCAGCATTGCACCCAAGCCTCAAAATTTGTCTGGAAGTGGGAATACCTTTTCACCCTTGCTCAGTCCATACTGCACTAGTGTCTTCCAGGATGCTGTTAGAACGTGTGCCAGGGTATTGAGTAGAAATGAAGACAGTAAACTGCTAAATGATCTGAGGATTCATTTATGTAGTACAGGGGCTGGAACTGACCTCAGCCAGGGCTGCTGCTCCCACTCTTCTGCCCCTTCTGGCATATTCCTGCTCTCTTCCATGCCTGGAGCCTGAGGTTGTTTGGTGAGTCAGTTCAGGGATCTCAGCTGACCAAAACTTGATGGAGGAGATGGGATTGCACTTCAGCTTGTTCAGTTGCTAAACTGATTAGTGCCATGTGGCATGTTTATATGGACCAGGCAGAGGTGTAGAGGACAGTGCTGGCAAAGGAAAGCTGCACTGAAGGCAGGTGGGACTGTAGCAATCTCAGTCTTGGTCAGATTAAATACTTCAAATCTATGTCCTGAAGGCAGGAAATCTCACCTTGTGTTTTTCTGCCATCAAAAGGACTGATGTCCATGCTTTCTTTATGATCTGTACGCTGTTCTTCGGCTGCTGCCCTTGTGCTGGCTCTGGTACATTTCTGATCCTCTGCTAAGCCAGCAAAAAATTATTTCAAGTAAAAATCAAAAAATCAAAAAATCAACAGCTTTATTGTAGATTTAGTGAGCAGAATTATGAGGATGATCACGGGGTATGAGGACACCTGAGCCACAGAAAGGGAACATTGTTGCCGTGTGTCTGGGAATGTCCTTTTGGCTCTGCCAGCTCATCAAATTGCAATAGATGTTTCTGAATGGAGAATCATCCCATTGCCCTGGTAAAAACAAACAAACGAATTTTCCTTAATTCAAGGAATCATCTTCTGTTTCTGATCACCCAGGGCCCCTTTTCTGTCTGCTTTGTGTCACTCAACAGTTTAGACATCTGTCCTTTCAGATCTTGAAGAGGAAATAGATTTTTTTTCACCCTTCAAGTGTTTCAAGCACAGTTCCTTAGGGAAGGCTGTAGCATTTCAGGCATAGCAAGAACTCAGTCCCCAAGATGGGAAAATTCTCTGATGTCCTTCAGACTTCTGGGATTTGCCAGACCTGGGGCTGCTCCATGTCTCAGCATGAGCTCTGGGGCAGCCTCCTTCTCCCTAGTTCCCAGGCACCACGACTGCAGGGAAGGAGCTACAACCTGCTCTGCCTCCATAAGGAGTCCCAGGGCTTGGCTGTTTCCTTAGAAATTAAAAAGAAATAATAAAAAAGGTTTGTAGAAAGCATGTTATGCAAGGTAAGGGAGATACAGCCTAGGCAGGAGATACTTCCAAAGATTGCCTGTTTATCTCCACTTTTTAAATTAAAAACTGTTCTTCTATAATCATGCATGAAAAGTGCTTTAATTACTGCAGGAAATGGTGCAATCAAACAATTACCTTCTGATTTGTTAGCTATTTGTTTGTCTGTTGGTGAGATAAAAAGATTCCTATGATTATATATTTCATTGTTTACAGCAAGCATCCTAAATTCTACTTTAAAAATGCATATTTTTGTTAGTTTCACACTTTTTTCCATGCTACATCTACTTTGTACGAATTAAAAGTGATTCATGCAAAACTATATGCAAGGGGAAAGACGTGACTTTTTGTACACAACTATCCATTCTAAATCAGCAGCTGGCATTCAGGGAAAATGTTCAGAGTTTATTATTGATTGGTCTCTGAATACATTTAGGTATGTAAAAAGTGAATCTAATGTTAGGGATATTAGCAAATAATTGGAAACACTCACTGAGAGCATTCTTATGCTATAAGTAAGGTCGGTGCTGACATACTAATCAGTGTAAAGAATAAATATGTGAGGAGTAGAATGATGGCAATGATCGAAGTCATATCTTTCAGTCATAGAGATTTTTCATCTTGGAAAAAATGACAGAGATTATGACCAATGCTATGAGCTCGGTGTCACACAGAGAAGACAATTTGGGAATGATTATTTCCTTGTTTTCATGACACAAGAAATAGCGAGCATCCAGTGGAATTATTACATATAAAATGAACAAATATGACTTTTTTTTTAATATTGTGGGAAATAACTTGTGGAACTCATTGTCAGGGAATTCTTCCCAGCTAAAATAAAGGAATGAAACTAATGTGTCAAAAATTTGCCCATTAAAGACAGACACGATGAAGACGCAATTTGTGTCTTGAAAAATCTTCTGTCTTTCTAAATAAAAGTTGTGTTCCAAATTTCACAATCACTGGGCATTTTATAATAATTCCAGCAGACAAACCTGTTTTTAAAAGCATTTAAAATTTGTTGATTTGAAAAGTAGGTATTTTACAAGTTTGGCAATTTGAAAATCGTAAGACTTTTGCCTGGTCACTCATTAAACATCTATTTAATTTTGGTACTAACGTAATTTCCCAATATTCTATTTTTTAGAAAAAGTGTTCAGGTTTTGTTAGAATAAAATAGAGGGGTTTTTTTCTCCTTTTGAATTCAGTTTTCAAGACTGTAAATCTGAAGCAAACAGTCCCCTGAGGAGGATGGCCAACCTCAGCTTGTTGTGGTGCCATAGCAGTGGTGACTCTTGCTTTTGCTGGAGCGGTGATCGCTGAGGGCAGTGCTCACTTTCACACACACAGACACAAAAAGATGAGTTATTTCCCCTCTTTACCCTTCTGTCACACATCCCTCTGACAATAATCACATCCCCCTCTCCTGTCCACATACACCTGGGACTGTGCCTTCCTCCTCCCAGCTTCCTGGCCATCAGCTGCAGTCGTCTGTGTCTGCTCCATGACTCCAGCAGCTCCTGGAACGGAATTGCCTATGGGCAGGTCACTGAGCCACGGGCTGGTCACTGCCACACTGACAATGGCTAAATTCTCGGCTAGAGAAGCTCACTGTGTGCAAGGGAAACCCGGCCCTGCCTGGGAGCTGTCTCTGCGTGCTGTGCACCGTCCTCGACGTCTCGCAGCCTGGAACTTCTCTGTCCTGCGGGAAGTGGTTACTGAAACCCCTTGGTGCAGGTGACTCACAGAAGGGGACCGCTAGAGCTCAGCTAGTCCTGGGATGCCCGGGAAAAAGCATCGCTGCGGTTGTGCCACTCCGGAAAGGTGGTTTCTAACTTGCTCTTCAACACCTCCTCGGTAGTTTCGGTGACCTGCATGGGCGGCGTGCGCCCATGAAGTCTCAGGAGAGGCGGGACAGGGATGCGCTCGGGGACAGCCCAGCCCTCCTCCCGGCTCCGCAGCCTGCCGAGGGACAGCTCCTGCGGGACGGCTGCCGGCGGGCTGTGACGGGCGCGGGCCGTGCCGAGGCTGTGCCGAGGCAGCCGCAGCTCACCTGGCCGCCACACGGGTGTGCTCCCACCATTCGGCTCGGGGCTCCGGGCCCCGCGCTGCCGCCGCCGCCGCCGCGGGACCCGCGCCCGCCGCCCCGGAGCGCCGCGCCCGCCGCGCCCGGCCGAGCGGAGCCTGAGCTGGCCAGGGTACTGACCCGGCCCGCCGGGGGCACGGCTCCTGGCCGCCCGCCGGCGGAAACATTTGGCGTCCTCTGGGGCTCTCACATCTGGAGTTCTTCTTTCGCACTCCTGGCAGGAGCGGCTGGGTCCCGTGTTCTGCTGAGCACTTTATCGCTTTTTTTCCGTTTTTGGGGGTTTTTTTGGGTTTTTTTTCCGTTTTTCTTTTTGTTTTGTTTTACTTTGTTTTGGTTAATCGAAGCTCAGGAAGGCAGTGAGTGCCCTTCTCCTGCCTGCTCGGAGCTGCCCTGCCCGGAGCCTCCTGGCTACCATCCTCTTTCTTGGCTTCCTTGCCTTCTGTCTTTTTTCCATCTCTTCCTTTTAAGATTTGAAAGCTGTGAACTCCTTGCTGTCTGTGTTCCTTGGGTTTCTCTTGCTGAGAATGCCCTTAGGCCTTCAGAAGCTGTGGTCTGCCACTCCTCTTCCCTCAGTGCTGCTGGTTCAGCACAGTGGTGCAGAAGAGCCTTTGCCTCCTCTGCGCTGGGCACAGCCTGGTGGAGTATGAAGGACCAGGCACTGAGCTCCTTGGTGAGCTCCATATCCCAGACATCTGCCCACAGTTTAAGCTGGAGTTATAATGACTGTGGGGTCCACCTCCATCTTTAGGTCTTGGGCAAGTTTCTTGGGTCCCTCACCAATGTGAGAAGACAGGACCTTGCATGTCTTGCCTCTGCTTCCTGAGTGTCTGCAGTGGCAGCTCTCAGAGAGCCCCCATGAAGATAACTACCAGAGAGTTCTCTGACATCTGTGCCTTGCATGCCTTCCCCACACTCTTGAAGAGATTTGTCTGTATGTGACTTGACATCCTTGTGGTAATCCCTGTCACAGCAGCTTTATCAAAACACTGCTCCTGCTCTTCGTTCCTGGGCCTGCCCTCTGTCCCCAGTCCCTGCTGACAGAGCACACAGAGCCATCCCTGTGGTCCCCAAAGATGGATGTCACTGCCATGGCTCCCTGCACCCTGCAAAGTGCTGGCCCCTGACCCTGGTCCTGGGCCAGTGGTTTCTCCCCATGGGTCCACATTTGCCCTGGTTTGGGTTCTAGAAGTCATCCATGCCTTTTAGGAAACAAAAGTTGCTTTGAGCCAGCCTGGACACCCTTACAACAGTTCAAAGAGAATTGCAGACAGCATATTGACCATCTAGTTTCAAACCTGTTTGTCTCTCAGTCTTCTCCTCCTTCAGGTTCTCGTTGATGTATTTGACTTCATCTTGCCTTGGGGGGTGGGTGGGGGGTGTACAACTCTTGCCTGCAGTTCTGTAGGAAGGGAAATCCATCACCCAGGAAGTTCATGGGCTCTGGGTGACTCCAGCAGCCTGTGGTAGCAATAGCCTTCCTCGTGTGGGACAGATGTAAGGCTGTGTTTCTCAGTCTTCAGTTCTCAAAATATTTCACACAACAGGGGTTCAGGATTTCATCATTCATTAGCTGGGCAAAGGTTGGGAAGGCCCAAATCTTACTCAGTTCCTACCTAAGAGAATGTGCACTAAAGCACACAGTCAAGGAGTCTGTGCTCATTAGCTGCAGAGGAACATTAGTCCTTCCTCTTGCTCCATCTCACTGATGCCCTTGTGCTGGATGTAGAAATACTGAACCATATTTCCATGGTATCTGGATGCTGCCCACTCTCCACTCCTGACCATGCTAGCTGAGGGTGAAGGAGAGAACTCACACGGCTAACTACAGACCGTGGGTGCTTTAATGACATTGTTGTTCTGAGCAGTCTGTTTTAGACAGGCTTTAGAGAGGCTGTACTAATCCCAAACCACACAGAAAAGAGGTAGAACACAGCCTGGGCAAGAAAGTGTAGTGACTTTAAGATGAGGCTCAGAGACAGGAAGATCATGTGGCTTCCAGTCCTTCACCACATGTTTGGAGGCAGTTCCCCACCGGCCCAAGACACAGCAGAAGTTTGGACCTAAGTTTGCTGAACCTGAGATTGGACACCTTGAGAGACAGGAGCATGGCTTTTGGAAGCAACTTTGGTGTTTCTTGATACATGTAACAATAAAGGAGCTGGAGAGTGTGTGTGGAGCAAGGTGTGACTCTATTCTGACAACAAACTTCCTCAGCAGCTTCTAGCTAGAAGGGAATTGAACCAAGCAAAGACTGTCCTTGTGAGGCAAAGTGACCTTATGCAATGGGGTGGAAGAATTCCAACTTCAATCTTTGCTTATCAGAGCTGGCCGCCTGAGATTTTGTAAGAATTAGACACAGCATCTGGTGCCTGTGGATCTGAACATGTTACAGAGTTTATTAAACTCACAAGGGACCTAGCAAGGACTAGTTTGCACCACTCCCCTCCTGCTTACACTGACAGATCTTACTTGATTCTTGTTCTGCCTTGCTATTCCGTCATTCCCTTTCCCCAGCAGGTAGTTCTAGGGTAGGGAATATCATACAATATAGCTTAGAGAATTCTCATATGAAGAGAAAACTATTGTTGAGTAATCCTCCTACCTCCTGAATGTCAGGCATTAGAAGGATACAGACACTTGTTCAAAGAGTCATAAGCCATGCTGACCAGTGATAACTACAGTGAGGATAAACAAGCCTTCTTCATCACCTCTTTGACAGGCAAGGTTAAGTGGAAGCCAGGGGTTATTTGATTTAGTCTTTTCTCATTATTTAGTGTCAAATACATGTTGCAATATAAACATTGTGAGACTTTTGCACTCTCCTGCAAGGGAGGGGTCATCATTGTAAGATAGCAACAGCTAGGCAGGTAAAGGATGGAAGGGTCAGTAGGTTCTGTGTGCATACAGCTTGAGCTTTGTGTGGGAGAAAAGGAGGCTCGGGCTGGGGAGGGTCATTTGATAGGTGGGTCCAAGGGGTTTGGATCCTTTTGTTGGGTTGCTTTTGCAGAGTGATGATTGTGTGACTGTCATATTGGCTAGAGCTGATCCAAGCATCTGGCAAAAATGAAAATGAAAGCTGAGGTTTGGCCATCTCCCTCTTTTCTTTCCCTTTTGCTGTAGACATTGTTCGCAGTGACATTGCCCTGGATAAGCAGAAAGGCTGTAAGATCGCCCAGCATCCTGACATAATGTTGGAGCTACAGAGGGAAAAGGCAGCTCAGATGCACTTGGTTTTGTTAAAGGAGCAGTTTTCAAACACATACAGCAACCTCACACTAACAGGTAAGGCTGCAAGACCAGCTCTGGAGCCAGGAGCTGGGTCTGGTTCTTGCTAATTCACAGGTGTGTTAAAACCCTCGGGTTCTTCACCTCTGTATGAATCAGCATCTCTCTGGCTGCCTCTGTTTCCTATCAAGGTTACTGGGTATTGGGAGGGAAAGGACCAGCAGGAGCTGGAGGTGGACTCATAAGGCCTTTGCAGCTGGCACCTATGCAAACACTCCAGATTTGGTGCCCCTGAACAGAACATTTTCTACAGTCTGACCTAAGCAGAATACCACGGCATGTGAAGTGCTGGAGAAATCTCCCTGCTAACTGTTCACGTCGATGGGGCTGCAGCAATTACTAAATTTGGAGTCATTTAAGCTGCAGCTGATTTTTTTTCTTTCCAGAGCATGCACTTTGTGTGAACCCAGTAAATATTAAAGAGCAAATATAAAGGGATAATGGCCTAGACAGAGATGAGAGGATACTCTTTTTCTGGCAACTGTTTGTATTATCCAGGGAACAGAATCTCGATGGAGGAGACTGCCACATTTTGGATACACATTTAATGGTGCTTGTAAAGGACCGATGTCTTCAGGCAGTGAGTGGGCAGAAGGATGGTATCCCAGCAGCCAACAGGGCCCTCTCATATCTCTTCTCCTTATCACTACAGCTGGATGAGCCACAGACGATGGGAAGGAGGAAGAGACTAATAAATCAAACAAGACCCCCTTCTCTTCTTGACAGGTCCCTTTCCTGTGAAAGGCAGGCAGGCATTTTATTTTTATAGGAAGGCGGACCCTCCACTCAGTCTTGGGGGGAGATGGCAAACGCCATGGTGGCCCTCCCCTGCTGCTGCATGGCTGGGAGAGGCAAAGCAGTCCTGCACAACCTCCCCCACACTGCTGTCACCCCTATTTCAGTGCCCAGCCCCTGCCTTGAAGCCAGCATGGGTCTGCATCCTCACCAGTGAGCTCTGCCTCTGCTGGGGATATCAGCAGTGTTGGAGCTCTCGGGGACCCATGGAAGTTGGATGGTGACACCAGCACTGCCAAAAGGCTCAGCCCAGGGGGTCACTGGATACTGGAGCCATGAGTGTAGCTGAATCGCATCATTCCTGAAGGCCAGCATTTAAATGGGATCCTCAGAGCCGTTTCTCATTCTCTGTAATGTAATCCACTTGGCTGTTTATTCCCAGTACAACTGCTGGAATCAACATTGTCAGCTTTTCCCCTGACAACTTGCTTACTTTCCACTAAACAAACTTCCCTCGAGAAGTGAAGCTGCTCTCCCCTGTCCTCCTTCCCTTGCTGCTTCAAAAGCTCTCTGGCATTGCTCACATTTTTTGCAGAACCTGCAGAGCAGAGGTGCTACCTGGTTATCAGCTTAGCTCTTAGCCTTTCCAAGTGTGTTTACAGCATAGTTCAGAAGGTTTTAGCTCTAACTCTCCAGGGTGGAGAGAGCAATTTCACCAGAATATTACCCAAAGAACTATTTTAATGTTCTTTAACGCCCTTTGAATGTGAGCAGAGCAACTTCATAATTGTTATGAAGTTTAATCTTTTATTTCATAGACATAGTCTGAGAACATGGTCTCTAGACAGCTAAGCATAATATTTAACTGGAACTCTACTAACTTGTGTAAATATTTCCCTTCTCTGTGATGGATCTGGTGTTTGGGGTGGGTAGAGGGGGTTGTACATCTGTTGCAGAAGGACATTTCTTACCTTCAAAATTCAGACAGAGTTTGCTTGAGGACTTCTTTTTGTTCTGCACAGTGGGTTTGTACAGCACTATAGGGAGTGCCCTGGTCATGAGGCAAGGTGCAGGAGCAAGAATGCAAATGTGGTTTAGGGAGTCCTTAGTGAAGGACTGACTTTGCAGGGGTGGAGTATCCATGAGGTCCTTGAGAACAGGGTTTCCTCCTGGGGGTTTGTGTCGAGGAGTCACTTGGCCTCATGCAGTGCACATACTGTGGATGACCTTCAGTGTCCAGCCCACACTGGAGCAATATTGAACCTCACACCTCTGTGAGAGGGCTCCTACTACTGCTAGTCTTCAGTTGTACCCAAAAAATGTAAATGGACTATCTTGCCCAAAGTCATATACAAATGAAGGTGCTTTATGATGGGATAGCTCCTCTAGGAAAGCTTGAGAGTATAAACACTACTGTGTGGAATTTTTATTCCCATATCACTAACATTACCATTGTAGTGATCTGGATAAAAAGTCCCATTCCCTTCCTCCTCACAGGTAATATAGTTACATGAACAATTTGAAAGACTTTCAGGCCTCCCACTCTGCCTGCAAGTGTGGGCAATGGATTCTGCCTACAAACTTTCAAGCAGTACCCTCATGGGTTTAGGAATGAAAGCTCTTGGAGTGCAGGGCATGATTCTGCAGTCTCTGTGTCATCAATGTTAGCTGAGGGTTTTTTCAAATCTATTCACCAGTTGCACATAGTTCCCAGTGTGTTCCTTATTTCAGGCATCAGGCAGGGCTGTGTTATACTGGGATTTAAGCTGCTCACAGCAGCAGGTACTTCCAAGGTAAGAGGGTGTCTTAAAATGAAATGTGTGTTTTTGTGCTGAGACACAACTGAGACTGAGTGAAACCAGGCAGTCTTTCTGGCTCTCATTCTTCCAGGAACACATGTGAGACTCTGGCTTAGACCACTTTGGTTTCTCTCATCGAGCCTGCCTCGGCTCCTGTCTGCAGGCTTTCTCTTGCATCTTGCCTCTGCTTTCAGTATGTGATCTTTCCAGGCTTACTGAGCCTGCCTTCCTGACATGAGCAATTGCCTTTGATCTGTGACCGTGCTATTAAACGCTGTAAAATATTTTGAGGTTTATTAATCTTTGCTGTTTCCCCCGTGGTGCTCAGAGATGGGTATCTCGTTTCACAGATCAGCATCTCTCGTGCTCCCAGGTCAGGCCGTGGTGGAGCAGGGGGAGAGAGCACAGCACTGCCTGCTCTCCTCTGGGAACCAGCTCCCTGAGCTCAGCCTGCCTTGGGACAGGGGAGGAGAAGGAATCTTTCCCCAGAAACACTTCTTTTCTCCTTCACAGTTCACAGAGCAAGCAGCGATTCTTTTTGTGTTTTGTACCAGCTGGGCTAGAAGTTGCAATCATCACACAGGGTCCCCCCCTTTGCAGCCCTCAGAAGAAATGGTCAGGAGACAGGAAGGTCATTTTGGAGTCCAGGAACTGGGTGGAGGTGGGGGGAGCTGGAATGCACAAGGTTGGGCTGGCAGCAGGTGAGGTGTGAGGAACTGCCTTGGGCAGTGGAGACACAGTGTGCATGCAGATTTTAGTGAGCTTGTGGGGAGTGGGGCAGCATCAGGCTTCGATAGACTAAATCCAAATTCCTCCACCTGTGGTGCCAGTTTGGGCTTAAGAGGCTGGACATCCACAGGTTTCTGCACTGTTCTCAAGTAAAGCCTGTTAAGCCTGTGGAGGAGGGAGCTGTTCAGGTCCATAGACCTGAAGACCATGTGAAAATCTGGCCCCTCCTGTGCTTGCACGGTGTTAATTGCAGCTGAGGCTTCCCAAGAAACAAGTACAAGCTAAAAATTTCCCTTTAGGATTCCCCATCCAGAGGAAACAAAATGGTGCCCCATTTCTCATTCTGAAACATTGAAAAACCCCTTTCTGCTGTACCCTCTGCCTGAAACTGTGACACAGATTATTTCACTCCATCAAGAGATTGGTGATGTGAGCTCTCTGGCCCCTCCTGCCACACCACATCTGCACTGAAAAGCCAGCGAGGAGATGGGAAGGTGTGTGGTGGAAGCCCTCCATCCTGTAATACCATACAGCACAGCCTCTAAAAGCAGTGATTGAGGGGGCAGACCCTCCTCACATGGCTTGTAATGCTCCCAGGTGACCCTCTGTGGTCCCACCCTGCTGAGGGTGTATCAGTGTCACTCCCCACTGCACTGAGGGACTAAACTTAGATGGAACTGATAGGAATAGAGATGAGGGCTGCTGAAGAGTGCATTTCACTGTCTGTGTCCAACACTGCAATCAGGTGTTTTACACTGCCGTCCCACTATCCCTTCTAGGTAATTAAACAGCTTAAATTCTGCCATAACAGCATCTGTGATCACTCTGTGAGGTTTTTCCTTGAAAAAGTCTACTTTTGGAGATGTTAGCAGCCATGCAGAGACCCTCTTTGTCCTAGGTAGGTGGTTTGGGGCTATGAGGTGGTGGTGACAGGGTGCACACCCACTTCTCTCAAGTGGGATGTGTAATGTGGGATGAGCGGAACAAAGCAGGGTAGGGAGCAGAGCGTGTGTGTGGGAGGCACAGAGCAGAGGTGAGGGCAATGTGTCTGCATGAAGAGCTTACTAGTGAGATACTGTCCCACAGAAATAGGTTTTTTGCTTCTCCCCAAAGACTGCGAGGACAAGTTGTACTTGTCCTTTGGCAGGGAATCACACGGCTCAGGTCCGGCACCTGTGACATGTGGATTTCCTGCACTTGTGAACCTCCCCTGGTGGTTTTGTGATTCCTGCTGAATGCTGTGGCTCTGGGAGACAGTGGTCCTTGAGCAGCACATGTCTGTAGGGCCTGAGGCTCGTGCCAAGGAGTGCTGGGTCTGAGAGAACCTAGCTCAGAGGCTGCCCTTGCAAGAGGGTGTGTGTAGGAAGCAAGGCATGGGGTTGGGTATGCTTTTGGTGCCTGTGCTGCCAGCCAGTAAGGCCACTCTGGGTTTTTTTTCTTGAATCTTCCTCAGATGGGTTTTATTCCCCAGCTACACCTAACTGCATGGGACTGGGGGGTGGGCCACCTTGTGAGATGGTATGTGACAGGGTTGTTGCAAAGGTAAGTACAGCTTCCTTGCCTTTTTGGCATCTTGTTTGGGATCAGCAACCTAAATGTCCTGTGGTCTGCCCAGCAGTGATGTGTATCATAGCTGTTTTACTGGGTGCTGCACAGCAAGCTGTGCTGGCTCTCCAGCTTTCCTTCAAGGAAAGTGTGCCCTGGGGCTGTGTAACACACCTGGGAGCGTCTTTTGGATCACAGAGCCTTACGTTACACACACTACCCACAGCGCTGTGCAAAATAGATCTGAAAAGGACCTCAAGAGGGCATCTTCCAGCCTTATCCATGGCAAATCTGTACCTGATCTCTGCTTAGGGAAAGGTGTCTGGGAAGAGGCAATATATTTCGTGTGATCAGATGGTATACTTGGAAAGTCAGTCAAACTCTGCAGGGCTTGAACCCTTCAAAGAAAAAAGTAGCATTCAGAGTGAAACCACAGTGAAAATAGTCCCAGAACTTGCCACCTTGGTTAGCACAACTGGAGTGCTGCTGGAGAAGTCCTGTCAGCAAAGGGAACACAATAATGTCATCATCTCCTGTGGGAAAGAGGGGGAGAGAACTGCTGTGAAACACTGGAGGCTTTCCTGGGAGGAAGGGACCAGGAAAACTGAAATGCTGTTAGAACACTGTCTGTACCAAGAACACAGCTAATGAGCAGCAGAGGTGCCAACCTTTTGAGGATAGTTTGCAGGTGTCTTCTGAGATCTTGGGATCAGATCCAATGGAATAGTGCTGGGAAAAATAAATCTTGGAAAACAATCTCGGGTAACTGAGTGTTTTCATGCCATTATCAGTTGTTTATATGAGCTCATTCTGAAACAGAGTGGCTGTTTGTTTTTACTACACAGCCTTCTGAGAGTGTTTGCTGTAGCTGAAATATATTGTGTTCCTGGGCATGTAAAGCCTGCAGGCTCAGCTGCCAGGCACCAGCATTGCCCAGGTTGTGGGGACATCACTGCTGACTGATTCAAATGATGTGGCTTTATCCTAGACTTCAGACCTTCTGTGATGGCTGGGATGTACCCTCCCTCAGCTGTGATGTACACCCTTGGCTCTAGGGTGTAATTAGCTACACCATTATAGAGTTGGTGTTTTTAAAATCTCTTGCTTTAGTTTAAGCCCATGTTGGCATGTCCTCTCCCCGTGGACACGGAGAACAGCTTACAGCACTCCTTTTCTCTTTGCAGAAATCTTTTACATATTTGAGGCTTGTTATCATGTTTCCCTGAAGACTTTTGTTCTCTGCACTGAACAACTGCCTTTCATTTGTTCTTTTCTCATGTCCATTTTATGTTCAAGTTGAATGACACATGCGTAGGTGATTCTGCATCTTGAGATCCCTTTCAACCCTCTACAATTTTTTTGTGACTCTGTGTTTTGTTGGGGTCCCTTGGGCTCTCTCCACTATGTCTGGGATGTTTTTTAAGTGCATTGCCTTGAAATGAGACCAGTATTGTAGCAGAGGCCTTTCTTGACTGAGAAAAGCAGCAGGGTTATTTCACGTACCTGGTGCATGACACTTCTGTCTGTATAATCATGGATTTTTTGCTACAATATTGCTTGTTCATGCCTGCAATTTTGTGAATTATTTCCCAACCAGATGTGCATTTCCCACATGGAATTTCATCTAGACTCTATTTTCCTAATTTTCTAATTAAAATGTTACACAGAACTGGAGGTAAAGCCTTGAGAAAGTGAAGGTACAGAACATCTGTTGCCTCTATCTCACACAGGAGACCTTGTTGCTCCATCAAAGAGAAGTCAGGTTGCCTTCACATGGCAGGGCTATTACTTCCAGCCCTTCCTTGCAGATAGATTGTTTGACGATTTCTTTCAAAATTTTTCCAGGAATTGAGGTTATGTTGGCTGGCCTGCAATTTCCTTGGTTTTTCAACCTGTTGAACATAGCCACTATATTTGCCCTTTTTCTGGTCTTTTAGAACCTCATTTGTCTTCCAGAAATTCCTACGGAGAGTTGCTGCTGCACCTATTTTAAAACATCAAACTTCTTTAGCTTTTGGTCTGCAGAGGTGCTACTATACATTACCCTTCTACTCTGATTCTTTTAATTGCATTAAATTTGTGGTCCTAATCTTACCCTTCTTTTCATGAAGTCTGAACCAACAAAAGCATTAAACATTCCTGCTTTAACTCTGTAAGTTGTTGACTATTGTGAAATTCTGTCCCAATTTATACCGCTTTGCTTCCTGAGACAGCTGTGAGCCAAACCCCTGGGATCCCCTGCCTTCTCTTACCCTAATTAGTAGTTTTACAACTCATTTTGTGCTGACAGCATGTGTGTGTGTGAGAGAGGTCATGAAGGTGAATCTCTTTTTCAGGTGACACCCTCTAGTCTGTTAAGCCACACTTTGGCTTTCTCATTATCTGATTTGGTTATTGTTTTTGTGACTGTGGGAAACATGGCTTCTTGTGACGTGTTCAGGATTTATTAAATTCAATTTACTCTCCAATTTGACTAGCCTCACAAGGAAAGATGCTTTATAAATTGTGAATCTTAAAATTAGCAGCTATACATACATTATAATATGTAATGTCATTACCAGAACCAGCCAGTTCTGGGTGCTGTGCAGAGAATAAAGAAAACACATAAACCTAACAGAAAACAGATTTTGGTGGGAGAGGGGGAGGGCTGACACGCACTAACAGCTTTGGAAAGGCTTGTGCCGTGTTCAGTGTCATAAAGCAATCTATTAACCTTTTCTCCCTCCTCAGGAGGTGCTGAACTCTTTGGTCTGCTCTTCCCACCAATGTAGTTATCAAATGTCTCCTGGTTGCCTCTGGCCATCACCGCTGTGAGCGGTTTCTGTGGAGCACTCGGCTCTTTCGCTCTGTCCCTCTCTCCTGGTGCTGCTCCTTTGTGCTCATCCACATCAGCCTGATGGAGTTGCCATTTCTCCTTTGCACGCTTCGAGCCACGGAGGAGTCTGTGAATTACCCTAATCGTGCCCCTGCGTTAAGATAATTTACATCTGTTCCCTTATCTTGCCGTGTGTTTACAAAATACTGTCTTTCCCAAACTCCCTTTTCATTTGGAGCAAAATCTTGCTTGCCAACCCTCTCAGATTACTGAAGCCTCTGTTCTTACAAAGCACTATTTTTATTCTGCCACTATTTCCCACTCCTTTTCAAACAAGTACAAACACTCACTTCAGGCTTCACTGCTCGTGGTGTTTTCAGCCTCCATGGCTTTCCCCAGCTTTTCTCTGTTGATGAGAATCACACCTCAAGGAGATCCCTTCCTAGGTTTGTTCCTGTCTCTTCTTTCTCAATTTTTCTGTTTGTTGGTGCATTCCAGGGACTTGATGCAAGGCAAATGTGTGGGCAGTTAAAGTCCCTAATTACCAGCAAGTTCTGTGTTTCAGATGCTCCCAGTAAGCCTATGCTTCCGATCTCCCTGATTTTGTAGCCTAAAGCAGACCCCCAGCGTGCCAGTGTCTGGGCTCCTTCCAGTCTTACGTTACACAGTGGTCTTTATACCTGCCTTTTGTACTGCTGGCTTTCACCCCCTGCTTTTATGCTGGGCCCCAAGATCAATCCAGAGCTTCTTGTGTGATGTTTCTCGTCCTCAGCTGTGCTGATGGTACTTTTCCTCTTTGTCAGCACCGTGCTTAATTCTGACTTTCAACCCCTGGAGCTTGCTTTGCCTCTCACCACCAGGTTAAAACCCCCTCTCCTCCCACACTAACCTAATGTCTACATGCAGCAGTCAGACCTTGTGGATTTTTCTTGCAAAAGCTGAACAGATTTGGCTCCTCAAGCTTCACAGGCCAAAGTCCTATCATACCTCCTCCTCAGTCCGGTGGCCACTCAGGACAGGCTTTTCCCTCCCTGAGCTACAAGCCCTATATTGTTTTCCTGTACGTGTATTATCTTGTGTTGGCTGAATTAAAGCACACTTGGTTGGATGGTGGCCATTTAGCCATACAAACTGGATCACAGGATAAATGAAGGCTGTTTTCTTCGTTATTTTCTGACCTTCATTTGTGCTATCTGCATCTGCCTCTAAGGATCCTGTATTTATCTGGGAGATTGGTAAGAACGCTGCATCCTGTGGGATGGGAAACAAGCAATGGTTTTTGTCTCATTAGCCACTCCTGTCCATCTACTTATGCAAAATTACTTTCATTAATGCAAATTCTTAAATCAAGTTGTTACACTAGTTAGATAGGACTTGATTCTGTACAACATATACTGGCTGGTAATTAGCTGAGGCATGAATATAATGAATTATTGGTAGATTCTCATATTGTCTTTTAATCACTCTGTCAAGTTCACTGTCAGCCTGATTGGCTGTTGGTCCCTAGGTCAGCAGGTCCTGCCGAAGCGCCAGCATGGGGTTAGGGCTCACCTGTCCTTCTAGAATTACTTGGCATTCCAAGATTTATTAAAAATTAGCATCAACAGGTCAGAAATCTCCTTAGTGCACTTGGAGGTGCAAATTATCCAGGGTGGGTGATTTAATAGTGTTTATCTAAAGCAGATGTTATCTAATTCATGTCTTGGTCATTAGTAAATGGTGATGTATATAATCATCTTATGATGAGTTCATCATCATGTTTTTTCATAAATACAGAGTGCTTGCATTTATATTTTTGTAGTTACACTGATAATTTTACCATGTGCACAAAATAACACAGCTATGTCTCTTCATTTCCCCTCTTTCCTCTGTATTTAAATTCCCACTCATAACTCAGCAAGGCATGAATTTTTCCATCATGCTTTTTAAATACTGTATTATTTTTCTATACTTTGTAATTTGCAGTTGGTTGCTATTTCTTTAGCATTACAATCATGGGTTATATTATCTTCTTTTATTGCTATCTGTACCACTGCATAAGGACGGTTTTCCTGCCAAAACCCTCTTCCAGCATGGTGGTGGAACATGCTGATTTTAGCCATCAGCTAAAAGCAAAACATAAAAAACCCAACCAAAATCCCCCTTAAATATTCCTTTGGTTTCTTTTGTCCGGTATTTTCTTCCCTTAACGTAATTAGATTTTTTTTCAGCCTGGAGATGTTGAAGCATGTTGTGTATGTATTTTTGACTGGGATTACAATCCCACTAGCCTTGCTGAAATACAGACTTGGAGAAGATAGTTGCCCATGTGGACAGAGCAGGAAACTCAGTGCCTGGTGAGTCCTCAGCATTTTTAAAAACTTCCCTGGCAAATTGTGACATAGCAACTAATTTTGCTGCAGTTGAAGGAGTATTGCTACTTTCAACCCTCCAGCCCCCATTCTTGTGTATGAAAAATACCAGGAGTGGCATTTGCTGAGGAGTTTGCAGCCGGGGATCCGGGATGCGGGACTGTGGAGCTCAGGATGTGTCTGACACACCAGAGCTTTGTGGCTGGAGAAAGCAGCGAGGAGAGCGGAAAGGCGCGGATGGCGAGCCTGGCTTGGCGGGGAGCGGCGGGGATAATCTCTGTGGCTGGACCCTGGCTCCTGCCCCCGCTTCGAGGGGGCACTGCCTGCTGCTGGGAACGCAGTTTGGTTCCCAAGGCTTCTTCTCCGGTTGCTCACTCTAACCCTTTTTCCATCTGTCCATTCATTTATTATTTACCGCTTTCGCTTTTCTTCATTAGCTGGTTCCCAGTGCTCCTGGCTCTGGAAAGGGCTTTCTTGTGGGGAACACAAGGACAGCAGCAAATGTTGTTGCACTGCTCCTCTGCCAGCCCTCCCTGTTGCACGGATGGGACTGCGTGGCAAGCAGTTAATTGAACTCTTTAACACTTTTTCCAAATTAAGAGAAGGGTCAAAATCCTGTAAGAGCCCCTTGAGTCCTGGAGTCCCCCATGCAGTCCATGTTCTGCGTTTTCAGAGGCTCACACTGGGGATGGATACACGGGGGTGGGAGAGTAATGTGAGAAGCTCTGGATGTGCATGCTTTGTGCAGCTAAAAGTGGTGGGGGAAAAGTGAGGTTACAAGGTGTTCAAAAGAAATTTTGGATCTCTCTTTACTTCATTAAGTTTTATATTGGATTGCTGTGCCAAGAGACACAATCATTGACTTTCTTAAAGAAATTAAGACCTCCATGAGTTTAAGTTTTCTTTTTTTTCTCCAATAAAAAGGTGGCAAAAACAAAGGTTTTTTTAGGAGAAACTGAAACCAGTTCAAATATAATTCTATTAACTAATTAAGGGAACTCTGGAAATGGGACTGAGACTTGCAGGCCTTTTTTTCTTCTCTTTGCTGGGGCACTCCAAGAATTGGATCACCTGGGGAAAGCATGTTTAAGAAATACCAGATGGTCTCTGCGATGCTCCAGCTGTGGACAATCACTCCCAGCCAGGCAATCTGCCTTGCTGTCGAAGCCCTCTAAAACTGTGCTGCCCATTTGTCATGCTTCTCCAATTGCAGCGCTCTGGATAGCTTCTTTTTCCCTTGTCTGGCTCTTCCTTTCCAGTTTTTATCACCCACCCCCTCCATGAGCTAATGTAGTAACATCCCTTCATTGGCTATAAATCCATTGAAGAGCCATATATAAAATATTACTTTGTTAGGGAAGATTGGGAAACATCTGTTTTTTACCCATAAGAATCAGTCTACTTGTCTCACATGACGATGTGACTATTTATATATTTTTAAAGAAAAAGAAGCAGAGAAATCAGGAATCCTAGGAAAAAACTTTTTCTCTAAACAGAGGAAACTGATTCAGCTCTGGGATTTGTTTGGAGGCTTTTTGGGGAGGTGGGGTGGGGCACAGGCCACAAAATTGCTTAGATGTCTGACAAAGTATCAGTCATGCCAGCTGCAGAGGGTCATTCTGGAGATGTTTCAATGTTGTATAACAGTTTCTAGGTGCTTCCAAACACATACTTGCCCAGGAAAACTGGGGGTCTAAACCCTTATGTATTACCTACACCACAGAACAGAAACCTGGGAACAGTGATGGTCCTTGGATTAGTAGCAGACTGTAACAGTAGGGGCGTACACTCAGAGCAGAAAAAGTGTGTAACTCTGGAGGCCTTGCGTTTAGGTGGCTATGCCCCTAAATTTATGCACCTAAATTAGGTGGTTATGCCACCTAAATGCTTGCTGTCTGAGCCTACTGGCATGAACAGCATCCCTTCCAACCTGCTCAGTGCTTGTGCCTTGCTGAGCTGTCTGCTTTTCCTCACACAGACAGCACTCAACCTATGTCTCTGCCTCCTTGCTGGACGAGGGCATTGCTATCTGTGAGTGCATGTGTGGGGAGATCTGTCACCCCAGGGTGACAGGGGTGCAAGGGCAGGATGCTGAGGCTCCACTCTGCCTGCCATGGGGCATGACAGGAGAGTTTGGGTGGGTATGGGGCCTTGGACTGGTGTGGAAAGGCTGTACAAGCAGCCAGGCATGCTTGGGACACTTAGTTCCTGCTCTGTGGAGCAAGATGCTCTGCCAGCTGTGTTGTGGTGACAGGAACAAGGAGCAAGTCTGTGAGGAAGGCGATTGGGAGCATACAAGGGGGGATGCTGCTTTGGGTGAGCCGGGTGGGAGGGAGGTTGCACCTCCAGAAGGCTGCCTGTGGTGCAGCTGTGCCAGGCAGGCACACTGCCAGTCTCTGAGCCCATCAGCAGTATGAATATGGAAGAAGGAAGAGGAGACTTTGTTGTTTGCAGGTGGTGTCTGAATTTGCCACAGCTGCTTTCTGTGCAAGGCTGGCATATAGGAATGAAGTTCTAGAGCTGCTAATGATTGATGGTGTTCCACATACAATTACAGGATGGTTTGTATTGGAAGGGGCCTTAATGATGACCTAGTTGCAATCCCCTTGCCGTAGCCAGAGACATCTTCCACTAGACCAGGTTACTCAAAGCTCTGCCACACAGGTCTCCTTCTTTCCTGGCTGGATTCAGTGCCTTTCCCTGCCCCTTTGCTGCCCAAACATGAGACTCTCCTCAGGGTAATGGAATGCTGTGTTGGTCTGGACCCAGCTCACCCATCTGAGGTGAGGAATGCCCCAGAAGGGACCTCTTTCCTCCCTCTGCCAGCCAGCCTTACACATCCCACATAAGCTCCACGGTGGATGGCTGCCTGCTTTTCTCAGGCTGGCCAAAACCAAACTCCATGTGTGTCTCCCCTGCTGATCCCTCTCATGCCTTTCTGCAGGGCTGTGGTTGACAGCTGTGTCTTCCCTGTGGCCTCATAACACGCTCATGCTGCTCCTTCTCTCCCTCTCCCACACACTGGCTGCTGTGCTGCTGTCCCCTCCCACCACGCTGGAGCTCAGCCTGTTCTGATGGTTATCTGCCCTCATCTCAGCCTTGTGCCCTTCTGCTTGGCTCTTGCAGCTTTTCCTCTTCCAAAAGCCTCCTCATTCTCCCTCCCATGGTGCTAACTGGACCTTGAGGCCCCTTCTCTTCCCTCTGCTCAGTTCACTGACCAGCTGTTAGTGAGCTGTGCTCCAGCCACCGTGGGCACTGCTAAAAGCCCCCCAAACCCCACACAACACCCACCTCCACCTGGTGCAGCTCCCTTGTAACACGAGTGACAAGGGAAAGGTTATTTTGCAATGGTGAGATATTAAACAGACAAAGCTGCTCTCTCTAGCAGCTGCTGTACCTTTGTCCTCTCTGTGCCAGAGCCTTTGGTTATCTCCCATGGTGTGCCAGGACACTGCTCTAAAATCTGCTGCTTGGCTTTGGCAGGCTCCTGCAACAGCTCTGAGCTTGGGATAATTTTACAGGTGAACTAAAGTTCATGTGTTTTCTTACTCAGTAGAGATTTGGACTTCACAGGACTAAAGAGAAAAGGTTAAATCTGAGGTGGAAGCAGATAAATAAAAAGGAATTGGGGATGTTGCAAATAGCTTGGTGGGCATGAGCCACACGGGCAGAGCAGCAGCTGGGAGGACAGGTGCACCCAGAGCCCTCTAAGGGTCAGTGGGATGCTCTGACACTGGAAATGGTATTGGGAAGCAGTGTTGGGCACTATGTCCAATTCTCATGCCCATTTTAGCCAAAATGCTGTATGTTTGGAAAAGATTTAGAAAAGAGCAGTAAATGTGACCAAATCCTGGAAATAGGGTGCTATAGATAAGATTTCACTAATATTCATCTACTAAAGAAAAATGAAAAAGAAACTTAATCGTAATGTGCAAGTACCAACAAGAGGAAAAAACATTCAAGGGAAATATCTTGAAATATTAGAGAAGAAAGGCAAAAATGGAAGCTATGATTTAGAACCTAGTCCAGGACAGGCTTGGAGAAATAATGTGCAGATTTATAATGCTGACAGTGATCCTTTCTATCCTTATAACCTGTATAAATGTGCAACATGAGTGTTGTGCCTCCTATAGAATAGGTGATGGCAGGAATTAAATAGCCCTGAAACCAAACTGAATTTGTTAGCCTTTGCTGATAACTTGGCCAATGGGACCTTTCACTCAGCTGGAAGCAAAGCTGAGCTTGGACTATGGGCTCTGGTTCTCTTCCCATTAAAATAGGAGGTAAATTTAGCCCCTGCCTATGCCAGGACCTGCCTGGCCTTGATGTGATGTGCTTTGGTATGAGAAGAAAGACCAAGTTTAGGTCAGTGTTTTTTGGACAGAGGTGACTGAATTTAGGAAACCTCAGCTACATCTCCTTGCTACAACCACCCCCAGGGAGGAGCTGATGTGCTGACCAGGACAGCAGGGAGTCTTTGCTCTCTGCCACCAAATCCTTCCCTGAAACAAGATCCAGAGACCAACTATCTGAAATGTGAGTGCTTCCCCAGAAGGAGCCTGTGTTTGATACAGTGGTCTTTATTTTCCTGCTTTATTTTGAAGCTTATTCATTCCACCTCCCAAAAAAGATTTAGGAGATATTTCATTGAATAATTTGACCTTGGGTGTCCAAAAGTTCATTTATGATCTTGCTGTATATAAATTTCCAGATATAGGGTTTTGACACAGAAATAGTCTTCCTTTGATAGAATATAACAAATTCAAGTTTCAGAAATTATCCTCTTGAGCCATCTCTGTGGTGTTTGGCATCATGACAAGTAATTAGTCAATCCTGAAATAGTCATCAAGCAGAGAAACAGCTTATTTTATATACTGTTTCTTAGAGAGTTAAATATTTCCACATATTCAGGCTCTGATTGGAGTCTTGGATCCTTTCCAAATGTTCAACCTGTAAAGATATTTGAGAATACCAGGACTTAGGCTCTTTCCAAAAAATGATAGATTTCACTTGAATTTTCACAAATGGAAAACCACAACTCCCCATAGCTGCAAAGAAGCAGCTGTCATACCAGGTACAGAGTATGAGAAAACACTTTCTAAAAGCTTCAGGGACTTCCCATTATCTGGAAGTTTTTAGTGCTCTTAAAATTCACGAAGAAAACAGTGTTTCTTTTCCTGCACAGCGTTGCCTGAGATAATCGGCTGCACCTGTTTGGAAGCAGCGCTTCACGTTGTTCCCTTACACACACCCTTGCACGTGTTCCTGTTAATTTTTCCTAGAAACCCAAGTGTCAACAAATTGGAGCCCAGCAATGCAACTCTGCTCAAAATCCCATACTGATGTTTCTGAGCATTTTGCCATGCAAAGTCTGTGATCTAAGTGACTGAATCGACTTTGAAGTTTTGAAGTTTAAATCCTTGGGTGTTGTGGTACAGGCAAAAATCTACTGAAGAAATCAAAAGCACCAAATCGGCAGCTCCAAACCTAAAGTTCTGCTTTTTGTTGTTGCTTCTGCTCTAGTCTTAAAAAAAACCCCAAAAAACAAACAAACAAACAAACAAAACCAAAAGGGCAATTTTCCAAATTGGTAATGGGCTAATTTTAGGAAAGGTTAATTTTTGGTGTGATTCAGCACAGACATGCATGATGGGAATCTGGAAAATAAGGAGTTAAGTCATGATGATGTAAACCATTGTTTCACATTTAAAATAATAGCACTTGGATAATTCTAAAGTTGTGGCTTCTGCTTTTATTGGCTGAGAGGTTGCCAAAACATGTGTGTGTTGCTCGGAATTGGTAAATGATTCCTATTTATAGGACAGGTGTCTTCTGATGTCCCAAGTCCAGTGTGTTCTGTAATCCTAGATCCTGTTTTTGATCTGTGTTTAATAATGTGTGACAGAAGGAGATAGGAACCCTGCACTCCAAATCAGGCTCGGAATGTTTTGAGTTTAGCTCTGCCCAGCTCTGTCCACTTGTAACACAGGGTATCTTTCCAGCAGGGTCTCTCCCTTCTAAAATTAATTTTTGGTCTTCTCTTTTCTTTCTGAAACACATAACTTTGGACTCATTTGCATGCAGCCTCCTGAGTGTGCCAGCCTCCTTCTTTTGTGTTGACTCAAGACAAAAAACACTTTCTCACATATTTTTAACAGCTTTTCTAATGCAGAAGCGCAGTGAGGCAGTGCTACAGGGAGGGATGTGGTGGCAGGAACAGAGTAAAGGTGTATGTGGTGGCAGTCACAAAAGTAAATGTTTCCACCAGCATCTAATTTAAACTGTGCTTCACAGCTGCTGGTTTGGGCTATGCAGTGCCACTGAAAAAGATTTGATTTGTTGCAATTAATTATGTGACTGTCAAAATCATTCTTTTTCATTATCTTGCAAGCTGCTGGTTGAAATGAATCAAGAATCATGGAATCATGGAATGCTTTAGGTTGGAAGGGACCTTTTAAAGGTCATCTTATCCAATCAACCATCCACTAAACCAGGTTGCTCAGAGCCCCATCCAACCTGGCCATGAACACTTTTAGAGATGGGGCATCCACAATTTCTCTGGGCAAACTGTGCCAGTGTCTAGCACCCTCATTGTAAATTCAGACAGATCTAGTTATTATGTTGCTGGTGCATCTACTCCAGCCATTATATTGTATTTTAAAATGAAATTAAAAAAAGAAAATTATGAGCAAGCTCCTTTTCTACAAAAGAGTGCAAACCTTGGAGCTGGAGGTTCAAAAGAGACACGGGTTATTAACAGAAGGGACAGAAATACAGATTCAAGGGCGGGGAATCTCTTGAGAAGCCTAATTCAAGGGAAGAGGTGCAGCAGCAATGGCAGGAACCAGGATGGAGGGACAGATGGGGTTTCTTGTCATGTCCACTACCCCACCACCCTCTGGTCTGGCCTGCCCAGAGCCAGAGCCTGTTGTTCTGGGTCTGGGATGGAAAAAGCGCAGAGGAGCCTCACCAAGGGATCCACGGCAGGGGGGTCGCCAGAGCGGTTAGCGAGGAGCAGCTTGCTGTCAGCTGAGCACTGAGGATACCATCATGCCAGAAAAGGAACTGGGTCTGGAGGGAGGTGGAGGGGGCCATGAGAACTGGATGGGAGGCTTGGCTCTCTTTCAAGCAGTTCCTGAAGCCAGATTAGTCCTCTTCGCCAGCTGGTGTGAGACGTTAGGTTTGTGTTATTTCTGGCAGCCCCACGGGGACTGGGAGTAGCTCCATGCCTCGTGTTTCTCTTTCTGAGGGCAGGACAGTCCAGAAGCAGCACAAGTTTTGCATTCCTGTCCCCAAGAGAGGCAAGTGCCTGTTTGCCCTCAGGCAGAAAGTGTGAGGAAAAGAACGCAAGTTGCCATGCCTGTTTTTCACACCTGATGCCACCAGCTTCCTCTGCTGGCTGCTCTGGGCTAGTCTGCTCTTCACATGGCCAACCCACCCAGGTTTCCTCAGATGTGTTCTCTTGTCTGTCACTGTCTAGCCAGACTTGGGGGAACTCATGTGTCTCCTGGCCTTGCATGCTGCTGTGCGTGCACAGAAACTCTCCACTGCCCCGTGTCTGGTAGGCCCAGATGTGTCCACAGATGCAGGAATCCTGAGGAGCTGCCAAATGTCTGGAAATGTAGGATATGCCCCCATGCATAGGAGCCTTGAGTTGTTCCTTGCCTGGAAATCACTGATACTTTTATGTGCAAGGGTTTGGACACTCAGGGAATTTTGGATGGGCAACTGTACATGTGTGATGCAATTGCTTTTAGTGCACTTGAAAGAAGTGCAGGATCTCAAGGAGGAGTTGGTTTGTGTGTCCTGGTTTAGGATTGTCCACAGAAGTTTAGGTTTGTTGCACATGAACAGGCTGCTCTGTACAAGCATGCATACTTTGGAAATCCCTGTCAGACTGTCCTAGTCCTTTACATTCTTTTCCTACGTGGGACTATTTTCCATCAGGGTCAGTAGGAAGGCCTTTTGTGTTGTGGTCTTGCTTTGAGGCAATTCCTTTTTCTGCTTGATCTTTGTGCTTCCTTGCTGGGCTCCTCAATCCCCTTTCAGCACAGGTCTCCGTGGGGATCTGCATCTTCCCATCTCTCTTTGCAGCAGAGAAGAGCAGAGGCTGGGACAGGGTTGCTCTGTTTGTCTGAGGTGCTCCTCACTTGCCCTTGGGACGGGGAAGGACTGGAACTGCTGTGGAAGCTGCTGTGTTGGCACTGTGGCTTTTCCAGATCGGGATCCCAGGTTTTTGCAACAAGCTGGAGAAGGAAAGAGGGGAAGGTTTGTTAGTTTTCCCCAGGTAAAACACAAGCAAATTCACCAGATTTTACTCTGTGACATTTTTTCTTGCTTCTCACTTACGGGGCCATTCTATTTGGTCCTGACTCTGGAACCTGCTCTCCCAGAGCAGCTGCTGGGCTCAATGAGGGGTGGATGCCTCCCACCTTTCCTTCCCAGCTGTTGGGTGACATGTCCTGGGTGTGGCTGGTGCAGAAGCCGCCTCATTCCCTGAGCCCTTGTTCTGGGGTGACTGAACTCCCAATGCATTCCCTTTTTGTTCTGGAAAACAGATTTATTCTGGCATTCACCCTTGACCACACACTCCCCCTAGTGAATTCCAGGGTTAAAAAATAATGCAAGCTTTTCGTAAGAGCTGCCTCACTTGTCGTTTAATGATTCCACCTCTGAACTGGGACCCTGCTGCTTCACTGGATGCCTTGACAATATCTCATTTGTCTTTTCCTCCTTTATTTAGTTTTTCCTACATTTTTCGCACATTCTGTAGATTCTCCTGCATTCCAACTGTCTTATATTTTCATGCCTCCTTTTATCTCTCTTTTCATCTATCCCAGTATAGACAACAGAAATGCTAAATCCACATAATCTGTAGAAAGCATGAACTGGGTTGTTAGACATTTTCCAAACATTACACTTCATGGAAATATTTTCCTGTAAGAAGTAGAAATGAAACAGCTGTCTCCTGCTCTCTCCTGGGCTGTTCCTGTGCAGACTTTCCTGCCCTCTGAATTTACAGCTCCATTGCTTGGACAAGTGTCCAACAGCCAGCTTCAAGCAGTTGTATTTATGATGTGCCAAGCAGTGGTGAAGATGATGGTGTTTATATGCTCCTCAGATCTATGTGGTGGGATTAACGTACCACGAGACCTGTGCTAAGGCTTCCAGAGTCAGGAGCATTTCACCAGAAGGATTGCCACTAGGAAATCTGCTACAAGTCATGACTGATGACTCACTGCAGACTGTGGGACGAGCAGGGATATTCCTCACTCACATATCCTCCTGCTTCTCCCTGTCCTTCTGGCTTTGTGCTTGGCCAAATGATAAAATCCCTCCAAGCTCCTGCTGGGAGCTGAGTACTGGCATCGCGAAAGAAAGGTGTGGGTGCCTCAGGTAACCCCACTTGCTGGGTGACAGTGGGCACCTGGCTTTTTTTCTTCACTCCCTAGCTTGTTGGGGGGAATCACCTCCCAGCTGACCTTCCATGGCTGGCCCAAGCATAGAATGGAACCCCAAAACCCATCCCAAAACCCTGCCAGGGTACCTTCTGGATGTGGGCGTGGTTCTGCTCCCCCTCCCTGATGTGTTTATTCTGCTGGCCTGGTGCCTCACCTCGGCACACAGTTGAAGATGTTTTGGTTGCTACAGGGTAACTTTCTTGAATCCTATGGAAATTGATGGGAAGCTTAATGCATTAGTGGAGTTGTCTGAAGTGGAAACGTAAATCAAGAAAAACAGAAACACGCGGCAAAAAATTTTTGGGCTGAAACAAGCAATCTTTTCTCTTCCACATGGAGATGTGAACACCAGGCTTTCTGGAGAGAAGTGTGAACATCAGTGTTACTGTGAGCAAGCAGAGAGTGGGCTCCTGAGCAGATGACGGAAGAGGAGAGAAATAGTGGAATTTGTATGTTACCATCTCCAAACTGAGCAACCGGAAAAAGAGTAGGAGAGACCAGAAATTATTTGAAGATTCACTTCCCTTCAGTGTTCTGCTGGAACTGACTGAGCAGATATTCACAGGCTGTATTCCAAACTGAGGTTATTTCTTCAGAGCATGTTCTGGCAAAGGATTTTTGGCCACAACCCATTCTCAACCTGAATGACTGGGTGATACTATGGGGAAGAAATCCTCTAGCAGCAAATCACGGCTCTCAGTTTCAGGCAGTCATTAACTGTGCATCCGTTATGATACTTCTATATAACTCTCCATATTGCAGTACACTGCTTTTAGCTTTGACCTTGCTAGGATAAAGCAGAACTGCTCTTGCCCTTAAATGCTGCTCCATGAGAAATGTGGTGCCTTTGTGCATCAGCAGGAAGGGTGCTCTGCTCCTTGGGAGGATAGAATCACTCCATAGGTGCCTGAGAAATCCCTCAGCATGTGTCACCCAAGTGTGCCATGGGGATCTCACAGCTTGGGAGCTATTCTGACATGTGAGCTGATGAGTCACAAGTGCAGCTGGGGAATACTAGAGACTTCAAACAGGAGCACATCTGGATATGCACAGTGCACATCTGGTGCATCACAGTTGCTGTATGTTTGCAGCATCACTGTATTGTGTGTGCAATGAGCCATTCTCTACCCCTCCTGTACTCCCTGGGGACACTTTTATCATATTTACAGAAAATAACATTTGGGAAACACCTTCCCTTCTTTGCCTCCATGGCAAGGCTTCCCAGGTCCCTCAATGTGAGCAGCAGGGATGCTGCATGGAAGGATGAGCTGTGTCAGGACTCATTGTGAGCACTCCAAGCCTGAGTAACTGGTTGTTATTCCGTGTGACGTCCAGTGCTCAGGTATCCAGTGGTATCTCTGAGAAACCTTTGTCAGTGTGCTTTTCTGGGTAGCCTAAGGGGCCTTTCATGTCTTTGCCAAGAGCTGGTCTGTTGTATCATTTTTCCAAGCATGATACAGCACTTGGCACAGCAGCCCTCCAAGCTTTGTCCTTGTAAAGTCTCCAGAGTTATTCCCTGGGATGTGGCTGTCCCTGGAAGGGAGGTTTGAAGGTTGACTACTCTATCAATGTGTATCTACATAAAGTAAAGGAAAAACCTTGTGCTATGAGGTACCAGAACCAAATTCTTCAAAATGTGCTATCCATATGCACTTTGAGCATCTTCTATCCCTGTCCTCTAATTAGGAGTCTCTTGACTTCTTGGGAAAAAATGAGGGATGTGGGATACTCCCTTTCCAACTATGTCTGCCTATATAGGACTATGGTTTGTTGTTCACATATCTGGAGCAGTCTGGGGGCTTTGTGCCATCCTGTGTGTACAGACAGACAGTACTGCTCAAAGTGCACTGGGAACATCAACATTCCCAGTCCTGGTGGGAGGGTGACTCTTGTTCTTCCAGCACTTGCCACTGGGAGTTGTGTTGTTGCCCAGCCTGTGTTGCCCTGGTGCCATCTGGGGAGGCTGCAGTGGGAAGAAGGAGGGGGAGGCTGGACTGGGAGCCTTGTGTCTGTCACCAGGCATCTGGATAAACCCATCCTAAAGTCCCAAGTGCCTGAAATGAGATGGGTGGCACATCCACTTGCACATTGTCTGAACAAAGTGCATGGATGTGAATATGCACAGTTTGGTAAGAAAACCCAGAAGAGTCAGGAGAGCTCTGAAAAACTTCTGGAAGCAAATGCCCTATACCTTCAGCACAGCTGAGACACATGAATACCAGGGCTGGTTTGACTGCTGATCCAATAAGTCCTTGCAGGGAGGCAACACAGATTTTTATATTGGGATTCAAATACATTACTGGGTTTGAACAAACCCACTCTCAACTGCTATTTAAGACAATTTTCAAAACTTCCCTGGTCTTGTGCTAACAATGTAAATGAAGAAATAAACATATAAGTATACTGCTAATTTAAAACAAATATTTCACCTTTACTGTTTCAGAATATTTAGGAACACTACTTTCAGTTGCTTGCTTCCTACATAACCCAAATAATTCCTTTCCTTCTCTATCTGTTTCATGATGGGAAAGTTTGTAAGTCACCTTATCTCTGCAGGTATCAGAAACATCACACATGGCACTGCCTTAATGTCTTTTTTTCTTGCAATTTCCTGGATTTCCTGCTATGTCTTTGTTGAAGCAAAGCATATTCAACCACTAGAGAGGCTTGTAAGAGAGCCAAATTGATCTTTTCTCCCGAGCTTTGCAAAATAGGTTAAACTAACACACAGTACTCATGGATGTTAAGTTCAGATAGTCCCATAAAATATGAAGCTACTGAATTAAGAAATAACTTCTGTTCACTGTTTCTGCAGTATCTTGCTGCAATTACATTTTTATTTTGTCTGCTATTTTTTGCCAGGCACAGATTATCAGAAAATGGAAAGTGAGCTTAATACTGAAATATCTGCGTTACTGTTGGTGCAAAGTTTGAAGTTCCTTCAGCACCCAAATAATGCAAAATTCTCAAGCTGAACTTGAGAATACATAGTGCAAAGCACATTAACTTACTGGAAACTTGGGCATGGGAGTTGTTTTTTGATATGCCCAGCCAACCACAGTTTCCACTGCTCTCAGTGAACATTTCACAGAATCACAGAATATTCTGAGTTGGATGCTTCATCTGATATGACTAATGAATTTAGTATCCTGAAGATGCTGGCTTCACTTCAATGCATGAAAAAGCTTGTGCTTTTAAAATTTGATCCTAGTACTTTACCCCAGGTTTTTCACATCCTTGCCATGCCCATGTGGGACTCCCACAAGCTGCCCCTGTACTGATGCACTACCCTGTGTCTAGCTCCTGTTTCCCCGCCCTTCAGTTTATGACAAGAGCTGCTACCACAGAAGTTACTTCATGTGTTGGGGTATTTAGCCCATGTATCTTAGAATGGTTTGGGTTGGGAAGGGACCTTAAAGATCATCTGGCTCCAACTGCCCTGCCATGAAGATTTTGGGGCATTCATGTCTTGTGAAGAGTCCACCAGACCTCTTGAGGTCAACCCCTCCTCTCTCCCAAATCTCACCACTGTGGTTTGTAGCTGCAATCTGCCCTTAGATGTGGCTTGTGATGTACAGTCTGGATGAGAAGCAAAAGCCAGAGGTGGATCAAACAGAGGGGCTTTGCATTTTGGCTTCAGCTCTCCCACTGCAGAAGAGTAGTGTTAACTGGTCATGAGGATGAAAACTGTCAGGAAGGAGCCCGGGAGCAGATATCTGCACAAATATGCCTCAATCATCTTCCTAACCAGCTCCTTGCCCTTTGTCAAACCAGGCAGTGCCTCACTGCTGCCTCTGGATGAGCTGCTCTGATCTCAGGAAGGGGCCTCCAGGACTGGTGCAAGAAAAATTAGTGCCTCCTTTTCCTCCTTTCCCCTCAGAACTGCGTGTATCCACGTGATTTATGTGACTCTGGATTTTAGCTCGTGTTTACCCTGCAGAGAGCCTTATGGCTTCTCTGTTTGCCTTGGTGCTTGCCTTAGCACTTTGTTCTTGCTGCTGACAGTTGTGCTGGTGCAGGTTTTGTCTGGAAAGGAGGGGGGGATGGCAGTGAGGAAGACAGCCCTGAGGAAGAGGTGTCATGCTGTGTGGAGCCAGCGCTGCCGGCCGGGCTTCCTGAGCCTGGGCAGGCAATTCCCACCAGCTCTGTGCTCCTCAATGGAAAATGCAGAGACAGAGAAGTGTGTTAATGGGTCAGGAACCAAACAGGTTGAAAATGTTTGGAGCATTTCTGCAGGGGCTAGAAAGAAGTAAAAATCTGCCTCCCCCATCCCTGGCTGCTACCACTGGTGAAAGGAAACTGATAACTCAAGTTGAAGACAATGAAAGCTGAGGGATGTTGTGGGATACAATCACTGCTCTGCAAAAGCTTAATTGTTGTAGGTAACATGCAGAGTTCTACAAATGGGAAAGAAAGAAGCACGGGGGGTTGCCAGAGGCTCCCTCCCATCAGCTGGGTTGCATGTTGTGGCACTTAAGGGAAAAATGGAGCGGGAAAAAGACAGATCTTCTGCATGCCTGTGGACATCAGCAACTTCCACCCAAGCTGGGAGGAATTCTCCAATTCCCAGTGGGAAGAAGAGATTTCTGTGTGAGAGGGGCTCGTGCAGGCTCTGCTGCTGAAAACACATCTTGAAGTAATATGTGACTCTTGATGACACCTCCTCAACACTTAGTAAATTTGACCTTTTCTTTCATGTGCCATTATACTGCCTCACATGGCTGCACAGGCAGCTAGCACGTTGAATCCAAATTTTACATTTCCAGGCAAGGAAAATGTGCTCTTTCAAACTGAACAGTGATGCTACCAATGGCTGGCTCGACTTCCCTTCGCCTGGGAGGTGGGAGGTCAGTTGACAGGAAATCTCATTCTCTGTCATCCAGAATTGCCGTCCTTCACACAAAGGTAGATTTGGTTTGGTTTAAAGCCCTTGTGTGTGCTGAGCACTGCAGGTGTTCAGCCCCTCCTAGAAGCATTTTAGCAGTAAGTGCAGTGTACTCATCCTTGGTGTTGTTAAATAGCTTTTATAAACACTTCTGCAAGTGCTCTGATTATAGATGACCTTCCCCCTCTGCTTAGTGTCATCTCATTAATCTAGCCATTAGGTGAATAATTCTGGTTTGGGGAACAGAGAAAATATAGAAATTGCACAATGAAACACATTAAATATATTCAAACAACTTTTTCTTAATGTAAAGCCAATCATTTGCTATTCATTTTTCATGTTGTGTTGAGTATTTGCAGGCCAGCACTGGAAACAGGCTGGTAATTTGGTCCTCCTTAATTTTGGCACCTGTAGTTATTTTAGAACTAGAGGCTGTTTTCTGTGGCTTTACTGCTCTGTAATTCAATACCCTTTTAGGACCTTAATGCTGCCATTACTAGTAAATTGGCCCCTATTCTGAATAAAACTCTTTATTACATTTGTTTGTTTAATTTTATTTGAGAAGAGTTACCCAACTACCACAGGGAAGGAATTTCCTAGAAGGTGCAGGGGCAGTGCCTGAAATCCCTTTCCCATTATTGCTGGTTTGAGCAGGAAAGCCCAAGTCACTCTAGGGATCTGCAGGGTGCAGGTGGTTCACTCTGGGTTTCATGTAGCCAGGCTGAGGGTGGTGGTAGCCCCCCTTCCCATGAGTCCCCCCTCTGAGTAATGAGCTTGGTTAACTATGTGCACAACCAAGGGCTCAAAGCCCTGTATATATTTCTCTGCTGGCATGGTTTTCATTTTTCCCCCTGAAAATTATTTTCTTGAAAAGATAATTATTGATACTTTAATTCCTTCATCCATGTTTTGACCCTTTTGTTTGCTCATGTACCTTGTCTGCTTTTTCTTTGTATTCACCTTAGCAGGAGGAGGATGAGGGCTGGAGCTGGGGCTCCAAAGGGAGGAGGGGATGATGTCTGTGCCCCTTCCTTTGTCTTGGCAACTCGGGAAGATGGGATGAGATGGGAGCAAGTAAATCCAGGAAAGTGTTTCCCCCTCTCTCTGTGCAACATTTGCTCATAATTTTGCTGGTCTCTAACACACAAAAAATTGGTTCTTGTTCAAGCAGCGTATGGGAATGAGCACGCAGCACCCACCAATGCCAGAGTGCTGCCGAATGCTTCCAGCACAACAAAGGCTCAGACTTGCTAATTTCCAGCATCCCTGGCTACTGGAAGGGAAAAAAAACACCTAAAGCCCATATGTAGTGAAGCTCCTGTTATGTAATTAACGCTCCAGCCGTCTGCTCCCAGGAGCTGCTCTGTTTGCTAAAGAGCTGGAGAACGATGTCGCTCCTCGAAGATTCTGAGTTACGGTTCTGCTGCAGACTTTTGCAAGTAGTCCTGTATGTTTGCATAATTTAATTTCTACTTCTCTTGTTATTGTAATGAAACATAATCATAGACAACATATCCAAAACCTTCCTGGTAAAGCTGCAGAAATCAGTCATACAAAAGTTAGAAAATACCCAGGCCCGTGCACCCTTAATTCAGTTCCCTTGCATATATGCATTACAGGAGTATGTGATCATGTAATTAAAAACTATTGGCTTGGCAGGACCTTGGCTTACTGCTTGCACAGAATAAGATAGAGGGCTGCAAAAGAGAGGGAATGTTTACTTGTAGTTAAGGCACTGGTGAGAGATGTGGGAGAACTGGATCCTAACCCTGGCGCTGTCACAGGATTCCTGTGTGATGCTGGGCAGAGCCAATCCCCCCGCAGCCACAGAGGGTGTTGAACTCCAGTATCAGCAGCTTGTCTACCCTAGGTTTTTGAATGTTCAACTTTCCAGCCTAAAAAAATCTGTTAGCACTGGTTATTTGTATAAGATAGGAATCAGAATAAACATACGTGCAGACAATTGTAGGGAAAAGATTAAAACCTCTTATCAGAGGTTTTATCCCAGATTATTTCCTTCTGTAGCCACTCCAGAGCCCATGGCTGAGGCTGGCTGTTTTCATGTTAGAGCTCTCGAGCTTTAAGGGCTCTCTGTGTCCAATTAAACAGTAGCATATCTCCTGAATATTAACACATTAAAAGCAATATACTTCCAGCAAAGAAATCTGATCCTAATTGGCCCTGGAATATTTTATTTTCCAAACTGAGATGTGAGCCGTTAAGCTTCCTTTTTTAAGACTATGCAAACACTACATTCTTAGAGGAAAGTCAGCCCAAGGAATGGGGAAAAATAGACTGTCAGACCATACCTGTCAATCTTCCATTTTCCAGTGTTTTGCCCAGAAACAGGCACAGGAACTAATTGACTTCTACCCTTCTGTCTTTTTTTCCCTTTAACATAGTGACTCAAATTAAAACAAAGATAAAATTCCAGGGGAAGCTGGCATTAATCAGGATTTGGATTAAATTAAATTAAGTGCTTTTTATTGAACTCAGCAGTATTAGTTATTAAAACCAGAAGGACTTTCCCAACTCGTGTAAAAAAGCAAACAATGACTCATACTGTGGCATAGATTTTATTGGGAAATTAAAATTCTCATTTTCTCTTGTTCTTTCCTTTTTCCCTTTTTTTTTTTTTTTTTTTTTTTTTTTTTTTTCCTAACTTCAGACAAACACATGTAAACAACTGCTGGTGAGCCCACACTTGCAGACCCTTAGCCTGAAGCCACGCTGTCACTGCTGGCACTGATCTGGCTCTGCTCATGGTGGCACCTGATGGTGACAGTGAAATTGCTTATCCAGAAACTGCTTCCACAGATCTCCCGTGCCCTTGACATCAAAGGGTCAGAGTTGAAGAGTATGTAGATAATTAAGCCACCTCTAGCAGTTCATGGAGGACAGGTTGTGCCCTGGCAAAAAGAGCACAACAAGCATAATCCTTCTTCTCTAAGATGGGAGACAGGGGTAACTATAAACCAGTCATTTTCACTTTGATAATGAGGAAGGTACTAGAACAAATTATGAACCAATTTAAAAATGCTGCCAGGATGATAAGATGACAAGAAACATTGGTTTAACCTAGGCCAGTCAAGAACAAATTTGTTTTCCTTTTTGACAGCCATTGATTTGGGAAGGTAATAGTAGGTCTGATATATTTTGACTGTGAGTTAGTACTTGTCTCTAAGGCAAACCAAGGACACTTGAAATAATTACAAAATAGGTGAAAAAATTATATTCAAATAAATAAATACATCTAGTTCTCTGTCAAACTGGGAAGACAAATCATGCAGAAAGCCTTAAGGGCCAAATCCAGTGTTGTTCAATAGTTTCATTAACTTATTTCATTCCTTCCATTCCAATTTAATTTAGAGGGGTTGCAAACAAGCACATATCCATTGTTGATTCCCTGTGGCATGTGTTTGTGAATGAAGACAGCTGAGAAGAAGGGAGATCAGTGGGTGAGGGTGTGCAGCCCTCCCCACTATTCGGGTGAGGGTGATGTGAAAAACTGAAGTTACTGATCTGGACTAGCCCAGGTTTAACTCCTCCTTCCTTGCCCAGCACAGAAATAAACCACTGAAAGGGCTTGGGAACTAAGAAAACAGCATAAATGGATAGCTCTTCACCAGACAGCTCTGTATTGCTTTACAGATTCAAAGGTAAAAAGCTTTAACTGTAACACAGCTGGACTGAAGCACTGGAAAATTTAGCTGTAGATTGATTGGTTGAAAAAATATGTATTTCCCTTGGATGCTGGGCAGTTTGACATTACCAAAACAGTGGTCATGCATAGATGTAAGGTGTTACAACACAGCTGGGGTAGAAGCACACCTGGGAGCACTAGAGTCCACTAGGAGTTTGGTTTGTGTGGGCAATGCCTGATTTTTCATTGTCCTTTTGGGCTGCCCATGGCCTGTTCAAATAGCAGTGCCTTTTAGCTGAGCAAGAACTAGGCAGAGCCTTGCAATGTCTCGCTGCAGAGGAGCCTGCCTGGCCAAAAGCCACCTTTGTGTATCTGCCCACTCCGGGGTGGTGCACACCCAGGTGTCCCCAGAGTGCACATGAAGAAGGAAAATATTTAAGAATCCACAAAGCCGAGGAACATGTGGCACCTTGCGTCTGGATTTCGTTTAAGGGAATTAAGAGCTGATCCTTAGCTGGAATATGAATCAGATCTGATTGTGTCTGTGTTGTCTAAAAGAGGCTGAGTGGTGTGCGCGGGCTGGAGCTCAATCTAATGTGGAAAAGTTTGATCCGGAGCTCTGTTTAATTTAATATTTGACTATTCTACCTATTTTAGTTCTGACTCAAAGTTCAGTGTTCCTTCTCATCAGCAGTTGTTTGCATTAGTGGAGGACATGTGTGAACCAGAGGAGAAGGACCTTCATGCATCCAGACCTCAGCAAGTCCAGCAGAAATTCATTATTGTGCTCTAATATGTTGTCTCTGTTGCTAGAGGGACAGGAGGAGCTTTCCCTTCACCCTGCTGCTGTGATGGAGAGGGGGTGGAAATTAATATCCTGCAACATCCCATCAAATCCTCAAATGCATTAATAGCACTGGGTTAGTAATCCATAGTTTTACAAGGTTTTAAACTTCTAATACACTTCAGATATTTTACGTGCTTCAGTAAGTCTATTGTGCTATATTAAATACATGTTAAGGAAAAGTTCCATGATTAGTTTTAGTACCTTTTGATATCTAAATAAACACTGACTGAATAAGAATATCTATGTCAAAGCAAAAATTTTCAGAGTGGTTCAAAGAAACACAATTTAATGCCCTTAATATAATTTCTTTTAATGGGAAACCTCTCTCATCACAATCAGTCTTGACTGTTAAGGTCAGCAGGCACTAATACAATAATCTTGTCTGTTTTGCATAATAACATTGAATAAAAAATCTTATTTAGAGATTTCTGCTTTAACTCACAGCTTCTGGTTGAACCAGAGCAGATTTTAATAAAATTTTCTATTCTTGCCTTAAAAAGATAACATGTGATGGAGAATCATCCACAATGCAGATAAATTGTTCCAATGATTAACTGCCTTCACTGTATGTATGTATAAAAAGGAGGCTTATTTCTAGTGCATACATTTGTCTTGCTTCATTCTGTCTCTAAAAACTGCCCTGGCTTTGATAAATTAAAATGTAACGTATAATTAAAAAAAAAAAAAAGTCTTTTTAACGTATTCCGGTCCTTAAGAGCTGATTGGCATGCTATCTGTCACTAGAATAAATTGAATAGCTTGAAGTTCTTTGGTGTCTTGCTGCAGAGTCATTATGCCAGCATTTCTAGGAGCAAAGCCATCTTCCATTCATCTGCAAATTTCCCCTTGCTACAGCCAGATTGAAACCCTGCATTTCCTGTCCTAAGAAAATAAAAGTGAATAAGAAAGTGAGACTTAATAACTTTTTTCAAACAAAATATGTGAACATATAATCTGTAAGCTCTTTATTAGGGTGAAATTTTGAAATTTTCCAGTGTGCTGTGTGTGGCAAATTAGGCTCAAATATAAGAGATATCAACCTCCAGGTGATTGGCTTCCTAGGGTTTTGTCTACAGAGCTCCCTTAGGTGCCAGGTGTCTTGCAGGTGTCAGGGGACCATGGTGGCTGTGCAGAACCCTCTCATCCAGGAGGCTCCACGTGCCCTGGTAGGCTAAATCCATTTTTGTAAGTTTGAGAAATGGATCAGGACTTGCCTCTGACCCATTGGGAAGGTTCAGTGGTGAAAAAACTGAGGCTGGAAAATGCAGTGGGGCAAGCAGGTGTTAGCCTAATAATTTCCACCTCCAACCCCCCAGTTTTCCCACCCCTACTGTATTTGTGCTCTTTTTCTCTCCATGAGAACAATATTAACCTCGATAACCCAGCCCTGTCACCAACAGCATTGCAGCAGGCTCTCCTGGGAGGCCAAAAAAGTGTTGCTCAGGACAAGCACCCTGCTCCTAATTTCATCATCTGGGGTACTGTGATTTGTCTGCACAGCCACGTGAGTGATGATGACAGAATGTGCTTGGTACCAAATCACATGGAATTTGTGCTGAAAGCAGCTAGGAACCTGAACTGATGCATTGCCCAGCTACTGATGGTTCAGGTTTGATTATGACCAAGCATTCCCAGTGTAGGCACAGACCTTGACCTCTCTAGCATCCACAAGCAAAATTTTTATGAACCCCCAGGAGACTGGCCTATTTTGCAGCACTGCTCTCTCTCCTTCTCCTCTGCTGTCCTTTATTTATAAGTTTCACTCTAAATCCTAATTACTGGGACATTTCCCAAAATAAACAGGCTTAAAGCAATAATGAGGGTGATGGCAAGTCTCAGCTTGGTGTCCGCTTTCAGCCTTCTAGGGACTGCTTCTCTGTCCCTCAGAGGGATGTCCTGCATCTCTTGCCTTAAACAGAGAGCCTGGGCAGGAGAATTGTGGAATTGCCAGAGCATCACCTATAGCTGAGGGTACATTTCTTACTCATTCATCTCAGAGTCCAGGGAATCCATCCAGCCTTGTACCACCCTCAGGGCCCTTCTGGTAATGAGCTTCTCTGCCTAATTGCATATGGTGGGAGGGAAGCTGCACTGGCTGCATGAGTTGATGTTTCCACCTTGTGATTTCCTGGCACTGGTGCTCCCTTTGCCATGAGGAGCAGTGACCAAAGCTTCCCTGTCCTGCTCAGCTCCACAAGCCCCTGTCTCTGCACCTCTGTGGCTGGTGCTGTGGCTGGAGACATTCCTCTGGCTCATCCCACATAAAGCAAGGCTTTGCTGTGGGAACCTTCTCAAGCTGTTTCGTACACATGCCAAGAATTAATTTAACTTTTCTGCTGTAGTCTTATCTTTTTGCCTCAGCCATCTTCTGGCTCTACAGATTCTCTGGCAGCCTTCCTCCTTTTGATGTGTTTGAAAAAAGCTTTTATTAGCTTTAAAGGCTTTAGTAAGTTGTTTCATAAAATCTTTTTGATTTGCTTTATTATGCTCTTACATTTAATTTGCCAGAGTTTATGCTTTTTTTGAGGGTTACTTTTTGGGTCTTTTTCCCCAGCAATCTGTGTGGAGCTCAGAGGGAAAAAAAGACTGTTCCTTCACTGCAATGAGGTGGTCCTTGGGGACTTGTTTCCTGCATAAATGTCCCTGCCCTTTCTTCCCTGTGATCAAAGTCTGTATCCAGAAATCTTTTCTGACAAGTGCTGTAGCACCTTTTCCCTTTCCACTCCCAGCCCAGGATCCCAAGGAGCCAGTGAAGTGCAGAAAAACACGCAATTACAAGAGGACCCCAGTGTCACCACATGGGGTGCAGAAATGCATCCTGATGCAGTAACACCCCCTGCCATAGCCACATCCTTAGCCTGCTTTCTCCACACTGAGAAGCAGCCTGGAGGGGGTTTGAGTGCAGCACCAGGACGTGGAGGTTAGTCCACAACCAAACCCTGGCTCAGTCACTATTTCTGTTGAGCTGGGCAGATCAGTGGTGTGCTCCTTAACCTCTCAGGAAAACTCTCCAGTAAAAACCCCCTGATGGGGATGGTGCAAACCAATCCCACACGACCAGAAGGTGTTTGGTGGCTGTGTCCACACATGCCTTGTCCCACAGCACCCTGCTGACCCCACAGCAGGGCAGGGGCTGAGAGCAGGCAGTGCTGCTGTCACCACCCACACCCACCACTGCCACGGGGTGGCTGCAGCAGAAGATCAGCAAGAACTTCTTGTGACACAGCTCAGCCAGCCTTCAGCAGTATCAGCTGCGTCTTCTCCCCACTCCTGGCCTCCAACCTCCTCTTTGATGTGATTGCCTCTCCTCAGCTGCAGAATTTAATCCTCTGCTGTATCAATGCATGAATGCCTCCATCACCAAACTGGTGATGCCTAATTTAGGTCATATCCATCCCCTCTTGCCTTTCTAGCCTGTAATCTGGACACAAGTTATCTTAGCCCCCACAGAAGCCCACCTCTGAGCTAGCTGTGCCCATCTCCCCAAGCACCAGCCCTAGTTTAACTTACTGATGTAAGGTTTCTGGATGTGTAAGTACATATTGCTAATTGCTAATATTTAAGTGTGTCTCCTTTTTCTTTCCAAAGATAATTATTTTGCCATTTCCTCAGCCTTCTTTGAATGAACCACTAGTGGTTTCTTGATTCATGCACGACATTTGATTACCTTTTCATAGGCGTATCTTACTTAACGCTAAGTGTTATTAATGTCCATAAAATTACCCAGCCCTGAAACACAGTGAAAATACAAGGAAAGCTTTAGCTTCAGTGAATTCTAGAGAGTGTGAATCCCAGAAAAGGGCTGTGTGTCACGCAGCCACGTGTTCCCTTGGGGCAATCACATCCCAAACCCCAGAAATGGTCACAGCCACTGCTTAAAAAAGCTCATGTGTGAGTTACCTCATGCACTTGGGCTGCTCACATTGCCCTTGTAGCAGGAAAGTACATGTGCTTTTTTCCTTGTTGAACTTATTAGTGCCCTGAGCAGTTTATAGAAACAACCTAGATAGGTTTTGCTGTTGGTGCTCCTGCAGTCCCTCTGTCCTTGTTCAAGAGCACAGCAAGGCTGAGCTTCTGCTAAGTGAATTAGCCAGCTTCAAAGCCAGCTGTTCTGCAGCAGCAGAGCTGGTGGATGGTCTTTTTATTAGTGTTTGCATCACATTTAAGCTGCTTTAAAATGGCAGATTTAAGTTCCAGAAACATGAGGTTTAAGGAGTTTATGCTTTGCAGAAATGCTTGCTGAGACCTTGGAGAGCAGATCCATGCTGGTGGCTTTTGTAGGCTTGGAGCAGGGCCACGTGCTTTGGCACACAGTGGCATAGGTGCTGCCTCCTGCCTGGCTGCACGGCTGTGAAGTTTGGGGGTGCCTGGGGATGGGGACCCCTCCATGGCACACATTCCCTGAAGTGGCTTCTGGGGGAAGAGAGCCTCCAACACCGTAATTCAGTGCCAGCCACTGCAGTACCATTTGGGTTTGTGCTGTTTGCATTGTTGACTCTTGACCTGGGAGCACAGTTCTCTGGCAGCCCCCTCCTTGGGCACCGAGGGACTCCCACTCCCACTGGCAGAATCAAAGAACAGGAAGCTAAACACAGCCAGTGTTAGGGCTGGGACTTGAGCTCCCTGGGGTTTCTGTCCTTGGGAGCAGTTTCTCTCACTGAATGAACAGGGTGGTGGAAGAGATGAGGAGGAGAATAGCACTAGGTGTTATGGCATGTCCTCACTTCAGCCTGCTGCAAGAAAAGACAAATGGACTGTGTGTGCCCCGAGGATTTATCTGCCACAGTGCAGCTCTCATCCCAGCAGATGTGCAGGCTTTGGCTTGCTCAGCATCCGAGTGTCTCAGAGCAAAGCTAACTAGAGACAGACATGAAACTTTATATGCTCAGAAATAAACTGGGCATCATATGCAAAAGAGTATTCCTCCCAGGGCAGTTCAGATGTGATGGTATTTGGGATAATAATGATGATAGGATGAGGAGCCTTGGGGCTGGTGGTTGCAGTGATGTCTAGGAGCTGCTTGGGCACATGGCAGCTGCTCCAGTTGCCCTGGATTATGATACACACATGGTGCAGGGGGGTACCATATTCTGAGGAGAAAAAGCAAGGTTTTGCTTCAAGTAACTTAATGAGTGACAGACAGGTACAAGTCTTTGGCAGCATTATAGAGGGCAAAAAGATGATGGCTAGTGCAGATATTCATACACCAGAAAGCCTGGGGGAAAATGAAGGGATATAGGGGGCTAGATGCAAATAGAAACCTCATGCTTAGGAAAAAGCTGTGCTTGCTCAGCTGGAGAAAGCGAATTCCTCGGTATCTGTGCACTGTGAGCATCACCCACAGAAGTTCATCCCTGTCAGGATGCTGGTGCCTCCTGGTGTCTGAAGGAAGTTTCTGTTCAAGCAGTGTGGATGCAGACACCTCCTGTGCTCTGGCTGTATGAGGTTCCCATTGTAACATTAGTGCTTCCTTTAATTAAAAGTCATGATTGAAATTAAAATTGCTGTTCTGTCCCTGCTGAAGCTGATGATCTCCAAATCATTTCTTTGTGCCCCAAGTGCCTCCCTATGCTGCTAAGGAAGAACTGTGCCAGGGACCCCAGGGTCTGCTCCATCCATGTCCCTCACACTCACTCTGAATAAGAAATGCACATAAAACCAGCCATCAACCTCTTTGTATTTCATGGTGCTTGCCCTCTGCTTTAAAATGAGGAAGGCACGCAGCTGTGCGATTTTGTGACTTGCTGATTTCATACCTGTTTCTTACATGGCTTCTTTAGGAGGTCCAAGAGAACCTGTAAAACTTCTGTGATGGAAACAAGTGCCTGGTGACCCCCGAATCTTAAACTTCCTCTCTGCTATCATGTTATTTATTAAGCAACTCAGGCTAATCTTTTCCAGGAAAGATGTTTCTCATAATCTGCCAATTCATGTTACTTTCTTAATGACTAAGTCCTTGCAATTAAGTGGGGGTTGGCCAGAGCTAAGTTGGAAAGTGCTGTCAAGTAAAAGATGCACAGAAATGATAATGACACAGTTATCACTGGGGTGTGGCCTTGGCAGGGACAGACCCCCAGTTTCTGTGCAGCATGGACAGAGCAGCGTGCTTGCAGCTCATCTGACATGACTTCTCTGGGATGCAGTGGGGGTGGTGAAGAGCCTTGAGGTCAGGTTTAGCACTAAGCAGGGCTTAAATGACAAGTTATTTAATCAAACTGCCTAACCCTGTGTGTTTACAATGGTAGGGTGACAGTACGCAATAACAAAATGCATCATCATTTAAAAAGCAGGTTTACCCTGAAGTTAGCAGTAACTTGGGGATCTGAGCTTAATTTTTCAGTCACTGACACTCTCCCAGAACTGAAGGGCAGCATCTTGGCTTCTCCTGCTCTTCAAATTGCTACTCACAATAGAAATACATGACCTGGTCCTCTTCTAACTTCTTTCCCCCATTTATCCAGCCCAGGTTCCCCTGGGTGGGCAGTGGAATATCATGAGTGCCATATCATAGCATGCCTGTCCATGTGGAGATCTGTCCATTTTGGTCTCCCCTTAGCTCTGGTTCCCTCATTAATGTTTCTGCTGTACACCATCATGAGACAGGGATAATTGGGTGAGTCATGAATCACTGTCTGCTCTGGGAATTGTGGAGTGTGTATTTTAATGCCCAAGAATCTCATCTCATAGTTGATATCTTTGTTCACATGTTGACAGCTCATGATAGTCCAGTTATTCCAGCTGCCCCATGTCTGAGGCTCCCAAAACCTTACATCATTGCTTTCACCCTATCCCAGGAAACATTTAATGCTTCACTGAGTGGGCAGCAATATAAAAGTGGATCATTTGTTTTCCATTTAAGAAAAAAAAAAATAAAAAATCTGATGCTTTTTGCTATTGAGTAAAATTCAAATTACTGAGTTCAGTGAAGGTGGCTCTAGGAGGTACATTTGGCTGTGTGGGACAACAGCCTCAATGATGTGATGACCTTTTCTGAGCTTTGTATGGACTGAGGGTTTTTTTCCTGAGCTTTGTATGGATGGAGGGTTTTTTCAAGGACCATTTTCTCTGTTCTGATGTGTGACTCTCATGTGTACAGGAATGGCTCTTTGGGTGTTGCTGTAACTGGAAGTTTAGGCCCTCTACAGGACAGAGTTTGGTGCAATCTCCAGACCCCCCTGCTTTTCCCTCATCACTGAGAGCTGTCTTTGCTCTTTACCTCTTCCTCCCTGGGCTCTCCATGCACCATTTGAGACTGATACTGAACTCATTCAATTTGCTGTTTCACCTGGATTAGTGAAGGTGGTGGAGCAGAGGGAACTCCACTGGGTACCAAGAGGTATTGGGTCCTTTTTGTGAAGGAGCCTTCACAAACTTGGGCAGCTCAGCATATCAAAAAAACAACTAAAATGTGACTTGATTTGTGTGGTCTCACAAAAGAAACACATAATCTACTACAAGGTCTCTTCATCTAATGACTACAGGAAGAACAAGAGCCAGGGTCTGGAAGCTAAACCCAAAGAATTCCAATTAGAACTGAGATACAAATATTTAGCCAGCCACATAAACTACCTAGGGAAAAAAAAAGGTGGTTTCTCTTCATCTTGTGGTGCTTTATATTCAGTCTGGCTGCCTTTATAGAAACTATGGTTCAGCCAAATTTGAGTAATTTGGCTCAGCACATGTGTAAATGGATGAAACACTATAGTGTGTGATGCACAGGAGGTCAGACAAGGTGATCTGATAGTTCCTCCTCCTTCAGAACCTCTGTGCAGTTTTAACGTGGGCAGAAGGATGAGACCAGTTAAGGTGTGAGGCTGTGACTCCATCTATATTCTCCTGGGATTAGCAGAGGGTTTGTGTGTGCCTCCTGTTCTCCCATCTCTGGGAGGATGCTCTGAAGAGAAGCTAAAGGTTTGCAAGCCATCTATAAAACTGAATTCCCATGATTTTGGGTTTTTCTTTCAGCCAGCATTTAAGCCATGCATGTTCCAGCCCACATATGAGTTTGAAATGTTCCATCATGTTTTCATTATTTGTTTAAAAATGGCAATTGTCAATATCTCTTTTGCTGTAATTACCTGATGTTATAGGGCTTCAGAGCATCTCTTTACACTCTCCAGAATGTGCCCTTGGGATGTGACAAGTCTGAGTTGTGCAGCAGATGCTTTCAGAAGAAAGTTGTTGGCATGAGAGGCTGAAAATAGAAGCTTGTTTACAAGGCTGGTTTTGCATTATCAGCTGTAGTGCTCCAATAATTAAGGCTGTGAACCTAATTAGCTCAACACTCCATAATTCTCTTCTGTCTCTCCAGGGGCTTGTCTGTCTACAGCTCTGTACTGCTCCAGTTTATGCCGGGAACATCTTTATCCCAGGGCAGCTGCATTCACACAAGTACCACCTCAACTGCCATGAATCCCACGCTCCTTTTTCAAGTGCACAAACCCTCCACAGGGCTTTCTAGAGAGCCCATACTGGGATTGTTTGCCTGCTTTTATTAAAACCATACAGGCAGAAGTACTGATCTCTCCTGGAGCAACAGCAGAACTGAATGATGCCATTGTTACTACTGATTGAGAGGGTGCTTTTACACTGGCTTCAAACTTGTGTCTGTTCTTGAGTGGAAAATGTTTTTTAATGCTGAATAATGTAGTAACATTTCTGGCCAGCACAGCCTTTTTGACAATGAAACATTGCCACGCACTTGAGAACAGCTCATGGCTGCTGCTTTCACCTCTCCCATCTGGGTTAGGTGTCCTCTGAGCAGGTCTGAGCCTGTGCATGGGATGGTGTTGTCTCCATCCCTGACCCAAAGTGTCCTGTTCTTCACTGACACCCCTGCAGTGCGCTCAGGCACATCCACAGCTGAGATCGCCCTGTCCCTGGGCATTGTCTTCTGCGTATTTCCTGGTCCTCAGAGCCAACCCACGCACAACTGGGGGATGTTTTCCTTCTCTTAAGTGCGTGAGTTTCAGCTGTTCTGACTATCCCGTGTGTGCGTCCTTCCTGTTTGGACAGATACTTGATACATACACCTCAAACAGAGAGGGCTGGACATGATTAAAACACACCGTCCAGCCACAGGCATCTTTTTTCACTCTATCTTCCCCATGCAGCAAACCTGAGGGGCTGTAATGATATTTAGTGTTTATTGGGCAAAGTATTGAGCAATTCTTTAACTGTTTTAGATGCAGAGAGACAGATGGAAGGTGCTCTGTGCCGACATGCTGTGCCTACCTGGTTTGTGGCTGAGACTTTCTATGTTTACACCGAGGTACTTTCTGCTTCTGCAGAAATACCTTGGCATAAAAACATCAAACCTTCTTGATTTATTTGGAGTTAAAGTTGGTGTGTTAACTGATGAGCCCTATCAAAATAATTACATTTTTATATTCACTGAACTCCCAGGATAACTGATGTTCCAAGGATAACCAATGTTCCAAGTTATTAACAGGCAACATTGACATCTCCCTTTAATTACAGATCTGTGATGAAAGCCTGTCTCCCAGTGGGTGTGTAACTCTAGAACCTGCAGTGGTTTCTGGAATGAGATTAACAGCTCTGAATCAAGGCAGGATTGTTCCCTTGGACATACTGGCTGTTCCCAGGGCAATGCCATGCCTGCAGGGTATCCCACCTCACTGTTGCTTGAATGCAAGTGCAAATCCATATTTGCTTCCCTCTTTTAAAAGCAGAGCCTGCATGGCACAGACACCTGGACAGTCCAGGTGAAAGCAAATGCTGATGTGCTGGGTTTCACGAGCCCCGTTGTTAAATGGTTACACGTGATGTGATTGGCAGAATGTCAGCAGCTAAAGCAAATGCACTCACACTCCTTTCTTCCCTAGCCTTGTCCATACTCTGTGGGCTTCCTGCTGCATGCTGCCAGCCAGCACAGGGCTGGGCAGAGTGGCTTTGTCCCCATCAGGACAGTGGGGAACGGGCCTAATCTTTAATCTTCCATGTTGTCTTTTGTTCTGGTTCACAAATGCTCCAGTGAGTTAATTGTTAGCAGAGGGAGAGGGTAGGGAAGAGCCATATGCGAAAGAGGAGAAGGATATTTTCATCTGGGACTGAGGCAAGGACAGGAGCTGTGAAGGGTGTTAATACAGAGACTCTCAGGCCCTGCAGGGGGGAATGTTTGTGATGGATCTGTGGAACTGTGGAGCTGGCTCGCCAGGCAGAGCCACAAGGACAGGTCCAGAGCTGTTATGCAGAGAGCATAAAGGCAAAATCTGCCACACTTATAATTGATAATTTATGATGTAACCAGCCCAGAAACAGAGCCCCTCCATTTTGTGAAACAGAATGTCCTCTAGAAAATATTTGCACTTAACTATTACATGCAGATACAAGGAAATTCTTTCAGGAGGGTTTGAATCTAATAAAATGGGAATGTGTGACCTGGCCTGCATCATTATTTGCCCAGTTTTATCCTTTTGTTATTATTTCCAAATGTGGAATTCTCATTCCTGACAACTCTGCAGGTGAAGCTAGGCCAACAAAAAAAACCAACAGTCTCCCCCAGTTACAGGGAACACCTATTGGGGCTGTAAGGAGCCCAGCAGTGCAGAATGGATGTTCCCAGGAGCTGTTTAATGGCCCTGTCAGCACCCAGGAGCCCCTGCCCAAATGGGTGCAGAGGTGCTGACTGGTGTGGCCGGGCCCCCACAGGGCTGGGCAGTGTTTGCTCCCAGCCCTCCTCTGTGAGCAGAAGGGGTGCCTTGGCCAAAAGAGCTCAGTGCTTGGCTCTCATGTTCTGGGATGCAACAGCTTACAGATGGCACCGTCCCCTCCTCTTCCAGGACATAAATCCTCTGGGACGGAGGCCGGGCTATCTCTACGTGCTTGTGTTGGAGTGCTGGTCCTTGCATGACGCAGAAGACAGAGCTATTGTAAGCACACCACTGGCAAGCTCCAGGATTTTTTTTCTGCTCTAATGTTTATGATTTTACCTACCAAAAGATCTCTTTTTATAAAATGTGAATGTTCCCACTTCTACGCCTGCCAGATATTACAACTGGGAGAGCTGGATCCTTGAAGTGTGTCCTTGTTTCTAGTTATAAAACCATATTTGGACACCGGCATACAATATTTGCAAAGGAGTTTCCATTGGTTTTGTGGCACAGACGTGGCAGGTCCCAATGCCTGGTGTTAGCTGGTGGTCAGTGGAGTTGTGGGCTGTAGCAGGGCTAGCACAGTGTGGGTAGGCTGGGGCTGCAGGATGAGAAGCAATCAGGATGAATGCGATGACTATTTCCCAGAATGTAAACAGCCTTGCAATTTAATGGCTCTATTTACGTTGATGGAGATCAGGAAACACACTTTGTTATTTTAGTCTGAGCAAGCTCATGCAGATGGCAAGCAGAAGCAACGTGTTTGGAGTTTCTGGTGTTCTCTGACAAGCCAGGTCGCACATGAGTGTGTTAACCTTGCCTTTGAAAAGCTCTTGATTTTTATCAGCTTGTTTACCAAACTGTCACAATAAGGCATAAAAACCACAGAAGACTCACATGCTGATATGAGAAATGTGCAAGTTCTTGGTAGTGGAAGAGGAATGGGAGCTTTCTCTCTTTGTTAAATGCAGCAACAAGCCATTTTTTTTCTACAAACCTTGGAGTGAGCTGTCGAGTGGAGAGACAGGGCTACAGGAAGATGTTCCATGCAACAAATTGCTCCCTGCTCCCACCGCCTCCAGCCCCCACAGATGTGCAGAGTGGGATCTGTCAAGTTGCTCAAAAATCCCCATTTTTATTCTGTCACTTACGGGCACCAGTGAGTTCCCTCTTCCTCCCAGGCAGAGCCTTCTTGGGTCATCTCCACATGAGCTGGTGCTGCAACTGCAAGAGCCGAACGAGTTAAGCTGTGCTCGCCGTTCCAAGTGGGAGCGAAGAGCCATTGCAAAATGTTTTTTCCCCTGTTGGCTCTGCGTGTTGTTTTAAAATTAAATTGGTTCTGGTTAGCAAACAAGAACAGGACAGCAAAATTAAATTTTCTGAGGAATGTTGTGAATCCTGTGTGAAAAATAAACCCCAAAATATTTTTTCCCTCCCGCACTCTTTGGCTTGCCTTTGTCCCCTCTTTGCCTGCCATGCCTCCCTCTCTGCTCCCTCCACGGATGTGTCGGTGGGTGGCAAGGCTGGTGTCCTTATGCAGAGGTGCTGTGGAGAGCAGGAGTGGGAGTTAATGGGAGCTAGGATGTCATGGCTTGGCCATGGAAAATTATTTCTTTTCCCCTTCTGCTTATTGTCTCTCATCTTCCTTCCTTGTTCATTTGTTCTCGCTGGGCTCCCAAACCATGCTGTGCCCAAGGGACATTGTTGCTCCCTCTCTGGCAGATCAACGCTGTGCAGGTCTGGAGAGCACCTTGGAGATGTAGAAGACACAGTATTCATTTCAGGGGCAGAACTGGACCTATGAAGTGTAAGTCAGCCCCACACAGATGACTACTGCTGGCCATCTGCAACGCTTCAGTCTCGCTGGAGCTCAGCACAGACTGCACTGGAGGAGCTACACCCACAAAGGGCTCTGTGATGGACAACACAGATTTCTCCCTGTCTGCTTCCATCTTTCTTATTTATTTATTTGTGTGCAGATGGAAAATCTTTGACACAAATTGGCACTCCTCGGATTCCATTCCTTTGGAAAGCTTCTGCAGCTCTTAAAAGCTTCTCCTCCATTTGGTCAGCCCTGCAGGCATTCGCTGTGCACTTCATAAGTCATTTCTCTAGTCATTGCCTCGCTAGTGTGTCAAGTCTTCTTGGATCTTTATTTATAATTTGGCATGAGTCTGTTCTGAGGGTTCAGCCGACTCTCACTGTTTTATGTGAGCAAGGACATCTTGCTTTCAGACCTTTGGGTGGCACAGCAGGTTACTCTGAGGTGAGTTTCATCATATTCATGGTGCATGTGATGGCCTGGGGCTGTCATTGTATCCTGCCTCTTACTATTGCTTTTATTTGGGAAGGCTCCTGGTCCTTGCATCCTTGCTGCCCTGTGCCGCTGATTCCTGGAGGCCAGCCATGGTGTGGCTATCCTTCCTGTGCTCTTCTCCAGGCATCTCCTCTTGGCCATTTCTGGAGAAGGGAGGCTCAAACAGTCCTCCAGCATGATGTGGAGCAGTCACATGGGCCCACCTGGCTGGCAAAGACACAGAGTGTCAGACAGCAGGTCTAAGAGAAGATTAAATGTCTCTTGGGAGGCAGCATGAGTCTGCTGAAACTTTGCTTCCAGGTGGCACGTGAGGATGGGTGCCTTGTCCCTGTGAGCAGTGTTTTCTGGAGAAGGGCTGTGTGTTGGACCTCTTGCCTGGAACAGGGCTGCTGTGGGCAGCCAGGGAGCACTCCTCCCTCACCATCAGACCATTAGAATAAATAAAACAGCTCCACTTATGCTGGATGAAATCAAGTCTTCTGGATCGTGGCCTAAACACGGTCAACAGCTCCTCTGGGCCCTTGAGCTGCCAATAGCTTGCACCTCCTAGTGAGTCTGTCCTTGGGAAGGAGCCATTAGAGGCTAAGGAAACCTCGCAGATCTCCATCCTTTGAGAAGAGGGAAATCATCTCTGATAGGACTTGCAGCACCTCTTGTGTCAGAAAATGGAACACAGAGGAAGCTCAGTGGTTAAAACCCAGCCCTCATGCAGTGTCCCAGACAATGCCTTCCTGGAGCGTGATTATCAACAGCATTTCCAAAACTCCTCCAGGGCATTGTGGAGGTTGGGTTGCCCTTCTGCCCTGTCTTTGTGGTGCTTAGATTGAATTTGAGTGAACAGACACCAGAAGCTAACTAGGTTTTCCAGATCCTCTGATAGTTGTGGGCTTATGTTGTCTTTGCCATCCCAGGATTTGTCATCACTGGAGTACCACTAAAATTCAGCTGAAAGAAATCATGATCAGCTCGGGCCTAGTTGATCAGCCCAACAAATTTCTCCCTGCTGCTGCCACCTCTTCAAACACAAGTGCTTTTGTGCCTTTGTGCCTTTGTTGATTGGATGGCCAAAAGTGCCCTAGAAAGATAGAGCCTGTTTCTACACACATGTGCATAAAATATTTCACATTCCTCCCTTAATCACTAGAGATATATGCTTCTTCATTGCCATCAGTCTTTGTGATCAAAGCTGTTGTGTTGCACAGCAGCACATCACCACCAGATCTGGTCAGTGCTGCTGGGAAGAGACTGAGGCTGCCCAAGTTTGCTGCTTTCATCCTGGGCACCCTCTGTCTCTCTGTTTTCTCTCCAGGAGGTGATCCTAGTGACTTGTCCTCCTGGTGTCCAGATGCTTGCCCTGTTTGTCCCCCTGGTGCTGACACAGCACGAGATCATGTGGAACCCTTGGTCTGTGGTTTGAGCTTTTATAATTTTATCCTATCACCTCTCTTTAAATAGGAATTTCTTATGCTAAGGTTTCAGACTGAGGGTTTGAAGAGATGACCTGAAATCCGAGTGAGAATCTGTTGAGTCATTTCTGAGTGCTGTGAGCATATTTCCCAGTTCAGAACGCGAAGCATTTGTCAGCTGTACAATAATGCACAACGAGCCACATTTTGCAGGATGAGGCTTCCAACATCCACAGTCTCAGCAGTAAATGAACCAAGGTCATTGCTAATCTGGAAAGTAAATGCTTTTGTAGCATTTCCTCTCAGGACAAGACTTAGTCTTTTCTTCCAGCTGCTAGCACCTTCCTTCCTGCTCAGAGCAAGCCTATAACCTTCCTCAGACACAGAAAATTTCCTGTTCTCCACTGTTAGAAGCTTTCATCCCTCCTTTGGTGTCTCCCTTTAATCTTCCCCAGCATGCCACAGTGTGTCCATCTGCCTTTCACTGGGCTCACCTTTTCTTGCACTTCCCTCTCCTAATGCTGCCCACATGGTTCCCATTTACCAAAGGTGGGAGTCAGTGGGCATATCCCATAAGTAATCTGAGTCGATGGGATTTTCAGGTAGAATTATTTAATTAGAGACTGCCAAGGAGTATGAGGGGGGGTTTATTTTAATAAGTTGATTTTAATATTCTCCATGAATTTATTTTTCAGCAGAGATCATGACATACCCAGAAAGAAAACCATTTACTTAACCAGTGAGATAGTCAGTTAAGCCCTGAGAAATTCTACTTTTTTAGATCAACCTTTATCCCCAAGAATTGTCTCAGAAGGCTGTCTCCTCTGGCTGGGGGCAGAATCCCTTTCAGAGGTTTAACGGTGGTTATTTGTTTAGCTGAATGAGTTGAAAAGTCTGACAAGTATATTGCAAAAACCTCAGATCCCTCTCCCAGAAGGCAAGCCAATGACACCATTAGCTTAAACCAGCACTTCATATACTCGATTTTAGTATGACTCTTCAGCTCCAGAGTTTGATGTATTTTCAGTTGAAGGATTTGTGTTTCAGTACTAAGAGGGGAGCAGGAGGGAGGGCAGTGCTGTAGGTCTCCCAGCAGTTGGGTACACATATGTATTAAAAGCCACGCAGAGGATCTGCTCGTGAGAAGAGCTGACATCTGACATCCAAATCCATTCTGTGAGTGGAGTAACTCACAGCACAGCCTTTTGCTGTGTGTTTAGCCAAGTCCCACATACCACGAGCGAGTCGTGCTCTCCCCTGCCTCTCCTGCCTCCGCGACTCCCCCTGGTTTTGACAGCCAGCTCTAGGCCTGATACCATTAATGGATGGTACTTGGGAGCTGCTGTCCTGGCAGGCTGTGTAAGCACCCTCCCCACCACTACAGCAACCATGGATGTGCCAGCCAGAGCGGAGGAGCCATGTGGCAGCAGTGCCTGCAGCATGATTGCTGTGAAATTTAACTTCCATTCCATCCAAGTCCACATACCTGCAGCGTTGATCCATGGGACTGGGCTGGCTTTGGGTTGTTGTCCAGGAATATAAAGAGGTGTGGAGATTCAAGGGAGTTCACCCAAGGCTCTTTGGATACTTACATCACTGTGAGTCATCACTGTGTTCCTCCCTTGAAAGGATGAACCTGCTCAGGTGACACCTCCACTGCACAAGCTGGGAGTATTGGGGATGCATCTGTGCCCAGGGGGGTAAAGCAATAAATACACTTCCAGTGTACCAGGAGTAAAACCACTTCAGCAAAATACAAAATTCTTGTAAGAGGGCATGCTGACACTGGCAAAATTCTGGGTGAAAAATGCAGAAAAGGTATTTATTGAATACATATGAATCTTCGGTGTTTGGCAAAACAATTTGACACAGACTTCATAGCAATTACTAAGCACTTCTGTGGTTTGGGTTTCCTAAGTGGTCTTTCATTTGTTCTGTCCTTCTTCAGGTCTGCTGCTCTTTCACACTTCAGATTAATGTAGCTAACAGTCATGTCACAATTAATTGTCTCAATGAAAACTAAAGAAAAGATCTGTTTCTATGTCAATCTGTCTTTTGCACAGAGTTACCAATTTATATTTTCCTCTTTCTTCCTCTTATTTGTATGTATTTGCAGGGTATTTTCCTGCTGTTCTTTCTGTTGCTCTCTCCCCTGACCCACAGCACAGCTGTTGCCTCTCCATGGCTCACTGGTTGGGAAATGCTGTCTTAAACTCCCTTCCCCAGAGATCCTCTTGACCTGTGCCCTGAATTTGTTCAAATTTGCTTTTTTTAAAAACATTATCTTTAATCCGTTTTTCTTATTCCTTCACTGCCATAAATTGCTGGGCTTTTTGGTTTTGTAACCACTTGCACTCAAATTTACTCCCGTTTTTGGACTATTAATCAACTTCCTATATCAATAATATTCAAGTAATAAACATCCCCTCCCCTGTTACTTTCCCTTCTCCAGAGCAACTTTTCCTCATGCATTCCAACAGCCTGGAGTGTCTGGGACCTGCCCTGCTCTGTCTTTAGCAGATAACATGGTAATTAAAATTACCAGTTCCTACAAACTCCAGTTATTTTAGCTGCTTTAGTCAGACACTCAAAAATATGTCCTCTGTGTTCTGTTTGTTATTAATGAAGTTTTTTGGGACATCTTCTGTGCTCCTTTTATTTATCTTGGTCTCTGGAGACATGCACAGAGCCTGTTTCTCACCTCTCAATCAACCAATCAACCCTCCTATTTCCTTCTTCTCTTTCCGAAGCAGGTGACATCATTTCACATCAGCATTCCCCTCCAACAATCTCTCCATGAAGCATGTGCGAGGCTAATTGCTGTAGTTGTTTAAATGTGTCTTGTTTGTTCTCCTGGCACTTATGTGCAGACAAGGCTGCTTTGGCTCTGCAGCTGGTGAAGAGGAGAAGGAGTCTGAACAGACCAGTCCTCTCACAGCAAATCAATTGGTTCATGAGATCCTAAATGCCCCACGTAGCAGTGGTTTATTGACGGCTTGGGAAGGCTTGTAGGACAGCAAAGAGTTGATTGGAAGCTTGGAATGTCTTGCATTACTGTGAAGATGCTGAAGACCTGCAACAAATACAGCTCAATGAAAGCGTGTTTAGAGGAGGCTTGACCTTGAGTGGAGGCTTTAAGCCTTTAAGCCTTTAGTGGAGGCTTAATCTTGAGCTATCCACAAGAAACTGAAAACCTAACAGGGCAGGAGTATAGCAAGATCCAGTCACTAGAAAGCCAAAACAGGTAAGTTTGGGCTCAAAGCCAGATGCCTATTTTGACCATGGGTGCTAAATAACTGCAAAATTTCACATAGGTGTAAGCTGGTTTCCATAACTGCAGCAGATTTTAAGCTGACAGTCGGTACCTTTATAAAATATCTGATCTGTCCTGCTGAGGGACTGGGTTTGACTTGTGCGCTCCACATGTGTGTCCCAGGCTGCCTGGTGCAGGCCATCACGCTAACGATGCTGGCCTTTTCCAGCCATTCATCTGTGCCTCCAAAATCAGGTTCAGACTCCACCCTGTGTGCTTTGGTACAAGATTCCCCCAAAGATTAGCCGGGGAGAGCTCCTGCCAAACCGGGTCCCTCCAGCTGAGCCATATCTGTGAGCCCAGAGGAGCAGAGAGAGCCAGGGCCAGTTCCTTCAAATATTTTACAGATTAAGAGCCGGGTCTGGGATCTGTGGGAATCGGTGGAGCTCTGACCCCAGTGGGTTGTGGTCCTTGCAGTCTGCACTGGTAATTGCCATGTTCCTCACCCGCCAGGCTTGGTCGGTCGCTGTTGTGTTCAAATGCAGCCACACTCGACACTGCAGACGGGCCCTCTGACATTATCCAAGTGCAGCTGGAGGCATCTATTTTGGCCTTGAAAATGCCTCTTTCTTGGCAGAGCTCTGTGTTTATTATAATGCTGTCTGTAATGTGCAAAAGTACATTTCTGTTTTAACTTCCTTCTTTATGTACTAAAGAGTGTGGTTTTAATTAAGGATTTCAGATTGAAACATTTCCGGTTTTATGTGTTGTTTTTTTGGTTGGGGTTTTGGGTGTTCTTTTTTTTTTTTTTAATAATTTTTTTTTTTTAAAGACAGTTTTCAGTTAAAATGTTTCAGAGTTTTGAAAAATACCAGATGCCCAGTTCACAAAGTGTGCGAAGAGACGTAGTCAACTCCCTCTTCCTCCCAGGGATGTCAGCTGCTCCTCTGAGCAGGAACAGCCAGGGACAGGCGATGGCGAGAGCGGGGTCAGCAGGCAGGAGAGGATGTGCCAGCACCGGGACAGGCGGGTTCAGCAGCACACCATTCCTACGGCTCCTTGCACCATAGGAAACATTGACTCACACCCACAAAAGGCAGCACCTGATCTCTGTGGATTCTGGGTTTGCTCCCCGATGGCTAGGGATTGTAAGAGGGGATGGCCAGATCCCTGTTTAGCAGCGTTTCTGCTGCAGCACCCGGCGCTCAGGGACTTCAGGAGTGCCCCTGCCATCCCTGGCCACCAGCTGCACTCCCCGCCCATGGGAAAGGCGGTCAAACAACTTGTAAACTGCTTGTTTTGCTGCACATCAACTGCCTAAAAGGAATAATAAAAACAAGCCAGATTTCAACTCTCCTGGTAGTACAAGAGCTCAAAAACATCTTATAAAGGCACCCCAAATTTTTGAAAACAACAGGCAATGAAAATTATCTTAAAACCAGGTTTCTTGAGCCAGTCCCATGATTTTTGTGAGTTTGACTCATGATTTTTGAATGTTGGGGTTTGGCAACACTAAAGTCCTCGGTTTGAATTTGTTCCCGATGTGGTAGTTCAGCCTCCTTGCATGACTGATCAATGTCACCCTGCTCTGGAGCAGCCAGAGATCTGGGGGGTGGGAGGCAAAGGGCCTGGTACACGGCTCTGCTCCTTCTGTGGCTCCAGGGATGCTGTGGGGTGGATCTGGCTTGCATCCCTGCGTGAGGCTCTTCTGAATCCAGCCATGTGTCTGCCACGTGACAGCAGTTTAGGCAGCAAAAAATGAAGTATGGGAGCTGCTGGCTGGGCTGAAGGGGACTGGTGAGCTGGATGCACAGCCTACCTGGGCTAAGCATTTTACTGAGATTAAATGAGCACGTTAAAATCATGCTTTGTACCTGTGCATCTTTCATTCCTGTTTAGCCATGCAATATCTGTACAAGGTGCTGCGCAGCCTGTGCCGCCCAGCTTGCTTTTTGCGGGGAAGTGCTGGAAACATCTACCCTCTTGCTGCACTGTTAGTGCTTTGGGTGCTGCTAAAAAAAGTATTTCAAAAGAAAACCTCTGCCTTGCAACTGTGGCAGCTTGAAAGAGCAGTGTGGATGCATTTTGTCCGAGCAGCAAGTGATGCACGGGGTTCTGTGGGTTCCTGTCATGGCTGTTGTGATCTGCCCTACAGCTGGCAGGAGGAGGTGAGTGTGGGGACAGGCACAGTACAGTACTCCCCTTCTCTCTCTGCCTTGTGTTTCAGCATCCAGCTGAAGAGAGAGCTATGGCATTGCCTTGTATGTACTTCTGTGGGTTTGTGCTGCACAGGGTTTCCCGTGCCTGAGAGGCCAGGCTCAGTTACAGGAGGTCCCCTCCATGTGGCTAGGGAGCAGCCCTGTGCAAGGAGCAAGTCACTTCTCCTGGCAGCACAGAAATGGCTCATGTTTGCACCTGAAGCCAGCTTTAAACTCTATAAATCATCATTCTCCCATCCGTGGGTAATGCTGTGCAGCTGCCCAGGCAGCCCTGCCTCAACCCTCTCCATCCCAGAGGGATTCCCAGCCCTGTCCTCCCTGTGAGGTGGCCAGGGAGGGCTCTCGGTCCTCCCATCAGCCATCCCTGTCCATCTCTAGCTGCCTGCCATTTGGGAGCTTGCTGAGTGCTTGAGGAGCTGACCACTTCTTACCTATTTGGGAATGCTTTTAAATTGTTCCAGAAACTGCTGTTTGTTGATAAATCACAGTGATCCCAGAAAAGTGTTTTAACTAAACCGTGTAAAAGAAGAAATGAGCTGCAGCGCAGCACTGCCAGCTGTCATTGGGTTTAGAAACACACATCATAGATTTTGTTGCTTTTCAGACAGCTGCGCTTATAGCTGTTCTTACAGCCATATAAAACAGTCATTCTGTCAGCAAAGGTCTGGCAGTGGAGCTGGGTTATGTCTGCAGCCGTGTTCCCTGGCAGGTTTGCTCCCTCCACGTGCATAGGTAAAGCCTGGAGGAAGGCAGCTCTGTGGTGCTGGGGCAGCCCATCCCCAGAGTCACGGCTTTGCACAGGGTGAAGAGCAAAACACGGGGCTGTGTCCAGCACCTGTGCAGGGGATGGTGCCAACAGAGCTTCTCCAGCACCCCTGGTCATTAGGAATGGACAGCTCCCACACCGAGAAGTGGTTTTGGGGGGTTTTACCCCAAGCCTGCTGTCACTGCTCAGGAGTCTGGCTAACTGCAGGTCAGGCTCACAATCCACAGCCTGTTGTAGCAGCAGTCACAGAACAGGCCCTGTCTGATGTGGTCCATCCTATCTGGATTTTGTAGCTCAAGCTGACAGTCACAGAGACTGGAATTTGATTTTTAAAATTTCCTCAAGAGTAGGAAGATAGCTCTATCAAATTTGAAGCTTTTCACAGGATCAATATAGAGCTTTTGATAAAACCTCATCCTCTGCTCCTTCTCCTATGTAAAAGACCAGCTTTAAATGCCTGGACAAAGTAATATTTGAATACTTTCTGCTCATTTTATTTGCATTCCTTTATCCAAAATGGAATGACTCAAGCAGGCTGCTGACGACTCAGTGCTGCACACGCTGTTTCCCACCGGTGTCAGTGAGATGGAATTGCCACGCAGGCTGTCACCGTCTCTTGACAGGACAAGCTGCCTCCCACAGAGGCCCCAAGGGCACTCAGAAGTGCAGGCACTGCTGAGCACTGAGGTTGCTGAAGAACTGTACCCAGGTTTTCCCTGGAGCAATTTCCATGGCTCAGATCCAGTGATCTGGGGTGGCCAAGAAGATGTGGAAGAGCAGGTGGTGCTCACAGTCTTATTTTCCCTTGCTCTGTTCTTCTGCTCCACTCAAACATGTAGCACTCTCCCTGCTCACCTCCATTTCCCTCTGAAACTTTAGTAGATGCTGGATTCATCCCAATCCAAAAAGGAAAATACCTTAAGTTATGCAGCAGGAGAAAACAGCTTTCTTAGCTGTAATATGATCCTGGTTTCTTCCCAGACACTAGACTGGAACAGAGGGTTTGGAAATTGCCCCTCTGGCCATTATCTGAGCTTTACAGCACTTGAAGATTGAACCCAGATCCCACATCTCTTCTGAAGCTCCATGTCAATTTGCACTTGTTCCTAGAAACCATTACTGTCCTGTGAGCTCTTTACCACGCAAGGATTGAAAACAGAGCTATTCTGCTCATTTGAGCTCTCTTTTTTTGCATGAAGACAGAGCTCAGGGCTCATTCCTTTTTCTCACCATCTGAGGATTAAGCCCAATCCTGACTGTTATCCAACCTTGATACCATTTTACACACTGAACCCAATGCCTATGGCTTTTATCTGAGCCCTCAGAGCATTTGGAAACAGGCCATGCCCCTTGTCTGGTATCAAAAGAATTATATTAATTTGGGATTCATTCCACAAAATGAGGCTGTCAGCCAGACTCCTTAGCAATTGGATATTGAACCCAGACCTCGTGGTTGTCTTCCAAGTTATATGCCAGCTGGGAACTCAGCCCACAATCCATGGCTGCCAGCCAAGCTCCTTATTGGCAAGAGATTGACACCAAGCCCCCAGACTGCTATTTCTGCGGGGCGGTGTTAAGGACTAAACCTTGTTCACGTGGTCAGCATAATCACCTCTGCACTGGCAGTGAAACGAAAAATCTAGTTAAGGACTTGAATGAATATCGAGGGTCGATGTTCAACTGCTTAAAGACCAGGGATGATGACAATTCCCTTGGAAAAAGGCCCCCTTGATACTCTGAAGGGAATAGCCCCAGATCCCCCATCTGTCCTCCAGCTGGATATAAAATCCAGGTTCTCATTAACGCACAGTACGCAGCATTTCTTTGCTGGCTGGCAGTATCAAAGCCAGTTCCTCCAACTTTCAGGTATTCTTCAGATGGGATTAAACTAGATCCCTTTTCTGTAGCACCATTAGGCTCTGCCAAAGCACTTCTTGTCACTCAGAACAGACCTCCAACGTTGCACCTTGCCTTGGAGCAATAGGAGATCCTGGCAGGTAAAGGAGAGCAAGGGGCAGTTCTGAAAACCTCCGTCCTCTTTGGAGGGCATTAGGAGCCTGACCAGGTAGAGAGATCATTTCAGGTGAAATGTGTATCCGAGGCAAGCAAATTTTTCCCTCCAGACAGCAATTTTGCCCAGGAATTCTTCAGCATCTTTATACAGTGTGGTTTTACTGCACGGCAAAATGCTTCAGAAAACTGAATTAAAACCAAACAGCTTCCCAGCTGGGATGGCCATCATTAGAATGCAGTTTCCAGCAACTGTGTGGGTTTCTTGGTAGCATTAAAATCACTAAAATTCTTATTAAGCAACAACTTTGAAGGAGTGGCTTAGCATGCAGCTATGATAGGAAAATCTTCCCGTGATCCGGTGGGTCAAGCTGGATGTTACAGTGCATACGGACAGTGTGGGATGTTGCTTTGCCTCTGAATTTGCAGTGATGGTGAAGGCTGATCTTTGGTGCTCTAACTGTGCAGATTGTGGATGGGGGATTCTGGTCACCCCCTGTTGTGATTGGGGATGCAATCCACTGGAAGATTTCAACCCAGTGTTGCAGACCTGTCCCATGGGTCTGGAGATATTCTAATTGTCTGTTGCGTGTCTTCTGATTCCTATTTATTTGCTATGAAAACACCAAGTCCTTGCCACACACAAGTGGTTTTATGAGGATTTTCAATGCAAGAGAGACAGCAAATGGGATTCAGCTGACCATGGTGCAAATTTGTTAGTAAATAAATTTTCCATGTACCCACTTGTTCTTCTGTAAGTGGGAATATCTTTCTTTTTCCATTCATTGCTCTGACCAGCCATCTTACTCATCTCTAGCTTGAACAGCCTGTACTGCCCTTTCTGCCCCCTCCCTGTAAACTTCTCTTTGGGCTTCTCTTTGCCAGGTCTTTCCCAATCCCACTGCTCTGCTATCTCCTCTGGGGTGCTCAAGGGGCAGGGGATGCTGCTGGCTTCACTGCTGGCACCAGGAGCTGTGTGCCGGGACGCTCCAGACTTGCTCAGAATTTATGGAGAACACAGAGTTGAGCAATATCTGTCATTAGTTGAAATTGTTATTTCTAGAGCTACATTTCTTTGCTTTACCCACTGGGGGGTTCATCTGTTGTTCATTGGATTGGTCTCTCAGCTAACCTGTGGATTTGGGAATTGTGCTGTGTCCTGCCCCCACCCCATGCTCAGCTCTCGTCTCACCCTCCTTGGTGCTTGCAAACTCTGTACGTGCAAGAGATGGACATGGTGAGTGGTGGGGACAGAGGGGGAACAGGCTCTTCTTTCCCATCCTTCTGCTTGCCTTCCCAGAGTTACAAAAGCCCCTGGCACACTGTGCCATATCCTGCCACCCCTCAGCCCACTGACTGATCCCAGCTTCCATCTCAGTGTACACATGAATTTCCACTCTTCATGCTACATTCTGCCAAAGCAAAATTCCTGGAGCAGAATAAAAAATGTGGAAGACTTTCAAACCCAGAGATTCTTGAACTGTCCCTCTTACCAAACAGCAGTCAATACTGTGCTCTTTATGAAGTCTCTAGTATAATGTTTAATTCAGTAACTACAACTGGAAAATCTTTCCAATTATTTTAAACTGCCAGAGATATTTTAATGTGCCTCAGATTTTGTGTTGGCATGCTACAGAGTTAAGTACCATCCATCTTTCAGAAAACATTAAAATTTAGCCTTGTATAAAAAGAAGAATAATGGGAAAGAATCCCAAAGGATGTACTTGTCCCTTGAACCCCACCATCATTTGTGGTTTCACAGACACCTTCTGCATTTTGAAATTGTTTGTCTCTCTCAGTGCAGGGTATGAGATCAATACAAGCAGCTAAAAGCTTTAATTTCTGTGCAGAACTTCATCTGAGGGCAGGACTTCAACTGGGCAGATCTTCGCTGGTGGCCACCCAGCCATGCATTGTCAGGCTGTGTTCACTCCCTAGATGAGTTCAAGCCTCTGCAACCAATAATTTAAAAGTTTGAGAAATCACAAATATCTTCTGATTTAATTTTTGTGCCTCTGTCTCTGAATACTGGTTGCTGCTTGTCCCAAACCCACCAAGGCACCCAGCCAGCACCCCCCACACCAGCACTGCTGCTGGGTGTGAGGGGATAGAGCACGGGGCTTTGCTGCCTCAGGCAGCCTCACTCCAACAACATGAGCTTTATAAATGGAAGAAGCTGATTCCCAGCATCCTTGAACTTTTTTTTTTTATTTATTTTTTTTCGTTATTCCTTCTTGCTGAGCTCAAGTGGCACGTGAGTGCTGAGCATGTGCATCTCTGCACTGGGCAGAGGGGGAGAAGGAGCAGGGAGAACATCTTATAAATCTAGTTCTGCTCTATTAAGATTCATTCTGGTATGACAATGGCTTTTTCTATTGAAGTGCTTTGTGAAAGCCTTGCCTAATGATCTGTTAGCTGGGGAAAGGTTAAATTCCTGTATGATTTTCTTTGTTTGATGAAGAAAAAACAGTGCAATTATCCAGAATTCAAAGTGAGTTTTAGCCAGCTGTTAATAATACTGCAATTCTTCCTGTTCTCATTACTCAAAAGTAATGTTGCCATCCCTAGTCATGGCAGTAAAATATTTATAGCATTTTCTTATGGCCTTATTTGTACATATGGAGGACTGGACATCACTCAAAGTCTTCTAAATAGGCTTCTTTTTGTGCTTTAGCCATCCATAGAATCATTTGGTTTGAAAAAGGCCTCTAAGATCATTCAGTCCAACCATTATCCTAATACTGCCAACTCCATCACTTAACTATGTCCCTAAGTGCCGTACCTACACATCTTTTAAATATCTCCAGGGATAGTGATTAGACCACTTCCCTGGACAGGCTGTTCCAATGCTTGATAATGCTTTTGGTGAAGAATTTTTTCTTGTATCCAATCTAAATGTTCCCTGGCACAACGTAAGGCTCTTTCCTCTTGTCCTATCCCTTATTGCTTGGGAGAAGAGGCCAACCCCCACCTCACAACCTCCTCTCAGGTAGTTGGTAAAGAGTGATAAGGTCTCCCCTGAGCCTCCTTTTCTTCAGGCTGGATACCCCCATCTCCTTCATCTGCTTCTCACAAGACTTGTGCTCCAGACCCTTCCCCAGCTTTTCTGTCCCTCTCTGGACATGCTCCAGCACCACATCTTTCTCATAGTGAGGGGCCCAAAACTGAACACAGCACTCAAGGTGCAGCATCACCAGTGCTGAGGACAGGGGGACAATCACTGCCCTGCTCCTGCTGGCCACACTGTTGCTGACACAAGCGAGGATGCCATTGGCCTCCTTGGCCACTTAAGCACACTGCTGTCATACACTGCATGATGGTGTTCTTGTCATCTAACTGCAGCTGTCTGCAATGAAGGTGTCCAGTTTTTCAGGCAATCATCTCAGAGGTGAGAGACATGCCTTTTAACCACTAATGGTTTGCTAGCTTGTGCAAACTGATCATCAAAACCCTGCCAGGGTCACTGACTGGTGCTTCCAAGTTTGCACTCTCCCAAGACAGTTGCCAAGAATGAAGGCAGAAAGTGGATTCAGTACCTGCTAGTCTTGATATCAAGAGAGGCTGTTTTAACAATCTGGTGTGATGCAGAGATAGGTTTATTAGTACTTTTCTGCCCTTTGTAGCTTCAGTGTAGGCTATAGGGCCTTCTGTCCTCAGAGACCACTGGAAACGTGCAGGACGGAACCCCAGACATCTGTGTGTTTCTCCTAGCTCACTCCCCTGATTGCTGAGGTTTCCAGCTTGGAAAGTCGTGGCAGAACATGAAATACACGTGGCATCTCTGCGTCCAGGCGCACGGAAACAAAATAAGTGTCATGGGGAAAATATAATTTCACAGTGGCAGGCCCTGTGTTGGGATAAACAGACGTCTTGTTTCCTCTCATGGATGCATGGAAAATCAATTCCCAGTCTTCTGCAGTGGCTCCTAAACATGAACCAAATCCCCTTTTGTAGTACAGCTGTTTTGTGCCAGTGAAAAGGTTTCATTTCTAACAGGGGAACTGCAGGTAACACCTTTTTTGCTATTCTGATTTGCCATTTGGGTGTCTATCTTCTCCTCTTTATAGGAGTCTCATTTCAAGTGCAGCTTTTTGCCTGTGGGTCTGAAGTGAATCAGTAATAAGTAACTGTATCTGTCTCTAATTCACTAAACATCCAGAAAAACAGCTAATGTGGCTGAACCACTGGGATGAATACATTAGATTAATCTAATTCAGCTACTTTTCACTCAAACAACCAGTAGCATTTTGAAAAAGGTTGTGAAAGGGATTAAGAATTTCTCTTCCACGGTTTTGCATTCTTCTTTCCATAACTTTGCTGTGTTGCATTAAATGTTAGCTGTTCAGTTAGCTTATTTCCCAGACCCTCCTTAAAACTTTACTTCTAAAATAAATTTATTCTTCTCAGACCTCTGAGCTGGCTCTGTATTCACTGAAGTTTTCAGTGACCAGGAAAGGCAACAGAATAAATGCAGACATATAGAGAACAGCTTATCTCACGAGGAGTGAGCAGCTCCCTCTTGTCAGTGTTTCACTTGTACCTCAGGTGGGCAGCATGGCTACAGGAAATCCTGGAGCATCACTGCTGGGCTTAGAGCAATTCCCTTAGTGTGTGGTGGCCTTCCCTACATCCTCTTCATCTCCCTTGGCAAAGGTGGTGCATGCTATCACCCTGGTGCCATGGCAAGTCTGATGTATCCTCTGCTCCTTTTTTCCCTACTTTTTTTGGCAATGTGCAAATAGACCCAGAGCAGGCTGCCTAGACCCTTCACTGTAAGAACAAATTACTGGGAGCTGACCTAGGTGTGCATATTTCTGCAGTTCAGTCTAGATAAGGGTTACCTCAGTTTCTGGAGAGAATACTGTGTGCAATCCTTTGTGTACAAAGCCTCAGACCCCATCAAGGTATAAGACCTAAAGGGCTGCCCGCAAGCTCTGCTCTCCTGTCAGTAGATTGCTTCAGTGTGATTTGTTCTTGGCACTTTCCTGTGGCTGTTGATCATCTCCTTATATTTTGTAAGTGCTGACAAGCAACTTGGTTATTTGTCCAAGTGTTTTTCTGGGACCTGAAGCCAGTCTGCCTACTCTGTAATTCCCAAGTGTCTCCTTCCCCTCTTCTGAAAGTGGAGCCTACAGTCTGCCCTCCCTGGCCCCCTGGAACCTCCATATCCCCGGTGGCTCCTCACAGTTAAGTGGTTGTATCTCCAAGGCTGCTTCAGGAAGCTTGCTGAGTGTCCTGGGATGCAATTCAACAGGCAAGGATGATTGAAAACACCACAGTTATCTAATTGCTCCCTAACCAAATCTCCTCTTGCTGTCATGTGTGTTTGTATCCTGCTAACACTGGCATTAGCTTCATCAGCAATTTGATTGCTGTTGAGTTTTTAGGGAAGTCTTCAGAAAAAAAGGGCATTAAGTGTTTTGTCTCTCTGCCTCGTGCTAATGTCACACCTCCCTAAATAGTGGGTCAGCTCTTTCTTTGGTTTCTCCTGTTGCTGCTGGACACCACTGCTCATCGAGGCCACAGTACAGGGAGATGCCATCCAGGCAGATTTGGGGCCAGCAGATAGGACACAGATCCTATAAAGCCTCCAGCACCCTGGGAGGGCCTGCTGGCAGCAGGGTTTGGCCAGGCTGTCACTAGGCAGGGAGCCCCTCTCTCCCGAGGCTCAGGGGACTGACACAAAGCTCCACTCTGTGTGCAGGACAGATGTCAGCCATGTGCACAGTGCAGGGGGCCTGTACCTGCTAATTGCTAGGATTGGGTTACTGCACTGGGGCTGCAGAGCAAAGACCAGGCTGTTGTGGGGTGCAGGAGAGGTGGCAGCTCCAGGACGGTGACTTCCTCGTCCGCTCCCCAGACACTGCAGGGATCTGCTCTGAAAGAGATGCAAGGCAGAATAAGCACAGGAAAGGTCAAGCTTTCCCTGCCAAGAGCAGATGAAAAGCGATGTTATAAAGTCACTTGTTTCTGGTAACATGGCCCCAGCTCTGACACAGAGGTGGAGAGCATCCAAGTTTCATGCTGGAAGGAGATGAACCCACACCTGGAATCCTATCGGGGTTTCAAAGGTCAGGTGCCTTTCAGCGGTTACAGATGTCGTGGGGATGGCATTTGACCCTGGCTCATCCTACATAGAAGGCAAAGTATGATGGACAGCAGGATCTTTTGAACCCCCCTGGAACTCACTTTCCTTTGAATTACAAACTGTTTTTTGTTTCTTCCCAGCCAGGTCTCTAGACAAACTCTATAACTTTGCTGACTGCTCTGGCCTTCACCTGATCTTTGCACTGAATGCTTTGCGCCGAAATCCCAACAACTCCTGGAACAGCTCCAATGCCCTCAGCCTGCTGAAGTACAGTGCCAGCAAGAAATACAACATCTCCTGGGAGCTGGGCAATGGTGAGTGTGGGAACAGGAGAGCCGCTGTAGCAGGAAGATACTCAGTTTAGGAAGAGGATACTTGTAGCTTCCAGGATGCTTTGCCAGTGTATTTTCAGAGGGATTTAAAGGCCCTGGCTGTAAGGCAGCACTACCCCTAAGACTTGGTGTGTGTCTCTTAGCTGGGCATTTCTCTCAGTCGGTATAAAGCACATGAAGTGTTTCTGCCCTGGCTGCTGGGTCCAGCTGGTCCTGAGGGGCCAGGCCAGCTACTGTAGGGACTTGTATGATGGCCACAGTGCCAGGGGAAGAGCAACCCTATGGGGACAAGATCATGACACCAAGGTACTGCTCCTTCACCCAGCACACAGCAAAAGGGGCACGGAGAACAGGCAGTGGCTGTCATCCACTCCTCAAAGTCTCCTTCCACTGCTCTGCAGAGCTGCCTGTGTCCTCTGCAAAGCTCAAGCTGTGTGACAGAGTGAGCTGTGTGTCTCTGGAAGAGCAGAGGAGGAAGCAGAGCTGACAAGTTTTGCTTGTTTATTTTTATTTTCTCAGAGCCCAATAACTATCGGACACTGATCGGCCGCTCGGTGAATGGCAGCCAGCTGGGAAAGGACTACACTCAGCTGAGAAGCCTGCTGCAACTTATCCGCACTTATTCCAGGGCACACCTCTATGGGCCAAACATTGGAAGGCCCAGAAAGAATGTCATTGCTTTCCTGGAAGGGTAAGTGGTGTTACATTGATCAAAAGAGCTCAGAAACCCCTCCTGAGACCAGGGTCCTTTGCAGCAGGAAGGCTTGCTCCTCGGCTTCCCAATGTCCAACAGCCTCCAGAGAGTGTGGCTGAGCCACCACAGTACCAGAGGCTTTGGGACGTGGTCATCTGTGCTACTGAAGTTCTGCAGAGGTCCCTGGTGTGATTTTGGGATGGAATGATTAACACTCTCCCAAGCGTTTCTAGCATTTCCCAATTACAGGCAGGCTGAGGTGTCCACCTTGCTGGGATGTTAGGAAAATGCAGTGGTGTGGATGCAGGCTGCTGCAAGCCCAAGGGCTGCAGGGTCAGGATGTGGGTCCTGGCACCACTTACCAATGTGCACGTTATAATCTCTGAGTCCTCCTGGACAAATTGCCTTGCTCTTCCCATTCGGTGATTTCTTCTCACTGCGCTTTCTCCATCTGTGCAGAGGAAGAACCTGTAGCGACTTTCTTCACTGGCCAAGCTCTCTTCTCCCTCCTAGGGGGATTGGCATGTCTCTCGTTTGGGAAGGCCAGAGGTGGAGAAAGAATGGTGACAGAGAGGGATGCAGACACCTGGAGGTGACATTGGACAGCTACAGGAATCAGGGAGGTGTGGGAGCCTGCTGGCAGCAGGAGTTGGGTCTGTGTGGCTCGAAGACCATGCGGCAGAAGGGAAATTCCCTGCAGGACTGTAAACAGAAACTCCAGTGCAGAAGGCTGGGCAGGGGGAGGTGTGGAAGGGACTCTGCTGGGAGCAAAGCTGGGTCTAGCATTCATTAACATCTGCAGGAATGATCTGGCAGAAACAATAAACAGCACACTGATGCAGTCCCCAGCAGGCGGGGAGGGAGCCGGGGCCAGATTCTCAGCTCTGCTGCAGCAGCACAAAGAGACCATAAAGCTGGTTGAACCAGCTGCGACGCCAGCATCCCTCCCACTGACCAAAGTGGGGGAGCAGCCCCTGCACCCACACCATGGCTGCCACCAGTGCCACGTGAGAGCATCTCCTGACGGAGCCCGCGTTTGGTGCCGCGCGTGGGAGCGGCGCAGGGGGAGTTACAAAATGTTGTAGTAGCCTTGATCAGCAGGAAATCTATTAGCGCCGGGAGGAGCAGGCTGAGTAAGGAAAACAATGGGGATGAGAGCCAAGAAGCTATTAGAGAAAGGGAAGTCCTACTGCTGCGTTTGCCCTTCGTGCGCCGCAGCCGGGTCCCAGGGAAGAGGGGTCGGAAGAGCCAAGTCGCACGGCCAGGGTGGTCCAGCAGCTAAATGTTGCTGGGCTGTGCTTTGACTGACAGCAACCCTGGGAGCAAGGCTGTAGTGTGCAGTCTGGTGGAGATAATGGCAGACACCCCATCTCAAATGAAAGGGAAGGTATGTATGAGCTTCAGCCCTGCTGATGGGGTGGTGGGGGCTCTTCATAGACCCCCCAACTGGTGTGGAAAAGCACTGATTAGCATGCCTGCTCTCCAAGATGTGTCTTCTTTTCTCTGCCGCCATCCCTGCCTTCCAGGAGGACTCTGTTCCATGGGTGCTCAAAGAGTTTTGTCTCTCCCATGGAGAAACGTTGTGTCCTGCACTCCAAATCCTGGTGTCTGCAGCTCACAGCAAGCGGCACGTGCCTGCATGGCCTTACAGCCTGCAGGGTCCTGCGGGAAAAGAGCTGCTGGTCTTTCCACATAAAGACCCCATTATTACCAGGCAAGGCGTAAAGAGGAGGGACAAGTCTGATTACACAAAGACAAAGGGCTAAATGCTCATTTGTAGTATTTGGACATGGAGTTACAAAAGGATAGACAAATAAACCCCAGTGCCTAAGCTCTTTGACAGCCTGAGCTTTATTCCCTGTAGCTCCCCAAGGTCTCTTCAATATGTGGGTTAGTGCTACCGAGAGCTCTGTCTTCTACAGCAGCATCCAGAACTGGTCCACAGGATGTGGCTCAGCATGTGCCTGATGCTGTCACAGCCAGGACATGCCTCTCAGGGTCCTGAACAAGCCACACACAATCAGCAAGCAGGAGAGAGGAGAGGGAATTCAGGAAGGTTCTCTCAAAGGCAAATCTGCCATCTGCCTTGGTAGATCACCATGAGTGGTCTACATAGTGCTCACTGTAGGTTGAAGGCTCTCGAGTGAAGTGCATGCAGCTCACAGTCCTGATGATGTGAAATTTGCAGTTTTACTCTTATTTAAAAAAGAATGTGATGAACAACATAAGTCAATAATGTAGGAGGAGATGTGTCAAGTGGTAGATTTTGCATCAAGAGTTAACTAAGGCTGGAGGGGTGAGATGACACCCCCGATGCAAAGATGGGTGGATTCATCTGCCAGGCAGGCAGTGCCGCGTTACACAAAGTGAGTAAGTGAGTTTTGGTAGAGGAAGTAATGGAAATGAGCTGAAATGGGACAGAAGACCTCAGAGAAGCCCAGGGAGTGTTCTCCAGCAGTAGACACTGGCATTAGATGTTCTCCAGAGAAAGCCTTTGGGGATACCTGAGGTCCCAAAACACTCAGAGAAAAGAGTCACTGTGAAGTATTAACTAGAGTAACATTTTCCTGTTCCATGCTCTGTTTTCCAAACATTTTAGTCTATTTTTAGATGTTACCTTAAGCAACCAAACTAAACTTATTCTTTGTGCTTAAATTTTGTCCTGAAATAATGTCAGTGTCAACATGAATTGGGTATTTGTATCTGCTGAACACCTCCAAGGCTCTTCTGACTAAATCCTTATGCCTGTCCTCCAGGACAGGATGGGACTGAATCCCTCCTGAGGTGCCCCTTTCTCTGGGGTTTGCTACAATAACGGGCAGTTTGGGCACCCGAAAGTTTGCAGCATGTAGGAGGTTGTGCAGTGTGTCCAGAGGCTGTCCTTAGGCAGGTGACACCGAGCTGTGCTGGGTGACAGCTGTGCACTACCCAGTGTTGGATGCGGGATGTACTGAGGGGAGGAGAGCCTGAAGCACAGAAGCTTGAGCTTTGCACCCCTCCAGTGCTGAGTTATCGCCCCTGAGCTCCTCCAGCACCCTGCACGGAGCAGTGGCTCAGAGCAGCCACAGCCATCGGTGTCACCCTGGGCTGGCAGGGCCTGGAGCTGTGCAGCTGCTGGTGGTGGAAGCACGGGCTCTGCAGCGGAGAGCTGCTGCAGCGGCTGGACCTGCTATGCAGGAGGCTAGAAATGGTGTCTTGTGGATGCACAGGTGCAAGGGGGAATTTCTCCAGACACAACCCTCAGTTGAGTTTGATGAGGTGTTAATTAGACCATTCATGCAGCCTGAGCTGTTGCAGAGCAGACCATGTTAGCTACCTACTGCGTCTGTGGGTACAGGAATCCCAGAACTGCTCAGAATTTGCTTGGGAAAAAAATTATGGGATTCTAAGGAATTAACATAGATTTTAACAGCAGATCAGGAATCAAAGACAAAGGTTAATGCATGGCTGGATAGCCCATTTGGTGCTGGAAGAGAACAAACATGAGGAAAAGCTATCAGGAAGGAGAGATGCTAAAGAGTGCTAAAGCTCTGAACATGTGGTACAAAACTTAGGCTGGTGTGTCTGGGTGGATTTGCCTCTGGGCTCTCATGACCCATTGTTCCTCAGCTGGCATAGCCCAGTTTTTGGCACTGGTAACTCACAAGTTTGGTGTGTTACCTCACCATGAGAGGAGCTGCAGCAATGCCAGCAAGGTAAGGGCTGGCAGGCACTTTTGCTCATGCTAGACTGGCTGTTGATGTGGCCAGTCTAACTGTGGCCAGTTTAGGTCCTGAGACTGCTGAGTCACCAGAAAAGTGAAAATCTTTCTTGTCTGGAGCTACACTCTTTCCCTATACCTCATCCCACAGATCTCAGTCACCAGATCTTGTGGCTCCTTGGCTTTTTCTCTGCCCTCTTTCCAGCCCCCTTGGCCCCTTTTTGCTACTGCAGTCACCACTGTAAATCCACCCTGTGCTCACAGAGCCACAGCACCTCCAGCCAGGTGGCAGAAGTAGGTGAAAAGGTTCCAAATTGTCAGTCTTCCCCTTGCACAAAAATGTATCATCCTTCATGATTTTACTGCCTCCAGCTCCTGGTTTGTAAAGCCTGTGGAGACTTAACCATAAGGAGCCCATAAAGCTCAAGAAGCATTTTTGTCAGTGGTGGTGAAGCCCTTCCTCCCTGTCAGCTGTGGATATGCCAGGACTGGGAGGGGACATGTCTTAGTTATTTGTGGGCAGCCAAGTAGGGGTCAGGTTAATACCTGACTCAGTCCTCAGCCCTGCTCCTTTCACCCCAGATCAGCCCCAAGCCAAGGTTTCTAACACTTGCCTGGTAGAGAGAATTGGTAGCTTATAGCTCATGAAATGGCACAAGTTGAACACCAGGTTTCCACCAAAGCAAAATCAAAGTGCTAAAAATGGGAGAGACTTTGGTAGTGTTTTGATGTTAACTGCCCTTGCCTTATGTCTCTGCCATCGTGAGGATGAGGAGGGCTGTGCCTGTCTGTGTGGGTCAGCACGCCTCAGCCAGTTCAGGCATTAGTTTTTTATCCAAACAGCAGCCAAAGACAGTGTATAGACAGAGCCTGTTTGTTTAAATTCAAGTAAGAAGGAGAAATAAGTAACTGGAGTAGGTGGTACCTGGCAAAGGGAAGGACTCTGGATGAATTTTAGGAATGAATGTAGGCATTTTTCCCGTCCTCTTGCTGAGAAGGACTCCTGCCATATTTGACACAAGGGACTTGTAAACACTGCATTTTTAGAAGCTGTTTCAGCTGTTTGACTTTCTTTTTAAAAAAAGTATATCCTTGTTATATTGTATTACACAAGCTACCACAAGGCCGGTGGCACAAACTGTACCAGGACACTCAGCAGATCCAGAGTAAGAATTTTGTGCAAAGACTTAAGCCACAAGACAAAGAACTTTAAATTAATGATACAAAGGGAGGAGGAGGCCACTGTAGCATGAACTCAAGCTCTGGTAGCATTGAACTTATGAGTGACTTCAATTCATAAATACGTTGAAATGAGGTGTGAAGGATGTGATGACTTATTTTGCAGTTGGTTATATAGCAGGGTCAAGGAGCTGAGATATAAGCAAAAGATTTAGCTACTGCTCTTGTAGGAGGAAAGAGTTAATATAGTTGTTGCTTCTGAAACTTAATTTGATTTCTGGAATGTCAGCATCATTGTCACCTATATAGGAAGAACAAAATGGATAAGAAAAGACATAGATGAGATTATGGCACTATGTAAGTACACACTGTACCTTCATTCTGATTACGATCTACAATCTTAGTCATTTCACCTCAGAAAAGATGAAATAGAACCAGGATGTTACAGAGAGGAGCTGAGGATGTGCATAGCGTGTGATTTCTTCACATGAGAAGAGATTAAACAGGCCATGCCTCTTCAGCTCAGAAGAGAGACAGCTCAGAGGGAATGCTACCGAGGCACAAGAGCCTGTGAATGGGCTGGATTGTCCACGGTGCAGAAAGCAGTTTGGAAGGAAGATTTGTAAAGAAGGAGGAAGGTTATTTACATGGTATGCAATGTGTAAGTAATTGTCACAGGGTGTTGTGGAGGCTAGAGGTGGGTAAGTCCCTATTTCCTAACTCCTTGAGCTCCCCCCAAGGACATAAAGCCCTCTTTGCTGGAAGGCTCGTGCAGCCCTACCACAGATCAGGTTGGTTGAAGAAAGGTGATGCTGAGCAGATGGAGAATACAATATATCTGCAGATTTATACCTAGTTCACACCAGACTCTGTTCCCCAGAAAGAAATTCATTAATATCCACTACAGGATAAAGGCTTTTCAGCATGTGGCATTAGTGGGGTCTAGTAGCTCTTTCTGCTACAGGTATTCAGTTGTGCTGCTGGAACCTGAAGAGGTCAGTAAGTGAAGCCTGGGCCTTAGTGACCCTCACCAGCCAACTGAGACACAAGATCAAGTTTTTTCTACCCATCACTGTTGTCTCAAAGGCCAGAAATCTGCTACCCTGCTCTAGGGATCCACCAGAGCACCGCCACAACCACAGGCAGGCCAGTCTGGTTCCTACATTTGGGGCATGTGTGGGGTAGGGGCTGTGTTTTGTAGTTCTTCAGGGAGTAGCAGATGAAATAAGCTATGTTTGTAAAGTCCAGCACTCAGGAGTCATTTAGATGTTAAACCACCTGGGTGCCTCTGCAATAACAACTTGATTCCTTGTGCAGCTGCATCCTTTGTTACAGCATTGCTTTTTGCTATTTTTCTTTTTTTTATATATATATAATTTAAAGGATGAAAATCTGCTATTACCTGCATGGGAAAGAGATTTCCAAATGTGAATGTCTCTTTAATGTATCAAGAATAAGCCGAGGAAGTTCCAGAGGCTGGCAGCTGAATCCAGACACACTCAAATGAGAAATAATGTACTTGGAGGCTAATTAACCATGGGAGCAATTTACTTAAGGTTGCAGTAGGTGCTCCATGACTGACAAGTATTGAATCAGGACAGGAGATGTGTTTCAGACATCTGCCAACACTACAGTGAAAGTTGTGGTCCTGGGGGATGTGGCTATGGGAGATGCTCTGGAAGAGGTCAGATTTGACCCATGGTGTCACAATACAGAGTTTGGGTATCAGAACCATCCTGGGGTGTTGCAGCCCTCCTGCTCCTTGTCCCCACGGCCCATTCATGACCTGTGAAGTGAGCCCCACCTTGTGCTAAAACCATTTCTGGGACAGAGCTGTGAACTGTGTGAGCCACTGAGCAACACTGAATCACGTTTTTCTCAGTCCTAGCTCAATGCAGGGCCCCACAGGTAGCAGTGGTGGCACGGGATGCTGGCACGGAGCCAGCTGCAAGGGTAAGAAAATGGACAAATCACAGAGTAATGGGATGAGTTGGATTGAAAGGGAATTTAGAGATTATCCAGTTCCAGCCCCCTGCCATGGGCAGGGACACCTTCCAGTAGACCAGGTTATCCAGCCTGGCCTTAAACACTTCAGGGATGGGGCATCCATAGCTTCTTTGGTCAACGTGCTCCTGTGCCTTATCACCCTCACAGTGAAGAATTTCTTGCTAATACCTAATCTAAAACTACCATCTGTCACTTAGATGTCCTTACCAAGCTCAGTGACATGGTCTCATCCTCAAAATCAAAAACCCCCTACCCAAGATTCCTATTCCTCTATGTGTCTCTGATGTGTTCTGCTTTCACACCTAGAAATGCTGCCCCAGAAGATTTCAAAGAGTTTTCTTGATGATTTTAGCATGTGCCCAGGCTTCTGATATATGGAAATCCAGCCAGGGGTATTACATGGACAGCTGTTGGGGCTGCCACCCTTCTGAATATTTTTGCTCAGCATGGGCTGAACTTGTCCCACTGCTCCTGGAAGGGACTTAGTGCACACTGGTGCTCACAGAGAGACCCTGGTGTGTAGGAAAATGGCAAATTTACTGTGCCAGCCCAGCCCATCTGTGCAGCACATGTGCAGGGATCTGAGCTCTCCCAGAAGTGTCTGGTTTGCTGTGCCGGCACCAGGCTGCACACATGGAAATCCCAAATGAAAATGTGCCACCACCACTGGTCATTTTGACTGTATGGATCTTCACTGGCCTCAAAATCTGTGGGTGGAGCAGCAGAGGTGCTATAGGAATAAAGGGATTAGTTAAATCCCTGTTCCTAAAACAAGGATATTTGGATACCTGTGCATTACTGCATCTTCACATCCCCTAGGCTTTCACCTCTTACTCCTGCAGTACCACAGCTGGCTGCTGGGCTGCTCTAGGTTCCCTCTGGAGCGTAGAGACCATTGCCCAAGACATCTGGGGGGCTCCAGGAACAACTCCAGCTCTAAAGGCAGGACTTGAAGAATTACCAGGAACTTTCTCTTGCAAAAATCTCAACAAAAGGAAGAAAACAGAAAGAAGGAAAAACAGACATGGAAGAGAAAATTTGATCTAGATATGTATGTTTCACCATAAGATTTTAATATTACCAGAACTAACTGATTTATCTTGCTGTTATAGAGCACTAAGCAAGCCAAGGCTTTTCTGTCCTGTTTCTGGTCTGCACTGTGCTGCCTGAGTGATGCCTGTCCCCTAGAACAGTTTCTCAGGAACTTTTTATCGAGAGGCCAAGTAGCTTCCTAGAGACATGGGAGATGGGGTATATGGACGTCCTGCTTCTGCTGCTCCTGAGGTTATAATAAAGGTTTGCTTTGCTTTTCAGTCCCTGCTCAAGGACAACTCTAGGTGTGTCTTCAACGGGGCTATAGGCCCTGTGGAAATGGCAAGCAAAACCAGAGAGCTTCTCCCTTTAAGCTTGGTCTGCTCATGGTTTTGGTCTGTGAGGGGAGAGTACCAAGCTGAGCCTGAAGGGGTGATACAATAAAGTCCAGGATGGTTTACTTCCAGCCAGACTGTGAAGCATTTGAGGTTAGGAAACAAGTTGGGCTAATCTTCAAATCCAATTGCAACATATTGATCTTCAAATCCAATACAGATTGTGTTCATAATTTCAGTTTAGAGTTCATTAGTTCACTCTTATAGACTTTGTGCATTATATTTTACGCAGCAGCTCCTTTACAGAGAATTTAAAACCTGGGGGCTAGGGTTTTTGACTCTTCTGGCATATTTCTGCACACTTAGTTTTATACAGCAGCAACACCTCCTCAGCAATATTCACAAAATGTTCTTTTTTCCAGGTGACCAGTGTGAGTTGTGGGGAGCTCACACCTCTCCCTATGCCTGCACTTGTCACCCAGCTGACATTCTCCCCCTGCTCAGCTGGGGAGGAACTCTCCCCAACCATCGAATTGCCACTGGTCTTCCAGGCCTGACCCTCAAGAGAGATGTAAAAGCATTTCAGAAAGGCTTTTGCATCTTTTACAGAGCCTGGGAGCTGAGCTCAGAGCACTGCAGGGCAGCAGAATCGGGGATGCATCAGTGCTACAGGAGTTTACAGCATGTTATTGTTTTTCCATTTCTAATTGTATCTCTTGCCTCTCTGTCTGCAGGGATTTATTATTGCTGCCTTTGCCAGCATCCTCTTATGCTCCACGGGGTCCAGCTGCCCTTTTGTCCCAGTCTATAATTGACCATGGTCATTAATTTAAAGTCAGAATGATCATTTCCGAGCTATATTTAGCCTGAAGCTTGCTGCTCTTGTTTCAGACCTGATTAGAGGCTCATGTGCTGGAAAGCTGCTGCTCGTCCCTACCATGACAAACAGTCTGATGGTCTCTCCTCACAAACCTTCCCTCTCCCTACCCTCGGCCATGGGGCTCTCCTTGGGGTCGCTGGACCCAGCACCACTCACCCCAGTGTGGAGTTGGGACAGCTGTGACATTGCTGCCGTGTTCCCGGGATCCTTGTGCATCAAAAGCAGCCCAAGAAAATACAGCATCGTTTCCTTTCTCAGCATATTCATGAGCTCAGGCAAATGTCTCCTGTCATGTGTGTGCATTATCACTTCCAAAATGCATCAGCCACGCAGTGCACGTTGCACTCCTGCACAGACAACGTGCCTGTCCAGTTGGAGCAAGCCTTTCTGTGTTTCCATATCCGTGCCCCTAAACATAGGAATATCAGAACTGCTTGGGCTTCCTCGTGGGAGCTGCAGTTTTCCAAGGTGCTGTTTGGATTGCTGGGCTGGGGAGCCAGGGAGTCACCACTGCAGCTACCAGCTCCTCCTGTGTGGTTGCATGTGGTGCCCAAGATTAGGAATTGCTTTGGTTTGGGGGCTGGCAGTGTGAGCGGGTGGACCTGTGTGGCCACAAGTCTGACTCAAACAGGAGCTGTCTGGAAGAGGTATTTTCTTAGTCAGGTCAGAAGCCATCAGGAGAATAATAGCCATATATCACTGACTTTAACCTTGTCCATGGAAGTGCTGTGGTGAGGCATAGGAATGGAATAAACCAAAACCTAGGTCAGAATCCCATCAGTTTGCTAATAGCCAGTGCCAAAGAAAGAGTCAAAAAATAGAAAGCACTCAGCAGTATTAGTCCAGCTTTTCCTCCCTTCTTCAGGAGCTTCCTGAGCAGGAGGTGGCATTTTTGCACCTAATAGCTTTGCTGAGTTTTATTTCCATTTTCTTCCATTTTCCAGTCCTTGCTTGAATCCCGGCAAAGAGTTCCTCAGATTAAATACATACTGGGGGCTAAGAAGTACCTCCTTTTAAGATGGACATTTAAAACATGTTAATTGCTGTTTAGTGTTGTTAAAGTCACAGAACTTAATACATACCTCAAGATCTTGTTCCTGAAGGGTTGTTGTGTTCCTGAAAGGTTGTTGTGTTCCTGAAAGGTTGTTGTGTTCCAAAAGCTCTCCCTACCTGCTCTAAAATGATGGCCAGAGCTCTGCTGGTGGTTTGGTTTCACTTTGTTATTCTCAGATGTGCTTCCTACACGCATTTGTGTTAAGTAGAATTTATTCCTTCTATTTAAGGACACAAAGGCTTCATTAGAAAGTGTTTGTGGGTACAGTGGCCACCTTTGGTATCTCGTGATGTAGGGTGAGCATTGTTTGTTTTAGGATTTCCCCTGTGACAACACTGGGTTTATCTGGTTTCTTCCTCTGTTTCCCACAGGTTCATGAAAGTGGCTGGTGGCACGGTGGATGCTGTTACCTGGCAACAGTAGGTATTCACCATTCCTTCTATTTTCCAGCACCCAGTGCAGTGATCACAGATGCTGGGAACAGAGCTGATGTGTCAAAGGGGCAGATGTGCTACAGCCACCTCCTCTGCCCTGCTGAACTTAATCAGGTGAAGGGGGCTCTGCCCTTCTTTCTTGAGCTTCTCAAACAATTACAGGAGTGGATGTAATAACCTTTACCTCTGTAGCTGAGACACAGGATAGAAATCCCACTGCCTGCAAACCTGGCCTGCCAGATTGCTGGAAACAGAGCCCTGAACTGGACTGCTGAGTCTCCAGAGGCAGCTGGCAGGACAGGCAGCTCCGGGGGTGGCCTGGGCAGGAACAACAAGGAGACAAAAGCCACATGTCACAGATGTATGGGACTATCTGAAAGCCCTTTTCCTTTCACCCCAATCACTGTCTCCTCCTGCCCACTGGCCTGAATCTAAACTGGTTTGTCCAGACAAGGGAGAGGCACCTCAGTCCAATGGTGAACACATAATGCCCCAGCCCCCACTCTGCTTTGTCAGGGTGTCCACAGACACACAGCTGTGTCCTACATCCAGGTGGAGCCCCAGCAGCAGGTATCAGTTAAGAGGGGATGAACATCCAAGATCCTGGCCCAGCTGAGGCTGAGAGAGATGCTGTTACCTGTTTTTCCTCCTGGTCCTACAAATGCTACATTTCAAAAGAGCAAAGGAAGCTCTGAGCTGAGCACTGGGTGTAACAAGCACCATGTGAAGGGAGAGGTTTTCTTATTTGAGGGAAAATCCAAAAACTATTTTGTTCCTTTTATTTCCACCTGGCCTGGTTTGCGTGATGTGGCCAGAGGTAGGCTCCCCTGCAGGCTGTGGCTCTCTGCAGTGGGACTGCAAACACCAGTGCAAAGGTGAGGCACCATACAAGCACAGCACTGACCACCAAAACTGATACAAGAGGTTTTGTGGGGCAAGAAGGACTCTCCCCTACCACAGAAAGGACATGTTTCAGAGACAAGTATCCACTGGAGGGAATAAACTATGGTGAGACCATTCTATTCTCAGAAAAAGTGGTTTTGCTGTCATGCTGGGTTATACTTCCCACACAGGACACTGGCCTGAGCATGGGAGCCAGGGTCTCAGCTCCAGGGTGTGCTTGAATATGCTGCCCACAGGTCTTGTTCCCAAGCTGATTCTTCACAATGACCCTCCATGAGGTGCTTGGGCTGCTTTGCTGAAGTGCTCTAGTGAGGCTTGTAAAGGCCCTTTGGAGACCTGCTCTCAAATAGAGCTCAGGGGGTTTAACACACGAGGTTTTCTTGCAACTGCACCCACGGTCTCTGTGTCGTCATGTTAACCTCGGAGGCTTCTGCAGATGCAACTGTTGGCATCTTAGAGGGGTTTATAGCACCAGACATGACCAGCAACCTGTTAGTCCCATTCCCTGCCAGGCAGCAGCAGCTTGCTGCAAGGGGGACAGTGGGGTAGCAGAGGAATTGGAGCAGGATTTGTGTTACTTACAGGCTCATGCTGTGCAATGATGATCTATGTCTCATCTGGGAATTTGCTTTTCATGATTACACGATGTGCTGATCTCATTTACTTAGTCCAGGAATTTGCTTTCTGCAACAGGGCTTGATGGCTGGGCCAAGCCCTTGGATGAGTTGAAGGAACAATCTTCCAGGCTTCAGATGTGGAGTTTCATCTGGTGTGCAGGGAATCTGCCTGCATGGCTGCCTTGAAACCTTTTCTTATAGGATCAGTCTGAAGTGTTTGTCAGATCTGGTGCTGCAGCAGAAGCTTGTGGTTGGGAGGGCTGGTGCAGCTCCCCACAAGGGTCAGCAGAGCTGAGCTGCTGCCTGCTGACCCATTTCCACTGCAGTGTTTCTGCTTCTCCCCCAGCCAGGGCTTGCAGCTCTGGAGATAGCAATTGTATCTGACCGTGAGGACTGGCAATGGCCACAGCTCTGAGCTGGGCTTCTGTACTGTTTATGAATAAATGTCAAAACAGTGTCTCATCCTTCTGCTCCAAACAGCAAAACAAAACAAAACAAGTTCCTTTGTATCCAAGAAGAAAATTATTAGCAGGAAACTAAACTGCTGTCTAATTTCAAGTATGAGTATTTCAGTTCCAAACCCTAACGTTCTCCTGGGATATTGGTTATAAATTTGTCAAATCTGTTATTCCTTTGAAAAGTCTGTGCTCAGTCCAGAAAGGGAATTGAGAAGGGAATATATTGCAAGGAGCCCTATTCTCTGTGTGAAAACAGAATATATCTGAAATATAATTGATAGAAAAATGACACTGGGTAGAAATAAGCAGCTCACCAGTGAGTCTCACTCACTCAACTGAGTGTGGTTTCACTTAGATACATAACAAAACTCAGCATGTGTGCCTCCCTCTTCAGAAGTAAAGTGTTGCTGGAGAGGGATGTGTGAATAGCTTCAAAGTGCTCAGGGAATTTCCTCTAAAGGAGGGTGTGACAGTGGCTCCAAGAGCTTTGGCATTACTCTGGTGATTTAGATTGTTATGTTTGGTTATGAGGAAACCCAGACCCTGTCAGCCTTTGGATGTGGGTTTCCACTGCTCAGGATCCTCCCCACAGCCATCTCTTTGCTCTGTGCTGGTGTCCTCACACATGGTGAAGATTCATTGTCCACTTAAACCTGCAGCTGTGCCCTGTTGCATCCCTGGGCACAGTCTCTCAGTCTGCACAACTGGATTTCCATTTGAAGTCTTGCACACAGCTCCAAGTTTGTCATGGTTAATGGGAAAATCCTCATGCAATGCTGCCTCTGAAACACAAATCCCTAATACTTATGGGGAAAGTAAATGTTTGCATCTTCAAAACCAGCAGACATCTGTCCCCGTGGCTTCTTGGAGAATGCCACCTTCTCTTCCAAGACACAAAGTCACTTGTCCTGTGTGGCAAATCAGAGGTGCCAGCCACACAGGCATGTGTGAGATGTTGCTTAAAATGCTTTTGCCTGGCTTGGTTTGGGTGACATCTCTTCTGGCCAAGTCATGTTGAGTATTCAGGGGGAGATGCTCATCTACTACTGAGCAGAACAGGACAGATTTCCCAAAGGTGCCAGGAGAGAACTTGTATGTATATACATATACATATACATATACATATACATATACACATACACATACACATACACATACACATACACATACACATACACATACACATACACATATATATATATATATATACAAGGGTGTATATGTAAGGGTATGTATTTGAGCTCACATCAGCCTGCTCCTGTGAGCACTCTGAATGCAGTGTCTTCACAGGCTGGAAGGAAGGGGCTGCAGAAAGGAGCCTCTGATCTATTTGCACCTGTGTGGTGATTTTAAAGTCAAACCCACTTCAACCTGCAAACAAACCTGGTCAGGGCACAGCTCTGCCCACGGGTTTGCAATCCTCTTCACTGTCTGATGGAAGGAACAGTTCCTGGCAGCACATGACCCTGGTCAGCAGCACATTTCCAGGCAATGCCAGGGCAAGGCTGGGGAGATGGCACAGGCCAGGGACGGCTCCCAGTGGTGGGACAGGCAGAGAAAATTGCAGGTGCGAGTTGTGCCTTTGGGGCCAGAGGACAACCCCCAGACACTCTTCACCAATACATTTATTAGCTGGCTGCAGGTGGGCAGCACCTCTCATCTGTACCTGCAGGTCTTTGGAAGGGGCAGCTCACATCCTGCATCCCTTCTCCAGGAGAAGCGGCGTGGCTGCCCCGCGTCCCGCGCTGCGGACACCCTCTCCTCGGGAAGATGCTCACGGCTCAGGGCCATGTGTCGGCAGAGGTGTCTCAGTTTCACAGCTGCAGTGGCAGCAGGGTGTCATGCTGACCATGAGGATCTGCCTACTCAGCATCCCTGGCAGGAGGGTGCCCTAATTCCAAGCAGACTCTCCTTGTAGCAGCAGGCAACAAAGTAGATCCGGAAATTCCTGAGCTTTGGGAAGTGGGCTTTAATGTAATTAACTGCAACAGAAGAAGAGGTCAGATAATAGGGGCAAAGGTTTCTCTTTACAATGAAGGAGGATGTAAGTGAAACCAGCTGCCCAGGAGTCAATGCATTGCCTTCATTAAACACAGTACAATGCTTATGGTCCCATGCAGCAAATCATGGATTTTGCCAGAAAACCATTTTAAATGTAAACACTAGACCTGGAGGTGAGAGGACAGAGACATGTAGCCAGCCCCTGAATCACTCAAGTGCTCCGGTGCCTGGCACTGTCCCTCTCTGGGAGGCAGTGGGGAGCTGTGTGCATCCTGGCCTTGCAGCCTGCTCAAGAACAAGGGCATTTCTGTGTTCAGCCCTGCCTCACTACTGTTCTCAGCTCATCGTTGTCCCATGCTACATTTCCATCCAAGGATGGAGGTCAGGAATTGGGGTGGTTCATTTCCTAGCACTGGCATAAATTCTTGCCCAGCTGTTGGCTGAATCCTTCCCCCGCACCATTCTGGTTTGGCCACCTCTGGAGCAGCCCAGTCACATCTCTCTCTGCAAAGTGCACTGATCCTATCCTGGGTTTCTATGGCACAGTCAAATGATGATTTTAGAAATGGGGTAATGTAAGTGGAGGGGGAGAATTTGTCTCAGCTTTGTATAAAAGGCATCCCAAGTATACTAGGGCACCCTAAAGTAGATGTACATGGCCTTTGCTTCAAGATGTATGTTTCATCTGGGATTTAGTTGCTAGATCTCTCTTTTTCTTGTCTGTCTTTTCTCATGTTCTTGCAGACTGCCTATTCCTAGAGATGGTGGCATCAAACTAGGGGACACAATGGCCCAGCTCTATAAATATATGTTTGTGTGTGTGTGTGTGTGTGTGTGCGCACGCATAGCCCAGCTCTCATATCTGTTCTGTCCTGAATTAAGAGAAACAGCATGGTCAGTGCTCCTGGTGTGCATGCTGCTATCTCCTAGGCTTTAGGGCCAATTTCTGTTGCTGTACCATACCCAGAGCCCACTGGAAGAACTGTCAGCCTGTGTTGGAGACAAACAGCTTGTCCAAGAGCTACATGTGCTCTGCAGAGCGGTGGCTGACAGAGACCCCTGCCCATGCTGGGGAGGGTCTGTCCGTTCATCTCCTTGCTGGACTTGGCAGAGGAGGACGTGAGTGCCACGGACCCCGGGCTGGCTCAGGTCAGCTGCCTGGGGAGGTATTTGTCAGTGCTGGATATCTCTGCAGCTGCTGCTGGATTTTTTGGAGGTTGAAGAGTTGTGACTGTTTTAGGTTGTTGTTTTCTTTTTTTTAAAGTCAAGTGCACTGAGTCATTGTAAATATTAGCAAAGCTGCAGCCTGTACTCCAAGGAATAATCCACGCCTAATGAGCTCTTCTCCTGCTTTAAAGGCCTGACAGTTGTTTGCATTTTGTGGATTTCTATACTGCCTATATTGACAGTTAAAGCTGCCAAAAGGAAGTGTCCTTCACTCAATAAGATCAAGCTGGAAACCCAACCTGCAGCCAGGTATCAGCACAGACCTCAGTTCCTCTCTCTTCCTCACAAGCCTTGTGCAACTGGTGCCATTTTCCCTTTTTCCTAGACTGAGGAGGATGAAACCACTTGTTGGCATCTGAGGACTTCCCAGGCAGATTTGCAAGACATCCTTTCCCATTTTACTGAAGCTTGTAATTGTCTTCCTGCTCTGTTTACACACCCAAAGCTGAAGTGTTCCCCTCTTCACCACCAGGAAATATGCTACCAAGAATTCTTGATACTGAAGCATGATTACTGATAATTAATTTCTGCCTTCATGCCTCTACCAGTCTCTGTTTATTTGGGTTATTAATGAAGGTGTCAAAAAAAAACCAAAACAAGTGACCATGGCACATATTCCTGGGTATTTCTCTTCCCTGTAGGGTCTGGGCTGAGCACAACAGCACCTTCCCAGGCTGCCTCCACGTGATTTCTGGGGGAGCAGAGGCTCCTCTGGGTCTGCTGCTGGTCCTCTCCCCTTGGCAGTGGAGCTGCATGTCAGAGCACACCTTGTGCTTGAATGAGGTGATAAGGAGGTGCAAGCTTGTCTTTGCTCTCCGAGGAGTTCTGGGACGATATTGGGCAAGGGGCTAAACCCTGCAGAAAACCTGATGGATTGGAGGGGTCATACACAGATTGAAGTCTACCTAACTCCATCTTTTCCTTGTGAATTCAACCCTTTTTTTACGTCTTTCAGCCAGTTTTCAGCCCAGGTGATGGGGTTTTTAGTCCACAGCAGTCTGAAAAAGTAATTTCTGTTCCATTTTTAAGTGCAGTGCTAAAATCCAAACATCTGCCATCCCCAGAGAGCACTGCTTTGTAATTTTGTCTTAAAAAGTAATCTGTGTAAACCCCACCACTGCCTGCTGCTCACAGATCTGCTCTCCTCCCAGCAGCCAGTGGTTCGATAGCGTGTAAGTGATCGGAACGATTTTGAACACTTCCTAAATTCTCCCTGGAGATTATCTCTGCCCTTAGCACCTTCCAGTCACCGTGGATATACAGAAATGCCTCTTGCCTCCTTGCCCAGGTCACACAGTGTTGGGGTGTGCCTGGCATGTTCCCGGGCTCCTCTGGGGACACAGCTGGGACTGCACACCCAGGGGAGGGTTGACAGAGGAGGTTCCTCTCGTTGAATGCATTTGCAAGTTGAGCCTGTAATAGAATTCTGCTTTGGGACAGTTAGGGACTTGGAGTGGGGAGACACAAAAATCCTCTCCAAGCACTTGTGCATGTTGCACATGTGCCAGGTGCTCTGTCTGAGGCTGGGTTAGCCCACAGCATCCTTTGAGGATGCTCCTGCATTCCAGCACCCAAGTGAAACAGCCACCACCACTGCTACAGCTGCTCACTGGTGCAGATGAGACGCATGTCATGGAGAAAGCAGCCCTGGAAAGGTGAATGCACCTTCCTCCAGAGCCCAGGTCTTAGGCCTGTTATGCATCCCAGCACCCACAGCTGCACTGGGGTCTGCGGGGGGGGAGAAGGGTCTGTGTAACTCTGGTGAAATCTGAGTGGATGTAGATCCTGTGAGGGATGGGAGGCAACGACTAAGCTCCACCAGCCCCAGCCAGAGCTGCTGCTGTTCCTGGGAACTTCCACCCCCCAACATGGCTCTGACATACTCTGGGGCTTGCTGTGGTGAGTGGCTGATGCACAATGCAGATTTGGGAGAAGGTTCTCTTGCAAAACCTATTTATCAGGAAAAGGGCTGGCCCAGGGATATGCCAGTGCATACTGCAGCAGGCATCTGTTCCCTGCAAGATTGGCAGGAGCCCCTGGGAGATGTACGAGGGCTGCAATTTCTCTTTGCATGGAGGAGAGGTGACAGCCCAAAACTTCCTCAGGAGGAGCAGGTTGGGATTACCTCTAGGCACAGGGTATGTGCAGTCAGCACAAAATGTCCCAGAGCGAGGAGACAGCAGTGAGACATTTCAGAGCCTTCCTCTCACACTTAGAGACAGATGATTCACATCATTATGGGCAGAACTGTAGCTGTACTTCATAAAATCAAGCACATGGAGAGCAGGAATCAGCCCCCTGTATGGGAAACTCCCTGGCATTCATAGGCCAGAAGGTATTTCTGTGAGAGCAGGATTTCCTCCACTGGTAACAGCCACAACATTTCTTGACAGGGAGATTGAGCTGTGGAATTTTCAGGAAGAGCAATCAAGGAAGGTGCAGGTTGTGCAAGAGTGCTCCAAAGCCTTTGCAGGGGCATTTTGCTCCCAGCCTTTAGAATACTGGCCCCAGAGTTTCACCAGCTAAAGTTAAGAAATTGCAAAACTTCCCATGGTCCTTGAAGTGCAGGATTCCCAGTGTTCAGGGTGTGTCCACCTTACATCCTGTTTTGGAGACTGAGGCATCTGCCACACAGGCATGACCAGAGGGCCAGGACAGGACAGGGTGCAAGCAGGGACTCCCCTAGAGCAAAGGAAGCTTATTGGTATGGGACAGCAGCAGAACAGGAGGATGTGGTTTGGGGGCAGAGATACTTCCAGCTGTCTGACCTTGTCTTCTTATTTTCCTTCCAGTTACTACATTGATGGTCGAGTGGCCAAAGTGACAGACTTCCTGAAAACACGCCTGTTGGACACACTCTCAGACCAGATCAGGAAAATCCAGAAGGTGAGCAAGTGCAAACAGTCTGCAGGGGTGAGGGGACACCACGCCTGCCTCATGGCCAGGGCTCAGCATCGACACACTCCCAGGGGAGCTGGGGTGGGGTGGGCAGGGAGAGGGCTGCTGGGCCCCGTGCTCCCAGTGAAAATGCAGCCAGCTCTCATTCAGGACATGGGGTGAAACTCCAGGCAGCAGAAAGCCTGGCCCCAGGGTGGGATGTGCAGTGGGTTTTGAGGGAAGTGGCCACAGGCTGCAGCACAGCGTGGGCTGTGCAGGTGTGCTGGGACACAGGCTGGATGCACACGGCTGGAGCAAACACCGTGCAAAGCCCTGCTGAGGCAGCTGACTGGCTTGGGTCTCCCATCTGTCTGTTCTTCAAGGGAGCAGCATGTAATGAGGGTGAAACTGGACTTGCTCCCCAGAACAAGGACAGGAGCGAGCAGGCAGGTGGGACCAAACCTTCCTGGGCATAGCTGGTGCCATGTCTGTTCAGGAGGGGGATCCTACCACCACATCTCGCCCCACTTGCTCACAGTGCCTGGAAATGCTGCTTGCAAAGTAGTGACAGTTGCATTCCCAGAGTGATTCTCACTGGTAGAGAATTGTGACTGATATGAACTAGTGTCCTTTTTCCCTTATGATCATGTTTTGACTGTGTCAAAAAACCCAGCTGTTGCTGGGCTGTGGTGTGAGAGTCCATGGCTCTGCCTGGCTCGTGAGTGCTCCTTTCCTCACTGGTCCAGGGACCCAGCTCCTAACAATCTCTAACAATGGGATACATGGCAGGGGCTTTGCAGGGTCCCCCTGCTTTGCCTGATAGAGGGGCCAGGGCTGACACTGACACACTCAGATGTCAGTCCTGGAAGAAATAAGGAACACCTAGTGAGCACAAAAGGCCTTAGGGACTAGAAGAGATGTCTATCCATCTGTCTTGTCTAGGTTTTCAAATCTTACCACTCACCACAATGTCTCACTTGTAATTCCTGCAGGGAGAAACCATAGAATGAGTAAACAACTCAAAGAGGCCCTGGGAAAGGGGATGAGAGGGTCAGGCAGCAAAGCTGGAGGAGAGAAGCTGCTTGCTGAGCCCTCTGGCACAAGCTGGGAGTCATCCACATATGTGGATGATATTCCTGCTGTGGGGGAGGCATGGCATAGTGGAATCACTGTGGGGCAAGCAAGAGACACCAGCTGACCCAGCCCCCAGAGGTATAATAGCCTGCCAAAAGTGGTGACGTGTCCCACCTCTGCTGCAGGTCAGAACCTGCTGGGAATGGAGTGGGACTCCATCCATTCCCAGACCAGAAGCAGCAAGGAGCTGCCCTTAGTGCAGTTCAGGGCAACCCTCACAGCCATGGGCCAGAATTTGGCCTGCACAGGGCAGGGCTGGGGAAAGCTCTCCTGGGAATGCCAGTGTGGCTGAGCAAAAGCACAGCACTGGGTGCTAATAGCCTCCAGCTTGGCTCTGAGTCCGTGCATCCTGCCGGGGCTGATTAGAGCAGCTGGACTTGTCCACTTCCCTGTTTTATTGCTTCCTCTCCGACCGGGGAAGGTGGCGGGCTTAGATAATTACAGGCAGGATGCCAACACCTCTGGGGCTTCAGTCAGGGTTGTGGACTCTCACAGGCTGTGAGTGGGAGGCAGCCCAGAGCTGGCGTATTTAACATCGTTGAGGGATCCCAGTCCATCCAGCACATTCCAGCTCTCCTCACTAATGGGGCAGGATCCATCAGGCTGTGCAGAGCGTTCCGGGGGCCGCTGGGTTTGCAGACATCTGGTCTTGGGAGCTTGTCACCCAGCCTGGAGAAGTGGGATTGCAGGAGAGGGGACAGGGTGTGGTGCCGAAGGTTGCTCAGGCTGGGAGAGGGCAGCTCTGGCCATCTGAGCAGTCCTGTCCCATCTGGCATCTCTCAGCTGTCTGCACTGCCGGCTGAAGCCTTGCAAGGGGTGGGCCAGCATGTTCTACCTGTGCCATGGGCTCTCAGGTGCCAGAGCAGCCCCTGCTCAGCTGTGGGACTTGCTGCCTGTGGCTGGAGGAATGCCACTGCCTTCTCCCTGAGTGCCCACACACCTTTAATCCATGGGGCTCCCTTATGTGGCCCAGTGCTCCCACACTGCAGGGCCTCTGGTGCCTGGGGGCTACCCATGGCTGGCAACCACTTTGAAAGGGGGTACGGAGAGCTAAGGTGACATGAGAGGGCAGTCTGTGAGACAGAGTGCACGGGGAGAGCACAGGGGAAGAGCAGGATCTGCAACTGGGAACATGAGAGTACCTTTGGGAGCAGCTCCAGAAGATGCAGGTGCACATATGGCAGTAGCAGGAAAGAGTGAGGAATATCTCCCACCACCCAGCCAAGGTAAAGACACGGAGTGACATGCCATGGCCAGGCAGGTGCTGACTGTCCAGCAGCACCATCACCGAAGGTCTCCACAAGCCTTCCCATGAGACAAGAGATGTATGCTTGGCTTTAAATCACAGGTTTGCCAGAGTAACTGTGGTTGCTGTTGTCTCTCACGCAGGTAGTGAACACGTACACACCAGGGAAGAAGATCTGGCTGGAAGGTGTTGGCATGACCTCAGCTGGAGGCATGAACAACCTCTCCGATTCGTACGCAGCTGGGTTCCTGTGAGTGACGCTGCCTTCCCAGCACCAGGGCACTGCCACCCCCGTGGGCTCTGCAGGCTGAGGTGCTGCAAAGGCGCTGCAGCTGGAAGAGGGCAAGCTCCAGGCCCAGAGACCCCCTCAGTACTCCCTAGCAGCCTGACTATTGTTAATTTCTCCATTTCATACCTATTACCCCTCCTCAGCTCTGCTTTCCATTTTCTCTCCTTTGAAGCATTCCTGGCTCCTGGGGCTTGTCCACTGGCACAGCCCTGTGGCCTGGATATCCTGCTGCAAAGCCCCAATTCTGATATTCAGAGATGGCTGTGATCACAAAAGATGGAGGAATATTATCTAAGCTTTGCAGGGAAACACAGGGCACAGGGACATGCCTGGGCTATCAGGGCTGTGGCAGGCTGTGAGTTGAACATCTTGCCCAGGAGTGTGAGAAAATAGACCGGTGCAAAGGTCTGATCCTCCCTGCTCAGACAGGGAGTGCAGAGGGATGGCACGCTGGGGGAGCACCCCAGGCTCTGGGCACAGGGCTGAGATATTGGGGTGCACACAGGGGCTCAGGCACAGTTTGGGATATATAGGTTTAGCACAGCTGGACCAGGGGAAGAGACATGAAGACTTGCTGGGGCAGGGGTAGTGGAAGCCAGTTAATGCCCAGCTCACAAAACCATCTGGAGGTTTCAGCTTAGGTGCTGGAGCAGGGATCAGGTCGGATGCATGAGAGCAGCTGTGCCAGTGGGACCAGGCAGTCCCCCCATAGTGTTCCCCCATGGTGCCCTGGCTCTGTTCCCTCTGTCCCCAGGTGGCTGAACACGCTGGGCTTGCTGGCCAGCCAGGGCATCGACGTGGTGGTGCGGCATTCCTTCCTCGACCATGGCCACAACCACTTGGTGGACCAGAACTTCAACCCCTTACCGGTAGGTCTGCCCAAGGATGTCAAGCTGGTGCTGGCTTCTCCTTGCACTTTTGGGGGGATTCTCTCCTTGTGGCCTCTTTAAACTGTGCTGGGAGATGAATTTTCTAGATCTGTTCCTTACAGTCTTAATAGGAGATGTTAGTTCATGTCAGGTGCAACAAATGTTGGAGGCAGATGAGAGAGCAATACCTCTGTAGCTGAAACTTCATCTAATGCCCCAGGTCTGGTAGCACAGGAGGGAGGCTGGTACCACTGAGGGGTTCCAGGGCAGGCTGGTGAGTTGGGGGCACAGATGGGGAGGGCAGCTGGATCGCTCACACTGAGCTGGCCCAAGGGAAGCCAGGACTTCAGATTTCTAGAAACCAAGGTGAAAGCGTCACAGTGAGCTGTGGTTCTTATCAGTGCCTCACAACATCCCTCACTCTTGAGAAACACGTGGGCAGAGGGGAGCTCCTAGAGCACATGGTGTTGATAAGGAAACCATATGAAAAAATCCTGTTAAAAGTAGCAGGTTTCCTTTTCCTCTGGGCATTAGTAAATATACTGCCTTGTAAGCAGAGAGCCTGGGAGAGCAGCTGGGTGCTCTGCATCTCTCCTAGAGAGGATTTATTGGTCCATGACCCAGCAGACACTGCCAGTGGGCTGGGGATCCTTGCTGGAGGTGTGCACAGCCCTGATACTGTGAGCCTGCCCTTGATGCTGGGCTGGGATCTCAGGAGCGGCTGCAGGGGAGCAAAGTCTGAGGAAGCTGCATCTCAGCCAGCCCTGCCTACTCAGGCAATGAAAACAGCATCCCTGCAACAGCATCCCTGCACATCAGGCTGGCTCCAAAGAGCAAGCCAGTGAGCAAGAGAACATGGTGCCTGCACTGCTCTGGGTACCTCCTGGGGCACCTTGGTCTGCTCCCACATGCAGCCTCCCAGCAAGCATACCTGCCAGCTCTGGGGGCCAGGCTGGGGGGAGCCTGGGGGGCTTTGAGCTTTGTTCGAGATGAACCTGAGCTCACAGCTAGGACTTGATGGATTTCTCCTGAAGAGCCAATTTTCCTGACTAAGCCACATCACCACCTTTCCCAGGGCGTCAGGGCCCGCTGGATTGCTCCCGGCTGGATGGGTGCAGGCCAACTCCTGCCTGCCAGGTGCAGGAGGGTAGCAGATGGCTGTGGCCAGCTCTCCTGGCACACTGGGGCAGAGGGTGACCCATGGCCAGCTCTCCTGGCACAGCAGGGTAGAGGATGACCCATGGCCAGCTCTCCTGGCACAGGGGAGCAGCAGCTCCAGAGCGGCTGGAGAAGGAGTGCAGTTCAGAACGGGATTAAAGCCAGGGAAGGAGTTAGAGGAATAAACCCCAGGCTGTTAAACACAATGGAAGTCTTTAACTTGTATTTTGCTGTTGTTTTAAAGAGAAGTCTCCCAATAAGTTAGGTGCCAGTCGCTGTCATGATTGTTTCCTCACTCTCCCATGTGCTTCAGCACTGATCCCACATCCCACCACACAAACTCTGCTCCTCACAAACTCTGGCAGGTGCTTCCACAACCCCTTTCCCTCCACTCCTGTGCTATCAAAGAGCCACAGGCAGGTGAAAACCGACAAAGGGCTTTAAAGCTGCAAACACCGTACAGCCCAGCAAGACGGGGCTGTGACCTGCTCCGCGGGCTGGCGGCTGCTCCTTTCCCGTGGGAGCTATCAGGAAGATAAAAGCTGCTGGCTGTACCTGTGCGGGGCCGCGGCGCTGTGAAATACAATCTGCTCATTAGCTGCCATGACAAAGAGGTTTCTGCACGCTGGCTGGGCGTGAGGCAGCTCTCAGCTGCCTGCTGAGAGAAGGGCTACACCACCACGGCATCAATCACAGCTGGGAGCCAGGCCTGGGCTCCCCATAGCAGTCTTTGCACCTCCTTCTCCTCCCCTGCCACTGCTGATGCCTGCTTGTCCAATAAGAAGATGGTCTCAGGTGGCAGCAGTGTGGCCAATGGGCACTGAAGCTTCCCAGTGAAATTAGGAAGATGCTCACATCTCTGCTGGGTTTGCCACACACAGCTGACTCATGACCTAAGTGGCATCTCGTGGCTTTTGGGACATCTTGCAAGAGATACGGTCATTGTGTGCTCCTCCAGGTCCTTCACCCATGCAAGGGCAGCTTGAGTGCCCATCCTGGTTGCCAGAATTGCCTGTCCACTCTCCTCTGAGCTCAAGTGGTTAACGGCCTTGTTATTTTTGAGATAACATTTTTATATATGGTTGAAGTGCTTTTTCTTCCTGAGTGATTGGGGCAGTCAGCTGTATAATAGTCAGAGAAGCCCTTCAAATAAAGCTTTTTGCAGGTACATCAGTCTGCCTGCCTGCACTTAAACCTGTACATGTGTGGGAGCAAGGAGTGGAGGGAAGGAGGGCAGGAGCAGCACCAATATTCACTCTTCACAGGGCAGTGCCTTTGAAATGCTGATCCAGCATTTAGTACCTCTAGAATCATTTCAGGCATGCAACGTACATACTCTATCTCTTTTCCTTAATATCTCTCTGAAACAGTCCAGAGGGAAGCAATACATTTATTTCACCCCAGGCAGGCATGAGATTTCTCTTCAGATTCTTACAGAATGCTAAAGACGTTTTTCAGTGCTCTTCCATGTGGTATCGTGGTACTCAACTCTTTTTTATCCATCCTTGGTATTGATTCCTGCTCCTTTAATGTACAATGCTGTAAGGTTACATCTATGCAGAGAAAAAACTTGGGCATATTTCTAGGCAGGGTGTGAGGAACACAAACCCTGTGGAAAAGCCAAAACTGAAAACCAGACTTCCATTTCCTGTGGCTCCTCACGGACCTTCCTCTAACGAGTATGGGCGGTGAGAAACTGAGTTTGGTAGACACTTAAAGTTCTTTTCTGCACATAAGATTCATTTGCAGGATGAGAAAGTCCTGGAGGGATCAAGGGTGAGTCGACAGCAGGGGCTGCCTGCTCAGCTGTGGTGGTAGAAGACAATATGATATTGCCTGTGAATTGATGGTGTCCTTGAGAAAGCATCACAGCAGTGCGAAGGTCTGTGCCCAATGGTGCTGTGATCAGATGCTTGGATGCTGCAGGTGATTTTTCACCTCCTTGGCTTCGCCCAAAGGCACTGAGGAGAACTCGATGGGAAAGAACGTTACTGTCTGCCCTGGAGGAGGGAGGACCGTGGGCTCCTGCTAGGTCCGTCTGACCCGTCCCGAGCACCTCCGCTCTCGGGAATGGGTTGGGCCGCCGCAGTTTCCAGGTCCAGGGAGGCAAGGGGCCCTCGGGTGAGGTGCCAGGAGCGGCTCCCCCGGTCCCGCTCCCTGCCGCACGTCCCCGCTCCCCGGTGCTCTCGTTAGCGGAGCTGCCTTGGCAGGAGGAGCTGCAAATCGCAGCTGAAGGTGCCAGCCGGTCCCTCTGCGGCCCTCCCCGGGCAGCGCTGCGGGGCCGGCCCTCACCCACCCGTACCAACCCCACCCTGGGCAGCAGGGGAGCCGCACACCCGCACAGCCAGCAGAGTCGCACCCGCAGCCGGCCGAGCTGCCAGGGCGGGACTGTGGCTGCTGTTCCCCCCGCTCCTCGGGGACCCTCGGCTCCGGGTCACTGTCCAGGTGGCCGGGCCGGGCTGCAGGGTGCGCCGTGCAGGCAGAGACACGGCCACAGGTCTGGGAGTGACAAAGGGTGGGGACAGGGAGCAGGTTCACTGGAGCTTGCACACGCACATGGAAGCTGTTCCTGATGACTGTAAATGTGCTGCGCAGGCGTCTGGCACCCCCATCTGCCCTGCACGCTAGAGCACTGACTCTGGTGGGAGTGATGCCTGCAGACAGGGAAGGCGTGGGAGAGGCGAGGATTGGCAGGAACTGTCGTTAGAGGACGTTTGCTTTGGCCACAGATGGGAGGGATGAAATCCCGGGCAGTTCAGATGTGCATGGGGGAAAAGCTCTCCCATGAGATGTCAAGCTAAAGCATGGTCTGCTGAAGGGCAGAGTGGAAATGGTGCCCTGTGGAAATCTCCCAGTGAGCCTTGGCACAACTGCCTGAAGCAGGTTTGAGCAGGGCATCCACTCCACCGCCTTGTGCTTTCTATCATGTCTCAAGGATTGAGGCGTTCTCCTTCCAGGAGTTCCAGGTTAGCTCTGAGGATCGTTGTATCTGTGAACAAGGAGACAGATTTAAAGCAGCTACAACTCTGCTTGCTGTCACAGTGGGTTAAGAGGCCTTTCCCTCTTGGTGCACCAGAAAAAAGGTCTCTGAAGTGCATATGCATGGACTCTTAAATGGATCAAAGCCATGCTATGGCTTGCAGCTCTGGCACCCACCCACTGGAGCTGCAAGACATGTGCAGAGCTGGAGCCAGACTGTTCCTCCTGCACTGGAGTCTGGGGCAGAGACAAACTCCATCTGGGACCGGCAGCAGCAGGTTGGTCTTGGAAGGATGAACACAGCCATGGCTCACATCTCCCAGAGGCACCATGCTAGTGCTAAACCTGCCCAGCTTGGTCACAGAGCCAACCCAGGGCTGTGGATAAGGTGGGACAGAAAGACCATTCCCAGAGTGGATTGGTGCTCTGGAAGAACAGGAAACAGAAAAATTGCATTTGGTTTCCAAGCCCTCTGATCTGGCACTCTGCTCCCTTCCTGTAGCCTGCATCGCCTGGACCCTGTTAGGAAGAGGTGATGACAAAAGAGAGATTTGGCTGTTCCTCCATCTGCTCAGATCCCAGAAGGTGGGGAGGCCACTGGCTGCAGCCAGGCTGTGATGGGCAGTAGGCAGGGGTCACATCCTACTCACCACTTTCCTGTTTCCTGGGCAGGCTGTCCCCTCAGTGTCACTGGTGCCTGGCAGCAATTCCTGTGGCTGCTGCTCCCACAGTAGGAATTTTGCTGTAGACCACTTGCTTGAGGAGAAAGTTGCAGGAAGATGTAAAGGCATGAGACAACGCAGGGAAGAGTGGTGTGAAATGAAGTGTTTGCAGCCATTAGAGAAGGAAGGAAGAGGATCAGGACAGTGAAAGCAACAGATGCCCAGGCAGAGATGTCAGCAGATTCAGAGGACTGGTGATGGGGCACCTGCTGGGATGTGGCCTCAGCAAAAAAGGGATTGGTCAGCATTGGCTATGCTTTCACAGGTGGAGATGTCAGGATCAAAGCAGAGGTCTGTCCTGCCCAGGAGGGACAGAGCAAAGAGGCAAGGGGCCACTTCGCTGCAGCATCTCTGTGTGCTGCCTCCTCCTCCCCTGCGAGTGCCACCAGCCTCTGGCAGGTCAGTCCACTTGAAGCCCCCTTGTTTGGGGCTAGAAGGAGCCTTGATCCCTATTCACAGATGTCTCTGGAGTGTCCCCTGTCATGCTCACTCACAGACTCCACAATACAGCAGCAAATGTTGTAGGAGACTGTTCAGTTCTCCAGAACCCACACAAGGAGGGGGCACACACGAAACAGCAAACAGATCATGTCCCTGAGGGTGGGGGCATGAGAGCTCAAGAGGGTAGCATTAGTATCTGAAATTGATGATTTTGACTTTAGAAAATGTTGTTCACTTCGGGATGAGGCTCTGCCCCACTCTGCTTGTCACAGGACCTTGCAAAGGCTTTGGCTGAGAAAACCTTGAACTCCCACTTAAGAAGCACATAAAACTCAGGGATAATGTTAAAAGCAGCATTATCCAGCCTTGCTGGAGGAACAAGCAGCTATGGCTTGAACAGGATGTAAGGACCTCCATGGGGAGAAAGCTTTGGATGCTGAGCATCTTTAATCTAGTGGAAAAAGAAAGAACAAGAACCACTGGTTGGAAGCTGAAGCCAGACAAATTCAAGACAAAAATAAGGAGTGGGATTGTTAACAGTGCGGATATGTAACTGCTGGAACAGGCTCCCTGGGAAATGGCAGCTTCTCCATCCCTCCAAGTCTTCACAACCACAATCACTACTTTTCTGTAAGATGCTTTTGCCAAAAACAAGCCATCAGGTTCATAAAAGGGATAAAGGAGCAAAGCCCTCTGTCCTGTGGTGCTCAGACCAGCCAGCCCTTATCTCCACACAGGTTGCTTGGACTGTGGAAAAAAGCAGATGAGGGTGCAGGAATGGAGCCCTCCATAACAGGCTGCTGGAACTCGAGGGAGTGTAAGGCACAGGGGAAGAACTTGGGAAGCTTCAGAAGTGAGAAGAAGCAATAAGAAGCGCAGTAGGGTGAGCAGCAGCCAGCTGATGCTGCTGGTGACTTGGGAACATAAAACCATGCCTTGGCAGCCCCAGCCAGAGGAGATTGTGCACCACAGGCTCACAGCCTACTTGTTTGAAATTCAGCTGCCTTTGCTGGTTACAGTCCCCAGGAGACTGAAGGGCTATGGACCTTTTACTCTGGTTTTCTGGTTATGGAAATATTTTCTTACACGTGGACAGCACAGAGCTGAACAAATTCAGGTGGGCAACAGAGCTGCTTTGCTGCCTCTAGGAGAGAGAGAGGGGATAACGTCTGTCCTTCTCCTGATGGCTCTGTGGACAGGAGGGTCTGGGCTAATAGTTCTGCCTCAGGGTCTGCCTAATCAACCTCATTTCCAAAAGCTGAAGTCTCTAAAACTTCTGCAATGAAGTAAAATGTGCCAAGAGATCAAGTAGGACCCTCTGGGCTTTCCCTCTCTAGTGGAAAGCCTGAACATCTTCACTGGTCCCATGGAGCTGAGAAGATGAGGCTCCCTGAGCTCTGCACATCAGCTCACTCAACACAAGCACCCCTCCTGCCCACAAATCAGGGATCCCAGACAGGAGAGCTCTGGAGGCACAGGAAGGCTCTGCCTTCAGGTGCTCTTCACCTGCAGTACTGCTTGATGAGTCTGCAAAGTAATTAAACCAAGAAAGATCCCGCAGTTCCTGTGGGACTAATAACAAACCAGATTCCTCTACTGCTACAGCTGTACTGCTGGCTTAGCCCTCACAACAAGAGTCTTCTGTGACTCCAAAAGACAAATCCTTTCTGCAGTTGCACAGGTTGGAGCAACCTATCTCCCTGGACACTGCTGAGACTGCCCCTGACAGGATGTCCAGCACCACACTGCACGTCTTTGCAAGGGGTATGGGCACTGCCAGCCTGGGAAACTTCCTTGCACACGGTGTGCCACATGGGAACAGGTTCCAGCTGCTGTCAGGGGCTGAGGAAGAGGTCACTGATCAGTGAAAAAGCCACCCTGGTTGCAACCAAGCTGGGTTTCAAGAGCAACTATATTCCCAAGCTGGTCCTGTTTGAACAGGAGCTGGTAGCTGCAGAAGCCCAACAGCCCTGGCATGATTTTGGCTGGGGTTCACTCATGCCAGTGGAAGGAGCAGCCCTGGAGCACCAGCCCAGCTGGGGAAAGTGTCTGTCCGCAGCAGGTTTGTTTCAGTCATGCTAGGTGTGTGTAATTCATCATCCAAGTGCTTGGTGTCACCAGTTCTTGGTAATTTATTGCAGATAACATGATTTTGGCCCCTCACACAAGTGGATTTGCGATGACGCGAAAAGCTGCAGCTGTCTTCAGTGCTTCCCTGCAGTGAGCTGAAGAGCTCAAGCGCCTTGAGGCCAGTGCTGACAACTCCTTTTTCAGCCCCGGGTCATTTTTCTGGCCCTCCTTTGAACTCTCTTTGGTATTTTCACATCCTTCTTGAAACTGAGACTTTGGAGCTAGCTTTGCCAGCAAGGGGAGGTAAAAGCACTGCTCTCCCCTCACCTCCTGCAGATGTTGGAGGGACACAGTGGTCCCTGCACTGCCTGGAGGCATTGACTGTGCTGAAATACTGCACACTCAGCCATGATCACCTCACACTTTGCAGAACAGCTCACCCTAAATCACTGCTGTCTTACCCATCTCATGGCACCTGCATGGTTTTTCTCAGAAAAGCTGAGTATCCTTAGCTGGGCCAGAAGCTTACAAAACATAGCCAACACTTTTCAGAGGGACAATCATGTGTCCTTGTGGAGATGCTGGATGGCACAGCTCTGCCCATGAGCCATCATGGCAGGAGCCTGGGGCTCAGTGCTTCCAGCTCTGCAGGGTTATTCAGAGAATCCTTGGGAAGAGCATGTGCTGAGATGTGAAATTTGGCAGCAGCTGGGGCAGGTCATGGGGCTCAGCAGTCTCCCAGGACCCCCACATTACAAACCTTGCTGCTGCTGAGCCTTGAGAATGGAGGGACATTCATGATTCAAAGCAGCAAATCCCTGGGGACCACCCAGCCCAGAGGGGTGGGTGCTCAGCTGGAGGCTGGAGCTGCTGATGCCAGCTCACCATGCAGGCAAGACCATTGAGAGCCTCCTGCAGAACAGCTCTTGAGATCCATATGGAAATTCTGAGGGCAGACACTGCGAGTCTGGCCTCTACCACTCCCATAACTTGTGGGTGAAAGCAGCATCTCATCAGTGGAATTATGGAGAGGCGGTGAGAAACCTCAGGAAGGCTTCTAGAAATGACCTAAAAGCTTGAACTGGCAGCTAGCTCAGGACACCAAACTTAGTTTTAACTCATGACCATGGGGCTAAACACTGAAGTCTGTGCTTTTCATTTTCTCACTGCAAACTCAAGTAATTACTCATCTAATGACTGCTAATCAGAGTGGCTCACCAGAGAGACAGCAGAGCTGTTTCTCCTGCCTGCGGTGAGCCTGAGCAGCAAAGGCTGGCACTGCTTCCCACAGAAGCTTGGAGCAGGCAGGGACATCCTCAGGCTGTAGAGCAGCCCAACCAGCCAGCAGGGTCAGGGACAGAGGCATGGCTTCATTGACAACACAGATAAGCAGCACTGAGCACTGCAGCTCATTCTCCCTGAGAGCTTTGATCTTGTGGCTGAGCCATCTCAGGCTACACCAGCCTCTCCCTTCACACTCACATCTCCTTTGGGGCCCAGAGCTTGCAGAGGAATCAGTTACCACACTGGTGTGGCACAAAGCCCCGTGGTTTTGGCTGGGAGTAGCAAGAGGAGAACAGAAGGTGGCTTTTTCTCCAGCATTATGCCAAAATCTTGCCAAGACAGCGAGAAGTGTGTCTGTATCTCTCTTTGGCAGCTAAGTGATGATGGAACAGATCAGCTTCTGCTGGGCTGGAAAGAGCATGGGGCTGGCAGTCCAATCTGGCTGGTGGGTTTTCACCTTGTGCTGGTCACTGTGCCCCACTGCTCAGTTTTATATGCTGAACTCTTAACCCAAAATGTGTGTTAATCAGGGGCTGTGTGAGGGCTTCCCACACAGGATGGATGAGTCTATATGAGATGTCTGCACTTCCACCTGCCCATTCTGCCCTGCACCCTGGGGGCCTGGAGACCCCATTCCCAACCACATGCTCTTCTGGGATGTAAAAGCCCTTTATCATTATCCTGACCGGGCAGGTCCTTGCCCTTCCCAGGCACTGTGCAGGGTGCTTGTTCAATACTCATTTCCTCCTCACAATGCAGGTCAGACCTGACAGGCAGAGAAGCCCCTGGTGCTAGGGTGACCATCGCTGCTGGATGTTTGACACTGCCAGCAGAGAGGGGGGATTACTCCAATTGCCCTGGGGCACACGGTCCCTCTAGGATATCCAGTCTAGGCTGTTCAGACGGCGTTTATCCAGAGTGCTCATGTGTGAGAAGGTGTCTCAGCACCCACAGGCAGCACTCAGAGAAGCAGGGAGAGAGGCTCCATCTCCCCAGCAGCACCTGCTGTGCCTGGAGCAGCAGTGGGGCCAGAGCCCCATCCTGCAGAACAGCAGGCGAGGGCTTGAGCCTGCCCTTTCCCTTCCCACAACCCTGCTTCATTTACCACACACCTCCCAGCTTCTGCAGCGGATGAGTGGGGGGCCCTGCCGGCAGCAGCCTCCGTCACCACACAGCCTCACCTCCCTGCCCAGGGCTTGGGGCCCATCCTGTGTGCCGTGTGAGGCCATGGCCTGCGGGAAAAAGTAGTGTGTGGTAATTAGTGACGTAATTAAGGCTGCATCATTTATGCATGTCTGTAGGGTCTGAGCATTTCCTCTTTCCTGAGTGCTTGGCTTCCCCATGCTTCACGGGAGGCTTTAAAAGGGGAGAAATACCTCTGGGAAGATGAGCACCCTCAGCAGTCCCAAAAACCAGTGTGCCATGAACAGAGACAAAGAGCAGGGAAGAGTTCTCATGTGCTCCAGCTCTGTGTAGAGTGGGGGAAGAGCCTGCCCCAGAGACATCACCACGCTGTGTGCATCAGCTGGAGCTGATGTGCAGGTCCACAGCATGGCTGTGTGTTGGTCCATGGGTGTGTGCAAGGGTGCTCACACTGCTCCCCAGGCCCTGCAATCCAGCCAAGACCTGAACTCCTCTAGAGGGTACCTGTGTCTCTCAGCATGGGCAATGCATTCCTCCCTGAATCTCTTTCCAGGAAAGATTCATGCCGTTATGGCTTGGACTGCACCAAAAAAAGCTCATCCCAAGGCAGATATCTGGTGTGCAACATTTTCACCCCAAAATTTTGCCAGGCTGCAGGCAGGGGAGCCAGCCTTTCCTGCCCATGCCCTCTATGAGTAGGGTGGGCTGTTGTGCTGCTGACTGTCCCCTCTGCCCCCCAGGACTACTGGCTGTCCCTGCTTTACAAGCGCCTCATTGGTCCCAAGGTGCTGGCGATCCATGTGGCCGGTCTGCAGAGGAAACCCCGGCCTGGCAGAGTCATTCGCGACAAGCTCCGGATTTACGCCCACTGCACCAGCTACCACAAGTAAGTGGAGCAAGGAAGGCTGGGGGATACAGGGCGGGATAAGCGATATCCCAGGAGACGGGGACCAACACGCCGGGGCAGGTTGGCTTCCCAGCATCACTCGAGTGCTGCTCTGGCCGCTGTCACAGTGAAGGGAGAGTGCAGGAATGGCGATGTCTCGGATGAAAGTGGTGGCAAGGCCGTGCCTGGGAACGGGGCCGGCTGGGAGCGCTGCAGTGGCCGCCGGGCAGCCTGGGCAGCAGAGATCAAGGGAGTGGATTTCACACGAGGGGCCCCGCTCGGTCGGGTTACCTGCCCGGCCGCGCTGCCGGGGAGCCTGGCCTGGCTATTGTTTCGCTGATAAGGTCTTTGAAAGCACCTCAGAGAGCCGGGGGGGGCGGCCACCTCCTCCGCGGACACAAGTTGCTATTGTGGAGGAGGAGAGACTGTTTCTTTACGCAGTCCAGATGCTTTCAACATGCCTCCAGCTCGGTAGGAAACCTTGTCCAGTAACTGACAGGTGCAAAGTGCTCTATAGCTTTTGTTTGAGGCTGTCTGATTAGGAAGGGACAGAGGATCAGTGTCTGACCTGTCTGTCAGGTGCCTGGGGTGGCGGGGACAGACGCCACTCACGCACAGAGCTCCCCTCGTTCTCAGCCTCTTCCTCGCAAGGCTGGGGAGGGCTGGGAGTGGGGGAAGCTGTCCTGGGACTGACACTCTGTCCTGGGCCACCCCCACTCTGTACAGAGTTGCAGCGTCCTCTTGTGCTGCTGGCTGAAGAGGGGGGGTTTAAAGGTGTCGCCACGGAACCAAGCTTCACGGTGGGACGGTGGCATCTCCCCGTGAAGGGACGGCAGGATAGTGAATCTGGATGTCTGCATGAGGCCAGTCCCTGCAGAGACCCCCAAGCCCCTCCTTGGAGGTGATGCTCCCTGGGGACATGGCAGTGCAGCTCTCATCTCCTACTCTCCCCTTTGCAGTCACAACTATGTCCGGGGATCCATCACGCTTTACATCATCAACCTGCATCGCTCCCGGAAGAAAATTAAGCTGGCAGGGACGCTGCGGGATAAGATTGTCCACCAGTACCTGCTGCAGCCCTACGGCAAGGACGGGCTCCACTCCAAGTAAGTTTGATGCTGGTGGCTGGGACTGCCACCACTATCCCACCCTCAGTGCCACTGTGCTGACCCTCTCCTGGTGCCACAGGTCGGTCCAGCTCAACGGGCAGCCGCTGGCCATGGTGGATGATGGGACTCTCCCCGAGCTGAAGCCTCGCCCGCTGCGGGCCGGCCGCACCCTGGTCATTCCCCCGCTGACTATGAGCTTCTACGTGGTGAAGAATGTGAACGCGCTGGCCTGCCGATACCGATAGCCTGCGGCCCACCAGGGACTCGCCAGCCCCGCTCCTGCCCCTGTGCACTGCCCAGGTCACGCTGCCTCCTTGGCAGCCCACGCAGCCTCGCCGTGGGGCCGTGTTGGGCAGCTCCACGCCATGCCCTCATCTTCACCCCCAGGATGTTCTCCACCGTGGCACCACTCCTGCCCTGTGACCGCAGAGCTCCGCGTGCCCTGGCCACCAAACCGCCAGAGCAGTGCGACAGCCAATTTGCACGGCCTGCCACCCTCCGTCCCGTGAGCTGCGAGAAGCGCCCGGGCCCTGGTGCCCACTGGCTGCAGGGAGGGTTGGGGTGCTGAGCCCCGGTGTATCCCGGGACGGACACCCCCCCGACCCCCTGGTCCCGCTGCCCTTCGGGATGACTCCTCCAGCAGCCGGACCTTCTCCCCGGAGGCGAGCAGCGCTCCGGTGCAGCAAGCGCATGGAAGCAGCTCCCTCTACTGCCGCCGGGATGCCGCCAGCCGGGCTGGCCGCCGCGACGCGCACCGGGCGGGGCAGGGCAGGGGCGCGGGGGCCGCCCCGGGCGGGCGGGCAATGTTGATAATTAAATTATACATCCCGGAGCGGAGAGGGGCGGAGCGGCGGGCCGGGAGCGTGTCCTGTCCGAGAGACTGGCGGTGTCGCGGGCAGGAGCAGCTGCGACGCGCCCAGGCGCTACCGGAGGTGTAATAAAGTTGGGCTCTCAACAGCGCCGGCGTCTTCTGTCCGCCGCGGTGGGCCGGGAGGGAGGGTGTCGCTGTCACACGGTGCGGTGTCACACGGTGCGGTGCCGGTGTCACACGGTGCGGTGTCACACGGTGCGGTGCCGGTGTCACACGGTGCGGTGCCGGTGTCACACGGTGCGGTGTCACACGGTGCGGTGCCGGTGTCACACGGTGCGGTGTCACACGGTGCGGTGTCACACGGTGTGGTGCCGGTGTCACACGGTGCGGTGCCGGTGTCACACGGTGCCGGTGTCACACGGTGCGGTGTCACACGGTGCGGTGTCACACGGTGCGGTGCCGGTGTCACACGGTGCCGGTGTCACACGGTGCGGTGTCACACGGTGCGGTGCCGGTGTCACACGGTGCCGGTGTCACACGGTGCGGTGTCACACGGTGCGGTGCCGGTGTCACACGGTGCAGTGCCACGCCGGGCCGCCGGGGGCGCTGCGCGCGTGGGCGCGGCGGTCACGCGCGGCGGAGCAGGAAGCGGCTCGGGGCGGGTGGAGCCGCCCGGTCCCGGTGCCCCCGGTCCCGGTGTCCCCCCCGCCGTGGGCCATGCGCTGCGTCCTGATCGCCAGCACCGCGGCCGAGCTGCTCTTCTACTGGGCCGATGCCGCCTTCCTCCGCCGGCTGCGGTCGTCCCAGGCCGGGCAGGTGCGGCGGGACGGGGCGGCGCGGGTGCGGGTGCGGGTGCGGGAGCACGGGGTGCGCGGTCTCGCGTGGGGGACAGTGTGGCGCACTGACCGGGACAGTGTGGCGCAGGGCCCGGCGCTGGAGGACAGCCTCAACACCCTCTTCGCCCCCCTCATCATTTCCTGCGCCGCGCTGCTGGAGAAGCTCTCCGACACCTACACCTGCTTCGCCACCGAGGGCGGGCGGCACCTCCACGTCCTGCACACGGTAGGACCGGCACCGGGGAGCGGGGACCCCTGGCCGGCCCCCGCCTGACCCCGCTGCCGGTTTGCAGTTCGGGGACTGCCTGTACATCGCAGTGAACGGCGACGGGACGCAGAGCGAGGACGACCTGCGCCGGACGCTGTTCGTGCTGCGGCGCTTGGTGGAGGCTCACTGTGGCCTCGTCACGCTCGACTCGCACCTCATCCGCAAGGAGTGAGCGGGCACAGCCCCCGGCACAGGGTGGCATGTCGGGTTGCTGCGGTGGCTGCCCTGAGGTGCCTCCGTTCAGCACGGGGGTGGGAGTGGGTGTCTCCATCTGGGACCCCCCCTTTGCCGCAGGACCCCCTGCCTGCTGGGCTGCAGCTCGGTTCTGCTGTGTCAGCCCCACGCCAGGAGCTGGGTTTTGGTGTCCCACACAGGGAGGTGACGGCCACCTAAGAGTTTACGCTCTGTGATGGCTGCAGGTTGCGTCCGGCTGATTCGGAGCAGCGGGAGCGTGTGTGGAGCCTGCTGCGGGGCCTGCTGGAGACCTACAGCCACCTGCGGGAGGAGGACCAGAGCTTTGCAGTGGAGGTACCAATGCTCTGGGCTGTCCCTTATTTTTGGCGTGGTTCGGGGGTGGGAGGCTGTGTGGAGTCCCAGGATGTGGGAAAATGCAGTGGGCTAGGGACTGTAGGGCAGCTCCCTGGAGCAGTGGAAGCTCAGACCTGCCTCTGGCAGGATCTGAGAGAGCTCAGCAGCCTTCCCTCCTCCTGCACCCCAGGCCGTGGAGCGGCTGATCCATCCTCAGCTGTGCGAGCAGTGTATCGAGTTCCTGGAGCGACAGGTGGTACAGTACATCAACACCAGCCCTGAACGTGGTGGGGATGAAGTGGGCCATGCCTTCCTCCTGGTACACACCAAGCTGCTGGCCTTCTACTCCAGGTGTGCCTATCCCCACCACCCTCCCCAGGGCAGCTATTTCTCCTCCCAGCTGACCCTTTCCTTCTCGGGCCTGCAGCCGCAACGCCAGCTCCATCCGCTCAGCCGACCTGCTTGTCCTCATCCTCCTGGTTCAGGACCTGTACCCCAGTCAGAGCGCCGAGGAGGAGCTTGGCCCACAGGTGCTTCAGAGCAGGACTGGGGGTGCAGCAAGTCAGGGTGCTCCCATGGGGTGATGCCTTGACAGCTGGGGCTTAGGGGCTTTTTTTCCTCTTTTTGAAAGACCACACCAGGGAATGTTTTCCCTCAGGGACCCAAGAGAAGTGAGAGCATCCCTGTGAGTGGGCCTGGCTCCCATGGAGCTGCAGAGAAGGACTCAGATGACCAAGTGAGTCCTTGCAATCAGGAGCTGCAGGGTGGGATGCTGAAAGGGCTGTCTGCATCATTGCTATCGCTGAGCCATTCATTTTTGCTGGCAGGACACAGATGATCTCTCTGTGCCTGAGGTCTACTACACACCTGAACCCTCTCCAGGCCAGCACAGTACAGGTGAGTGCCCAGTTGGGCAGCAGCCGTGCCCCACACCCCCAGCCCTGCAGAGGCTCCAGGGCTCTGAGAGGGGCTGGAAGGGTGCCCTGCGGTGTTCTCTGCAGGCAGCGAGAGCTGGTCAGAGGGTGCTGAGATCCTGAGCATCGGGGAGGTGGATGCTGCAGACGTCCAGGTGAGCACGGAGTCCCACAACACCTCCCAGCTCCACATTTCACCAGCCTGTTCCGGTGCCCTTTGTGATTTCTGGTCCTCAACCCTCGTCTCTGGCTGTGCTGCAGCTGTGGGTGCCCTGCATCCCCCATGTTGTGCATGATTGTGACAGCTCTGATCTCCTTCTCTGAGGCATTGCTTACAAGGAGCTGTCAGCAGAGAGGGAGTGGGGCTGCCTCAGAGCAGTCCAGTGTCTCCCTCTGCTGCCGTTGAGCTTTCTGGGCTGCTTCCCTGATGGATGCTGCAACATCTCACACACTGCAAGCAAATACTGGCCTTGGTTTAAGGCATTTACAACTTTTGTCTTTGTAACAGTCTTCTTCTCTGCTACTTCTCTGGGGTACCTGGGCACTTTCCTCACTGCTGATCTCTTGCTACATGGCCCCTCCAGCTCCTTTGGTTCTGTCATTCCTGGTTGCAGCTTTCAATGGTAATGGCAGGCAATGCTGCATCCTTGCAGAGCATCCTTGGTGTGAGCTGTCCCATCCCCACAGGGGACTGAACCTCTCCCCTGTCTTCCCAGATGGCAGAGGACTTGCTCCAGACCTTAGGGCCTCTGGTCCCTGAAGCTTCCAACCCCAGAAGGATCTTTCTGGATGCCAGCCTGCGGGAAGGTTACTGCCCTTTGCTGCCACACACCATGCACTGCCTCCCACTCTGGCCAGGCATCTCCCTTGTGCTACTGACCAAGGTGAGCTACCTCAGAGGTGAGGGAATCTATGTTGCCCTGAGTCCTGCCTGACCCACCTCTCCCTTCCCTGGCAGGGCCCTATGACCCAGGTAGCTGTCACCTTGTACCAGCTCCTGGATGGTTTCTTGGTGCTGGAGAAGAAGCTGGAAGAGGGACCAGATGTGGGAGTTGCACGCTCCTACCCATTCCTCGCTGAGCTGCGGCAGCGCATGGACAAATTTGTGAAGAAGCTGAGTGGACAGGACATTCAGGTGGGAGTGGGGACATGAGGACCCTGTCCTGTTTTCTCCACAGCCTGACACAGTCCTGTCTCTCTAGTTACAGAACACCTGGCTGGACTTCAAGAACAAGATATTTTCACGGAATGAGCCTGGGAGCTCCCTAGAGTGAGTAGAGGGAAGCCAGGGAAAGTCTTCACAACAGGCAGGGACCTTTGCCAGCCTGGGGACCAGCAGAGCTGTCCCTGCAGTGCTGGGGACCCAGTGTCCAAACCCAGCACTGTCTGTGTCCCCTGGCTCAGGCTGCTGCAGTCAGTGGCCAACGTGAAGAGGCAGCTCTGCTCCGTGTACCGCCAGCTCTTCCTGACCTCTGCCAACCACAGCCTGTCCCAAGGGCTGCGGGACCGTGCTCAGAAGCTGATGAGGTGAGTGCATGGGGATGGTGATCATCACCAGGGGGCTGCCCCACACCCAGCTGTGTTGGGGATTGTGGGTCCTGGCCTCTCACCGTGCTTCTTCTCGGCAGGGAGAAGCTGCTGGACTGGCGGGACTTCCTGCTGGTGAAGAGCAGGCGCAATATCACCATGGTGTCATACCCATCTCTGCAGCTGGGAACCCAGCCTGGCAAAGGGGTGTCCCTAAGGGGGTAGCAGATGTGGGAGTGGGACCCCGACCCCGGCACCAGGATCAAGGGGAGGAATGTAGTGGGCAAAGGTGGTTTCCTGAGGCTCAGGGACTGTCCTGGAAGGGCACCAAAATTGTTGGACACCCTTAACCCATCCCACGTACCTGGAGGACTTTCCTGGTCTGGTGCACTTCATCTATGTGGACCGCACAGCTGGACAAATGATGGCACCATCACTCAGTGTGACAGAGAAGTCCAGCACAGAGCTGGGCAAGGGTCCCCTGGCCACCTTCATCAAGAAAAAGGTACTACTCATGGGATAGGTGTGGGATGGGAACCATAGAAGAGGGTGGAAATTGGAGGGGTTTCTGCCCAGGTTTCAGGTGCCCCTTGTCCCCTAGGTCTGGTCCCTGGTCACACTGGCCCGGCGATACCTACAGAAGGGCTATACAACACTGATGCTGCAGGATGGCGACTACTGCTGCTCCTATTTCCTCTGGTTTGAGAATGAGATGGTATGTGGGGTCAGGAAGGGGCTGAGCCCCTCTTTCCCTGGGACAGGGAGCAGGGCTGTAAGCATAGCCAGCTCTGATTCCTTGGTGGTCCCATCCCAGCTCCTGCCCTCCGCTGTCATTTCTCCTCAGGGCTACAAGCTGGAGGTGATGGAGGTACCAGTCCTGTCTGATGATTCTGCTCCCATTGGGATGCTTGCAGGGGACTACTATAGGTGAGCAGTTGCTAGCCCTGTGGTTTGGCACCAGGGCTCAAAGCTGTGATAGCACACAGGTCCCTGTGAGCGATGCCAGGATGCCAGTGTTGTGGTGTCACTGGAGTTGCACCAGCCCATCTCCTCAGGCTGGTGCCATTTTGCTGTGTCCTGTGTCCATAAAGTACTTTATAGAGGGAAGGTTGTTAGAACAAGGTTGCCTCTGTGCACTTAACCTGCCAAGCCCCTGTCTTCTCCTCCCCAGGAAGCTGCTGCGTTACTACAGCAAGAACCACCAGGCAGAGGTAGTGAAGTGCTACGAGCTGCTGACCGTGCACCTGGGCATCATCCCCTCCGAGCTCGTGGTCCAGCAGGCCTATGACTTGGCCCGGCGCCTCTGGGAGCCATCCCGCATCCCTCTGCTCTGAGCTGCCTCCAGCCCCCTTGGGGCCAGGATTAAAGAGGGTGTGTGGGTGTTCCCAGAGCCTGGGTTGCTTTCTCGGTGTATGTGTGCCATGCCATGGATTGTGCCTGTAGGCAGCAAAAGGCAACCTTCCCATCCTCCAGCCTGGCCAGGGCTGGCACTGTCCCTCTTCCTGCTCCATGTGGTTTTCACTGCCACCCAGCAGCCTCTTGGGACTGGCAGAGAGTGGGGCTGAGAGGTTGTTGGCAGATCACTGTCTTGCTAAAAAGTGCACTTCCAGAGCAGGGTTTATAATGTTAGCTTGGCATTGCTGCCAGGCTTTGGCCAGAAATCAAGATAGTGTAGCCAAACCTAAGTGGAGCAATGGTCTAGGGTACATCCCCCTTCCCCCTCACCCTCAAATGTGAGGCGTGGGGCCCTCAGGGGTTTGGCAGGCTCTGGGGAGGTGCAGCCTATCCTCCATCCTCTTCCCTGCACCCACACTTCCAGGCACCAGTTAGCCACAGCTCTGAGCTTAGCTGGGAACAGCGAGTAAATCCCGAGGCAGCTTATGTGTTTCCCAGGCACGTCTGGGCTCAGTGCACGTCCAAACCTCAAGTACTGCTGGGAGTGGGGCCAGCCCCAAGGGACTCAGGCAGCCACTGCCCCTTGTTGCTCCCATGCCACTTGCTGGAGCTGGGGATGGCACTTCAGCGAGCACTGGACCAATACAGGGCCTTTGACCCGTCCTGCTGAGCTGGAATTTGCCCTGCTGCTTGATAGTGCTGGATTCAGAGCCAGCCTCAGCCCCAAACTGCCCCTTTTCCTGCTGCTTTCGGGGCTGTGCTTGGGGCTTGCCTGCTCAAGGGGGGGCCAAAATCCCTCTGTCCTGCCATGCTTGGCCCTCTGTCCAGCCACGTGCCTCTGGATCATCCCTGGAGCAGAACAGGAGCTGGGGGAGGGGGGCTCTCAGGCCCCTGCCTGCCTGCTCATCACCCTCCTGGACTACAGGCTGGGCAGCTCCTGGCACCCTGCTGAGCCCCAGGCAGGATCTGTGCCCTTCTCAGCCCTGGGGCTCCTCTCCGGCCCCGCTGCAAGCCCCCAGCAGAGCTGGGCCATGGTCAGCGCCTCGCTGGGGACAGCAGCCTGGCTGGGGACAGCAGCCTGGCTGGGGACAGCAGCCTCTCTGGGGACAGCAGCCTCGCTGGGGACAGCAGCCTGGCTGGGGACAGCAGCCTGGCTGGGGACAGCAGCCTCTCTGGGGACAGCAGCCTCGCTGGGGACAGCAGCCTGGCTGGGGACAGCAGCCTGGCTGGGGACAGCAGCCTGGCTGGGGACAGCAGCCTGGCTGGGGACAGCAGCCTCGCTGGGGACAGCAGCCTCGCTGGGGACAGCAGCCTCGCTGGGGACAGCAGCCTCGCTGGGGACAGCAGCCGCGGGCCAGCGCTCCTGAGCAGCCTCCCCGCCTCCTCAAGGCGTTCCCTGCCCGGGCCCCCCCGGCCCCTCCGTGTGCCCGGAAGCCCCGGGGAAAGTTCCGCCGGGAAAGCAAAGTCCAGGCTGCCGGACACAGGGCGCCATGGCCAGGCGCTGCGGGGCGATGGCAGCCGGGCTCCGGGGAAGCCTCGTCTGCTCTTCCCGCTGGCTCCGGGGCTGGCGTCTGTCCCCGGGGCCGTCAGGAACGCGTCGGGCCCATGCCCGGGCTGCACCCCAGCTGCAGCGGGAGTACGACGCGGTGGTGATCGGGGCAGGTAACGGAGCAAGGGAGCGAGAGCCGAGCTGCGGGGAGCCGGCGGGGACCCTCGTCTGCCCTCCCCCCAGGGCAGGGAGCAGAGGAGCAGCTGGGTGGGGACCACAGGGGTGCTGGACGCATTGCAAACCCCCAAAGTGCAGCTCGTGCCTGGGACGACTCGGGAGTCTGGCACAAATTGAGCCAGAGCACTCAGCATACAGAGCACTGCTGGAGCATCTGCCTCGAGCACCTCTGTCCCCCTCTGCTGCTCCGTTAGGGCCAGGGCTGTAGGGCCGGGGGAGGATGTGCTTTGTCACCTGTATCCCTGTGTCTAGAGCCTGTTATTGGGTGTCTGTGACGGCCCCATGCCCTGGGTGTGCCCTGTGCTGTGGGCCCAGCACCGACACTGGGCTCTACGCATCTCCCTCTCTTCTTGCAGGGCACAACGGGCTGGTGGCAGTGAGTACCTAGACTGGCGTGCTGCCTCTCCTCCATCCGCAGGGGCAGCAAGGCACTGGGAAGGGTCTGCGCTGTGGGCAGAGGGGGGCTTTGGTGGCAGGCTCCATGGGGCTGGGGTTCCCCCAGGCCCTCCCTGGTGAGGGGGGCACCATGTGCAAGAGGGTGCTCACCCAGTGACATCCCGGCTGGAGGGATGGGCAGCGTGTGCCGTGCTCCCCACAGGCTGCCTACCTGCAGCGGGCAGGGATGCGCACAGCTGTGCTGGAGAAGCGTCACGTGCTGGGCGGCGCAGCCGTCACGGAGGAGATTGTGCCAGGTACCCCTGCATGCCCCTTGTACCCCTGGCCCTGGCCAGTCCTGGTGGTGGACATCCTCCACCACCCCACATGTTCCCAGGGTTCAAGTTCTCCCGGGCATCATACCTGCTCAGCCTGCTGCGACCACAAATCTATGCTGATCTGGAGCTGCGGGTACTGGCACCCACCCTTTGCTGGGCTGCTGGCAGCTCCCAGCATGCAAGCGGGAGGACTCTGCTGCCGGGCTGTCCCTGCAGGGTGGGTCCTGCAGTGGGAACATCCCTGTCTTGCAGCGGCATGGTCTGAGGGTGCTCCCGCGGGACCCCTACTCCTTCACCCCACTGCTGGAGAACAGGAGCCCTCCTCGCTCCCTTCTGCTGGGACATGACATGGCCCAGACTCAGCAGCAGATTGCTCAGTTCTCCCAGAAGGATGCCCAGGTACCACCAGAGACATGCACCTGGCACAGCAAAACCCATGAGGGGCTACCCTGCTCCTGGAGTGGCAGGGATGCTCCTGGGTGGAGTATCTGTTGCACCCATTGTGGTGCAGTCCTTGTTGTCCACCCTCTGTCCCCTTCCAGGCCTACCCTGAGTATGAGGCGTTCATGGGGCGCATGGTGTTGGCCCTTGACCCACTGCTGGATGCTCCTCCAGTGGATACAGCTGCCCTGGGAAAGGGTTCTCTGCTCCAGCAGCTCAGGAACCTGCGAACCCTGAAGCCCTTGCTGCAGGCAGGTACATCTGGGATGCCAGGGAACCCCAATAGCAAGGGGTGTTTGCCAGCACTTGGGATGGGCGATGCAGAGCCTCTTCTGGAGCCCAAACTGGGCTGGCAGGCTCTGCGAGGCTTACTCCCTGTGGTCCTGCTGACTGGCCTCCAAACCCAGCTGGGCACCAGTAGCCAGCCTTGGCACAGCCATGCAGGTCTCACACCACCTCTCCATCCCCAGGGCTGGCACTGGGGCGGCAGCTGCCCCAGTATTACGAGGTGCTCACAGCTCCCATCTCCAAGGTGCGTGCTGGCAGCGGTGTTGTGGAAACACCCACTGCCTCTCCTGCCTGCCAGGGTGCTGCAGCAGCTCCCCACCCCAAGCCTGGTGTGCTCTCTTTCTCTTGGGCCAGATCCTGGATCACTGGTTTGAATCAGAACCCCTGAAGGCAACTCTCGCTACTGATGCGGTGATTGGAGCCATGGCCAGCCCACACACCCCTGGCAGTGGGTGAGGATCCCTTCCCTCTGGGGCTCATCCTGCACTCTCCCCCCTTGCCTTGCTTTGTGCTTGGCTCTGCTGCATACCAGTACCCCATGCCCTGCCCCCTTCCTCTCCCTTCCCCTGCCTGCTCAACACTGCCAGGGTGCCTCAGGGGTTGGTGCTGGGCAAGGGGCTGCCCCCAGCCCTGCCATATGGCTCTCCTGAGCGGCCTCCACCTATCCCTTCACTGTCCCCGGGCTGGGCTGAATCCTGCCTGGTGCATGCTCCCTGTAACTGAGCTGACATCCCATGAAGTGGCATGGTCCCGTGGGGGGTACTGCGAGGGCTGTGGCACCATCCTCACTACCCATGCAGGGGACAGATCCATCTCCTCAGCCAGCAGCTAACCTGAGGTCCTGCTGCCGCAGGTATGTGCTGTTGCACCACGTCATGGGTGAGCTGGAGGGACGGCGGGGGGCCTGGGGCTACGTGGCAGGTGGGATGGGAGCCCTGTCCCAAGCCATCGCCCAGGCAGCGACTGCCCGGGGAGCCCACATCTTTGCTGAGCAGGTATGGTGTGTCTGGGAGAGGGGAGCTGCTTGGCCATGCCTGCAGGCAGCAGGGATGCTCTTGGTAAAGTCTTGCCCCTACACATGCGCAGGCAGTGTGCCACGTGCTGCTGGGCAGGGAAGGGGAGGCGCAGGGTGTCGTGCTGCAGGATGGGACAGAGGTGAGGAGCAAACTGGTGCTGTCCAATGCCTCCCCCCAAATCACCTTTTTGGAGCTCATTCCTCAGGTATGGAGTGCATGGGGCTGGTGGGGAAAGCTTGGCATGTTGGAATCGCCTCATTCAGACTGCTTCATAGCCAGCCTCTGCACTGGTATACCCCACCCCAGGAGCAGCTGCCGAAGGATTTTGTCCAGCGAATCCAGCAGGTTGACACACGTTCCCCTGTCACCAAGATCAATGGTAGGTACCAGCAAGGACATTTCCACTGCCATCCCTGCTGGAGGAACACTGGTGCTAGGCTGCACCCCGCTTCCTCCATCTCCCCATCCCACGCCCAGTGGCGGTGGATCGGCTGCCCAGTTTCCTGGCTGCCCCCAATGCCCGTGATGGCCAGCCCCTGCCCCACCACCAGTGCTCCATACACCTCAACTGCGAAGGCACCCAGCTCCTGCATCAGGCATTCACTGAGGCTGCCCACGGGCACCCCTCCAGCAGGTAGGAGCCTGTACTGGCACACCTTGGTGAGCTGGGGAAGGGACAGGACAGTCATGGCAATGGATGCTGGGGACACAGGTGTGGAGTGGCTGGGTCCCCCTCTGCCTGCCCAGTTGGTGTACTGTTCCCCCAGGCCCATGATCGAGCTCTGCATTCCCTCAGCGCTGGACCCAGGGCTGGCCCCACCAGGCTGCCATGTCGTGTCCCTCTTCACACAGTACACCCCGTCCGTGCTGGCAGGCGGGCGGTCCTGGGACGAGCAGGCCAGAAATGCATATGCAGACACAGGTACACAGTGCACACACAGACCCCGGTAACAGCTGTGGGCAGAGCGGCCCTGGAGCTGCACAGGAGTTTGCTGCCATGTCCCCCCAGGCTGCCCACCAGCAGTCCCTTCATCTTTCTCCAGTGTTTGACTGCATCGAAGACTATGCCCCGGGGTTCAAGGCGTCCATCATTGGCAGGGACATCCTGACACCACCAGACCTGCAGAGGATCTTCGGGCTGCCCGGTGGAGTGGGTACCACAGGTGTCAACTCTGAGCATTGCTCTGGTGCCAGTGTTAGTGGGCACAGCTAGCTCACACAGAGCTCTGTTGGCAGAACATCTTCCATGGAGGGATGTCTCTGGATCAGCTGTACTTTGCTCGGCCAGCACCATCCTACTCTGGCTACCGGTCCCCAATTCCTGGCCTGTACCTGTGTGGAAGTGGAGCCCACCCTGGTGAGCAGAGCTGGGAGCCAGGACCCTGCTGGAGGCCTGTAGAAGGAAGAAGGGGGCATGTGAAAGAGGTGTACCACTGTTCCCCATTTCTCCTTTCCTGCAGGAGGAGGAGTGATGGGAGCAGCAGGACGCAATGCCGCCCAGGTGGCTATCAAGGATTTCAGGCACCTCTCATGAGATCAGTGAAACTGACTTCACCAACACAGGGTTGCAGCAGCAGCATGCCCTGCTGATGCCATGCAGAGCCCTGCCCATCCCCAGCTTGCTTCCTCAGCACCTCATGGCAGCACCAGCGTCTCCTGGAGCTGGGTACAGGCTGGTCCCTGGTGCTGCCAGCTGCTACTGTCACCTTGAACAGAACACTGCGTTCCACAACCCAGCCTTGCCCCAGTGGCTCCTGGACCCTACATGACCATGCCTGTGCCTGTGCCCATGGAAATAAACCCTAGCCCGTGCTCTGTCATGAGCACTCTCACTGTGTCTTTTAAGCAATTCATGCAGCTCCTACTGTGCCATCTACACTTGCTGGTGATGCAGTCTTGGGGGAGCTGCCGGAGAGAACAGGCACAGTTCCGAGTAGCGAACAGGGACAAACAGCCCCTCACCCTTTCCTCTGCTCATTGATGCAGGCTCAGGTGCCTGCAGGGCTATTTGTATGGAGCCCCGCAGCTCCAGGCGGATGCAGATTTGTTCTAAGTACTTAGAACAAGCAGGGAGCTACTTGCAGTCCCCAGCTGTCCTCAGTCCCCCGGCTCTTGGTGCTGTGTGTGCAGCAGACACGTGCCCAGCAGCTCAGAAACCGCAGGAGCCAGGGCTAGCAGCCCCTCGTGCCTCACACATGCTCCTATTCCCGACGGAAGCCGCCTGCACGTGTCCTGGCCCCGTCCCTCCGTCCCCAGGGCAGATGTTCCGTGCTGGCCACTCCTCAGCCACAGCAGCCCTGGGGTGTGTCCCTCACCCTGGCTGCTGCCGGGAGCCGCTGGCTGCAGATTACAGAGCTCACATCCTCTCCTTGCCCTCTTCCTCCGCCGGACAATGCTCCCGATTCAGCAGCCCGCCTCGCCTCCTGCCGGGCCCTAAATACGGTGCCGACAGGGTGAGCTGCTGCACCTGAGCTGGCTGAATCAATATTGACCGGCCAGGAATAGTCCCGCAGCCCTCTGAGAATAGCCCCGCAGCCGCCCGCAGCTTCCCCCGCACGGGCTCTCCTGCTGCCGGCCGTGTATTTTTAGCTGCTGCCATCGCTGGCAGCCGGGGCTGCAGGTGCTGGCACCCAGGGAGCCCCGAGGGAGATGGGGGGCTCATTGACTGACACCTCGGGGCAAAGGGGGACACCTCCAGCCCGCCACGATCACATGAGCGGCAGGACTCAGTGTCCTGCCTGAGAGAAGAGAGGCTGGCAGGTCTCAGATGCCGGAGAGCACACCAGCCCCCTCACTTCTCTGTTCTTGCTGTCCCCAGGAGCAGAGGCAGAGCTGGGAGCGGGATGCAGCACCAGCCTGCCCTGCACCCCTGCCAGCATCTGCCGGGGGAGGAGTTCGGGGGAAGCTCCTGGCTTCACACTTAAGCAATTGATCTCCAAAACTCCGAGACGAATGAGTCACGGGCTCCACTGCTGGCCCCAACCCTGCCCTTCCCCAGGGCTTTCCGTGGCTTCCCTCCGTTCTGGGGCTGGGCAGGGACTCAGATCGCACCACAGGCTTCGGGACATGCCCTGATCCCGGCCAAGGCAGAGGGTTGGGATGAGGGGTCCCCTGCGAGGGGGACCTAGAGTTGTGCATCCCTGCACACCCAGAGGTGCTGGAGGTCCTTGCGAGACGTGGCGATGAGCTCACGGGCTATTCCCGGCCGTGTTGATCCTGGCTCCTCCCGGCAGGATCCGGCTGCTTTGACTCCAAACAAACAGTCCGGTGGCCACCGGCACATTCCTGGCCGGTCCCTGGGCACGGCCGGGGCACTGGGCTTCCTGTTTATCCCCATCCCACGGCGGGGCACGGCGGGCGTGTGGGCAGCAGGGTGCCCCGGGGACTGGCGGCACCCCAAGCCGGAGGTTGCTCCCAGGGCAAGTCGGGCCAGGGGGGGTGGGCATCACCAATCTCCGTGTCCCAAGGAGCGGGGCTAAGCCTGCGGACCCTCACAGCCAGCCGGGTTTATGGATGGCACAGGTGATGCTCAAGCCCTGGGAGAACAGTGTTCCGGGGTCGCGGTACCGTGCCATAGCCTGCCGGGGTCCCTGTGCCCCCGAGCCGTGGCCTCGCTGCAGCACCTTCGGGCATCCCATGCCTGTGTGCCCGCCTGAACCACGGCGTGAGTGGGAAGGCGCAAGGAGTGTCCCTAGCATAGCAGCTCGTCATCTCCAGAAAGTCCATGCTGTGCCTGGCTGGGGGACAGCCCAGTGAGGGGAGCATCCCTGACCCAGGGAATTTGGACTCGGGCCAGGTCCAGCCTCACCGCAGGTAGGGAATATCCGAGATAGCTCAGACCCCCTCGGCTGGGGGAAGGACGGGGCTTGGGACAGGAACGGGTTTGCCTCAGTGTACAGTGAAGCAGAGTAGGGCCGGGGGTGGGCAGGGAGCAGGGCTGGGCTCCAGACCAGAGGCGGAGAGGCGGGGGGCCCCCTCGGGTCGGCCCACCCCGCCGCACCATAAAAGCGGCTGCAGGCGGTGCCCGGCGGGAGGCAGGAGCTGCGGGATCCACTGCTGCGAGCGCTGCCGCTGAGTCCCCTCGCCACCGCCTGCCCCGCACCGCTGCCGGTCCGGCACCCCCATCCCTTGCCAGGGTGAGTGCTGGGGTGGCCCCGGGAAGGGAGGTCTGGGCACCTGGACGGGGTTCAGCAATCCCACCAATGCTCCGAATGAGGATGCAGGGGAAGAAGTGAGGTGACGGGGACCGGGCTATGTGCAAGATGGGGAGGAACCTTGGTGTTCAGTAGAAAATCCAGGTGGAGGATAAAAGGGAGGTCTGTGCGGCCCCCTCACCCATGTCCCGAAACATGGGGCAGACAGGAAGCAACAAGAGCATGGGGCAATGTTCGTGGGGCTGCCCGTTGCTGTGGGTGCCTGGGAGGGCTGTGTCAGAGCTGGGTGACCTGATGAAGAGTGTAGGGCTGGGGTATGCTGTGAGTATGGCAGGGACCAGCCCACGCATCCCCCACAGCACAGGGACAGGGACATCACCACTGTGCAAGAGGGCATGATATCCCTCCACCATTGCCCAGCTCCTGGGGCACAGGGGGGGCTGCAGCTGCATCCCTGCTCTGCCTGGGTCCCCAAGAACTCATTGCTGGGCTGTCCCCAGGCATCCCACCCACAGAACCGCGATGGTGAAGCCAAATGGCGCAAGTCACGTCCTGCTGGTGCTGCTGCTGTGCTGGGTGGTCCCCAGCAGGCAGGAGCTGGCCCCGGTGCAGCTGCGGCTGGGGGGACCACGGGGGCCGGCTGGAGAGGGCCGGCTGGAGGTGCTGTACCAGGGGCGCTGGGGCACCGTGTGCGATGACGGCTTCGATTTCCATGCGGCCACCGTCGCCTGCCGACAGCTGGGTTACACCGCAGCCATCACCTGGACCCACAGTGCCACCTACGGCCAAGGGGAAGGTAGGGGGCAGCTGCGGGATGGGGGGCAGGGGACCCTGACGAGGGCAGTGTGCTTCCCGCTGGCTGTGGGAGCCTCCCCACAGGGCTGTGGGCGCAGACAGCTCACGGGACACACCGGATGGACGATGCTGTGTCCCCAGGCCCCATCTGGCTGGACAACGTGCGGTGTGGGGGCAGCGAAGGCTCCCTGGCAGAGTGTGTTCACAATGGTTGGGGCATCAGTGACTGCCACCATGGTGAGGATGCTGGTGTGGTGTGCTCAGGACAGCGCCTGCCTGGCAACTCCCTGCAGGCTACCGCCTCTGGTCACCTGGGAGAGGTGAGTGGGGGCCCATGGCATTCGCCTGTGCCCAGCAGGGTGCACCAGGGCGACTGGAGCAGGTCCCACTAACCCTTCCCCTGGCCCCCTTTGTGAACACCCTGCCCTCGATGCTGGAGCCCCACGCCCACGCCGTGCCCGCTGTGGCAGGTGTCGGGAATAACCCTGGAGGAGGTGCGGCTCAAGCCCATCCTGGCACGGGCCAAGCTGAGCATGCCAGTGATGGAGGGTGCTGTGGAGGTGAAGCACAATGGGCGCTGGAGGCAGGTGTGTGATGCCAACTGGACCAGGAACAACAGCCGCGTGGTCTGCGGGATGCTGGGCTTCCCCCGGGAGAAGCAAATCAACTCCAGCTTCTACCGGTAGGGATGTGGGAGATATGTTCTGCACCTGGGCACGTGGGGCAGGTGCCTGGCTGGACACCCTGTGGGGACAAGAGACTGGAGGAGCAGTCAGAGAAGGGCTGCACATATGGGTGGGTGTGTGAGGTGTCAGTATGGCCTGGCCACGCCTGGATCCTATTCTTGGGCCTTTGACAAGGTTCAGAGTTGGGCTCAGCAGCATCCAGAGGTCTTTGCAGATGGTCACCATCATGGCAAAGTGTGGCAGAAAGGAGAGGAAAGATAAGTGTCCCTTGGTCCCTCCCATCCCGTCTCAGCCTGGGACTATAAATACAGCCTATAATGAGCCCCTACCGGTGCCAGGAGTCACACAGTCCCGCTGGGACACACGGTACAGACAGGCTTGGCACCGTAATTGCCAGTGGGGAGAGAATGACGTACCATGGGGTCTCCATCTCCTCCCGGGGAGGGCAGAAATGATGGGGCAGGGGGTTCAGTGTTGGGCAGTGTCAGCATGCTCCCTCATCTCCTGGCTCTGTACACCCGCAGAAAGCTCTGGAACAGGAAGCTGAAGGACCCCAACTCCAGGTAGGGCTCAGCACTGGGCATGGTGGGCAGGGCACCTTGGATGGGCACCCAGCACAAGCATTGGGTGGGGGAGAGTCTCTGGCACCTGAGCTGATCCCAGCCCTGCTCTTCTCCCTCGGCAGCCTGAAGACCCTCAGCCAGAAGAACAGCTTCTGGGTACACAAGGTGCGGTGTCAGGGCTCAGAGCCCCACCTGGCCCGCTGCCCTGTGCAGGTGGCCCCACCAGCCCCCCACCAGCACGCCTGCCCCCATGGCATGCACGCCATCGTCAGCTGTCTCCCTGGCCCTGCCTTCCAAAAGGGCATGGGCAAGGGCAAGAACAAGACCACCCCAGGAAAGGTGAGCCCTTGCAGAGTTCCACACCCTCTCCTACTGACAGTGTCTCAGAGCTGAGCAGCCACTCCATTTGCACTTGAGGAGGGGGCTGGCTGTGTCCTGGGGGTGCTGACTGGCTGCTCCCCATACCCAGGTGCTCCCAGTGCGGCTGCGAGCGGGCACCCACCCTGGTGAGGGCCGGGTGGAGGTGCTACGCCACGGGCAGTGGGGCACCGTGTGTGACAAGCAGTGGGACCTGGCTGCAGCCAGTGTGGTGTGCCGGCAGCTGGGCTACGGGACAGCAAAGCAGGCCCTGGTGGGAGCCCGGATGGGACAAGGTGAGGCAGGTGTTACAGCATGGACTTGGGAAACCTCTGGGCTTGGAAGGGTATAATGGGGAAATCAACTGATTTGATCTGTCCTGCTGGAGAATCCTGGGATGCTCATGCAGCTCCAGCCTACCTTGGGATGAGGTTACCCTGTCTGCTCCTGTCATGGGCAGCTCCATTCTCAAAGAGAATGCCCAGACCAGGAGATAAGGATGAGGGTCCTGCTCCAGGATGGTCATGGAGAAGGGAGCACTGAGCCTTCCTGTGCTTTAGGTCTGGGGCCCATCCATATGAGCAACGTGCGGTGCACTGGCCATGAGCGCTCCCTGGGCGAGTGTCGCTTCCAGGACGCTGAGCAGAACGGGTGTCGGCACGAGGCTGACGCTGCCGTCCGCTGCCACATGCCCTACATGGACTTCAAGGGCCAGGTGAGCCCCTGCCTCCTTCCCAGAGCCTCTTGAACCCCAGTCCCATCGCACAGCCCCTGCTCCCCAAGCTCTGTGCCCAGTGTGGATGCTCAGAGCAGCCCTGGGGTGACCCAGGAGATGGGGGAACACAGAGCAGCACCCTGATGGGATTCTGCAGGATGGTCTGGTGGCAAAATTGGTCTTGTAGGGAGGAAGGAAGAGGAAGATGAGGGAGATGTTCAGCTGGATGTGTGGAGCTGCTTGTCCCATTGCAGCACGGTGTGGGAGAGCAGGGGGTCCGCAGCACATTTCAGCTCAGCTCCTCTCTGCCAACAGGTGCGGCTGGCCGGGGGCCGCAACCCTGAGGAAGGAGTGGTGGAGGTGCTGGTGCCAGTGCAGGGGCGGCTGCAGTGGGGTGCAGTGTGCGGTGCACAGTGGGGCCTGAACGAGGCCATGGTGGTCTGCAGGCAGCTGGGGCTGGGCTTTGCCAGCCATGCCCTACAGGTGAGTGGGGTACTGGGAACAGACCTGCAGGGGTCCTGCAGGCTGGGTAGCGTGGACATGGTATGGCATGGGGCTCTGAGATGGCACGGTTTGGGGACAAACTGTGGTGGCAGTCTTAGGGCAGGAAAGGAGGCAGGGGAGGCACGTGGGTGCTGGCAAGGGCTGCAAGGACTGGCCCAAGCACTGTGCTCCTCCTCTGTTCAGGAGACGTGGTACTGGGCAGGCAGCCCCGATGCCACCCAGGTTGTGATGAGCGGGGTGCGCTGTGCCGGCACCGAGCTGGCCCTCCAGCAGTGCCAGCGCCATGGCCCTGTCCACTGCCCCAGCGGCGGGGGACGCTTCTCAGCGGGGGTCACCTGCACTGCCCGTGAGTAGCAGGAGTCAATGGGGTACCGCTGGCAGGGGGTGATCCCCCTTCTCCTGTAGGAGAGTGGGGGGTGCTATGCAGGGTGGGGATAACCTTCTCAATCCCCGCTGATCCCCCCCATGCCAGACGCCCCAGACCTGGTGATGAACGCCCAGCTGGTGCAGGAGACAGCCTACCTGGAGGACCGGCCCCTGGGGCTGCTGTACTGTGCCCATGAGGAGCGCTGCCTCTCCCGCTCTGCTGACAACATGCAGTGGCCCTATGGCCACCGCCGCCTCCTTCGCTTCTCCTCCCAGATCCACAACCTGGGAAGAGCCGATTTCCGACCAAGGATGGGGCGTCATGCCTGGACTTGGCACCAGTGTCACCGGTGAGTGGCCCATAGGCAGGGGCTGGCAGGAAGCTGCCCCCTCCTAGGGCCAGGCAGGGCATGGTGGCACCCCTCCCCAAGAGGTTGTCCCACCCAGGGTAATTAACAGCGTCTGAGCCAGCACTGTCATTACGGCTTTATTTGGCTTCAGGGTTGTAATTTGCTGAGTCCCTGGGTGCTGCCCTGCTGGAAGTTCTGCTGGGGTTGCCTGGGCTAGCCACGTGCTCCCTGGCTGGGCACTGGCCCTGTGCTCAGCTCCTGTCCCCACAGACACTTCCACAGCATCGAGGTCTTTACCCACTATGATCTGCTGACGCTCAATGGCTCCAAGGTGGCTGAGGGGCACAAAGCCAGCTTTTGCCTGGAAGACACCAACTGCCCCGAGGGTAGGTGCTAGCTGCAGAGCGGACAGTGGCCCTCATTCTTCTCCTCAAAGGGTCTGTGCCTCCCTCAAGCCCCTTCCTTGCTGCAGGTCTTCAGCGACGCTTTGCCTGTGCCAACTTTGGTGAGCAGGGGGTGAGTGTGGGGTGCTGGGACACCTACCGCCACGACATCGACTGCCAGTGGATTGACATCACCGATGTGCCACCAGGCAGCTACACCTTCCAGGTACGGGGATGGAGGGCTGGGGGACACCAAGCTACCACATCTCAGGGCTGGAGGGTTGTCCTCCATGAGCACCACAGCATCCCTCACACTGCATGTCAGGGTGCTGATCTGTACCCTGCTGTGCATGCCACAGTCCTGCCTGGCCAGGGCATAGCAGAGGTGCTCCCAGCCCTGCCCCTTGCCCTCCCCAGGTGGTCGTGAACCCCAAGCATGAGGTGGCTGAGTCGGACTTCTCCAACAACGTGATGAGGTGCCAGTGCAAGTATGATGGGCAGCGTGTCTGGATGCACGGCTGCCACACAAGTAAGGAGGGACAGGAGCATAGGGGCTATGGCAGGCAGGGTGAGGGAAGTGAGGAGGCTGGGGGTGCCACAGGTTTCTTGTGCCCCTACCCACCCACCCACCCACCCACCCCATAACATCACTCTCCCCAGGTGATGCCTACGGTGCCGACGTGGTGAGCGATCTGGAGAGACGGGAGCGCCTGGCCAACAACCTCGTGTGAACCCTTGGCATTGGCAGGGTCCCAGCAGCGCCACGGGAGAGTCCGACTCCCGTGCCCCAGCCCCTGTGCCCTGGCAGCACTGGACTGAGCTCAGGGACTTGCAGACTTTTGTATTTATTGATGCTGCTGCAGAGGATGGAGATGAGTGCCAGGGCCAGCAGGAAGTGCCTGGAGGTGCCCAGTCCTGTACTGCCAGTGGGACTTGAAAGAGTGGCCCAAGTACCACAGCAGCCCTCACCTCCACACCCCCAGGACAACTACCTCAGCCTGCCCAGCCCCCCATGCTCCAGCAGACTCAGGACAGTCCCCAGCCATCCATGCACCAGTCCTGTCTTCAATAAAAGTTCTGGGAGCTGGGAGCAGGGTGCTGTGCTGTGAGAGAAAAGGTACTCTTATCAATCCCACCATCACCTCCTCCTTCCCCTGCACTCTTTCCCATTAAGAACATGAAGCCAGTCCCCAGCTGGAAACAGCTTGGTTTAGGCAGTGGGTCCCCAGCCAGGCAGGGTTCCCCTTGTGCCACTCAGGGCCACCAAATGCCTGGCTGGCTGCATGTGGCTGGCATCAAGCAGCTCTGGCTTGCCATCAGTGGTTCCCATGGGCTGAGGCACTATGGCCCTGAACTGGCTAAGCCGGTGCATGCAAAAAGACCCAGCCAGCTCTATGGCAGCATGGGCTGGCAGCCAGCCCAGCAGCCACTGTTTCTGCAGCTGACATGCTGGGCTTTCCCAGGCTATCCTGGCAGCTTCCCAGACATGGGAGCTGTGGTAGGGCCACTCTGTTCCTCAAAGCCCTTGCTCCTGGGCACAGCATGGGGACACAGGGTACACTGTGCCCTTGCTCTGTTTCTTACCTCCCGTGGTTTCTATTTTTTTTCTTACAACAGGAAATAAAAGGGAATGTCACCAACGCACTCTGTACTGTCTGTTCCCCAGATTTCCAGCCACGGGGCAGTGCCACCCCTCTCCTTGCACATCTCTGTCCACTCCTGCCTCGCTGGCAGGCACCAGCACAGGGTGGGGGGCTGTCAGCACCCACCTTGGCCCAGGGCAAGCCAGGCTGCACCCACACGTGATGGTCCCTGCACGTGGAATTGCTGCTGGGAACCACAGTGATGCACTGGAGGGGCCCGAGGCCAGAGATCGTGGCAAGGCACGTGCTGGTGGAGGCTCACTCGGCCAGGGTCGGGCTTTGAGGGATGCCGGATGGCGGGGAAGATGTTTTCCACATGAGAGCAGCTTTGCGCCCTGGAATTTCCACTGGCCAAGCCACGAGCATCCGGGAACGGCAGCCGAGATGGCTCCCAGCTGGCAGCGCTGCCGGACGGCGCAGGGGCAGACAGCCACCGCCACGGGGTCATGACCAGCACCACTGCTGCCAAGCTGGGGGACAGCCAGGGGACACAGGGTAGCCACATGAGCTCTTCAGCGACCAAAAGCATACAAACTTCTGGCAGTGGTGGCAGAAAAGCATCATCCCCGTTCTCACCTCCTGTGAAAGGCACCAAAACCTCAGAGTCTGCAGAGCTACAGGGTGGGAGTGCTGGGGCACATAGGGCTGTTTTTCAGGTGCTGAGAGATGATGCAAAGCAGAGCCAAAGGCAGGTCCCAGGTGCCAGCCTCCACCCGGGGGCAGGGCAGGAAGCCCCCAGCCTGCCATGGCCAGCAGCGTGGCCACATCACAGCCCCGTGTGGGGCCAGGAACACGGCCCTGCCCATGCTCTGACAAGGGCCCTGCTGTTCAGGGCTGCAGCTGCTCTGCGGAAGTAAACAGGGTCCCTGCCAGCACATTCCTGCCTGCCGTCCTGCCCCCCGATCCCTCCTGCCTGCACATCCCCCACACCCGCTGGGGACACCCAGCACCTGGGAGGGGTGGATATCCCCACAGCAGTGCGGACCATGAGCAGCTGCCCCCAGCACGCACACCCTTCCCCGGTATGAAGGGAACGGGGAGCCACCACCCAGGCAAGCAAATAAAATAAATTGCATTTATTAGCAAAATAAAGGACAGAAACTCTCACTCACAAGGCCCTGCCAGGTGGCCAGGGCCGCCCCACACAGCCCCCCATGCTCTCTGCTGAGCTCCCTGCATCCTGCTGTCACTCCTGCTATGGCTGGCAGCCTTGGGGGTTCTGCTCTGGGCAGGGTGGGCAGTGCTGCCTGACAGCAACAGCATCCCCACAGCACCAACCAGCCCGCGTGCTGCTCAGCCCTTCCGGCGAAGCAGCCCAGTGCTTTTGGACACAGTGCAGAATCTGTCCCAGCTCTGAGATGCAGACTGCTCTGCCTGCCTGCAGAGAGGGACATGGGCTGAAAGTGCAGCCTCCTGGCTCAGTCCCGGCCCTCCCAGGCATCCTCCCGCTGCTTGTTCTCCAGGCGCTTCCTCTCTGCAGAGACAACAGGGTGAGTGCCACATCCCTACTACCTCACCTCCCTGTAGAGGTGGCTGGAGTCCACCCTGGTGCAGCCCCCTCTCACCCAGCACCCTGTGAGAAGGAGCATGCATGAGTAAGGACCCCCTGTGCCCCTCCAGGCTTCCAAGACTCACCCTGAGCTTCTTGCAGCTTCCTCCGCTCAGCATCTCGCTGGGCTGGTGTCTGGTTGCTCCGTACCCCCAGGGCACCAATCACCAGCCGCCTGGCCAGGACAGCCGATGTTTCAGGGCGCTCCTTGGCTGGCTGCAGGTACTCTGTGAAGATGGAGGACATTAGTGGGGCATTCCAGGAGGGACAGGGCAGCCAGCACAGCTGTGGAGCCATGCTGGCTGCCCCATCCCTCCCCAGTTGCCAGATGTTGCAGCACAAGCACGATGGCACAGGCTGGCACAGGGCAGCACCACTCACCAGCATATGCCCTGGCTTTGGCCTTAGAGGCGCGGGTGCCCTGGGACAGTGGGCGTGTCTTCACCATCAGGTGCTTGGTGCTGAGGGCATCTCGTGCTGCAGGAAGAGAGCAGCATGTCCACGTGCAGGGTCAGCCCCATGCCCAGGATGTGGCTGTGGGAGAGGGATGCCTCCTCTCTGCCCATCCCCAGCTGAATCAGGAGCAGTACCTGTTATGGGGCTGGAGAAGATGCCCAGGGCATGCGTATCATCCACCCACTTAATATCAAAGCCTTTTTTCCTGCCAAAGAGAGGGAGGGTCAGCGAGGTGTGAGCACCTGATGGGCAGCCACCTGGAGCAGAGCCCAGGCAGGGAACCCCAACCCCAGGAATAGAGTCTCACTGGCAGACTCACTGATAGCTGCAGAAGACACGCATCAGATCCTCGGTGCGGAAATCCGAGGGGAAATCGTAGATCTCGATGACATGGGGCAGCTCATCATCGCTGATGTCTGGCGCAGCAGGTTCGGCCCCGTAGTAGTTGAAGCGGGGTGACTGCTGGCTCTCCTGGTGCTTCTCACCCCCTGAGAGCTGCAGCATTGGCAGAGGCACAGCAATGAGCAACCCATGGCCAGCTGCCCCACAGCAGTTCCCAACCCATGGCAAGTGCTCCCCAAGAAGTTGTGCAAGCCCCTGCAGCCCACCCCAGCACTGCAGATAGATTCATGGCATCAAAAATTAGGAGTTATCAACCAGGGTTCTCACACCATGCACTTGGCTTTTCCCATTATCAGCATCCCTTCACTTGCCACGCTCTGTGGCCAGGTCAGGGACATGGTAGGAATGGAAGGGGTGAAACAGCACATGCATCTCCAAGTACAACCCTCCCTCCACAGCGATGTGATGACCTGAAATACCTTTAGGGAAGAACAAGAAGCAGGATAGTAACACCAGGAGGAAAGATTGATGTTTCTCTGCCACATGGAAGCACCACATTCAGCATGCCCTGGCTGCAGCACATGCACTGGAGCAGCCTATCAGCACCCCAGATGCCAAGATGAAAAAGATAGTGCTCCACTGAGGAGCAAGTTCTGCTGGTTAATCACCTGTGCACTTAAAAATTTATGTTTTATTTCTCATTTGAATTTGTCTGACTTCACTTTCCAGCCGGCAGTTCTTGTTCTGCCTCTCTGTTGCATTAAAGAACTCTCAGTCCCTGGTCTCCTCCCCTTACTAACAGCACTTACTAATGTTAATCAAGTCCCTACTCAATCTTCCTCTTCATAAAATGGGTTGTGCACCTTTAGTACCTCACAGTGGGGCACTTTCTCCATCCCTAAAATATGATGGCTGTAGAGCTTTTCTACCTTTTTCTACCTTTTCTACCTTTATTTTAAAACATGTGCAGTAGCCTCCCACTGCCACAACACAGAGGTGCAGCCAGCCCCTATTTCCCTCTGTCCCACAGCATTGCCAGTGCCAGCTGGTCACCCTGCACCATGTTCTGCCCAGTGGGCCACCCTGCATTGCTTGCTGGATCCTTGCTTTCCATGCTGTGGCAGTGGCCAAGGGGATTCACTGCCCTGCTACACACCAGGCCAGGTGCAGTCCAAAGCCACTGACAGCTCCCCGTTCCCCCTGGAGCCTGGGGGTGGCATGATGCCAAGAAATGGGTACATAACTCAGGCGGGTTCCCACCCTGATCCCCTAAGCGATCATAGCAGAGCACACCACGACTGCAAGGTTAGAGTCCATAAATCCCAGCCAGCTCAGTCAATAAAAAGTGCTCATTCCGACAATTTTATGGGGAAGATGGATTCATGGCAGGTAAGGAGGTGCTGCCATAGCAGCAGGATGCCAGTGGAGGGTAGAGCTCAGTTATGGAGCTCACAGAACAAGTCAGCACTGCCAGCAGAGCCTCCTGCCCTGCCATCACCCCCATGCAGGACAGCACACTCATCAGGCACCCTGTGCCTGCTCGGGGGAAGCAAGGGAGCCATTCCCAGGCAGGATAAAGCCCTGTGGTGCTGCTTGAGGGAGCAGAGCACTCAGGTAGTGCTAGGCACTGGGAAGATGATTAGAGAGCAGAAGCACAGAGTACTGGAGCAGTCCTTGACCTTCACAAATCACCAAGTGTGGCGGGGCAGGAAGGACAGGAGCCGTCTGGCAGCAGGGCTCAGCCACACGGCAGGCACGGCTCAACAGGTCCCCGGCACTGCCAGCCCAGCACACAGCGTGCCAGCAGCTCCAGCCGTGGGGCAGGACAGGGACTGGGAGCCATGGTGCGCTCCCCAGCCCTGGCAGGCATCCTGGGGAGGGTTTGCTGATGGATGGACAGACAGATGACAGGGAAAACGAAGCCTGGCCATCAGACCTTGCTGCTCCCTAAAGACACACTCTTGCCAGAGCAGGTCAGAGCGGTCTGTGGCTGCTGGCTTACACCACAGCCCTGGGCACGCACGCACCGCGGCCCCTGCCACGCCGCACTGCCTGATGGAGAGTCCACAGAGCCTGCAAGGAAACGGTCTCAGTGCTTAATTACTCTGTGTTCAAACTGATTTCTACTCTGAAATTGTCTGGTTTCAGCTTCCAGCCAATGGTACTCACTATGGTGTTTTTTTCCTGCTAGATTAAAGAGCCATCCGCTATCAGAAATCTCTCCTCCACACAGAACGTCATAAATCTTGCTCTCTGCCAACTATCTGCATTGCATAAGGATTCGGTTACGAGGAAGACGTTACTAATTTTCTTGTTCTTTTTGTTAATTAACAACACCTCCATCTTCCCAAGAGCTTGCACCCTCCCCAAGCAGCTACATCCACCTGCTGGGAGCTCAGAGGGCTCAGGAAGCACGAGGTGCCATGTGGGAATCTGCAGAGGACTTTTGATAAATCCCTATTTCAGGTTCTTTTTCACCCAATTTGAGAAGCTCCCTGGAAAGCTCGAACTTGTGCATAGGGGAGCCAATACAAATACTCCTTGGAGTGAGAACCTGTACTGCACAGCACAACCTTGCCCACAGCATCCTACAGCTGCACCATAACCCAGATCCTCCCTGACCTTCCTCCCCCAAGGATAAAGCTGTGCCCACGGCTTCAGCCCACAGAAAGCCAATACCACCAGCAGCCTCAGAGCAGCACTGCTGTCCTCCTTGCACCAGCATTCACAACCTCTGGTCTGGAGGGTGGGGGACAGTGGCTATGGGGAGCACAGCCAGGCAAGGATGGGAATACCCAATGCCCTTCCACATTCCCCAGATGTGAGCCCTCTGTGTCCCACCATCTCACCACCATACCAGGCTCCAAGAGGACCCATGAGCCCAAGCAAGGCCTTGCACACAAGGTGGGATCTGTGCCCCTCAGTAAGAGTGCTCTTGAGCCAATCTGATCTCTTCACAGACTCTGTTTTCAAGGCACCACCCGCCACTTCACACCCTGCTTCCAGCCAAGGGTAGGCAGATGCTGGATGTAACAATATTAACGTTGTTTGTTTCCTCAGGTACATTAATGTCATTTGGAAAATCACCAGTTTGACGCTACTGATTTAAAATGCAATAAGAGATATCCAGCCTTGCTGCAGGAACTGAGCTTTCCTCATGAACATCAGCAAAACAGGGGGTCCTGGCACCAAGCAGCCAACTGTAGTAAATTCAGCAGCATGTGTGCAGGAGGGAATGGCAATGAGCCACAGCTGATTAAGAAGCCATGGTTTCGAGGAAACATCCCGTTGCTGTTTCAAAAGGATTCCATACATCTCAGCCCATTTCCTTATCACCAACCCTGGTTTCATGAGGGTGCAGTTGGAGTTTACAGCATTTCAGCAGGTTTTACTGGGCACATATAGTTTTATGTACTACAGAGGGACGATCTACCCAGCCTTCCCCAGCAACGCAGGATGAGATGGGACAGATGGGGAAAGATGGAGATCCCAAGTGTTTTGGCACCACAGGGGAAGGCTGGCTCTAAGAGCAGGCAGCACAGCCAGCTAGGCTGCCCTGGGTACAGCACACCCACTCCCACACTCACCCCAGAGAACACAGGAACAGCCATCCCCCACATCCCAGCAGGCAACAGTCACTGTCCCTGCAAACCCCCACAGACACTGGCTTGCAGAAGTACCTCCTCCAGCAGGCGTGGGTCCAGGCAGTCTCCATCATCATTGAACAGCACATCCCAGCTCTCCTCAGCACCTGGGCTGGTCTGGCCCAGGGTTTCAGCACTGGCACTGGTCTGTCCTTCCTCATGGGAGCTGCTGTGGAGACCTCTCTCTTCTTTCTCAGCCTCCTGGTGCTTCTGCAGTGAGCCCACATCCTCATATGGCCCTGCCAGCTCCTTGGTCCAGAAGGCAGGTGAGATCCCCTCCATGCCATGGCACAGCTGCTCTAGGGGCAGTGGGGGCTCACAGCTTTCCAGAGGTGCTCCCTCCCACGAGCTGCTCTCAGCTCCAGCACTGCTATCTGTGCAGGCAGAAGTGCTGCCCACTTCCTCTACAGCAGGCACCAGGTCACCCTCCCCAGTGGGATCCCCAGCACCAGCAGTGCTCTCCTCTGTGACAGGTGGGAGCTGGGATGGACTGCCCATGCCCTGCTGTGGAGTGCTCCCCCCTGGGAGTACTGGAACATTGCCCACACTACCCCTCAAGAACACAGGTTCACAGCTGGCTGCTGGTGCACACAAGGTGCTCTCCCCAGGAAGCTCAGCCCTGCCTCCCGATGTCTCCTCTTCCTCACACACCCCAGTGGCACAATCCTTGCTCTGCTCTGCCAGGATAGACCTCTCCTCCTCCTTCTCCTCCTCCCAGGCTTTTGGACCCACTGTCTCCCCCACCAAGTGGGGCACCCTGCCATAGCTGCCCACCCCTGCTGACTGCAGGACAGCCTCTCCCAGGCTTTGGGAGAGGTCCCCAGCTGGATCTAGGGTGCTGTCCCCCAAGTGCTCCAACATGCCACTCCGGCCTGTCTGACAAACCAGTGCTCGGCTAGCAGCAGGTGTTGGGCTAGTGGGGTCATCCTGAGGCTCGGGGGTAGCCTTCAAAGCCCCAGCCTGGGCACTCTGTGGGAATGGAGGGTCAGGCTCAGTCCTTATCATCCTGTGGCCGTGGCTGAGCTCTCCGGGTTCCTCATGAGATCCTTTGCTGTGCCTGTCCCAGGGCTGAGCAACAGCTGGATCTGGGCATGGCTCACACATGCTGGATGATGCCCCCAGGCTTTCCGGTGCAATAGGGCAGCTGCCTTTCGTCCTATGGCTGTGCCTGGCAGAGGCTGCCCGCAGCTCCTTTGGGCCGGCATCCACCTTGTTCTCCCTCCTTGCCGCTCTGCCTGCCTGTGTTCTGGCACGGGGGCTTCTCCTCTGCCCCTCGCCACTGGCCCAGCCAGCGTCCTGCACCAGGCTGTGGTTCTCAGGCTCCAGGCGGTGGTTCTCAGGCTCCCGGCGGTGCCCAGCCCGTGTGTCACCTGTCACTTGTGCCTCTCTCTCCCGCCGCGCTTTGGGCACGTAGAGGGCCATGTCGGGCTTCCTGCGGCGCACCCGGCTGCCCTCCGCCTCCTGCTGCATGGTGCCAGCACTGCCTGCCAAGGAGAGAACAGGAGAGAACAGTGTCACTGTCACTGTCCCACCCCACAGCCCCATAGCTGAACACACAGTGGGCAGCCCCTGCCCAAGTCACTGAGTCGGGGTCCCAGCACCCACCCTTGCTCCCTCAGCAGCTGGCACACAGTGATGGATTGTGGAGCCCCGACACTGCCCCACAGTAGCGTACCTGCAGACAGGGTTTGGGGCTCGGAGCACCCCACAGCCCTATAGCCTTTGGTGGGGTTCAGCCGGCTTGGGGGAAGCAGGGAAATCCTGACAGAATTGCTGAGGCACATGCCCCACTCTGGCAGCTGCTGCCTGGGATCCTCAAGCCCAAGGGACCAGTGTCTGCAGCTGAAGCAGAACACTGAGACCATGCACTATTCAGGTATCAAAACCCACAGAGAAGCCTGAGGCAGCCACAGAACAACAGAAAGCCAACCCCAGTGCAGGGATACCCTGGCGCAGGACCATGGCATGCTGCAGCCCTGCTCACCCGCTGCCCCATCCCAACAGAGATTTATTTTTCATCATCTTTGGCAGAAGCAGGCACGCCGCAAGCGGCCAGGCCCCCCTGCCCCTATAAATATGCATCAGACAGAGTTTATGGAGACGGATGGTGTGGGGGGCTGCACTGTGGTTGAGGGGAAGGCAGAGTGGGGCTGGGCTGGGGCCCCATGATTAATCACTGCCCACTCCGTTTAGGGGGATTCATCACAGGCCGCTGTCAGGTAAATCACTGGAAAAACACCTCTTCAGTAATTAATGTGAAGTGACGGATGGACAGCCCCTGGGCCCATTAATCTGGACCATCAGCGCCGACCGAGATTATGAATGTCAGGATGCATAAACTGCCGGCAGATCAATAGGGCCAGGAACCCATCCAAGGCTCTCATTTCCGAGGCACCTCCGGTACATTAGCCTCCCCTCCACACAGCCCCTGACCGAGGCGCGAACGCTCTCCACGGCCCCTCACCGACAGCCAGCAGTGGTGCCGGGAAGGCGAGGGGAAGCCAACCACTGGCTGGAAAGTGGCTGGGGCTGCCCATGCTACACAGCATCATCCTCTCTTCCTGATGGATGGACAGACCATTGCCTTGGCATGATGGATGAGTCTCTCATGGCTCTCTGGAAACCACTGGAAAAGCCCAGCAGGGCGGTATCCCTGGCATGACCGCGGCGCCTGTGTCTGCACCTCATGCTGCGAAGGTGGGCAGAACATGAGGTGCAGGCATGGGCGCTGGTGATGCTGAGCACCATCCCAGGGCTGCCCCAATCATTTTTCTGTCTCCATAGCTCTTGTCATTTTTTTCCCCCCTCTTTGATACGCTAATTTTGCTGGCAGAACGATCCCCTTTATCTTTATCGACCGCAAGAAAGGAATGTATCCTACAAACCTTCCAAGGACTGGATTAGTCATTTTTCAACACTGAGGCATTATACATTTTCTCACCGAGTGGCAGCCCAAGTGCCAGAGGGGAGGGGGCACTGAAAGCCCCCCAGCACCACCATTTCCAACACACATAGCTTCCAACTGCACTGAAGCGTGTTCTGCTTAAGGACTTTTCCCAGCCAAGCCCAGAGTCCCAAGCCATGGCTCATTGCTGAATGTCTTGTGGGGGTCAGTGATCTCCCTAGGCTCTCCTTCCTGACAATTTCCAGCATGGAGAGCAACCCGAAGCAGCATTGCTGCATGCACATCCCATGTCACCTCCAAGAGCCTTTGCACATCGGATTTATGGGCTCCTCAAAAGCTTGCCATTCACCTTGCCTCACCCTCCAAAGCAGATGGTGCAGCATTAGCCAGACGGCTGGTGCTGGGAGCATCCTCTCCCCGCACAGCTTTGCCTCTGCCTGCCACACACTGCTGGGGAAGAGCTGCTTCCTGCAGCCTGGGAAGAAGCACAGCAAGGTGGTAGATGACCCACACTGGCAGGGATTTGCAGCGCTTTGTTTTTTCCCCGCACTTTCTGCCCCCAGCCTATTACACACTTCATCAGTGCCACAGCCACAGGTCAGCACTGACTGATTTCATGCTCCGAGAGGCAGAGCAATGGCCCTGGCTTTGGGTCTCATTCACACTATGCTAGGCAGGGCAACCCTGCCACTTCCAGAGTCTGGGACCAAGCCTGCCCCACAAAGACAGGCAGCAATGGGCAGTGCATCCCCAAAAAGGCCTGTTATGCCCCAGATGCTGTCCTGTTTTATGGACCTGCCTAGCAAAACTACTCAGTGCTCTGGCACCAAGCAGGGAAAGGCCATGGTACCATGGTAAAAGTGATGATGGGAGTGTTGCCCAGCTGTCTGACACATAAAGCACACCAGCCCAGCACTACACAGCCCAACATGGCCAGAAGGATGCTGGATCATCAGCCAGGAGACAGCCAGAGCTCCCTGAAGGCATAGGCTCCTATTGCACTGTTCCCAGGAACACCCTGCTCATGAGGAGCTTGTGCTCATGGTATGCTTTTGTGAGGCCTCAGCGAGCTGCCCAGTCACGTGCCAGCCTGTGTTTCTCCTCTAGCAAACATCTGCAGCACACATGGGCAGCGTTTTCTCCCTGATTTCTCTCCCTGTCCTGCCCAGGGAAGGACCCCACAAACAAGAGCAAGCCTGCCACAGCCCTGCTCAGGGAACCTGGGAACAGGCACGGATGCTGGGCTGTGGTGCTCATGTGGAACATGCCAGCTCCTGGAGAAGTCTCAGTGCCACACAGCACCCTCTCAGCAGGCTGCCGCATTTCCTGGCAGGGAGCTGTATTTTTAGCCTTCGAGGTTTCTAATTCCACTCAATCCATATTCCCATCGATAGAGTAGATAACCTTAAAGCCTTGACAACGAGCAGGGATGGCAATACTGGGGGACCAGGAGCCTTGGGGCACCTCACGCAGCCTTGGCAGGTAGCTCGCACACCACAATGTCACTCTTTACAGCCTGCAGCAGATTGGGCTCTTTGAAGGGGAAAAAAATAACTACAATAACAAGATTAATAAAAAGGCAGGAACAAGGAGATTCTAAACAGCTCCACTGGGGAACCTGCCACTTGCAGGGCTCATCCCATGCCAGGCACGTGCCATGGCACACTTACCAACTGCACAACACCAGCCCCTGACAGCCCAGGCAAGGACTGTCAGAGGTTTTGGTTACCCTGTACCTCACCTGCTCTCAGCAGAGCTCCAGCCTAGGCCACCTGGCTCAGCAGCAGGCAACGGGGCCAGGAAAGGACCTGGTGGAGACAGAGCAAAGGCATGTACACAGCCACTGGTGCAAGGCAAAGCAAAGCATTCAAGGAGCAAAGAGCTGCACTCCATCCAACTCCTGCCCACAGCCCCGTGGGCTTTAAGACATCCTGTCCCCTGCTGCCAGGAGAAAGAGCTCGCCAGCAGCCACAGCAAACATCGGCTATGTGAGGAGGTGGCAAAAGCATCAAAGGCACTGAGAGAGATTTCAATCATGCCTTTCACTTCCAGTACTCTTAGGAGACACCTGGAATAGATGCTCTTAGGAGATACCTAGAACAAGAGAAGGGGAACATTCAAGACAGGAAGATGATTTGTAAGTCAATAGTGTCCCCTCACAGCTGCAGGGGGGCAGGGGAGAGGGAAGGGACAACAAACCAGCAGAAGGAGTTAACAGCCAGAATGCTAAGGGGAATACAAAGGACTTTACAAATATACCCAGGCAGAATCAGCACAAAAGTGAAAAGGTCTATTAATAAACAAGGAGGGAGAGAAAATTAATGATGGCTCAAAAATAAAGATGACTCAAAAGGGAAAAATCACTGTTTTTAAACAGAAAAATGCAAATGAGGCAGAGGCCTTGCAAAAACAGCTGCAGGAAAAGCAAAAACAGCATGTCCACACAGACACAGTCACCTGGCCAGCCTGGCCAGTGTGAAGATGAACCTATTAACCTGCTGACACACAGTGCCAAGAAACCAGGGCCCTAGCGATGGGTAGAGCAAACAAGGCACTGTTTTTCTCTGCAAGAAAGAACAAAACCAGAGCTGAGAACAGGATAAACCCTGTTCCTATCCCTGGTCCAGAACTAAACTGGCAGTTATAGGAGCCTGCATACCAACACAATGAATGATGGACAGTGGTTTGCCCAGGGCAGTTATTTCAGAAGAATCATTGGGCAAAGCTTTTTTGATGAGGCAAGCAAGAATCAACTTAGCTGAACTTCAGGGTCTTGTTTTACACCATTTCCCCAGCTTTTACTTGTATAATGAATTGTCATTAAATTAGCAGAGGATATGGAGCAGTGAGCTGTTGTAAACACCATCCAAAGACACTGTTGAAAGGATCCAATAAATGTAAGAAGGACAGAAAGCAAGACCCTGCCTGAGAAAATGAAGGTAAAATAACCCAAATCAGCTACTTGGGGAGCAGGAGCAGCCTGAAAAGCAAGGCCCAGAGCCCTATAGTGCACTTACACCAGAAAGCAAGTGACTGGGGTGACCACCCCAAAATGTGCAAGAGACATATCTGGTCACCAGCATCAGGCCATGGGCCACTCTAGGGCTGTGACAGCCCCACAGCAGGCAGCATACAGAACTCGCTGGTGGTGTGAAGGATAGATGAGGATGCCAGGGGCTTGCAGGCAACCACGAAGAACAGTGCCCAGCACCTGTGAGCACCAGACACCTGTTATATAAAGCACGGCAGACTGGCGCACCAAACATCCAGGAATCCCTGGAACTGCCCCTGCACTCAAGGGCTGACACATCGCCCTGTGACTGCACAGCGGGGAGAGTTATGGGGTCTGCAATGGGCCATGTTATCCGGGCATCCCGGGGCTGCCTGCAGCGCACTGGGCAGATGGGACTTCAGGTGGGGATCGGGGCTGGGACCGGGCGTGGGGGACAGGGCTGGGAGAAGGGATGGGGGACAGGGCTGGGACAGGGGATAGGGATCAGGGCTGGGACAGGGAGGAAGGATCAGGACTAGGACAGGGAGGAAGGATCAGGACTGGGACAGGGAGGAAGGATCAGGACTGGGACAGCAGGGTGAGGGAGAGCGGGGCAGCGCCGAGACCGGGCAGGGTGCGGACCCCGGGCCGCTGTGCCCCGGTACCGAGGGTCCCGCCGTTCCGGGCCGTGCCGGGCCGTGCCGCCCGCCAGGCCGCCGCCGTTACCAGTGGCCGCGCCGGGTCCTCCGTCGCTCCGCGCCGCGCCGCCGCTTCCGCCGCGCCGAGCCCGCCCCGCCGTGGGGAATGCCGGGACTTGTAGTGCGGCACTTGGAGTGCGGGGCCTGGAGCGCGGGGCCGGGAGCGCGGGGCCTGGAGCCCGCCCCGCCCCGCGCCGCGGCCGCCGCTCCTCCCCCGCGGCCTTGGGCACACGGGCCGGCCTCGGCACGGCACCACGGCACCACGGCGGGCCGTCCTTCCCCGGCAGCGGCCGGCACCGCGGGAAGGAGGCTCCGTGGCTGGGGTGGTGGTGGTCAGAGGGAGAGCGACCCCCGCTCCCGCGCACGAGTGGCCCCCCTGAGGCTGCCGTAGGTCTCCCGGTACCGTTCGATGTCACACACCGGGCGGGAGCCGTGGTGCTCGCTGTGACGGGGCGGGCAGACACGGGGACACCGCGCTACGAAGGCTTTGGGCAAGCCGGCGCGGCCGGCCTGGTCAGTTTGGCTGATGGGCAGCGGGTCTCTGCCCACTCCCGGCTCCAGGACCTCCTTCCTGCTGAGCCGAAGCTCTCGGATGCCGTTTCCAAGCAGCCGTTTCCCAGCCAGCTTCATGGTGTGGGTACCGGAGAACAGGTGACCCGGGGCAGAGCAATGTCCCGTGGCGTGCACGCCGCCTGCCCGTGCCGGGAGCCAGAGCGCCTTCTGCAGCTCCCCCGAGACTGAGAAGTTAGCGAAGGACGGGACCGGTCACGGGCCACCCTGGCATGGTGCCACTGAGGCATCGCACGCAGCATCCGTGAATGGGGCTGCGCCGAGCATCATGTCCCTCCTTAGGTGCAGTTACAGGGCTGGGACCGCTGATGCCCGAGCTCTGGGATACCGTGAAGGATAGGTCCAGTCATCCCACCTCAGACAGGTGCCCGTGCGCAGGACAAGGAAAGCTCACATCAGGCAGGGCCACGCAGCATTCCCCGAGGAGCAGCCCCTATCCCAGCCTCATGTGGCACACAAGGGACCATGTTCCCTCTCACAGGTAATCGATGGCAGCAGATCCTGATCGCTTTCATTATTATTATTTTCTTATGCATGTGCGCACAGGAGATTTATCGCCAGCTATGGAGGCAAAATCAATTATTCATGTTATAAATTAGAAAATGATTTATGTTTGTGGGAGGCCAAGCAGCGTGGAGCCCCTAGCCGCGTGGGAGCTGGGTTTGTCTGGGAATGGCACCAGACAGCCCCTGCCAGCACTTACGTGGTTTCTCCATCCCTTCTGTCCCTTGGGTGTCCTAGCCAGGGATGCCCCCATCCTATCACAGCCCCAGAGTGACCCAAGGATAGTGATTGGCAGGCAGAATCCAGCCTCTCCCACTCGGTAAATCAAGGTGTGAGAGCATGAAGAAGGCTGAGAACTGCCATGGCCTGGTCATCCTGGCCAGTGCAACAGAATGATGCTCCACAGCAGTTTCCATGGCAGCAGGAAAACAGTTCAAGCTCTGCAAGGTGTGGGCTGCAGAAGGACCCCCTTCTTTTTGTGCACTAGAAACATAGTCTTGTGTCCTCTCCAGCCTCAGCCACTGTGCCTGTGCTCCTGCTTCTCTCAAAGGACATGGTGGTACCCTCCAGACTGCCACCCCTATGCTCCCCAGGAAAGGGCAGATGGTCCCACCTGAACTGGTCCCTGAGCTACCCCAGAATAGTACTGTAGGCTTTGGCTTGACCATGGCTCAACTTCTCCTGGGCTAGAGTGATCTGAGGTGTCCTGGGAGTCTTCCCAGACATGGAGATCCCACGCCCTAAAGGCTGGCTCTAGTTCTGTGTAGAGTGGCACTGGGCTCCCACTGCTCCCAGTTTTGGAACAGGGGGTCAGCTGTTGCTGCCTGGTCTACCCCCAGCCCAGCATTGCCCCAGAAACAGTGTTGGTGGGAGCTGCAGTAGCCCATGGCTCTGCATCAGTGGTCCCAGTACCTCGGTGCAAAAACCCACTGACCGTGTCATGTACCCAGCGGGAGTGAGTGCCGGGAGCCAGCCAGCCGCTCTCTGCTGATAGCTGGGATTGTTCTTGCTTCTGAAGTTTTGATCTAAAGCTGCCATGTCTGTGCCTCCCAGGGGACAGCAGAGCAAGCCGGGAGTTGCTGCCTGGCTTTCCTTGTCTGTTTATCTGCAGCTGCATCAGCTGGGGCCATGGGGAGGCACAAGCTGAAAGGAGCAGTGCGGAAGAGAAAGGAGCTGTTGGCAGCCCCAGATCTGAGACTGATCTGAAGTGAGCTGTGCATCCAGCTCCTGCTTGCACACCATTGACTAGCTTGAGCCCTGGGTCTTGTGATGGGAGCGATAGCATGGGGCAACTTCAGCTCTCCTTGACCAGCCTTTTCTCTGTGAGCCCTGGAGCCTCTTCCCAGCCACCAGAGAGTCTGCCAACTCCTATGGCTCCCAGGGCTCTCAAGGAGTTGAGAACTTGCTGGCTCAATATGCTCATGGGGTGTCAGAGGGGGCAGGGATTTTGGCTGCTCCTCCCTGGCTCCTTGCCAGGGTTTGAGCAGAAGGAACATGGACAACCAGGCATGGTCCAGGGACAGGGAACCACTTTGTCCACAACCAAGGCTGTTGCATCCATGTCAGACCCCAGGCAGTCCCGGGGACCCTCTGGGACCACACATGGGTGCAGAAGGGTCCCTGGTTGTTCTGCTCTTGTTCTAAAGGGCTCAGACAACCCAAGGAGTTCAGAGAACTGCCATCTGGAATCCCACCAAGATGTAAGCAGACAGGAAATGAATGAACCATATTCTGAGGCTGAGCATTGCCTCAAGCACCTTGCTGCACCCTGGTCCCAGCGAGCTCAGGGCTGGCCCGTGCTTGTGTGAGCATCCCTCTGATTTATTGCTGCAGAGCAAATGCTTACAGAGTGCTTTTGGCAGAGAAAAGCTCTGGGGAACAGCAAGGGGTGTGCAGGAACAACAGGGGAATCGCCTGTCAGCTCCATTGAGCCAGGGGCATGCAAAGCACCCACAGTCCTGGGTCTGTCTCCCATGCCTGGCCAGGGAACATGCTCAGCCTGTGGGGAGGGGACTGCAGAGAGCTTGGGGCTGGGGTGGATTAGATCTGCTTTGCATTATTGCACAACACACCTGGGGACTCAGCAGCTCGTGACAGTGCTGTATAATGCAGGGAAGCAGGCGGTGGTGCGGGCAGACATCGGTGCTGCCGGCGGCTGGCGGCCAGGGAAGTGGTACGGCCCCTAGGAGTGTGGGCTGGCTGTGGAGGGGGGAGCCAGGTTCTCCTGCTTCTTGTTCTGCACATAACAATGAATAGGCACAGAAGGCAGTGCTTGTGCTGCAGGAATCAATACTGCTCCAGGAGCGGCCTGGGTGCTCCTCCCTGCACTCCCGTGGGAGCCATCCCCCAGCATCTCTCCCACAGCTGTCACTGTAGTCTCCTTCCCACTAGTGCCTTGCTCTCCAGCACTCTGAGCAGGACTGCACAGCAGCAGGCAATGGTAGCACCAGGGCTGGGGGATTGCTAACCCGGATAGCCTGGCTCCTTTTGGAGGTGGGGGGATACAAAGGAGAGGCCTCTTGTGAGGGATCCAGGTTTTATATCGACTCAAGTTGGCCCCCATCCGTGCTGTCACAGCTCGCTCTGTCGTGGCCCGTTCTGCCACAGTCTCTAGAAGGTACCAGGGTGCTGTGGCTGGCTCCAGTAGGCACAGATGCTGCCGGGAGGTGATTTCTGCCCAGCACTGTTCAGCGATGTTGCAACCTGAAGCAGCTCCCAATCTCACCCAGCGCTGGCTGTGGCAGAGCTGCTGCATCCAGTGCCAGCCCTACCCCACGGGAATACCACTGCTTTTGATAAGCTTTAATTGATTCATCAGCTGGATCCACTTGGAGCTGATAAATCTTTCAGGAGCCCTGGCAGAAGAGGCTGAGCTGTGCAGGCTGGGCATTCCCCTGCCTCCTTGCAGCTGCATGGCTTCTCTGAAGCAGCTGGCTGCCCCAAGTGTGTCCTGCCAGCCCCAGCTGGCTGCAAGCAGCGCCCCCTTCTCCCCAGCATCCCCATCCCCCTCAGCTTGTTTGCTCTTTCCCAGCCAAGGATGCTGCCTGGGAGGGCTGCAGCACAGTCTGATGCCTCCACCCTGCCAATATCCCTTGGCCAGGGAGCCCAATCCCAGTGCTTCTGGGGAGACACATCGTCCTTGGTTGAGAAGAGCTAATGGTTCCAGGCTCCATCACAGCACCAGCCAAGTCCTTCCTCTGTCTTCCTGTCCCCTCTCCTGTCATGCAGTCATGGGACGGAGCAGTCCCTGGGTTGAGCACTGCTACTGGTGCATCTGCATACCAGAAGTGGCTCTGGGATCCCGGAGGGACAAGTCCAGCTCGTCCCATAGGGCCACATCTTGCAGGGGGGGTGGTGGAAAGGCTCTCGTGCCCCCACCCTGTGTCGCAGCAGGCAGGAGGGAAAGCAGGGACAGGGACTGCGGGGCAGGAGGGAAGCACAGGCGGATCCGGTTACAGGCAGCACAGGGCAGAGAGATAGGCAGAGAACAGCAATGCAGCAAAAAGGGCTTTTAGTGATAATAAATAATTAACATTTCTAATGATGTCCCGGCGACAGGAAGAGTCCAAGCGGGGACCCGGGGCACTATGCACGGTGGCAGGAGAGGCTGGGGACCGTGCGTGGTCCAGGGAGGTTGTGCAAAGACAGGTGCTGGGCTGTGAGAGAGCTGCAGGCTTGGGGGTCCCAGGGCAGGGGCTAGGCATCCCTGGAGACCCTCTGGGTGAGCAGTGTCTGGGGTCCAGCATTCACACCCTGCTGCTGCCAAGGACGCAGGAAACCTGTGAGGAAGAGGACTGGAAGACTAGATTAAACAAACTCGGGGATTAACCTGACTTCTGTGATGGTAAGGCCTTCCCAGGGCTTGCCATGCCCAGCGAGCACCTGAGAGGGACTCCTGCTGGCAGGAGGAGGGGACTGGGGAGGGATGCTGGGAGGCAAAAGCTCACAGGGAGATGCTGGCATGAGTGACAGTCGCCAGGTCACTGCCAGCCGCGACACAAAGAGACTCCCAATGCTGAGACAGGGGACATGGGAACAGTGTGATGGTCTGGGGTGCAGGACCAAAGAGAGAGGAGGTCTGTGGGCAAGACAGGAGATCAGACACTGTGGGACAGTGACAGGGAGGGGACAGCAGGGAGAAGAGGGATCAAGCAAGCAGCCATCCGAGCATGGGTGTCCATCACTGTGAGCCAGCAAACAATGGGCATGCAGACACGGGAGAGGCAAAAGCAATCCTGGGAGGAACCAGTAAGGCATTTCTGGCAGGACTGGGCACTTGCCTTCATGCCTCCATGGGCCCCAAGGACATTGCCTGTGCTGGAATCAGCCTGGAAGAGGATCAGAGGTATCATGGGGCTACCAAGGATGTATAGCCCGGGAGACCCCTGAAGGAAGGACAGCGAGGGGTGCCCAGCACAGCGCAGGCTGTGGGGAAACGGAGAGCTCACTATAAATACATCAGCAGGGTAAACGCCAGGGAGGAGGAGAGCTATTTCAGCTAAAAGACAACATTAGCACAGGAACAACTGTGGATAAATTATCCATGAATACATTTACAGTGGAAATTAGACCCTTGGAGCAGGGATGTCCCAGCACAGCCCCTCCAGAGAAAAAAGCAGTGCCAGGCAAGTGCCAAGATCAGCTTGGCAGCTGAGGGATCCTGCAGCGTGTTGTGGTGGCAGCATGTGCCCTCTCCTTGTGTCAAAAAGCAGCAGGGGTATATGATGGGATGTATGCACATTGCTGCATGCACGTGTGAGTGCAGGTGTGTGTGTGTGTGTGCATGGCCTGCACACACATTTGGGTGGCAGACTGACTGCTCACACAAGCAGATAGGGTGGCTGCACACAGACTGTTGTGTGTGTGTGCATGTAGGTGCTTGCAAGTGTGCTGGCAGTGCATGTGTGTGCTGTGCACCCACCAGGATGTGTGCAGGTGTCTGGCCCTGAAAATGCTCTAGAAAGGGGAATGACAGCTCCAGTGAAGTATCCTGGAAGTTAGTGCCTTCAGTCAGCATTTCTGTGCTCACCTGCACCCTGCTTGTATTGCACCATCTGGAATTTGCTGGAGAGGACATTTGCTGGATGAGTGTTCTATGAATCCAGCTGATCCTGGGTGGATTCCTGATCCTAAGTGTATTCTCATCCTGCTCCCAGAGCAGTACTGGCCCTGAAAGTGCCACAGAGATCATCTGGCACTGCCACCAAACAGGCTTACTCTGCTTGGCACCCCTCTGCCCATTGCAATTAATCAAGGGGCAGACTGCTCCCCACTTTCCTGCTGCCTTCTCCCAGGGAGAGCCTGGGTTAGCAAATGAACCACCAGGCAGAGGGTCACCAAGCATCAGGGCTGCTAGCTTTAAGAGGATCCCCATTCCCTGGGAGCTGGGTCAGCATGGATGGGCCCCCAGAAGCAAAGGCCAGAGAAAACTGGGACATATTAGTCCTGGGGATGGGAAGGGGAGGTCCCAGATGTGCAAAGAGGTGGCTGGTACTCATGCTGGCCCCAGCTCAGCAGAAGAGCCTCCCCCGCCTTTGTGCAGCCCTCAGTGGAGCGCAGCATCTCCCTTCCCCCCGCAGCGTGTCTGGCTGCCGCTCGCTCTAATTTCCTGTGCATTGTCCCCATCACCGTGCCACCATTCCCTGCACATCCCACCCCCCTCCGTGCACCACACTGCCAGGCTCCCTATGCCCCAACGCCTGCGCCCTCCCTCACTGCTCCGCAAATGTCTCTGCGAATGTTCTCATGCATCCCAGCTCATTTCACTGATGCTCTGTGCTTCCCTCTGCAGCCCCTTGTAGAGAGCTGTGTCCCACCCCAAGGGGTTTGCCCCGTAATGTCCCTAACGTGGGTGCAACCAGAGGGGTGGGATGGAGATGTCTAGGCCAGCACAGGGCCCAGGGACTGGAGCAAGGCCATTTCTTATGGCCACGACTGTTGTACCAAGGTGCCTGCTGCCTCTCTTCTCCCCCAGAGAAATATCCTAGCCTGGCAAGGTGGCAGCATCCATGGGAAGGAGCTCCAAAAGCAGGTATTGGGGATACCTTGCAGCCCTATGAGTGGAAAACCACCCCGCTGGGTGCCAGTGGCAGGGGGCTGCAGCGTGCAGGGCCGTGCTGGCACGTGTGTCCTGCTGGCACACAGCACGTGTGTGCTCATGGGGTGCCGTGGGGTGAGCACATCCCTGCGGACACGGCACCTGCGGAGCCACACGTGCGCGCGGGGCACGGTGTGCCCAGCTGTGCCCATCATGCAAACACCGATGCACACGCACGGCTGTACGGCTGCACGTGCACGCTGCGCTGGCACAGCCGCAGCCCTGCCTGCGTGTGCATGTGCTCACGGCCAGAGCCAAGCCCCGCTGTGCTGGCATGCTGGGTTTAGAGCCCCAGGGAGCCAGCGTGCCCAGTGCCATTCACAGTCTTGGCATGCTTGAGCTGGCTTCCTGCCGGCATGTGTGTTTTCTGTACCTGCCAGTCACAGAGAGGGCACTGGGAGCCAGCTTGCAGTTTGTACAAATAATTATCCGGGTGGTTACCAAACCTGGGATGAGCGAGCAACTCGGCAGCAGGGGTGCTCACCATGAGCACACACGCGCTGATGCAAGGGTGCAGCCAGGCACTGGGGCTGTGGACACTGGCAGGCAGAGCACACCCACAGCACTGGGGTGCACAGAGCCACATGAGCACAGCATTGCACATGTGCAGTGGTCACACTGACATCCCGGGCTGGTGGGCTTGCTTGGCATTATGGCTCACCATGGCAAATGCAGAGAGCAGGTGTGGTTCCTGCCCCGTGGCAGTGCCCTATAGCAGGGTCCCTGTGCCTGGATACCAACATTCTGGCTGTGAGGACCCTGCAGCAGGCAGCTACACAGCAAGCCTGGTGCTCAGCCAGGCACCCTGCAAGAGGGAGTCATCAGAAATGAGATAAAGGGGTATTTGATGGCTGTATGGAAGCACCTTTGTGGGAAACAATCACTGACTGGAGAGCTCTTGAATCTAACAGTGAGAGAAGAACCAGGAGCAACAGGCAGAAGCTGTAGCCAGACATGTTCAATGAGAAATAAGGGCTTTAGCAGAGGAGGTGATTAGCCACTTGAAGCAGCCCCAGTGGCATGAGTTTCTGTAGCTCCTGCTGTCTTCCAGCATGTCTCTCCTGCTGTCTCTCACAGTGGCCGCAGCCCCAGACTCTGTGCTGGGCCACCTGTGAATGTGCTACACCGTGGTGACCTGCTAGCCTTGTGCCCTGTCAGTGCTGTCCCAGTCCCTGCCACAGCCACTTTGTGCTTCCAGAGACACACAGAGAGCTCCGTGCCCAGCCCCTCAGGAAAACATGTTGGGAAAGGCAGGCTTGTCTAGATGCGATCCTGCCTCGCACATCCACTGGATACAAGATTTTGGGCAAGTCAGTGCCTTGCATGACCTAAGACGGGGCCTCTCTTGGAGTTCAGACTGGCTGCCAGGGCACAGCCACTCCTAGGGTCCCTGCAGAGAGAGGTGGTGCCGTGCAGGATGATGACACTGGGAGATGCTGACCCCTCGGGGTGTGGCTGAATGTTAGATTCATAGAACAGTAGAATGGTTTGGAATGCAAGGGACCTTAAAGATCATCTAGTTCCAATCTCCCTGCCATGGACAGGGATGCTGCCTAGTAGATCAGGTCACCCAGGGCTCCATCCAGCCTGGCTTTGAATGCTTCAAGGGATGCGGCACCCAAAACTTCTCTGAGCAACCTGTTCCCGTGTCTCACCGTTGTCACTGTGAATAATTTCCTTCTAACACCTAACCTAGATCTCCGCTCTCTCGGTTTAAAACTGTTCTCCTTTGTGCTTCCAAGGAAGTAGCGTTACACCGAGGCGGGAGGTGGGTGGGGGGGGGTGTGCCCAGCTCCTTTCTCTTTCCTCCTCCTGTGCCAGACCCCCGCCGCCGCCCCCAGGCCGGGGCAGGCTCCTGGCTCTGCTCGGTTCATCACGCCAGCTGCCCTTGCAGGAGTTGGGGAGCCGTGCCCAGCCATGCCCCGACTGCTCCCCACCCGGCACCCCCGGAGTGACCGCAGCGAGCCGGGACACACTGCCCGCCGTGCCCACGCAGCTCCCTCAGCCGGTGGATCCCCTGCATGCCGGGATCCGGGACGCCCCTCTCCTCCAGCCGGTGCCCGGGCCGATGCTCCCCGGTGCCCCCCCGCAGCACGGCGGGGCCGGAGCCGGCGGCGGGCGGCCCCACCCCGCGCTCGCCATTGGCAGCCGCGCCCCCCGCCCCGTTCTTAAGGCGCCGCGCGGCCGGAGCGGCCCCGTCGGGAGCCGGGAGCGGTGCGGCCGCAGGCGGGAGGCGAGGCGGAGCTGCGGGATGCGCTCCCGCCGCCGTGGGGGTGCGGGGCGGCCCCCCTGGCCCGTGAGTAGCGGTGTGGTTTTGCTGCTCCGCGAAGTTTCCCGGGGACTCCGGAGCGGGGAGGGGCGGCTCTCAACTCCGGCACGGTCACCGGCCCGGGGAGAAGTTGGTGGAGGGCGGAGCGGAACCGCGGGCACGTAGCATCCCGTGATGGGGACGGGATGCGGGGTAGTGAGCCGGGAGGGAGCGGGAAGAAGCATGGGATGGGGATGGAAGGATGCTGGGCTAGGGAGGACCGTGCTCAAGAGGCTGTAGGACGATGGGGGGTGTGCGCTGGGACTAGGGAGCGCTGGCAGGGACAGCAGGACTGTGAGCAGCGAGGGACAGCCCCTCTTTGTAGCGGCGCTTGTGCTTGGTCGTGGCCAAGCCCATGGAGGAGCAGGGGTCGGTGGGCAGAGGGGTCCAGCCGTGTACCTGCCTGTGTGGGAAGGGGCTGGTTGTGTGCTGGTGGGCCTGAGCCCCCCAAGGACCTGGTGTCCCTTTGGGGTGAGCTCAGAGGCTAAGGTGACTGCTCATCTCCACACTGCATTAGCTCCTGCTGGCTGAGCCCCAGCCTGCCAGGTCCAGCTGAGGAGTCCTGCATAGGAGGGCCAGGCTCGCAGCAGCGAGCAGACATCGCAGCAGGACCCAGGCTCATGGGCTTTGGCTGGAGCAGAGGCACTGCAGGGTCTGGGCTGCTTGGAACTGAGGAGCTGTGGAGGGGCACTGCTGGTAATCTGGGCAGCCCAGCTGCTGTAGAAGAGCGATCTGCTGGGTCTGCGGGACATCTCCTGCCTGTCCTCTGCCCTAGCAGGTACAGCTGTGACAGCCTGGGACTGCTAGGAATGAGAACATGATGTTACTGGGGCACGTGAAGCATGGTGGCATGAGGTGCTGTGATGTCACCATGTTGTCACTGCTTTGGGGTGCAGTGAGGCCCTTGCTGCATGATGTCAAGAAATGTCGTAGAGGTGCTGGAGGTGACTGCGGCCCAAAATGGGATGTTGCTGCAGTGGTGGAGCATGACATCACTGGGGCGCGTGGTGTGGAGGGCAGCAATGTCACGGTGACACGCAGGATGGGGTGACCACACAAGGACCTAACACCCACCTTACCCATGATGTAGACTAGGGGCTGGGGTTGTCCATGTACGTACAATGAGGAGATCTGGGGACAGCATCTCCCCGCTTGTGATGTGAGCTCTGGGGCACTATTGCTTGCCTGTGCCACAGCTCCCTTTCCAGTCCCATGGCACCCTTCCCAGGCACTGTCAGTCATAGCAATGCACGGGCTCAGATGAATCTTACATCTCTGCCATGGGGCCAGCACCCTCCCCCTGGGCTGCCTGGCTGTACCCTGCATGGGTGCCTGTGGCATCCTCCCAGTGCCTCTGTCCCTGCTTGACACTTTGGCTTCGTGTCATTAGCCGTACTGAGGGAGCACCCTGGGGTGACCTTGCCACCCAGAGATGCCACAACACAAGCCAGGACGTGACTCTGCTGGAACAAAATAGACTGAGGTCTGCCCTGCACACAGGCAGAACCCCATAGCCTCAAACCTCAGGTGAAGCTTCATGCTGGGACTGTGGTTCTATCACAAGCATGCTGGGAATGATGAGGCCCCTCTGTATCTGACATGCAGAGCCTGAGTCTTCCCTCCCTTCCCCTTCCCAAAATGGCCTGGCTCTGGGCTGGACATCCCTTCCCCATGGCACCAAGCACCGGATTCACTGGGAAAAGCCTTTTGTCTCCAATCAGGAACATTGTTTTCTACTGGAAAAACTCCATCCAGCTTGGAGGGATTTCAGCTGCAGCTGGATGAGGGGTGGGGGGGGGCACCTGGGTAACAGTCCAGGCTCTAAGGAGTGGGAGCTGGAGTGGGGAAAGATGGGGAGCCCTGCCAATGGCCTGGGGACAGCCACCCATCATCTGGCTGTGGCTGGGAGTGAGGCAGTGCTGCTCTGCAGGGCCAGGGGCTTATGTGCCAGCCCTGCACCCATATGTCCACAATGTCAGTAGCTCTCCCCCATGCTCATTTTGGTAAGCCTGGAGTGGGGCTGTGGCTAAGGCTCCCCCTCCTTCACTGTCTGGCACTGCAGAGTCACCCCCAGGGACTTCCCCATCCCTGAACAACTCAATAAACCCTGTCCCCATCACATGTATCTTGAATGGGACCCCTGCACCAGAGAAGGAGCCAGGCTCCAGCCTCTCAAGAGCTGCTCCAGACAATATGGCAGGGTAACAGGCAGGGGAAGAGAATAGGAACAGCACAGGGTAGAGCTGGGGACACACACTCATCTGCCCTAGAAGCTGTTCCCAGGGTACAGATGGGGCTGGAGAGGAAAGGGGAGCAGACTGGTGCAATGGAATACAGGGCTCTGGGGGTTGTGGGCAGTAGGGTTAAGATTTCCTCTGCAGCTGGAGAAGAGCCCCTTCCTGCCCAGCCATGTGGGCCTGGAAGCTATTTAGTTAAGGTAGGGGAATCCTGCCCCTGCCCCCCCCCCCGCCCCCACCTAGAGAGCATTGGGACCATTCCCATCCCCAGAAGAGGCAGCAGCAGCCTGTTCTCCACAACCCAGTGGGTCTGCTAGGGTGTAAATCTTGGGCACCTTCCCCTCTCCAAGCTGTGCACATGTGGTACCACACAGCTGCCACAGCTTCCTTGGCTTGCTGTTGGAGTCCAGCAGCATGGGGATCAGCTGGCAGTGGGGTCATTTGCTCCAGTACAGGGGGACTGTTCCTGGTTGGGGAGGGCAGTCCTGCCCAGGGAGGTGACACAGTCACGTGAAGCACTGTCCTCTTGCAGGCCAGGTGCCCCAACCACCCCTCCAGTTTGCAAGAGTGGATCAGGCTGCTTTCCTCCCCGCTGGACAGCAGGCATGTGGGATCATGCCCATAGCTCACACAGCTCCTTTCTGGGCTATTCCCCTCTGGAGGCAACTGCCTGGCCTGGGATGAGGGATTGCCCTCCTGAGTACCATCTTGTTCATCACCTGTGCTACAGCCAGGTTAGAGCCAGCTCCAAAATCTCTGCAGCCTTGCCAGCAGTGCTGGCAGACACTGTCCTCCGCAGTCCAGGTTAAATGAGCCTCTCCTCCCAGTCTCCTGTTCCTCCCAGTATCTCCTCTTGGCTGCATCCCTGTGCAGAAGTCTTCCCTGGCCAGCCTGGAAGGAGCACACCCTGCAGAGACCCTGGGAGGAACAGTTCCAGCAGGATGGGGAAACTGAGGCACATGGGAGTAACTTGATAAAATATCCCTGTGTTCTCCCTGTGAAGTTCCCCAGCTGTGGAAGACCAGTGGGACAGAAGACAAACACCTCAGGCCAGTGAATGTCTTCTTCCTCTGACCCTACCAAGGGAGCAGGGATTGACATTTTGACTTACCAGGATCCTGGATGCCAGTGGCGCCTTAGGGCAAAGAAAGCTGGGCCTGAGCCCAGCTTTGTCAGCACCCCACAGTCCTCCTGCTGCCTCTCCAATCCCTCTACTACAATGGGCTCCCAAGGTTGGGCTGCTGCTCAGCCCCAGCTCACTGGAGTGTGATCTTGTCCCAGGGGTCAGCAGCTCCCAGGACAGTCCATGCCTGGGGACGCCAGAGTGACAGTGCCCAAGGGCCAAGGGACAGGTGGTGTGGTTCAGGCTGGGGTGCTGTGGCAAGAGCTGAAAGGGGAGTGTCTCCCATGCAAGGACAGTGGGGCTGCTTGGGCATCATGGAGCAGAGTCTCCTCCTGCAGCTGATGGGCTGTAGGTCTCTCCCAGGTGTCCAGGATGCTGGCGTTGTGCCTGCTGTCCCTGGCCTGGCTCAGCGAGGGCTCCCAGCGCAGCGAGCCCATGTTTGCAGCCGTCACCCACCGCCTTCTCCCGCCCGACTACGACAGCAATCCCACACAGCTCAACTATGGCGTGGCTGTCACCGACCTGGATGCCGATGGTGACTTCGAGATTGTGGTGGCAGGGTGAGTGGTGCACCTAATGCCTCAGTGAACAGCAGGACTTGTGGCCCTGCAGGGATAGGAATTCCTGCCTCCTCTGTGGTCTTGTGGCCAGCTGGGAGAATTGTGCACAAAGGTGGGTGGGTTGGGGTCTGCATGCACCCACCAGTGGATGTGTGCGTGTGTATGTGTGCATCCACACAGGGTGTTGATGCCAGCTGAGTGCCTGTGTGAGACCATGTGAGTGCCCCCATCGGTCTCTTCTCTGTGGGGTGGTGGTGGCTGCCCAGCAGCCTGGGTCCACCCTGCAGTGCACAGCCAGCGTGTCCCCAAGCCGTCTCAGCTCCACTGACAGGACTCAGCTCTCTCTGGAGATTCAGTTAATTGGCTGGAGGTTTTTTATAGTCCTTTATTGGAGTGACGGCTGGGAAGGGCTGGCAGGAGCCCGGGGAAGGAGGGAGCTGTGTGCTGTGCTGCCAGTGCCCAAGTGGGGCTGGACACAGAGCAGCTGCTGCCAGCAGGTCCAACCCTGGTCAGGAAGAGCAGGGACCATGGTGTAGGCTCTGTGTGTGTGCTGGCACTGCTGTGAGCTGCTACTGCAGGGTATCTGTGTACACACATCCTGACTCCCTAAAGAGGCTTGCACACACAGGTGTGCCTACCTGGAGAGTGTTCTTTACCCTCACAGATCCCATCAAGCTGGATGGGGGTCTGATGGTGGCCAGCAGTCTGGCCCTGCTGCTGCTCTGAACATCACCGAGGCAGGAAAGCATGGGCAGCACTGGGAACCCTGGAGGGGTCTGGGCCACCACTCCCAGCTGTGCTGAGTCAAGAAGGCAGCTGGGGTTTTGTAAGCAGTCGTGGTGCCCGTTGTATAACTTGTTTACTGGTGCATTGGGCAGGAGCGGGCGAGGAGCCAGTGGGACGCACTGAGAGGATTTGCCTTGTATGCCGACTTCCTTGCCCTGGGAAAGCTCTGCAAGCAGGGACCTGCACCCCATCCTGTATTGCTCTCTGCCTGGCCCCCACTGCTTCCCTAGTGTTGCCAGACATGGGATGCCTGACAGGGTCCTTGGCCTCCATGGACTCTGCAGTGCCCATCATTGGGAAAATCCAGTATCACACCCAATGTCCCCCCAGGGATGAGACACGGGGGCTTTCATCCCATCACAAAGCCTTGGGAAGCCACTACCCCTGCTTACACTCGCAGGTACAATGGCCCCAACCTGGTGCTCAAGTATGACAAGGCACAGGGGCGGCTGGTGAACGTGGCAGAGGATGAGCGGGGCTCCCCGTACTATGCACTGCGGGACCGGCAGGGCAACGCCATCGGTGTGACAGCCTGCGACATCGACGGCGATGGCCGCGAGGAGATCTACTTCCTAAACACCAACAACGCCTTCTCTGGTGAGCCTTGCCGGCAGCCAAGCCCCAGGCACGGGGGGAGCCCCCAGCATGGCTGCCCGCGACCTTCGGCGTGTGAGGGATGTGTGCGGGCTGGAGTTAATTTCTCAGTTGAGTGGCTCCATTGATTGATGGCAGCACAGGTGGGACACTGAGCCCAGCCAGCCGAGTCAGCACTTCCAGCTGCCCATCACCCTTTTCATGGCACTCCAAGTGGGATGGAAGATTCCCTTCCACCCCCTCGATTGTCCTGCCCCAGGGACCCTGCACTGTAAATCCCAGCTGTGCCCTGCAGCAGTTGTGCCCTTTGGTCTCATGGCTTTCCTGTGCCTGCTGCACCAAGTCAAGTCTTATCCTGCTCTTCTAGTGCTGTCCCTGCTCCTGGCATGCCTGTCACAGGAACAAGACTTACATTCTCCAAGGTGGCACTGGGAATCCCTAGAGCTCCCTGGCTTGGTGCTCCAGCCCAGCTCTGCTGTGTGTCCCTGACCTCCAGGCAGCAGATCTGTCTTCCCAGTGCTCCTAATTACACGGGCTGGCAGTGGCTGGCTGGCACACCTGTCCCTAAATCAGGCTCTGCCATTGGCGCTGTCACAAGCGGTGTAGCTCGCTGACTGTGCCTGCCACTGGATCGATTTCTTTTTTAATATATTTTTTTGGTACCTTCCCAGGGATGATCTACAGGACTGTGCCCCATTGGGACATATTTTAGTTTAATGAGTTGATTCTTCTGTGTGTCTCTCAGTGGCCCTTAAGGGTCATGGGGCTGTTGCAGCAGCCCAGCCCTATGGCACTAGGGGGCTGCAGGGACAGCAGATATTTGGGATGCTCTGGAAAAAGAGTACATTTTCCACAACGTCCCTTGCTGCAAAGCACCTTGTCCTCAAGAGGAGGCAGGGTGCTGAAGCCCACCGACCTGTGCCCCCTTCCCCAGGCATGGCCACCTACACAGACAAGCTCTTCAAGCTCCGCAATGGGCGCTGGGAGGACATCCTGAGTGACGAGGTGAACCGGGACGTGGCCAGCCGCTTTGCTGGGCGGTCTGTTGCCTGCGTGGACCGGACGGTGAGCAGGCAGGGTTCTGCAGACAGGAGTATCTCTGCCCCACTTCCCACTCCCAGTGCCCCTCAGTGGAATCCTGAGGGCCAGCTCTCTTTACTGTCCCTTCCCGTCCCCTGCTTGGGCCAAGGGTGCCCTCCAGCTGCCCGGTGACTGCCAATGCCCCTAGCTGTAGGGACTGTGGATGCCTGTCCACACGGTTGCCACCAGCTGATAAACGTGCCTGTCGAGGTGATTTATGTTCCTGTCACCTGCTCTTTCTTTGTCCTCCTCCTCCTCCAGCGGTTTATTTCCAAATGATTATCGCTAAATCAGGGTGCAGCTACTGCACGGGACAAAGGAGGCGGTGGAAATCGGGAGGCCTTGGCACACCGGGGATGCTGGGAGGGGGGATAACGTGCCACGTGCCAGCGCTGTGACCAGAGAGCGCCTGGAGGCAACAGGTCACATCCCTACCTTGGAATGCTTTTTGCCGTGGGTTTTGCAGAGCTCTTGCTCAGCACACAGAAGCAGTGCCTGCTCCCACGGAGCACTAAGAGCATTCACAGCAGGCATCCTCTGTGGTCCCCGCGGCGATGAGTTGTGGGTGGGTGGGTGCTGAGGCGGTGCTGCCGGCTGCAGGGCTCCGGCAGGTACTCCATCTACATCGCCAACTATGCCAGCGGCAACGTGGGCCCCCATGCCCTGATTGAGATGGATGTGGCTGCCAGTGACCCTGCCCGCGGTGTCGTGGTGCTGGTGGATGTGGCCGCCCAGGCTGGCGTCAGCAAGTACACAGGTACACCCGGCTTCTGTGGCCCTGCGGAGGGGACTCGCGGCAGGGCACGGCGAGCCCGGTGCGGCGGGGCAGTGCAGCCGGAGGTCCGTGCCCGCGTTGGGCTGCCTCACTGCCCCATCTAGTGGCAGCCCCACGGCCCTTGGAAGGGACCAGGAGCATGGGACGCACGCCTGGCAGGACCCCTGTGTCCACCATCACTGGGGCTAATTCCCGCAGAGCTCACAGCATCCATAGGGCAGGCAGCGGGGTTTGGGAACGTGGGCGTTCGGGGGGAACAAGCCCGCCTGCGCCGCATGCTGGCCCACCACCGTGGGGACTGCTGCGTGCCCCAGCGGTAAATTGTCACTAATTAGGAGTGTTGTCACCATGGCGATGGCAGTGATTAGGGTTGGGAGTGACACAAGCGGCTGCCAGGCCCAATTAGCTCCTGATGAGAGGGGTAGGAGGTGGTAAGAATGGGACACGGGGAATGAGGGGGGGTACTTGAGAGCACCGTGTGGGCAACACTGAGGGAGCATGGGGAGCACTAACTCCGGTGGGGCAGCTGTCCCTCACCCGGGGCTGCTGTCCCCAGGGGGCCGTGGGGTGGCCGTGGGCCCCATCCTGAGTGACAGCGCCTCCGACATATTCTGCGGTAATGAGAACAGCCCAAACTTCCTCTTCCACAACCGGGGGGACGGGACGTACAGGGACGTGGCAGCTGCTGTGGGTGAGTAGGGGAAGCTGGGGGGACCACACAGATGCTGGGGACCTCGGGGCAGGGGTGGCTCTGCCTGTCCCTGCCCGCACTGGATGAGTGTGGGGGGCAGGGGACAGCCCTAGGGACCCAGAGCCCCCATTGACCACTGTGCAGTGGCTGAGAAGCATCGGGGCATCCATCAGCGCACGTGGAGCTGCGCTTGGAGGAGCTGTCTGGGGACGATGGAGCACATCCTCGGAGGTGTGCTGGGGACAAGGAGGCAGGAGGAGGTTCCCGTCTCCCCCTGTCCCCTTGCGGTTCCCCAGGGCTGGATGACCCCTACCAGCACGGACGCGGTGTGGCGCTGGCTGACTTCAACCGCGACGGCCGGGTGGACATCGTCTATGGCAACTGGAACGGGCCGCACCGCCTCTACCTGCAGAGCGGAGCTCCTGGGCGTGTCCGATTCCGGGTGAGGGCTGAGAGTCCCCACACTGCTGCCTCTGCCACTGAGCCACCTCGGCCAGGGGCGCTGGCTTCGCTCTGAATTGTCTTTGAGCCCCACTTGCCAGCGAGGAGAGGACCCGAGGCACCAAAGCAGCACCCAGTGTCCTGCTTCCTGTGCCTATTGTCAGGCTGTGCCCATGCAGGACATCGCCACCCCCAAGTTCTCCATGCCGTCCCCCGTCCGCACCGTCATCGCGGCCGACTTCGACAATGACCAGGAGCTGGAGGTTTTCTTCAATAACATCGCTTACCGGGGCTCCTCCGCCAACCGCCTCTTCCGGTAGGAGCCCCACGGGGCCGGGGAGCCTGCACCCTGCCCTGCGGCTCCAGCGGCACTCACAGCACAGCCAGGCTCACTGGGCTGCTCTCCAGCAGTGCCGCGGCTCGGGCTCAGCTCGTAAGAGGCATCGTGACTGAGCCCTTCCTGGCATCATTACCAGTCACTGTGATCGTGCCTGCAGCAGCCCCTGGGGTCCCCAGCACCGCTGATTAGTAGCTTTGTGGAAGCTTGTTCTTGGCTCCTGTTAATTGTGGGGGTCAATTCTTCATTACTTCTGTGTAGCACCTCCTTGCCTGGTGTGTAGGGCAGTGGGTACTGGTTGTGTACTCAATGCTTGCACCTGTAGGTGGGTAGAGGGCAAGGGTTTTGCAAGGAGCCCTTTGGAGACATCTCCAGGTTCCAGAGGGATGCAACAGATGGTATTGCTACTCTGCAGTTCAGACCCAGAAGCTCTCATGAAATTCCTTTTGCGCCTACATAGAGTGAAGACATGCCAACATGCAGGGGACAGTCACATCCCCCATCCACACCCTATAGCACCAGAGCTGTCACCCCTACCATGATTCTGCAGGAGGGGACAGACATATGCAGGAAGGTTCTGAGGACTGCAGGAGCTGGCATTAATGCTCTGTATGTGTCCTTGGCAGGCTCATCCGCAGAGAACACTCAGACCCCATTGTGGAAGAGCTGAATCCAGGGGATGCACTGGAGCCCGAGGGACGGGGCACAGGTGGGTCCACCTGCCCTGTCACAGCACTGCGTGGCACCTCCTGTGCCTGAGGATGCCACATGCCTGACTGAGTTATCTGCCTACTCCCCACCACCAGGAATGGCCCCATGTTTTCTCCCTCCACTCGTGTCCAGCCAACAGTGCCATTTCCAGTACCCCAGAGGTACTCTTGAAGGGTCCCTTCTTGTGTGTCCACTGCTCAAAACCAACCCCTCTGCATTTGGGAGGAGGTCAGGCAGCTCCCTGTGACCCACAGCCCTCCAGGCACTGCCTGTCCCTTCCACTGCCCAGGGTGCCAACACACCTGAATACAGGATGCCAACCACACTCCTGCACTGGAGTCACCCCATCTTCCCTTTTGTCCCTGTGTGGCCAGGAGCACTGCCGTTGCCAGTGGAAGGCCACAACAGCAGCAAGGTCTAGTGCTGGGAGACATGGGGCCAGGCCTCAGGCACAACATGATTCTGTCCTTGTAGGAGGTGCAGTGACAGATTTTGATGGCGATGGGATGCTGGACCTCATCCTATCCCATGGTGAGTCCATGGCACAGCCCATCTCCATCTTCAAGGGCACTCAGGTGAGTCAAGCAGGGACTCCTCATGTTGTACCCATCCCTCCGGTCCCTCCCAGCTCAGTCTCTCTGCTCCCTCCTCCTTTGCAGGGCACCAGCAACAACTGGCTGCGTGTCATCCCCCGTACCCGCTTCGGGGCCTTTGCGCGGGGGGCCAAAGTGGTGCTGTTCACCCGGCGCAGCGGGGCCCACCTGCGCATCATTGACGGGGGCTCCGGCTATCTCTGCGAGATGGAGCCTGTGGCACACTTCGGACTGGGTGAGCTAGGGGGTCGAGGGGCTGCCTCCACCCCCAGCCTTCCCTGGCACTGCCCAGGGCAGGGACCATGTCTGCTGCCCCGGTGTCCTGCAGCACAGTAATCGTCCATGCCTGTCACCTAGGTATGGTGGGTTCTGTGCGAGGCTGTGGGCAGGGTGCCCAGCCACTGCAGCTGTGCTGCAAGGGGCAGCTGCCCCCTTCCCCATCCCCTGCCTGCTGCTTTGCCCAGGGGGTAGGGCTTTCTCTTCCCTTTAACTGTCCCCTGGTGTGGCATGTCCAGCAGCCAAGCCTGCAGGGGCGTCCCTGCCTACTTCAAGGTCATCCCATTGTCCCCACGTACGCCCCTCAGAGTACATCTGTGTGCACGGGCTGTCCATGAGCACCTGGAGCTGGGCTCAGGGAGCAAGGGAAGACTTTTCCCCTCCCATCCCTACCACCCCGATGGCCTCCTTTCAGCCCCTGCCCACCCTGGAGACCCTCCCTTTGATGGGCTGCCCGCCTGCAGGGCATGACGAAGCCAGCAGCCTGGAGGTGACCTGGCCAGATGGGCGCGTGGTGTCACGAGCTGTGGTAAGCAGCGAGACCAATTCTGTCCTGGAGATCCCCTACCCTCTGGATGTGGAGGAGCCGCTCATGCCAGCACCACTGGAGGTGAGGGCCAGGTGTGGGTGTGAGACTTTGGAGACAGAAACAAGGGGCTGGGCTCTGCTGGCTCAGTGGCTGCCCAGGGCTGATCCTTCCCCATCCCAGCAGTCTCTGCTTCTTCCCAAATGCAGTGCGGGCAGGGATTCTCCCAGCACGAGAATGGACGCTGTGTAGGTGAGTGGCTGCTGGAAGCACAGGTGTGCCTGTACCCAGGATGCTGTAGCATAGCCCCATGGGGGACACTCTGAGACTGGGAGGTGGCTGCCTGCCACATGGCTCAGTGCCAGGTTCAGCTGCTTGCCTGGCACATAGCCTGGGAATGGGACAGCAGTACAGCTCCAGGGGAGCACTGTGGTGGCACAGGGAGCAGTGAGAGCACTGTGCTGGGGCTGGAGGCATGGCTGGCACGTGGCAGGCTTTGTGCTGTAGCCATGAGTGATGGAGGGGCAGCAGAGATGCAGCAGGGAAGCTGTGGCCATGCTGTGAGCCTCCTGGGCAGAGGTATGGCTTATGCATGGCTACCACCAGGGTGACCATCCAGCATACCGGGGGAGCTGGAGGGGCGGGCAGCCCCAAGCTCTCTGCCCACATGTCTCACACTAAGGACCGTCTTGTAGACACAAATGAGTGCACTGAGTTCCCCTTCATCTGTCCCCGGGACAAGCCTATCTGCATCAACACCTATGGCGGGTACCGCTGTCGCAGCAACAAGCGCTGCAGCCGGGGCTTTGAGCCAAACGAGGATGGCACAGCTTGCGTGGGTGAGTGATTGCTGGGACACCCTGACCCCATGCCAGCTGGCATCAGTGCCAAAACACCACCTTGGCATGCTGTTGCACCCCTGACAAAGGCCAGGCCACAGCCTGCAACCTGTTCAGATGGCAGCCCAGCCACATCCACCCTGGTTCTGTGTGTGTTTGTCCGTGCCTCCCACTGAGCTGCCACTGACAGCTCTTCTCTTTCTCTTTTCCTCTCTTGTTCCTTCTCTCCCTCTCTGTGCAGCTCAAGTGGCCTTTTTCGGGGGATATCCCTCTGCTGGGAGCTGGCCTGGGCTCCCCCACAGTGCCCTCCTCCCTCTAGTCCTCGGACTCTGCCTTTGTCTCTATGCACTTTAACCCCTGCCTGTAACATGCCAGAGCAGCCTTGGTGGAAGGATGGGCTGGCCTCTGCCTGTCTCTCTTTTTCTGTCCACGTTGAGCCACCCCGGAAGTGCCGGCTGGGACATACTGGGCTGATCTGCAGTGGGACCGGCACAGACCTGGCTGTCCTGTGCACCATCTCTGGGAAAGGAGCCCTGGGGCAGCCTGGCAGTGCCCCTTCCCCCGCACACCCCACTGCCCCAGTGCTGTTCCTGCCATGCTGGCACCTCCCTGGTGGTCGCTTGCTCCGTCGCCTCGATACCGTACCGTGTGCCTGCTGGTTTGGCCTGCGACGTGTGTGCTTTGCCTGCCCCCTCCTCGGTGACGGGAACCACCTCCCCAGCCCTGGCAGAGGAGGGTCTTCCCAGCCCTGCAGGGGCAGGATCCTCCTGGTCTGTTTTTTAACCTATTGACCCTACTGTTTGGAGTCTGACCCTGCTTAGTCCCAACAGTCTTCCAGCCCCTCTCCCAGACACCCCTAATAAACTATATCCCATCTATTAACCTGGTCTGCTGAGCTCTGCGTGCCAGGGCTGTGCTTGTGCTTCTGCCCACCCCACCCTGGGGCTGCACAGGGACAGAGCCCAGGAGGGGAGCATCCCCAGCGATTCACTCCCCAGGGCTGGGATCTGGCTGCAGGGTGATGGTGCCCCTGGCCCAGCTCTGTACTGGGGCTACAGCAAAATGTGCAGCTCTGAAGGGGCTGGGGTACAGCAAGCTGCACTGCCTGCACTCCAACAACAGGGCTGTACTGCTTTTCCCTCTGAATGCTATAACCCCATGCTGCTCTCTTTACCCCCACCAGACATCAACGAGTGTGCTCAGGGCTTGCACAACTGCAGCCAGGTCTGCATCAACACCCCTGGGGCACACACCTGCCTCTGCCACCCAGGCTTCCGTCCCCTTGATCCGGCTGCCAGCCGGTGCCTGGGTGAGTACCTGCAGTGCCCGGCCACCTGGTGCTGCCAGGCTGCCCTGGCAGCAGAGATGATTGGGGTGCTCAGTTGTGCTCACAGCCCTAGTGCTGGGGGGCAGAAGGGACAGGCTGTGGCTGTGCAGGAGTTGGTGGCGTAAGGACATCTGCCACCCAGCAGCCTTGGCACCAAGCAGCGGCAGGAGCACCTGCCTTTGTGTCCCAATTCACCCAGCCCTGGAGCTGCCACCCTCATGCCCCCTCCATCCCTTGTCCTGCCCATGCCAGACGCACCCTGTATCCTTGGCACAGCTCTGACCTTTTCTCCTTCTTTCTCAGACATAGATGAGTGTCAGGCACAGCCTGGCCCCTGCGACCATATCTGCCACAACAGCCATGGCTCCTTCCACTGCCACTGTCACCACGGCTTCTCCCTGGGTGCTGGTGGACGCTGCCAGCACAATTAGCCTGCTCTGGCACAGCCAGGTGTTCCCTGCTACCCCCCAGCACTGTGCCAGCTGCACCCAGTACCAACTGAATAAACCCTTTCCTGCACTGTATTCCTTGTGTGTCCCTGTCCCAGGGCCCCATGACTGCTGCACAGGTCTGTCCCTACTCCCCTAGACTGCCCCCTCCTCCCCATCCCCTCCCTTTCCCCATGCTCACCCTCGTGGGGCTCTGTGCAGTGTGAAAAGAGATACCCAGCCTGATTCTGTGCCCCCACAGCCTCGCTCACCACTCCAACACAAGAAGATGCAGGGTAGGCAGTGGGGGAAGAAGCGTGAGGTTTATTGAGGAAGGTCTCCATGCAGGGGGGGGCTCCAGCAGGAACATTGAGGCCAGGGCCACCCCACACACACATCATGACGGAGCCAAAAGGAGTCCCACAGGGCAGAGTCCTCCCTCCAGGTCACCAGGAGAGAAATGCCAGCTCGGTTCAGCCCTACATCCAGATAGGAATTCTTCTCCTTGGGGTGCTGGATATCACAGGGACCCTCCTGTTTCCCCCTATCTGACTCTGGACCATGAACCTCCACACCTTGCCACCAGGCCCAGGTGCTCCTTGAGGTCCCCTCTTACAGGCCAGGCTGAGAAATGGGGCACTGGTGGCAGATGCATGCAGGACATATGGGCAGGGGAGGACTCAGCAGTGTGAGAGGAAAGGTCCTCATGGAGCTTCTCCACTGGGCACCCTCCCTGCATTAGGGCAGGTCATGGGGCAGAGTAGGCAGGGGGCTGCTGGCAGCAAGGTACAGACAAACTGTGCCAGGACTGGGCAGGGAGCCTGCCTCACCCATGCCACAGCTCAGCTTCAACTGTGCTGGGCCATGAATGAGCCCAGGGCACATGGCACAGGGGCAGCATCATGCCCAGCACTGCACCTCCCTGCCCTGGACACTGGGCTGGAGAAATACCTGGGTCCAGCTAGGGATGGCAGCAGGTCGTGCAGGGAGCAGAAGCAAGTGCCCAGTGTCATGGCAGTGAAGGATGCTGCTGGAGAGGATGTAGTGCCAGACTGGGGAGGGGGCCAGGGGAGCAGCAATGGGGCAGAGCTGGGGTGAATGCATGGCCCATCATGCAGTAGAAGCAGCACCAGTGCTCTGCCAGGCCCCCTGAATGGTGGCAAGCAGCAGCTGAGCCCACACCACAGCACCAAGAGCAGGGTGCCCTAAGGAGGGGGTGCAGCAAGAGCTGTCAGTGTCTGTGGGCGTGGGGTTAAGTGTGCGTCCCCTGCTTAGCGCTGCCCGAGGCTTTGCCACTCCCAGAGCTCCCCGGTGCCTGGGGACAGGGGCACTGCCAGCTGGGACTGCCCGAGCAGGACAAGCTCCTTTCGCTTGCGGCAGGGGCGGCAGCACCAAGCACACACGGGGGGCTGGAGGAGCCCCTTGGCAAGTTCGGCTCATGGGAAGCACCCGGGATGCCCCAGCACCAGTCCCTACCCACAGCGGGTCCGAGCAGGGGCAGGCCCACTGCGGGGGACAAAGAGCAGATGGGGGTGGGCAGCCTCACTGGGTGCCCCCGGCCTCCCCCTCCTGCTCTCCCTGGGCTCAGAAACGTGTGCTCTGGTAGTGCAGCCTGCGGAGCTCGGAGAGGCCACTGTCCCGGCAGTATGAGTCCCTGCAGGGACTCCCTGCCAGTCACCGGCCCCCCGCCCCGCCGCCACCACCGCTGCTGCTGCTGGAGCTGCCGCTGCTGGAGCTGCCACTGCTGCACCGGTCCTCGTAGATGGAGATCTCGATCTGGGCCCTGCTAAGGATCATCGGTGAGACGGGCCAGCCCAATTGCCCAGCACCCACGCCCAGTCTCCCTTCACCCTTGCCATCCCCCAAGCACCCCGCTGCCCAAAGGATACGACCCTCATGCCACGCTCCAGGGGGTCAGTGAGCAGCAGCCCCCGTGGCGCATAGATCTTCTCATTCTGGTCCTGGATGTACTTGGAGATCTTCTTCAGGACCTGTCAGCACAGAAAGGGACACTCAGGGCCTGCCAGCATTGTTGCCTATGACTGGCCTCTAGTCCCATGTTCCCTGTGACACCCCTGAGCCATCCTCGTGCCCACTGCGAGCTGTGCCCAAAGCCTGAGCCCACCCCTGCACCTCAGCACCTTCTCATAATGTGTCTCCATGCAGAGAAAGATGAAGTAGGCAGTGGCACAGGCCAGGCATCCCTCGAGGTATGAGCTGCCCCCAATCTTCTCTGCCTCAGCATAGAAGCCATTTAAGGTTTTCACGGTTTCCTCAAAAAGTTGTCGCTCAATCTAGGACAGAAACCAGGGTGAAGAGGCATCTGGCCAGGGACTGACTCCCTGTGCCACCTTGTCCCCATTCCTGGGGGCACTTGGAGACCACTGAGCCCTCTCCTCCCTGCCCAGCTGATGCCCCAGCTTGCAGGCCCCTGCCCACCTCCCATCTGTAACCTGCTGAGCCTGCAGCCTTCACCAGAGCGTCCCAGGCCCCAGGAGCACCAAAGCCCTTGCACACCAGCTAAGGCAGCTGTGATTTCATGCACCCAACAGCACTGGCTGGCCCAGGGCCATACAACACCCCATAAACCCCCACACCTTTAGACCTCTCATCCCTCTGAGCCCCCACAGGGCACTGCCATAGGGCACCACCCACCCTGGCAACCTCTCAGACTCCCTACCCGGCTCTCCAGCTCAGGGGGAAACTTTGTCTGGAACTGGCATGTGGTCCCATCACTGTAATCCCGCTGCACAAAGACCTTGGTGGCCAGGGACGCGCTGCGCCGCAGCTCCTGCAGGCTGTGCACCTGGGGGCAGAGGGTGACACGGGGGGGCTGCAGCCAGGGGTGCTGGGCATCCCTACTGCAGGGCTGGAGGTCTGGGGAGCAGCGCCATTCCCACAGTGTCAGGGGCTGCAGGCTGACACAGCCCGGGGCAGGGAGCCCCTAGCACAGGCTGTGTCACACCATGAGCACAGCTTGGCGCTGGAGATGCGAGGCGGGGGGCGAGGGGAGGATGGCAGCGAGGGGAGGATGCTGTGGCAGCCCCCTCCTCGGAATGAGGGTGAGTGCGTGTGCTCTCGCCCCGGGGTGGTGTCTGGTCTCGCCCCCAGTGGTTCCTGCGTGCACGGGTGTGTGTCTCCGGAGGGGACAGGCCCCTGTCCCCAGCAGTGCCCCAGAGCACAGCCAACCCTACAGCTCCCGGCGGGAGGCTGGGAGAGAGCCGAGCAGGAGCAGGGATGGGCAGCGGGGCTGCAGCAGAGGCACAGCGGGTGGGCAGGCTGCAGTGGGGCGTCCTCATGAGCAGGACCGGCAGGCCCGGCAGCAGGTGCTAAGCCCTGACTCCCCACAGGGCGTGAGAGCCCGTGCCAGCCCCAGAGCGCCAGGCTGTGGGGCAGCTCCGGTGGCTGGAGAAGGGGATGGAGGCACCAGATTGTGCAAGGGCGGACATCAGGCCTTTCCCTGAGCTTCCCCAGGCTGACAGGGGGCAACTGGCTGCTCTCTGCCCCACAGACTGTCGGACGCTGTCCCACGTCTGACCCACCGTTTGTGGGAGAAGAATTCCCTGTCCCACAGCCCAACCCAGACACGCGGCAGCCTTCACCAAAGGCAGCCCGCAGCCCCCCTGCAGCCCCACACCCCTTCAGTAACCTCACCGGCCTTTCCGTGCCCACGGAGCCCTCGCAGCCCGCACCCCACACTCCTCTCCTCCCCGCGGACCCCAGCCCCACGCTGTCCCCCTGCAGCAGCGCCCCCCACGCTGCCGGAGCCCGGTCCGTGCCGCGCCCCGGCGGCGGGCAGCGCAGGGCGGGGGAGCTCCGCCGCAGCCGGCCCGGGGCTGCCGTGCCGGGCTGTCCCCGCCGCGCACCCACCTCGGTGGCCATGGCGCGGCGGGCGCCGGGCCGGGCCGTGCCGTGCCGGGGACAGCGGAGCGGAGCGGCGCCGTCTCCCGGGCCGTGCGGGGCCGGGCGCTGTCCGCGGTGCTGCCGAGCCGAGAGGCGGAGGCGGGCCCGGCCGCCCCGTGTGCGCAGCCGCCCGGTCCGCCGCGGCCCGCCCCGAGGCACCGCGGATGGGCGCCTGCCGCCGCCGGCACGGAGCGCCCGCAGGACGCGGCCCCGGAGAGGGGCTGCGAGGGAAGACCGCTGCTGGGCGTCCCGGCGAGTGCCGGACACGGAGATCTTTGGGATGCGGCTGTAGGTCCCTGGCGGGGAAACCTGGCTGCCGAGGCAGCAGACGGTCTGAGCGGCCGTGGGGCTGGCCCGGCAGGGATTTGGGGAGTCGACCGTGGGGCTGGCAGACGGCCGTGCCAAGGGGCTTCATCTGAAGCTGTTTGTTTGCGAAGGACTTGCAGCTGGTGCTGCGATGGGAGCGCGGGCAGACATCAAAGAGCGGAGCAAACGAATTCCCTGTTATCGCTGCCCATTGACAGCTCAATTAGAGCCGCAGAAATGCCAAACGGGTGGGGGAACAGAGGCTCTCCCGAGAGGCGAAGAAGGGGGGCTCTCAGCTGGGGCTGTACCGGGGCAAGGGATGCCGTAGCTGGGCACAGAGCCCCGAGCAGGCAGGAGAGCAGCCAGCCCTTCCCTCAGCACCTGGGCCGAGCTGGAGACAGTGCGGGGCCCTGCCGGAACATCTGCTCTGGCAGCAAACACAGCTCACACACAGCTAACACAGCTAACACACAGCTAACACACAGCTAACACACAGCTAACACACAGCTAACACACAGCTAACACAGCTAACACAGCTAACACACAGCTAACACAGCTAACACACAGCTAACACACAGCTAACACAGCTAACACAGCTAACACAGCTAACACACAGCTAACACACAGCTAACACAGCTAACACAGCTAACACACAGCTAACACACAGCTAACACACAGCTAACACACAGCTAACACACAGCTAACACACAGCTCACACAGCTAACACACAGCTAACACAGCTAACACAGCTAACACACAGCTAACACAGCTAACACAGCTAACACACAGCTAACACACAGCTAACACACAGCTAACACACAGCTAACACACAGCTAACACAGCTAACACAGCTAACACACAGCTAACACACAGCTAACACACAGCTAACACACAGCTAACACAGCTAACACACAGCTAACACACAGCTAACACACAGCTAACACACAGCTAACACACAGCTAACACAGCTAACACACAGCTAACACACAGCTAACACACAGCTAACACAGCTAACACAGCTAACACACAGCTAACACACAGCTAACACACAGCTAACACACAGCTAACACGCAGCTAACACAGCTAACACACAGCTAACACAGCTAACACACAGCTAACACACAGCTAACACAGCTAACACAGCTAACACACAGCTAACACACAGCTAACACACAGCTAACACAGCTAACACACAGCTAACACACAGCTAACACACAGCTAACACACAGCTAACACACAGCTAACACAGCTAACACAGCTAACACAGCTAACACACAGCTAACACACAGCTAACACAGCTAACACACAGCTAACACACAGCTAACACACAGCTAACACAGCTAACACAGCTAACACAGCTAACACACAGCTAACACACAGCTAACACAGCTAACACACAGCTAACACACAGCTAACACACAGCTAACACAGCTAACACACAGCTAACACAGCTAACACACAGCTCACACAGCTAACACACAGCTAACACAGCTAACACACAGCTAACACAGCTAACACAGCTAACACACAGCTAACACACAGCTAACACACAGCTAACACACAGCTAACACACAGCCAACACACAGCTAACACAGCTAACACAGCTAACACACAGCTAACACACAGCTAACACACAGCTAACACACAGCTAACACAGCTAACACACAGCTAACACACAGCTAACACACAGCTAACACACAGCTAACACAGCTAACACACAGCTAACACACAGCTAACACACAGCTAACACACAGCTAACACACAGCTAACACACAGCTAACACACAGCTAACACAGCTAACACACAGCTAACACACAGCTAACACACAGCTAACACACAGCTAACACACAGCTAACACACAGCTAACACAGCTAACACAGCTAACACACAGCTAACACACAGCTAACACACAGCTAACACACAGCTAACACACAGCTAACACACAGCTAACACACAGCTCACACACAGCTAACACACAGCTAACACAGCTAACACACAGCTAACACAGCTAACACACAGCTAACACAGCTAACACACAGCTAACACACAGCTAACACAGCTCACACACAGGTAACACACAGCTAACACAGCTCACACACAGCTAACACACAGCTAACACACAGCTAACACAGCTAACACACAGCTAACACACAGCTAACACACAGCTAACACACAGCTAACACACAGCTCACACACAGCTAACACACAGCTAACACACAGCTAACACAGCTAACACACAGCTAACACACAGCTAACACACAGCTAACACACAGCTAACACAGCTAACACACAGCTAACACACAGCTAACACACAGCTAACACACAGCTAACACAGCTAACACACAGCTAACACACAGCTAACACAGCTAACACAGCTAACACACAGCTAACACACAGCTAACACAGCTAACACACAGCTAACACAGCTAACACACAGCTAACACACAGCTAACACACAGCTAACACACAGCTAACACAGCTAACACACAGCTAACACACAGCTAACACAGCTAACACACAGCTAACACACAGCTAACACACAGCTAACACAGCTAACACAGCTAACACACAGCTAACACACAGCTAACACAGCTAACACAGCTAACACACAGCTAACACAGCTAACACACAGCTAACACACAGCTAACACACAGCTAACACACAGCTAACACAGCTAACACACAGCTAACACAGCTAACACACAGCTAACACACAGCTAACACACAGCTAACACACAGCTAACACACAGCTAACACAGCTAACACAGCTAACACACAGCTAACACACAGCTAACACAGCTAACACAGCTAACACACAGCTCACACACAGCTAACACACAGCTAACACACAGCTAACACACAGCTAACACACAGCTAACACACAGCTAACACAGCTAACACACAGCTAACACAGCTAACACAGCTAACACACAGCTAACACACAGCTAACACACAGCTAACACACAGCTAACACACAGCTAACACACAGCTAACACAGCTAACACACAGCTAACACACAGCTAACACACAGCTAACACAGCTAACACAGCTCACACACAGCTAACACACAGCTAACACACAGCTAACACACAGCTAACACAGCTAACACACAGCTAACACACAGCTAACACACAGCTAACACACAGCTAACACACAGCTAACACACAGCTAACACAGCTAACACACAGCTAACACAGCTAACACACAGCTAACACACAGCTAACACAGCTAACACACAGCTAACACACAGCTAACACACAGCTAACACAGCTAACACACAGCTAACACAGCTAACACAGCTAACACACACCTAACACACACCTAACACACAGCTAACACAGCTAACACACAGCTAACACAGCTAACACACAGCTAACACACACCTAACACACAGCTAACACAGCTAACACACAGCTAACACACAGCTAACACACAGCTAACACACAGCTAACACAGCTAACACAGCTGTCTGCAGCACTAGTGGCTGACTCTGCGAGTCTCCTGCTCCCTGCTCTGAGCACTAGCCCAGACTTTGGGAAGAGTAGAGACAGGGCCTTGGGGTGGTTGGTCAGCAGCCCCCTTTCTCTGGAGGCAGGGTTTGTGACCAAGGGACCAAAGGACAAGTGCAGTCTGGGGTCCCAGCTGCCGAGCTCATCTTTCCCACAGACACAAAGCTATGGATCCCACAGCTTTTGGGGAAACCCTGCCAGCCCTCCAGAGCAGTGAGATACACCCTGCCTCGACGGTGCCACAGAATGATGTGTGAAGTCTGCCATGCACCCCAACACACGCATGCACATTGGCACAGGCACTCGTGCACTCAGACGCCCACATCTGCCTGCACACCCCATGCACCCCAGGCACACACCCAGGTGCACATGCAGTGTGTTAACACACCTAAGCCTGTCCTCAGATGTCCCCAAAATTAGACCATGCATCCCATCTCCTTCCCGTGCTGCATGCCACCGCCACGTCAGTGCTCGCCTGCCGGCCTGGCAGGTCCTGCCGGTTGCCATGGCAATACTGTGCCTGCCAGGAGATGAAGTTTGCTCTCCTATGCTGCAGTGAGGGGCTGAGAGCAGCCGGGGGGATCAGCTCTCCCTGCCATCCACATCCTGTAGTGTTGCCCCAGGGTTGTCTCCTCTAGCTACATCAACCCAGCCCAAGCAAAGGACTTTCAGTTCTTGGCTCCATGTGCCTCATAGGCCATGGACCTGCTGTCTGCATGTGTCAAGGAGTATCCTTTGGTGGGACATCACCCCACCATAGGAAGCTGCCTTCTGCCAGCCATACTGCCCAGGACTGAGCCTTGTCCAATGGCAGGCATGACACAGACCTGTCCCAAAGCGCTGCCCATCACCACACAGACCCAGCCCTGCCTGTATTGCCTGCAGACCCCGGCACCTCCAGAGCCCACTGGGGTCTGCCAGCTCCCCCATGCAGGGTGTGGCATCATGGGCTTTCCAGTTTTAGCCAGAGCAGGGACAGGCCCAGCTGGTTTCCATGCAGAAGGAACAGGCTGGTGCTATCTCATGCCATGCTGTGCTATGGCTTCCAGCAGGGCAGGGCAGAGGTGGAAGGGGGCTGGCACAGACAATGGAATGCCAGGCAGTAGGAGCAGGGACAGCAGGGGCTCAGGGCAGCTTCAATGTGCTGCCCTCCCCAGACCACTGCACTGTGAGGGGTCCTGGCAGGTCTCTGACCCTTCTGCTCCATCCACTTGGCCCAGAGGGGAGGTTTTTCAAGCTGCTCAGCAGCAGGGATACGCATGGCTGGTGCCAGAGCTGCCTTTACTCCCCTGCCTGGCTCTTCCCTTGCAGCTGGAGTGAGGCAGCTCTAACCTTTCTTGCAGACAGACCCTGCAGATCTCTCCTTGCCCCTGGCCCTGGTTAACCTCCCGGAGGCCCTGCCCCAGGCCCTGTGGGACAGACATGGGGCACACTTGGTACCGCTATGGCCAGCCCTCACCAGACAATGTGCCTGTGCCCATCACACCACAGCATGGCCCAGCAGTGCCCCTGCTGCAACCCCTGCACTTGACTCCCAGACCAGGACCAGGGGCCGTCCCTAGTGTGTCTCTGGGTGCATGGTGCTGCACCTCATCCCAGCATCTCAATCCTCCCTGCACTACAAGGGTGACCAGGGGCCATGGAAGACAGCTGGAGGCTGCAACCAGCCTGGGATCAAGCTCTGGGGCTCCATTCTGCACCCACTGCCTGCTGAGCCCCTCTGCACCCTGTTAGAGCTGTCAGCAGCTCCAGCTCTGCTTCAAAGGGGCCACAGAAGGGCCTGGCAGCTGTTTCTCCTAGCACTGGAAGTGCTTTCAGTAATGGTGAGGAGCATGAGCTCACCATCCCAGTGAGGACAACGGTGACATTTGGGAGGCACAAACACAGCGTGATTAGCTGATAACCTTTCCTGAGAGATCCCAGGTGTGTGCACCTGGGGGGGGAAAGGGAGGGGGACGAGGCCCCCACACTGTGAGCCTTTGGAAAACAGCTCCAAATGCCCCAGCCTGCCCCTTGACACAGGACATGGAGAGTGCCCCAAACTGGGGCCAACTGACCCTACAGACCGGGCACCCTGAGTGTGGACACCCCTCTGTGGCACCTGTGGTCCAGCTGTGCCCATCTGAAGGGGTGGTTCTAGGACCCCCATCGCACTGGGGCAGCCCCCCAGCACATCCCACAGGAGTCCCCAGGCGCTGGGAGACACAGCATCCTCCCTGCACACAGAGGAGTGTTAGCTCTGCAAGCAGAGGAGGATGTGGTTTCAGAGCAAGGTGCCAAGGTCTGCCATTGGCAAAGGTGCCGGCTGGGAGCAGGGACTGTGCGAGGATTGCTCCCACACCGCGATGGGGCCGTGCTGGGAGCAGACGTGGTGGGGCGGACAAACAGCGCTGCAGAGAAGGTTCCCCATGCACGGTGCCATGCTGTGAGGGAAAGGGACTCCTCCTCAGAGGGTCCGCACATGCGACATGCCCCCTCCCTGCCCTGCTGAGTAGGACCAAATGCCGGGGGCCAGGCTCGGGGTGTCCGGCAGTGAACAGGGAGGGTCTGTGTGCAAGCTGGCAGGAACTGGGCAGGGCCAGGAGGTGCTGGGTGGGGGCTGGGAGGGCGGCAGGGCAGTCTCGGCTCCGCAGCTGGGCCGGGAGCGCTGCCAGCACATTCCTGGGGCTGCCGGGCAGCGGGAGTGTGTGTGGGCGCAGGGCAAGGGCACGGCAATTGCTGACCCTCCCTACTGCCCACCCCGATGGTCCCACATTACCCCCGGGCAACCTCGACCCCACGGTGTCCCCAGTCATGCCCCAACCTCCCGCGGCCACTCCCAGGCAGGACCACCCGCACGGAGCCGTGCTGCCGGCCCAGGGCGCTCTCTCCGGAGAGCTGCTGGATGCCATGGGACAAGTGTCCCTGCACGGACAGTCCCAGCGTGCCGTCCCCTCCTGGCACTCTCTGCATGCCACCCCGCTGTGCTGTCCTCTCCCAAAGGCCCCTGCCCACACTGCTGCAGCCCAGGAACCAGTACGGGACTGGGGCAGGAAGGATGAGAGGATGGGGAAAGAGGAGGATGGGAGGGAGCCCACTCAGGCCACCCACCCAGGCCCAGGCGATGCACCCCTGCTGACAGGAGCAAGGTCGGTAGCACCCAAAGCTGCGGCAGGAGAGTGGGTGTGAGGGAACACAAGGATGGAAGGAGGCGGCCGGGACCCTGCTCAGCTTCTCATTTCCTGGGAGTCTCCTGCTTCCCTGGCTCGGATCTGCTCTGCGCTACAACCAGGCACGGGTCCTCCAGAGGGAGGGTCAGGAGTGTGGAGGGAGCACCCGCAGGGGCTGTGCTCTTACCGTGCCACCCTGGCCGGCTGTGCCCGAGGTCCCCACCGCAGAGGGGACAGCCCCCATGGCCCCGCTTCCGTTCTCGCTGCCGTGACAAGTGGCACGGGCAGTGACACAAGCGGTGGCACAGCCAGCTTTCTGGAGTGACAAGAGCAAGTGTCAGTCTCACAGGCAGCTGCATGGGTGCAGAACGGGGATGTGGGCACTGGAGCGGCCTGCGCAGACAAGACGCAGGGAAAGGTGCCGGCTACAGCTGTCTTGGGTCCGTCCCCTTCTCCGGGGTACAGCCCAGCCTGGGACATCCTGGGTGGGAAAGGGTTAAGGAAGCACCGCGAGTGCGGCAGGGACTCCCCAGAGCAGAGGCACAGTCTCAGCTCGGAGGTAAGGCTGCCAGGACACCCCACCGGGGACGAACAGGGGACAGACACCGCTCTCCTGGGGCCAGCCCTGCTCCCCGCAGGGTGGCCAGGGGTGACTCAGGGCTCTAATGAAGGCATCGTGACAGATGAAGGGATTGGGGCAGCGTGCAGGGAGACCCTTGCTCAGCGCCAGCCTCGCCAGCCCCCTCACCTTCATCTGCTGTGGTGCCAGCTGGCACAGAGTGCTCAGCACCCCCAACACCTTCCTGGGAGGAACTAGGGATTACAGACGCCAGAGTGGGCTGTGGGATGGGGCAGGCTGAAAGCCAGGAGCTGGTCCATGATCAAAAGCAGGACAGTGCTGGCAGTGCCACGGGAACAGCGCAGGGACATGGCACAGCCGCGACTGTGCCCAGCATCGGCACGCTGGCAGCTGCACTCTGCACACCCAGCCTCCCTCTGCCTCTGCTCCCAGCCCCTTCCCAGCCCAGCTCCCATGGCAATTACACCCAGCCCAAGCCCATCCATCACGGATTAGCTATTTTCTATCAGCGTTTATCTCCAGACAATCTTACTCCTGCCATGACAGCCTGATACCTCGATCACCCTCCCTCCTGCTACCAGGCAGCCCTGATAACAGGCTGCTGTATCTTATCGGGCTCCCCGGCAGTTACACATTAATGGTGCCATCTCCGGGGCTTGGCTGGGCTGGGATGAACCCAGCCCACCCTGGGGCTGGAAGTGAGCATCACTGGGTGATGCAGTGGTGGCTGCTGAGCACAGAGGGCATGGGCAGGGCGGGCAGGCTACAGGGAAGGGCAGGCTGTACAGCTGAGGCTCCTAGCACTGCCCCAAAGCAGAAGGACCCCACCAGGTCCCTGCCCCCAGCCCAGGGCAAAGAGCAGCTGCTATCACTGCCCGCACTGGACTGTTTGCTCTATCGCCCATTAACAGAGCTGCCTTATCCGGTGGGCAGGGGCCAGCGGCAGCCCAAAGCCCGTTGGCCAGGCAGGGGCATCGATCATGGGAAAGGGAGGGGTGCCCCAGATAACCCCTGCAGACAAATGGGTTTCTAATGGGGTCTTAAGCCTTGCACCCCCCATCTCCAAGGGAATGGGGGAATGTCATCCGGGCAGGACCCTCACATCCCTTGGGCTCTAGCTTTGCCCACAACCTGAGCACTGGCAGAGCCTGGGTGAAGGCCCTCTGGTGGAAGGTGTAGTCCCAGCTCTGCCTGTGCCAGCAGACCATGGACTGCCCGAGGTGCATGCTGGCAGAACTATCCATGAGGAATAAGGACCCCATGCCCATGGCATCGCCTCGCTGATGGCACACCTGGCACCTGGGTACAGCAGCCCTCCCAGGGTTGCAGCATGAAGCTTCTAGGGTGTCCTCTTCCTTAAACCCCTGCACCCCAAGCATATTGTCTTGGGAGAAAAGAGTGGGGTGGCACAGGGTGTGAACCAGGGTCCCCTGCCCCGTGACACAGCACGCCTCTGGGGTGCCAGGTGGGATGGGGGCAGCGGGACTGGTGAATAACGGGGATAACTTGTGATCACAACACATCGCCATGGGACGGGCGAGCCAGCCCTACTAGAGAGCATCACCCTAGGGGCACACAGAGCCAGGGAGGGCTGTGGGGGTGCACGCAGAGGGGCTCCTTGGGAGGGCGAGGGGCATGGAGCACCATGTACCGGGGAAGGAGGGAAGGAGGGAGGTGGCAGCGGGGTGGGCAGATTAGGGGGAGCCGGGGGCCAGCCCCGGGGGGCCCGGCAGGCAGAGCAGATTGGCTGCCGGCGAGGTCTCCAGCCTCCTTAGAAAGGGCAGGAGCGTGGGAGGCGCTAAGGGAGCAGGCAGGGTGCCGAGCCACGCTCCCGTCCCGCTCTGCAGCCGCGGCCGGCGGGCAGCGGCGATGCCGCGGGCGGGCAGCCCCCCGGGCTGCCGGGGTACGGCGCTGCTGGCCCTGGCGCTGGCCCTGGCAGGGTCCCTGGGCGGCGGGCAGCACTACGACTACTATGGGTGGCAGCCCGAGAGCCTGCCCCACGGGCGCTTCTACGGGCGGGAGCCGCAGTGCCTCGACATCCCGCCCGACATGCAGCTCTGCCGCGACGTGGGCTACAAGCGCATGCGGCTGCCCAACCTGCTGGAACACGAGACCATGGCCGAGGCCAAGCAGCAGGCTGGCAGCTGGGTGCCCCTGCTCGCCAAGCAGTGCCACACCGACACCCAGCTCTTCCTCTGCTCCCTCTTCGCCCCCGTCTGCCTTGACCGGCCCGTCTACCCCTGCCGCTCCCTCTGTGAGGTGGTACGGGACTCCTGTGCCCCTGTCATGGAGTCCTACGGCTTCCCCTGGCCTGAGATGCTGCAGTGTGGCAAGTTCCCCTCTGACCACGAGCTCTGCATCGCCGTCCAGTTTGGGAACAGCAAAGCCACGCCACCACCAGGTAAGTGGGAAGGGTACTGCAATGGGATGGGAATGCATGTGGAGCCCCTGCACAACCCAGGACACTGGTGTTGGCCAAGGACTCTCTGCAACAGGGCAGGAGCAGGCAAAGTATCAGCTTTGTCTGGGCATCACTCAGTGCCCAGGAGCACTGGGCTCCCAGCTGCCTGCACAGAACTGCGGCAGGAGAAGGAAGAACATGGGATGAGGTGGGAGCCACTGGCGGATCAGTCACAGTGCTGCGTCCCTCTCCTCCCACTGAGTCCCATGTCAGCAGCGAGGGAGCATGCTGCAGCTGCGGGTGTCAGCCCCACACTGCTGCTGCAGGGTGGCTGTCCCCTCAGGCGGGAGAGGGGACATCACCCAAAGGCAGCCTAGCGTCAGGATCCGGGCTGTAACAGCCTTCAGCCTGGAGCCACCCTTACTCTTGCTGTGCTCCAAAGTTCCTCCATCTGATGGGAGGGTATCCCCATGTCTCTTCCCCTCCGGGGGATGACCCTGGCCAGCAAGGTGCTCTGCGCCTCCCCACATCACTCCAGCTACCTAGGGAGCAGAGGAGCTGCTGGGGCTCTCCCAACTGTGTCCCCAAGGAGCTGGCCCAGGTGACAAGTACCAGCAGCAGGAAGCTGTGACAGTAACTGGTCTCTCACCGCAGTGTCCAAGATCTGCACCCAGTGTGAGATGGAGCACAAGGCAGATGGCATGATGGAGCAGATGTGCTCCAGTGACTTTGGTGAGTGCTGGGGTCTTCTTCCCAGCTCCCCTGGACAAGGGTCTGCCTCCCCTAGGTCTGACAGCTGGGGTGGGAGTTGGCCAGAGGGCAGGGTTGCCCCATGGGAGAGCCCTGAGCCATTCCCTTGGACTCTTCATGCATGGGATGGGTGCACCACAGGAGAACACACTGGTAGGGGAGAGGCAGAATGGGACATTTGGGAGGGTCACTGGGAGCCTCTGCTGGACCCCTCCCCAACAGCCCCTTTCCCCTCCCCACACAGTAACTTCCCCAGAGACCCAACCCAGGGATGGGCTGCACCCTGTCCTGCACAGGTGCCTGGCCTAGACCCTCCCCAGCAGTGCTCCCTTCCCCCAACCGTGCCCCACGGCTGCCCCACACAGTGGTGAAAATGCGCATCAAGGAGATGACGGAGGAGAACGGGGAGCGGCGGCTGGTGGCTGCTCAGAAGAAGAAGGTGCTGAAACTGGGCCCGCTGAAGCGCAAGGACACCAAGAAGATGGTGCTGCACATGAGGAACGCGGGTGCCTGCCCCTGCCCCCAGCTTGACAGCCTCAGTGGCAGCTTCCTGGTCATGGGCCGCAAGGTGGGCGGTCGCCTGCTCCTCCTGGCCATCTACCCCTGGCAGAAGCACAACAAGGAGATGAAGTTTGCGGTCAAGTTCATGTTCTCCTACCCGTGCCCGCTCTACCACCCCCTCCTCTACGGGGCTGGGCAGCACTAGGGCTTTGCCCATGTTATTTCCCAGAACTCCTGCACTTGCCCAGCATCCCACCCCTGGCCTCCCTGGCTGCACCCCAGGACCTCAGCTCTGCTCACCTCAGCCCCTTGGTTGTGCCCCAGAACTCAGCTCTGCACCTGCAGGAATCCCTGCTGTGTTTGTGAGAGCCCTGATCCACAGCCAGGACCCCTGCCTCCTCCTGAGAGCCCTGCTCTGTACCCCTGGGACCCCTGTTCTGCTCCAAGGGCCCCCATCCCTGGCCAGAAGCTTAGTGTGGACCCAGGACCCTTGTTCTGCAGCTTGTGAGCCCTGGCCTGCACCAGAGACCCTTATCTACTCCCAGGTTCCCTGCCCAGAAGCACAGAGACTCATGCTTTCATTTAGGATCCCTGCTTGGCCCTCCTGTCTACACCTGGGACCCCTACCCTGCACCCATGACCTTTACCCAGCTCACTCATGATATGCCACACACCTTCAGCCCCCCAATCCCTATTCCAGCCCACCAACACATCCTATGCCCTCCCCTGGAGCTCACATCCAGCCCTGGATTATGTCACCTCCACAGAGACCCAGCTCAGCCAGGTCCCTCTTATCCCTCTTTTCCCACAGACTGACCCCCTCAAGACCAAGTGGCCAGAGCAGCCAGCACAAACCCTTTCTGGGCTCCCCCACTCCCCACACGGTGTGAGGGGGGGCCCACTTCCAAGCACCCCAGACCACCCCTACCGCATCCCTCACACACCCCTGATGTGACCCAGCCACGCACCCCTTGCCCATCAACACCACAGTAAATTATTCCACCTCAGAGAAGTCTGTGTGCCACTCACTGCAGTTCACGGGTAAGAGCCCCTTGGGGCTCCCTCAGGGACCCCAGAAGAATGGGAGGGGGGGGGGGTCTCAGTCCTGCCCACTGAGTGAGGCAGCCTGAGGGAGCAAGGTCACCTCAGGATCTGGCTCTAGCCCTAAGGTTCTTCAGGTGCTGTGCCCAGAGCCTGAACCTGGGCAGTCCAGCCAAGCCAAGGGATGTGGTCCCTAGTGCTCACAGGCATCACTGGAGACTCAGGCACCCCTGCCACTCCAGGGAGCCTGCGAGGGCAGCTGGATGAGTAGGGTGGCGGGACAGGGCCATCACCGCTGCTGGAGCCTCACAGTGGGGTTTGGCAGTGGTTTGCCAGGGAGGTTTCTTCTTTCATCACCCCAGAGGATAAATCCATGGTATGGGACCTCCCAGCACTTACGAGAAGCCTGGCACTGAGCATCATAGGGGACAGATACTGGATCAGGCAGCCTCCAAAACCCTGTCTTCCCCACCCCATATCATCTGAAAGTCATCTCTGCAGCTCCCTGCCAGCTCTGCTTGGCTGACAGACTTCCCATGCCACAACCTCTAGCCTCCTCCAAAAAGATTCCGAGGGCCACCCACCTGCACTAGCCAGCACCTTCTCAAAAGCCCAAGGACCAGGACAGCCCTCAGCCCAGCCCTCTGATGGCAGCAGGGGCTGTCCCTTAGCTCAGCCCGACTCCCCCAGCTGCCCCCAATCCCAGCTGGCAAGGGGGCACCCTGAACAAGACACGTTTATTCAGTGTACTTGTATCCACCCATCCCAAAGGGCGAGAGGGGCCCGAAGGTGGCCGCCAGGATATTTACCCAGTGCTTGGCTGCCTGACACTGTGTCTTCTCTTCGGAGCTGGCCCGGCATCAGGGAGCCTCCTGGGACAAAAAGGAAATTGATCCTGCAGGATGTCTGCACCCACCCTCTTCTGGCTGACAAGAACACTGCACACCTGCCCTTCTCTGGGGTGTCCTCTTCTCCCTCTGCCCTCCTTGGGCATGGCCCTGGCCCCACTGGTCAGCCTCCAGAGCCCCAGATCTCCTGCTCTGACCAGGGAGAAGTGCCTGTGCCCCTGCCCCGCAGCCAGCCAGGAATCTGGGGCAGCCAGCCCCTGCCCTAGCCTCACACCAGGAGCAGGCACTCCTCCCTGGCCACTGGGAAAAAAATCACATATTATTAGACGGTATGTTCAGAGCTTGACTGCTGAGCACACTTCCATAAGAACAAACACTGTCGATTACGTTTTATTGCAAAACTTAAAAAGCATAAATAAAACCCCATCTCCCACAGCCTAAGTTTATCTGTAGCCCTTTGTATTCTGTGTCATTAGCATCTTCCCAGAGAGTGTTCACACATACATGGCCATAGTGCTCACTGCTCCCAGTGTTTTCTCCAGAAGTACAAGTAACTCCTCTGCCTCCCACAGTCAGCTGTCTGAGCAAGCTGACCCCTCCCAGCCCAGCAATAACCCCATTGCAGACACCCTCACAAACACCCACAGCTCTTGGGGTGCTACACAGCCCCCCTCTCCAATGTTACACCCGCTCCACTGCCCCCACTAACTGCTCAGCCCTCTGCACACCAGTCCCCTGCACACCCAGCACAAGCCAGACATCCTCATCAGCAAATGCCAAGCCCAGCTTTTCTCAATTTCCATCTGGAAAGGAGTTTATGAGCCCACAGCCAAGATAGGTGTTTAGGCTGCTTACCCCATAGAAGCTCCCACACTGGTGGGACATAGAGCCTGTAGCAAGGTCTGGGCTCCAGCAACTTCTCAGACTGGTGGGTGTCACAGCCTGGTGGGCACTGGCCCCCCAGATTCCCTGGCTTGGGGGAAGCTGCAGCTGGCTGGCAGCGACCCAGGCCATGGCTGTTCCCAGCTGCACAGCAGCCAGGGTCACATTCCTGGGATAGCTGGGAGCTTTGCTGTTCACACAAGGAAAGGTCATCGTTGTGCACACAGGCAGCTGGTGGGATCACCACCCGGGGAGGGCAGGGGAAGGAGCAGCCGTGGGAGGCAGAGGAAGCTCAGTAGCTCCTGTCAGAGCTGAGGTGCTCTCTGGCCCCAGCCCAGCAGGATCCAGCCCTGGCACAGCTGACAGGCAGCTGCACACAGCTCTGAGCAGGGGGCAAACAAGGCTACAGCAGGAGAGATGAGAATTCCAGTAAAACGTGGAGAGCTGGTGGCATAGGAACACCATTTCTCCAGGAACATCGGCAGGATAGCAGGGCCAAAGCCACAGAGGTGTCAGAGTGACCTGGGACTGGGACAGCTTTCACTGGGATGACACGAGAGCCAGCTGAGGACAAGAGATTTATTGGTCATTCTCTATATGTAATTATATATTAATCTGTAGTAGAAAGCAGCAGTCACTAAGTGCACAGAGCAGCACCAACTCCTGCCTTTTCTCACACTGGAGATCCAGCCACACAGCCCAACCCAAACTCATCTTTCCTCCTCTGGGCTACAGCCAAATTCAGGGGTAAAACACTAAACCTGCAGGCAGTGAGGCTGAGGAGCACAGGAGTGACTAGCAGAGTCTCAGCCGAGCCAGGATGAAAAATCCTAGCTAGTCTAGATCCCAAGAGATTCAGGAGGAGCTCTGACTTGATCCCAAAAATACAGTCACTTATAGCACAGCACTGGGGAAGGTAGAGACAGAGCCCTGAGGATGTTCTGCCCCACCCAAGGGGTGAAGACAGGACCACGAGTAAGAAGGATGGCTCTTCCATCACTGAGCCAGGCCAAAGGGCCTGGGCAAGCATGTGGCAGGGCACAGCAAGTGCCAGAGAGCACCCAGGGCTTGGAGCAGCTGCAAGGATGTGGCACAGCCGTGGGCACTGCTCCAACACAGGGACCCAGCTGGTGCATGGCAAGGAGGGCTGGCCGGTCCAGCCTGGTGCTGGCAGGAGGAGCACAAGTGCAAGTATCCTCTGGCAGGGGAATGCCATGCTGGGATCCAAACAGTCCAGGCTCCCAGTGGCAAGGGTGCCTGCTCACTGTCCCAGGTGTCAGGCAGTGCAGGTCACAGGAGCTGGCTGGGCCTGTTTCATCACTTGATGAGCACCTGGTTGCAGAGAGCACACACAAACACCGTCTCCTTCTGAGCCTCCGGGGCTGGAAAGGAAAGCAAGTGTCAGGGACGATCCCCCTTTTCCCACCATGGGCTAGAGACCACAGCCACAAAGCTCTCATTTGCTTTGAGAGCTGCAAATTCATCACTGCTCCGTCCTGAGCCAGGCTGTGCTGGGCACATCCTGTCTACCCTCCCCACCAGGGCTGGAGCAAATGCCTGGGCAAACAGAACAGCTGGAAGCAGGAGCACCTCCCTCCACCTTCCAACTCACCCGTGGCTCCCATCACAGCCTTGGGGACTTTGAAGGAACAACACCTGGAGCAGAAGCTGTTCCCACAGTTACTGCAGCTCCGCTGTGGAGAAAGATGGAGGTGAGTCCCAGACATATATCAGAGTAACCCAGAAGTATGTGAAGGGGCCAAAAGTCTGTACCTCCTCCTGAGAACTGCCCACAGACTGTGTGCTGAGCATCACACACAGGGCTCAGACAAGGCAACAGGTCATTCCCACTAGCAGACCCATGCTCTGCTTCACCAGCAAGGCCACAGGAAGTGGACTAAACCAGGGCACAGAGCAGGTACATTCTACAACAGCATGTGGGTTTGGCCTGAGGCAGTTTCCAAAGGAGTAAATGGACAAATGCTCCACCACACAAGGGATCCATGGTGCCATTAGGCATGCGACAACACCCAGCATTTAGCTGAGGCCATTTGGGCTGTGACCGAGGCCAGACACCTGAGCTGCTGGAGAAAGCTGGGGCAATCCAGACATGAGCAACACCTCTGCCCCAGGTGCAGACAGCAAGCTGGGGCAGAAGTGGAAGACTCACCCTCTTCTTGAGCACAGAGAAGGTGGCACCACAGCCTGTGCAGTTCCCTGGAAGAAAGAGAGCAGAGGTCAGGTGGGGCTCTTCTGCCTGGGGCTGCAAGTGGCATAAGAATATCATAGCTGTTGTAAAGGCTCAGCTTTGAGGTGACATTGCTGCACCTTCCTGTCCTTGCCCCTCCCAGGAATGCTGGGACCATTCTCCCCACGGAGTGGAAAAGGTCATTGGAGGTGTCAGCACAGACTAGCAGGTACCACACCACTCTCCCCAGCCCCAGTCCTATGGTGACCACTGGAAGCAGCACAGACCCCACACTGCTGAGCTCCCCCAAAGAAGCACCTGCTCCCAAACTCACCAAAGTTGTTGCTGGGGTAGCGCTTGCGCAAGCGCTCAGTCAGGCGTGACACCTTGCTGCGGATCACCTCGTTTTTGCTCATAAAACCATTGTCTGGGAGGCTGAGGTCAAAATCTGCTGAGCACTGAGAGCTCTCATCATCTTCCTGCAGAGAGCAGACCCAGCTGAGCACAGAGGGGTGGCTGGGGGCACACTGAGGGCTGCAGGGCAGCCCACACCAGAGACAGGCATCTGTGTGCTCCACCTGGCATTTCTACAAGCCACTGGCAAACCAGGCAAAGCTCCAGCTGGGAGGAGATGCCACACTCTGGCATGGCAGTACTCACCATGACCAGCAGCTGGTTCTCCTTCTCCCGCAGCATGGGACAGAGAGGAGAGTGAGTACACACGGAGTCAGAGGCACCCAGCCCCACACTCTCTCTGAGCACCCAGTTTGCCCAACAAGGTCTTTGTCCCTTTCCCACCTCAGCTGCCCTGCAGGCACTGCCCACCCCAACCAGCCTCAAACCTCAATAGCATCTTTGAACTCTTCATCAGGTTCTGCCTCCTCTGCTTCCTCCACACTGCCAGGGGTAAGGTCCTACAAGAGATTCACAAAGCTAGTCCTGCTGGTCCCATGCCTCTGTTCAAAGGTGGTCCCACATTTCTGAGCAGGTTCCAGGACAACAGATCTGGCCCCAGGCAGCCTCATAGATGACACAAGTGTCAGAAGGTGAGATGAGCCCCTGCCTTCTCAGACCACATCCTTACATGTGGCAAAAGGACTGAGCCAAACCCCCAAGGCAGAGAGCAGCACCCCAGTAACACAGGAGTGGCTCACAGGCTTCCAGCAAAGCTGGCAGCTGGAAGAAGTTTGTGTGTAGAGGGACACAGGCAGTTAGACCCAAGGGCTGACTCTGCAGCTCCCACCCCACAACTGCCAGCCCTGCCCCTATCTCACCTCTGCACTGGTGGGGGTAGGGGTCCGATCTGGGGCAGCAGCTGGTGGCAGGGGTTCAGCAGGCTCTGGAGTGCTCTCGAGGGGTTTGGAGCCCACACACTGCTCGATGGAGGCCTTGAGCTCCATTATCACTGGTTAAGAAGGGAATACAGCAGGAGTAGAGTGGCACATCACACAAAAGCCTGCTGCAAGATCTGATCTGCAGGGCTCAAGGTGACACATGGACACATATTAACTCATGAGATGTCCTGAGCACTCCTCTGCTCACACATCAAAGTTAGGGCAGAAAGGAACACCCCCACCACCTGCCCCAGCTCAGGACAGGGAATGGCAGGGGTCAGTGTCACATCACAGATACAGCCAACACTCCTCCAGCACAAGCCACAGAGGAGGGCTCCTCTCACTTCCAATGGCACATTTTCAAGCCTTTGTCATATGCTGCAACAGACACTGATTGTCTTTTAAGTCCTGAAGAGTGAGGTCAGGGATCAAGAGGGGTGGAGAGGCCCACACACAGCTTGCACTGACAGACCCTGGTTCACCATACCACAGAGAAGGAAACAGCACCTGGGCTGAGAAACACATCAGGAGAGGCTCTCATCTCCACCAGCTGAGCCCTGGGGACATACCACCCACCCTGGCCTGTTGAGCATCACCCCTAGGACATCACAGGGGGGGTTCAGGGTCTGTGGTGAAGCCTGACGTAGGACAATGGGCTCATGTGAAAGAGAAGTCCAGGACAGAATTCCTGGCTTCAGGGGGCCCTTCCCCAACCCCTCTCACATAAGGCGCTTCCAGCCGTGTCTCATACCTTGGTAGAACTGGGTGTTGCCCAGAAAGAGAGTGCTGTTGAGGATGGCCAGGACCCAGCAGAGGGGCAGCAGGTAGAGGACACAGATAGTACCCAGTAGCACCCCATAAAACCTGTGGAAAGCAGCAGGATACTGTGGTCAAATCAGAGCAACTCACTTAACAGCATAAAACTCCTTCATCTGGTGTTCCACCCGGTCTCTCCAAGCACCAAACACATCAAGCACAGCACCACAGGCCTGACTGAGCCACTCTCCCCACCAAGCCCACCACAGGGTGCCTGACCCAGTACTACTTACTGGGAAGAGATGGTGGGGTTCTCCCAGTACAGAACACGGTACACTGCCTCACAGCTGCAGCACATCCCGCTCAGAAATCCCTCCAGCTGGATCAGGCTGCAAATGACAGAGTCACAAAAAAACCCCACAAAAACACACCCTCGTTCCCCACATTCACACGGGTTACAGTAGCCAAACCGGCATGAGCCCCCCCAGAGCTTCCAAGAAGCCTTTCCGGCTGCAGAGGCCCCCATAGTCCCACGGCGGGCGAGGCCCCGGGGACTCACAAGCTCTTGACCTGGGCGATGGCCTCCTGCCGCGAGAGCTGCACCTTGCGCAGATCCTCCCTGCGGATGCTGTGGTACCTCCTGCGCACCAGCTCCGGCTCCGAGAGCCGGGCCCGGCACGTCTCCTGCAGGTAACCCAGCAGCGCCGGCACCGCGACCAGCAGGGCGAGCACCGAGTACCAGGCAGCTGGAAGAGGCGGGTCAGCGTCAGCCCGGAAGGTCCAGGAAGGGGACCGGCCCTGACCGCCGACACGCACCTTGGCCGAGGGTGAGCAGGAGGAAGTTGAGGCCGAGGCAGACCAGGAGAGAGCACACAGGCCGCTGCCACCTGCCGAGAGGGGGAAGGCAAGGGGCGTAAGACCCCGGGGACGGTCTCTGTCTCGATCCCGGCCCAGCCCGCACCTACCGGAGGAGCGAGCGGACGCCCTCGGCGGCGTCCCGCAGCGGCTCCAGGTAGAGCTCCAGCCGCCGGTAGCTCCGCACCAGCTCCAGCAGGTCGAAGGCGGCGGCGGCCTTGGGCGGCGACGGTTCCGGAGGGGCCTCAGCAGCGCCCGTCGCCCCTTCGGGGCCGCCTGCCGCCCCGTCCCGCTCCACCGCCTGCATGACGGGACCGAGAGCGGCAGCCGAGCGGCGCCGCCGCGCTCGGCCCGACGCCGCCGCGCGTTCCCGTGACGCGGCCGGAGGCGCCGGGAGCCCCGCGCGCGGCCAATGGGAGCGCCGGGCCGGGCGCGCCGCTGGGAGCCCCGCCCGGGGAACGGCGCGCTCGCGGCACCGCCCCTGCGCTCCGGGCCCGCCCCGCTCCGCCCGCGCTGCGTGCCGGCCTCCCTCCGAGCTGTGGGCCCGGCCTGCCTCCGAGCTGTGTGCCCGGCCTGCCCGGCCTCCCTCCGAGCCGTGTGCCCGGCCTCCCTCCGAGCCGTGTGCCCGGCCTCCCTCCGAGCCGTGGGCCCGGCCTGCCTCCGAGCCGTGGGCCCGGCCTCCCTCCGAGCTGTGTGCCCGGCCTGCCCGGCCTCCCTCCGAGCTGTGTGCCCGGCCTCCCTCCGAGCCGTGTGCCCGGCCTCCCTCCGAGCCGTGTGCCCGGCCTCCCTCCGAGCTGCGTGCCGGCCTCCCTCCGAGCTGTGTGCCCGGCCTGCCTGGCCTCCCTCCAAGCCGTGGGCCCGGCCTCCCTCCGCCCTGCGTGCCCGGCCTCCCTCCGAGCTGCGGCCTGCTCGCCGCCCTGGGCGTGAGGCTCGAGGCGGAGTCTCCGTGGGTCCGGTCTAGACACAGAGGTCGGTCCTGGCCCGAGGCTGCTCAGCGTCCCGGCCTCGTCCCGATGCGGGCCTGCTCTGGTGTAGGGCTCAGTCACAGCCTGGATCCGGTCCCAGTCCAGGGCTCAGTCCCAGTCTGGGTCTTGGCATGGCCTGCATCCAGCTGTGTCGGGCACGGTGGGTTTGCCCCCATGATGTTGCTGGGCCACCTCTCCCCGAGGAGAGACCAGAGAGCAGCCTCACACAGTCCCTGGAAGGGAGCAGCAGGTTTCCCACAGGCCCATGAGTGTGGCTGGTAGCTCATTCGCTGCCCCTCCATGCCCTCAAAGCAGCCCAGCCTGGAGTGCGCTGGCACTGTCCTGCCCAGCAGCCCGCAGCCCTGCTCACACTGCTCTGGGCACCATGGGCTGTTCTAAAAGGTGCTTGCAGTAGAGCATGGATGCTGGCTCCTGGGGATGCTCTGAGAATCCTAGGCTTCGTCTGATGCCAAAAGTTGTAACCTTGTTATAACCCTATGGTGGCTCTTGGACAATGAGGGCACAATGATGCTGCCAGCTGCCTGCAGCCTCTGATGAACAGGGCGTGTGTCCCATGGGCAGAAGGCTGGGGACCCAGTGACACCCCAGCTGCAGGTCCCGGTCCAAGACTCGGCTCTGTCCCAAGAGTGCATCCCAGAGCTGCAGCCAGTCCTGGGAGAAGCTGGCAGCCCTCCATTGGCCCCTGACCCACCAAAGGCCAGTCAGTGTGTACATGTCTGCCCAGTAATGCCCTGGCCCTGGGACAGAGGGCCCTTTCAGCATGGAGTGACGAGGCCCTTAGGAATGCAACTACATCCTGTCCTCAGTACATCCCATAGCCACAGAGCTCTGGGGACTTGGCCTCCCTCTGCTCTGTCTGGACCCCCACATGAGCATCAGGCTGTGCCCTGTCTGGACAGGCAGTAGGGCCAGGGATAGCCCCTGTCCCCAAGGTCAGAGGCTTAAGCCTCTCTAGTAGGAACAGTGCCTCAGCATCAGGGAGCCTGCCTGTGACCCCAGAGCACCTCAGGACTTTGTGACCATGGCCAGAGGCTCCAAGCAGAGAGGGCCCAGGGTGCAGGGCTACAGAGCTGGATGTGATCTCAGCTCAGACCTCGTACCCAGCAGGTTCCAGCCCCAGCACAAAGCCCCAGACACCCAGTGAGTGCCAACATTGCTTTATTTGTGGCACCTGAAAGGAGGCTGTAGGGGGATGGAGCTGATGTGACAGACAGGGCTGCAGAAAGCCAGGGGAAGGCACTTGTGGTGGCAGAAGCACCGAGGACATTTTGGCACAAGGGCTGCACCAGAGTAAGGCAGAGGCAGGCGGTGTCAGGGACCAGCCTTGACACAGTGCACAGACAGCACGTCCTACCCAGGGAAGGGGTACATGGCTTGGGGCTTGGCAGGGCCCCTGAGCATATGGGGTATCCACTGGGACAGTACATCATGATGGAAGTGGTGATACAGTACCAATCCCAGACATCACTAATCATAATGTGATTCCCCCCCAGGGGAATCATGGCTGCTGCTCTCCACCTCAAAAAAGGCTCCAGGCAACCCCAGGCAACAGGCAGCTGTGGCCAGCTGCTGAGGACACACATCTCACTGATCTGAGTCTACACAGAGACCGGAGCAGACCCTCCCTTGCACTGCAAGCAATAGAGAGGACCTGCCTCCAGGCAGGGTGAGGAGGTCTTGTGGCAGTACAGTCCCAGTGTGGTGCTGCTGCTCTAAAAATTCTGTCTGGCCACCAATTTCTCTAGTCAGCTCTACATGGCCTCATCAGGGCTTGGGACCTGGTGGGTTGTGGAGGCTAATCCAGGGCTGGGCTGGTTCCAGTGCCAGTGTCCTCTTCTGTTCTCCAAGATGGGTTGTGCTCCCACAATGCCTGGTCGCAGTTCCCCTATGGACAGTGCCAGCACAGCCTAGCACTGCCATGCTGCAAGGTTCACCCTTCCCCTCCACCTCACCACAGTCTCCAGGCACTGCCCAGTCCCAGAGAGTCCAGAGATGAAAATTTTCCAGGATGATAAACCAAGTGCAGCAGAGACAGGGAGGGCTGTAGGCTGGTCTCCATCAGTGAGGCTGTTTCCATCCCTTTTGGAGTAGCCTGGCCACAGGGCTGGTTCAGTGGCTCTGGGTGGCTAGGAGCCACAAACCTCTCTGCAGGGATGGCAGGAGGAGAGAACAACCCCATGACTGGCTCCCCTCAACCCCTGGGGCACCTGGCCCCATCCCAGGACTATACAAATTCTAGCACTGGAGGAATTTAGCCCAGGGTTTACGGTTCCACTTGTCCTTCCCCTCCCTCCACAGCAACAGAGGCCTGCTCAGTCTCCAAACTGGACTGGGGTGATGCTGCTCTGGCCATGCAGTATCTGGGTGTCTCCACACCCTCTGAGTGAAGGGCAGGGAGGCACTGAGCCCTTTGGGGCTCCAATAAGATGAAAGATGTTTTCAGGCCAGGCAGAAGGAAGGGCCCGGCTGGGGAAGCCAAGTTCAGGGCCTCCCCTAGGGAACTGTGGAGGCGCCATGCAGCTGGAATGTCGAGACAGGGCTGCCAGCAGGTCAGGGGAGTTTATGCCCATCCAACTCCACTAGGCATTGCTGCCCCCAGCTCAGCTCCCCTAGGCCAGTCCCCCTCCACCCCAGGGAAAACTTGGCACCCACCTGAGCATGCAGCGTCTGCAAGACCAGGGACAGGGGATTTTGGCTTGAGTTCTAGGAGGGGCTCACAAAGATTGGTATGCCTCTTGGGGGCTCTCCATTTGGGTCCTTCCACTTGCAGTAGCCTACATCTGTCCAAGGGTGGAAGAAGGGCCTGTGCAGTGGCTGGGTGTCCACGCTGTCTCAGTGCGCTGCAGGGGAAGCCATGCTCGGCGAAGGCCTCTGTCTGTCCATCCGTCTGTGCAGGATTCTCTGGAGGAATTGCAGTGCAGTCAGCCAGGAGGGGATGGGTGGCAGGGTCATTTCATCCCAAAGACAGGCAGTGTTCTGTCTGCGGCTGAGAAGGGGAGCCAAGTGGCACAGGATCTCAGATGATGTCTCGCTGGTCCTGGCAACGCCGTGATAGGCAATAGAGCCCGGAGAAGAGGTACAGGCAGGCAGTGATGCCCCCACAGATGGAGGCGCTCAGGTAGGCACTGTAAAGGCAGTGCTGGCTGTAGCCCGGCAGGTTGCAAAAGCTTCTCTGCTTGGCCTTGTGACCCATAATGCCAGTGGCAGCTGCATAGAGCCCCAAACCCAGCGCCAGGTCGTGCACCAGGTTGGTGAGGAGCCAGCGGGAGCCCAGCCAGGGCACCAGCTCCCAGCGCCCCAGCAGGCTCAGCCCGAAGAGTGCCAGGGTGAGAAGCCAGACCAGGACGGCGGCAAACAGAGCGAAGTGGGCCGCCCCCTCGTACTTATGAGCCGCTACCGTCACCCAGAAGGCAGCGCCCAGAGCCAGCTGCCCCAAGCGTAGCAGGCCCAGCGGGCTCCGCAGGTAGGCGCGATGGAGGCTGAGGGAGCCGCGAGCCGGCGGCCCCGGGGGCGGCGGCACTGTCGGGGGAGCCGTGCGGGCCATGGCGCGGCCCTGCCTGCTCCGGCGCGGCTCGGGCGGGACTCAGGGCCCCGGCAGCGACTTCCTCCCTGACTGTTGCCAAACATCTGGCACTTAGCGGTCCTCCCCGCGCGGGGCCTCTCTCCTCTCCTCCCCGCCCCGCCTCCGCGCCCTGCCGCACCTCCCTCTAGCCCGTCGGACACCCGAGGGCCGCCGCGGATGCGCCGTCGGGCAGGGATCGCCGCGCCCCTCCCGTCCTCCTGCCGCCGGGCGGGAACCACAAAGCGGGGCGCGAGGGGCGGCGGGAGGACGTGGGAGACGGCGACCGATGCGGGTGGCGGGGCCCAGGGACAGCGCACCGGGACCCCGTGCGGCGGCCTGCGGGGGGCGCGCGCCGGGGTTCCCCTTACGTCATTCGGGATTCCCCTCGGAGTGCCGCGCCACCTGGCCCCGCCCAGGGGCGAGGCCTCGCACCCCGCCCGTGACGTCATCTACGCCACGTGGCCTCCTCAGCGCGGCGGGGCAGCCGCGCCCCTCGGCGCCGAATGGTCCTGGCAGCGGGAGGCGGGCGGGGATTGGCGAGGGGCCGGGGCCGGGGCGGCACCGAGCGAGTGAATGAATGGGGCGCGCCGCTGTGGCGGGACCCCGGTGCGGTGGCGCGAAGCTGGTCCGGGAACGCAGCGGGCTCCAGGCGGAGCCGCCACCACCAGGTCTGTGCGAGGGGCCGGTGGGCGCGGGGCGGCGTCGGAGCGAAAGTGGGTCACGGCGGGGCCCAGCGCCCCGGGCAGGGCGGGACCGGACTTGCGTGCCCCGGCCCGAGCCGGGGCGTCTCCCGCGTTCCCGGGCGGCCCCGCCTGCTCGGCTGGCCCCCTGCCCGGCGTCCCGGACCGCCCTTCCCCCGACGCCCCCCCTTCCTCACTGGGCATCCACGCCGGATCCCGGGGGAGGCGGACCAGACCGGGTGGCGAGACCGGAGCCTGACGCCGACTGTTCGGTGCCCGCAGCGGCCAGGGCCATGGGCACTCCGGCCTCGGTGGTGAGCGACTCTCCGGCACGGGCGGCGCCCGCAGCCCGCGCCCGTAAGCGGGCCTCGGCCAACATCTTCCAGGGCGTGGGGCTGCGAGAGCTGCGGAGCCTGTTCCGGAGCGGCGGGGCCGAGCGGCCGGCGGAGCGAGCCCGCCTCGTCTGGCGGTACGCTGGCCAGCGGCGCATGGCGCGGGCCCTGCGGCGGCTTCGGCGACGGCGACCAGCCCAGCCCGGCGGTGGGATGGCAGCGCTACGGGGCTTCAAACAACTTCGGTAAGTGCTGCCCGCGGCGGGGCAACAGGGGGAAGCGCGGCCGGGCCACGCCGCTAACACACACCTCTTGCCCGTAGGATCGCAGAGAAGCTGGAGGGTGACTGCGGCGCCGAGAAGGGCCCAGGGTCCATGTAGTAGCGCTGGGCAGCTGAGCCGTCGAGAGCAGCTCTCAAAGGACCCCAAAGTGTACTGGGCAGGGTGCAATGAATGCTTAATAAAGGGTGGACAGCGGTGGCTTGGGTGAGGCTCTGGTTGCGTCCTGCCCATCCCTAAGTGGCAGAACTGTTGTCCAGGCTGGTGTATGGCACCTAGTGAAAGGGGAACAGCCTCACACCACGGGTCGGGTGGGAATAGACCTGTGGGTCATCTGTTCCAACCTCCGTGCTTAAGCAGGGTCATCCTAGAGCAGATGTCACAGGATTGCATCCAGATGGTTCTTGAATATCTCTTGGGAGGGAGACTCCATAGCCTCTGGGCAATCTGTTCCAGTGCACAGTCACACAGTAACATCCCTGGCACAGTCACAGGGACAACTGAGGAACAAGCTACATGATGCCCTTCAGGAGAAGGAATGCTTGGAAGAGATAACAGAGATGCTCCAGGAAAAGATTTCTCTGCTGGAAGACCAGCTGGCCAAGCTGGAGGAGTGTAGCACTCAGGAGAACAGAGAAGTCATGGGGGATATTCTGAAGCTGGAGGAGCTGATGCAGGAGGTATCCAGCCTCACTGCCAAAAGAGCAAAGCTCGAGGCCATGGTCCTGTGGCTGAAGGAGGAAAAGCAACTGCAGGAAGCAGTCCTGAACTCTGAATGTGGCCACTCCGAGAAGAAGTGGCAGCTGGATAGCCTCAATTCCAGCTTCCAGAGCTTCCCTCCAAGACCCATTGAACCCAGAAGAGACTGGAGCAGGACCTGCAGACACAGGATGCCAAGGGACAGCCTGGACAGCTGGTTGTCCTCAATGCTCAGCATGAGCAGACAGGAAAGGGACTCTGTCCTGCAGCAGCTCCAGCAGTTGCAGGAGACTAGTGTGTCCCTGTGCAGGTACATATGGATACCAGCCATGGGCCAAAGAGCCCCAGCCTGCTCTAGGATGCTGCAGAGGCACAGATGTAGCCAGCTGAATGGCAGCTCTGTTATTCAGACGGTTGCATGGTTTAAATACATTACATACATTTCTACAGTGCATTAGAACAATACATTTTGGGTCAGTCAAATGCAGCTGGGCCTGGCTGGGGAGTTAGGATCTCCACTGCTGCCCCCTGTGTGCTTACACAGCCAGTGCTGAGCCCCCTCCCCACTGCAGGAGACAAAGCAGCTGCTCTGCCTTCCCGGGTTCACCTGCCTTCATCCCACTCACTCTCCAAAGATAGGGTAACGGGACAGAAAGACCCAACACTGACTTCCCCCAGCAGCCTGAGAAGTCACAGCTCAAGGCAAGCAGGTGCAGGCAGCAGCCCTGGTGCTGTTTTATACAACACAAGCTCAGCAGCTGCTGATGAGAGAGGGGCTCACCGCCTCCCCCACCCACAGCAGGACTGTGAGATTGTCAGCTTCAGGGCAGCCAGGAGTCCATGCTGGCCCCCCAGTGCTCCCACCCACGTGGCAGAAGAGGCCCTCCAGCCCTTCCCTGGCAGCCCTTGCCCTTCAGAGGGTTCCTAGGCACAGACAAAGCTGGCACCATGCTGGCTGCACAGCAGCCAGGGAGCTTGCTGGGAGAGGGGAAAAAGTCAAGCGAGAGCAGCCATGGAGACCAGGCAGGAGAAATGGACTGGGGCAGAAGGGGAGAGCTCGCAAGGGAGAGCTCTGCAAAGCCGCCTGCTCTTCACAGGGACAAGCCAGCACCTTTTTCCCCTTAGTGTCTAACTGCACCCAAGCCAGTCCCATGTGTAGTCCCTCTTATGTCCCCTCCTCGAGCCTCTAGCCAGAGAACAGCCGTTCATTGTGGTCCCCGCTACACCAGTGGGCAGCAGGAACTCCCCCTGAGGAAAGCAGCGTGCACGGGGTTGGGGCACCGGAGGGACAGTGGAGGAGTACAGCACACCCTCAGGGAAACGGAGGGGGTATCACCTGCTAAAGGCCTTCCCAGCCAAGCAGCTGGCATGGTGGGGAAAAAAAAGGGCCAGTGGCTGGTGTAAAGGGCTGGACGGATCCTGGCTTAGGTAACCTGCTCATCCCAGCGCCAAGCAGGGGTGCTCAGAACCACATGCAGGCCAAGGAACAGAGGCAGGGGCAGGGTCCCGGCCATGCCACAGTTCCTGGCAGATTCCCACACCTCCCCCTGGCAGGGCATCAAGCTCCAATGGAGCTAGGGAGGGACCATGCCCAATCTGCCTGGCTCCTCCAGTTCAGCTGCAGGTTCCTCCAGCCACATCTGCTCGCTCTACCCTGAAGGTTGAGTCCCAGCCACAGGAACCAGCAGTGGCCCAACTCTTCTTGCAGTGCTAGTCCAAGGTGGCCAAGCCCTGCCCAGGGCTCTCACAGCTACCACCATGAGAAGAAAGGCTTCCGGCTCTGGAAGCTCTGTGTGTAGGACTCACTGGCGGAGCGCTGGTGGGAACGCGCTGTTTCAACAATCACAGGTGGCATCTGAACCAGGTGCAGTGGACTCTTCCCATCTTTCAACGCCTGAGTCAGGTTCAGGATCTGTATGGCACAACAAAGCAATGCCTGAGTTGCCCTGCCAGAGCAGCAGAGAGCACTCCAGCACTCTTTCTGCCACAAAGGCAGGACAAGGCCTCCTACCTCACCCATCTGTCTTCCCTATGCACAGCTTACCTGGCCTCTCATGACAGCAATCTGCTTGTGAAACTGTCCCCTGTCAAAGCCAGGGTCTTTCTGCAAGAGGGAGAGCAAAGAACACAATGTGATCCACCCACTGCTTCATGATGTGAACAAGATGCTTATTCCCCAAGTAAGCTCCTCCCCCTTGAGTTTCTTTCTCCCACAATGAATTTTCAGCTCCTGGCAGAAGGATAACCCTGCTGTGCCTCAGCCCAGAAACACTGTCAGGAGCTTGACCACCTTTCTGTCCCTGCAACCTTGACAGGGAGATCCCCAACACCACTTCTGTTTTTCCTCCTTCATCTTCACCCAATCCTCCATCTTCACCCACTCCTCCAGCTCACCTTGAAGAGCTCATACAGATCTTCCTCCAGGTCCTTGACAAAGTTGGGGTCTGAGATCTTGGGAAGAATCAGGTCCTTGATCTCCTGTGAAAAGGGGATTTTGGCCTGGGGCAGCCATGCCCAGTAGAACGGATCTGTGGAAGGAAGCAGGAGGCATTAGAATAGGGGAAAGCAACACATGGTGCCACATGCCCCTGGGTGCCAGATTCCCTGCATTTGGAACACAAGATCTAGCATCTGCCTTCTACAGTCTCTGCTGAGGAGCTGCCCATGAATCCAGAAGCTGCAGAGGCACAACCCCTAGCCTTCTTCTCTATAGTCCTTGAGGAGTATGCCCAGGCATGGAGTTGTATGGCTTGCCATGGTGCCTTGGCACAGCCTGAGGGACTCACATGCTCTCCAGGAGTCCGGGTGTTTCAAGGGAAAGGCCAAACCATTGTCTATAGCAGCCAGCTTGATGATGGGCTCCTTCACCACCACCCAGTCGGTGTCCTGGAAGGAAGTGAAGCATATCACAAGGAGGTCCTCCCAGCAGGAACAGTCCTTCTCCTACTCCCTACAGCCCCACTGTCAGGATCTCTGTCCTGGCTACCACAAAGGCACAGCAGCCTCTTGCCTGTAGCACAGCTCTTTAACCACAGGAAAACACAGTCTGCTTTGGGTGGGAAGGGGGACAAAGCTGTTTCTCCTCCAGGCCTCACTCCAAGGTCCAGTAAGTCCAGGTCCATTAGTTTTCCCCAGCATTTCCCCCACAGAGTTCAGCTGCATCCTCACAAAGTCCCACTAGGCCATAACCACCAATGCAAATGGAAACAAAAGGCCCAGGAGACCAGATCAGGCCTTTTCTGACTTGGAAACCCAAGCCAGATGGGAAATTCCTGTCCTGCCTGCCAAGTGGGCAACTTCCAGGTGCAGACTCCCCATGTTGCCCCTGCCCAGGAGCCGCCACTCACCCGCGTGCCCGCGCTGTCCAGGGGACAGTCATATTTGATGAGCCAGTTGTCATTGCCCCGATCTGCAGGGAGATAAAACCAGCTGTGTCAGCACCAGGGCTGCACCACGCTGGGCAGAAGACCATTCTTCCTCTCACCCAGAAGTGAGACAGACACATCTTATGCACAAACTCCCAGAGCCCTTAAACTTGCTGCAAGTCAAGTCCCTCACAGACAGCCCTAGAGGTCCACATATCACCAGCTCCCAAGAGAAAGGTCAATTTGCAAGCCCAGAGTGCAACCTCAATCCCTTCCACTCTGGCAGAAACTCAGGAACATGGTGTGAAATGGGATACAGGGGCACAGTTGGGTGCTGGATTTTTGGATGTTCCTGGATCCTCAAGTAGTGAGCAGTCCAGCAGCTGCACTCTGCCTAGAGGCAGGTGTAACCTGGCAGCAGCTGAGGGAATACGAGTTCTGGGTGCAGGGAAAAGCCACCTGCCCTATCTCCCTCCCCTCTCTCCACCATGGTACGACACAAAGGAGCAGGCAGCATCCAATGCCAGGCAGGTGGCCCTACCTGTGTTCCTGATGATGTAATCCAGCACCACCAGCCGCTCAAACTGCAGCAGCAGCTGCCGATTAGTGTTCTCTGGGAGCGGCTCAGCTTCAAACCGCCGCAGCCAGTAGTCTGCATCCTTGTAGCCTTCCACAAAAAGCTGGAAGGAGCCCACCTGAAGCAAGGACAGGCTGCATTACAGAAGTCCGCAAGAGGCCAGGGAGGCGCCAACAGGCAGGCATGAAGGCTTGCAGCCCTACCTTGGGTGGCAGACCAATGCGGTTGAAGCGCTGGCCAACTTTGGGCACTTTCTCCAAGGCCAGCCTCTTTCCTCGGGATTTCACCCTGTCAATGGCACTGTAATTAAAGGTCTCACTGGCCAGATACACCACCTGGAGGGATATGAGTACAGTCAGCAGGGGCCTCTGGCAAGTCACAGAACTGCCCAATAAAACCAAGACACAGCATTTCCCACAGCTCTGCCCAGCACAAGGATCCTCATGGTTTGAGCAGGAACAGTCCTAGTCTTGAGCTCAGTCTCCTAGGTCAGTAGTGCTACAAGATAAGGTGCAAGCAGGACTGTGTGGAAGCACACAAAAGCCTCCCCAGAACAAGACCCCAGCAGCTGTCCCTCACCTTTGTGCGGGGAACAATGTTGAGTTCCAGTTTCTGGTCCACCAGGCTGGCACCCGCCTCTGACAGGTAGCCCTGGTTCAGGACAAGGCAGTCTCTCCCAAAGCAGCATGGGCAGCACAGCTTCTGCAGCCACTTGGTCCACTTGGGGTTCAGATGCCCATATGGCTCCTCATTCTTGGGCTTGAAGACACCAATGATTTTCTGTGTGTGGGAGAGAAGAGAGCTGAGTCCAGGAAGTTGGCAGAGCTGGGACACCTTCCCCAACCCACAGAGGGGACACTAAGGAACAGGTCCAGAACTGCCCTTCATTAGGATAATAACCAGCCTCCCAGGACCAGGCAAAACCCCTCAGCTCCTGGGAGGGAGGTGGGCAGAGCTAGGAAGAACCCCTCTCCAGCCAGTACTCCATCCCACAAGAGCAGGGTGCTGCACAGAGACCTTTATACCCAACATGTGTCCCAAAAAACACCAGTGATGATGCAGTCTCCTGGTAAACACATCAGTCTCATTCCAGCGACCTTTGGATGGCTGGGGAGAGCTACTGCTCATCATTGATCATTATGTCCACACAGGAAAGGGACAGGGATAGCAATCCCTGCCCTAGCTCAAAATTCCATTGAACAGAAGTGATCCCAAACTGAACAGAGAAAAACAGCCAAGCACCTGCAGGACACCTGAGGAGCCAGGGCCCTGTGCTGGGAGGTCCAGCAGAAGGGCTGACTCTCTGGGTACACTGTGGATGAGAAGGCAGCTCCAAACTGGCCACCAGCTGGTACCAGCACCAGTCCCAGCCCCTCAATCCAGCCTCGCATACACCAACCCAACAGTGGGGACAGCAGCATAGGTACCCCAGTGCCGCAGAGGGCACAGAAGCCTTGTGCAGGGCACTGCACGACCACTGAGCCAGCACTGCCATGGCACACAGATGAGAGAAGACCTGGAAGCATGGCCACCTGTCCCCACAAGTCAGCCATCCCCGGGGGGCTGGCAGACCCTGCTCTGGGGTGACTCAGCAGCACATGCAACCAGGCCTTTTCCTCCTGGCTACTGCTAGCCCTGGCCCCGGTGGGCGTCACTTCCCCAAGCTGAGCTCCTGCCAGAATGTGGAAGTAGAATATGAGTCCCAGTGCTTCAGCAGGGAACTTCAATGCAATCTCAGCCTGTCAGGGGCCAAAAGCCAGGCCAGAGCAAGCAGAACCAATGTTTTGTCCACCAGGAAGACAGAAAGAAAAGGTTTGAGGAAACAGGATCACTTGAGCCGTGTCCAAATCACATGGTGGAGCCACTTCCCCTCGGCAGGCAGGAAGGTAATCCCACCCCCATCAGCCCCACATGGCTGTCACACGACTGTAAACCCATCTTTGGCTATAAGCCTGCAAAGAGGCCTGTCAGGAGCTCTGGCAGCACAAAGCCCTGTGCTCCATGGAACCAGTCCAGCAAAGCAAGGCCCAGCCAGGCAGGGACAGCGAGGAAGCAGAAACCAGAGGCCTGGTAGCACAGCATCACCTTCCAGACAGACCTGTGCTGAGAGCAGCACTGACAGGGAAAACAAGTCTGCCTGGTGCCAGCAGCAAGGCAAAGGGAGCCTGGCTGGCACAGAGGAGCAGCCAGCAGTGGGGTGATCATAACCACCAGGGCTGAGCAGCACAGCCCAACTGGAACAGCTCAGGCCCAGGTAGCCTCAGGGGAAATAATCAAAGTGAAAAATCCACCCCCCCACCCCAAAATCTTCCCCCTGCTGCCCACAATATCTATGTGCTGCACTCCTGTGCCAACAGTGGGATGTTTTTGGTAACTCTGGGCAGCAATCACAGCAATCAGTCACATACCATGTTTGCCAACAGCAGGATAATCTGAGAGACCTGCCAGCTGACAATGCCAGCAGTATGCAGACTTTGGGTCCTCGTGCTCATGCTCCAGCAGCTGTCCTTGAGCTTGGGTCTCCTACAGCCAGGCAGCCTCCAACCTGCAATCCCCAGGCAGCTCATTTGGCTGCCCACTCCAGGTCTCATATTGGGCAATAGGCAGGACCAGGCGGTGGCACAAGTGTGTATTTCCCCACATGCCATCAGCTGAGCTGGGAACTGCCTGGCACAGCTTCCAGGAGCCAGCTTTCACCCAGAGAGGGAAAACTAGGACACACCAAAGACCACAGAGCTCACTCCACTCCTGCTTCCCTGGAAGCATCCCAGCACACACGTGGCAAGGGAGTCACAGGAAACAGCAACAGCTCAAGTAATTGGGCAAGGAGCAGCAGGTCACAAGACAAGCCAGACTGCTGCACACTCATCCCATCAGAGGCACAAAGACAGTTGCCACACAGCTGACTAGGTCTATAGGGGACCAGCTACAAGGATTTTGTCTCCACTACACCAACCACACAGCCACAGAGAAGACATCTCACTCAGTGCAAAAATACAGGCCAAAACCAGCCCAGCCCATAGAGTCACAGCCCTGGGGCTGGAGTCACTGTGTTCAGATGCTGATGCACGCGCCTGCGGGAGGGGGTGACCCTTCCTCTTTGGGCACAAAGCCACAGAAGAGGTTGAATCAGCACTTGGACACTGCTGCCCCGCACTCTCGCTGCTGGTGCCACTGTACTTCTCCCCGGGGAGGCTCAGAGCCGCTCCAGCCGCTCCTACCAGCCCTCCGCGCCCGGTCACTCCCGGCCAGCGCCGCTCATCCCACAGGCCTCCGGAGCTACGGGGGTGGCTCCACGCCTGGGTCGGCCACGCGGGGCTAGGCTCAGCTCACCCCCTGCGGGTCCTTCACGAAGTAGCTGCCGCTAGAGCCCTGCGAGATGCGCTCGGGGAAGATGCCGCGCTCGCTGGCCAGCTCAGCCCGCCGCACCACGTCGGCAAACTCGGGATCTTCGGGGAAGTCGTTGCGCTCCCGCTGCGCGGCCGCCGCCGCTGCCGCTGCTGCCGCCGCCGCCGCCTGGGCCTGCGCCTGGGCCTGCGCCGCTGCCGGGCCCCGCGCCCCGCGCTCCAGCAGCGGCTGCCGCTCGCGGTCGCGGCCACCAGGGGAGCCGGGAGGGGAGGGCGGCGGGGGCGCGGCGGGCGGGAGGGCGCGCACGGCACCCCCCGGCAGCCCGTAGTCGGGGCCCTGCGCCCTCTCCGGAGACACCAGCGGGCTCGTCTCGTCCATCGCGCCGCCCGCCCGGCCCCGCCGTACCGCTGCTGCCGCTTCCGCTTCCGTTCGCGTCACGGCACCCCAGGGGCTGCTCCGCCCCCCGCCACACCCCAGTGGCTGCTCCGCCCCCCGTCGCGCCACGCCCAGCCCGGCCGCCGCGGCCGGAACAGCGTGGGCAGCAGCGGCCATGATACCGCTGAGGCTAGTTCGGAATCTCTCGCGGCTCGCAGCGTTCGTTCGGGGAGGCCAGGGTGTGTTCGCCCCATGCACACACCCGTCGTGGCGGCTGGCGCCAGTACCCCACACAAAGATGGACGCTGTGGAGCGGCCGTGCCCATTGCTGCCCTTTGCAAAGATGGCGGCAGGGCGAGGGCGCTGCCCTTCCGCAGCCACGCCCGCGGCAGCGAGCGCCTTGCCCCACACAAAGATGGCGGCCGGCGAGGGCGTGCTGCGCAGCTGACCAATGAGCAGTCGCGTTGCTAGCGGTTGCCGTGGAAACAGCCAACGGCGAGTGGGGATGGACGCTGGCGCCGTGGCACCGCCCGGCGGGGCGGGGTGCTGGCAGGGGCGGTGGCGGCCACCGCCCCTCGGCGGGACTTGGTGGGGAGCGGTGTAGGCGGACAGCGCGGAGCCAGGTGAGCGCGGCCCGCGCGTCCCTGCGCCGCCCGCCCCGCCTGTCCCGCTCCTGGGCACGCACCGGGCCCGTGAACATCGCCACGCGTGTCCCGCTGGTGGGGCGTGCGTGTTTCAGCCGTGGGTGCATGAACATACCGGGGTGTGGGTGCATCAGCCGTGGGTGCATGGACACGGCGGGGTGTGTGTGCACGGACACATCGGGATGTGGGTGCATGACAGAGACACGGCGGGATATGGGTACATCGGGGTGTGGGTGCATCAGCCGTGGGCGCGGTCACGCCCCCGGACACACTGCCCAGGTGGGGTGTGCGCGTATCTCCCACGGGTGCGTGGCACGGGCAGGATGTCCGTGCCTTTGCCCGGGGCTGTGTGGTTCAGTGGGGCCATGCTCCCCTCGGCCGCTGTGCGATTCGGGCTGTGCTGGGCGCGCTGCCCCTGCTTGCTGCGGGCGCGGTACGTGCGGGCTCCGGGTGGTGACAGCGGGCGCTGGGCAGGCTGGAGTGCTCGTGGAGTGCCGTCCTTCGGGTTAAGTGTCACGGGCCGTGCTGGCCGAGTTCACAGTCCGCGGTAGCACCGTCTCCTCCGCCTGGCATGGCCGGGCGGGCTGCAGGGTGGGAGCCGGCGATGCGCTCCCGGTCCCTCCCATCAGTAGAGAGCACTGTTCAGTCGCTGTTCGCCTTGGCTGGGGCCATTTCTCTGGACACAAAGCCCGGGGAAGCTCCTGTTGTGCTCCTGAGAGCCGCGTCCTGCTGGTTCGTGTGGTTCAGAAGCCACCTCTGGGGTGATAGGCAGCCGGCCGTAAGCAGACAGACCTTGCTTAGATGCTGGGAGCCCCTTCCGTCGCTGGCACTGCCTGAGCAGCACCGGCAGCTGCTGGAGAGGCAGCGCCCAGCCCACCTGCGGGGCTGTTTCCATTCTGGTGCCTTCCCTGTGTGCTGGGGAGAGCTGTGCTACGTGGCAGGGCTCAGTGAGGTGTGTAGGGCTCCTGGAGCTGCTTGCTGTTGGCAGTCAAGTTTGCAAACCCTCGGTAGCCGAGCAAAGCCCTCAAGCCCCAGGATACTATCTCTGCTGTCCTTCTTAGGAGGAGTGTTCTCTCATCCCTGGGGGTGAGCCGGGTCTGCCCATTCTTGACGCTGAATCTGGAAACCCCACAAGCTCTCCATTCCCTCTCCTGAAGAACTGCCACTGAACACAATCTAGCAAGCATCTCCTCACCAAAACACTTATTTCTGCCTGGGACTGCCCCAGCAAAGCTGAGAGTGGCCCCTGGCCTGAGCCTGCACAGAGCAGGACCTCTGGGGGTCTGCAGGAGTGCCATGACAACGGCAGCTAGTTCCTGTCACTCTCTTCTTCCTGCCACTCACTCACATTTCACAGGGCTGTGACCCCCATGGGCTCACATCTCCCTGAGCCCTGCAGTGGGGCGGGCAGCAACCCGAACCAGGCGGCTGGGGTTTCAGAGTCTGGGCAGGGCAGCTGTGCTCCTGGGGTCACCTCCTCATCTGTGCTGTGCCCTAGCAGAGCTGTCCCCAGGGCAGACAGACTCAGCTCTGCAAGCTGAGAGGATGCAAGTGCTCTGGGCAAGCCGAGCTGCTCTCCCTGCCCAGCAACTCTCTGTGCCTCTCCCTGCCAGCTCTTGTCCTGCTGTGCCAGAGGCTGTTGCCATGACCCTCACCAAAGGCTCCTTCACCTACTCCAGCGGGGAGGAGTACCGCGGCGAGTGGAAAGAAGGTGAGATGTGGCCTGAGGGAATGGTGCCGCCTGTGCTGAGGCACAAGCAAACCCCATATCTCTGCCCCAGCTCCACACTGGGGCAGGTCTCATCTCTGTCCAGTGCTGCCCATTTCTGCTCTCACCTAGGTCGCAGGCACGGCATCGGACAGCTGACATTTGCTGATGGCACTGCTTACGTGGGGCACTTTGAGAACGGGCTCTTCCACGGCTGCGGCGTGCTCACCTTCTCCGATGGCTCCAGGTGGGCACTCCTGCCTACACCTCCCTGGGCATTCCCACTTGCCATGGGGAGCTGCCGCCTCAGGAGATCCTCCCACACAGGTACGAGGGGGAGTTTGTGCAGGGCAAGTTCAATGGCGTTGGAGTCTTCACCCGCTGTGACAACATGACCTTTGAGGGCGAGTTCAAAGGCGGGCGCGTGTACGGCTTCGGTGAGTGCTGGCATCTGCACGGCCCCTTCCAGCATCTCCCGCTTTGTCCCTCCTTTCCTGGCCCCATCCCCAGCAGGTGCAGCTCCCTTCCTCTTCAGTCCCAGCCCTTCCCTCCCCAGGTCTCCTGACCTTCCCTGATGGCTCCCACGGTGTGCCCCGCAACGAGGGCTTCTTTGAGAACAACAAGCTGCTGCGGCGGGAGAAGTGCACGGCCATCATCCAGAGGGCCCAGGGTGCCTCCAAGTCTGCCCACAGCCTGACAGCGTGATGGTGCCCCACACCCCCTTCCACCAGAGCAGGGACCCCCCTACTTGGGCACTGGCTGGCCCTGCTGGTCCTGGAGAAGGGATGTGGCACTGCTGGGTGCCTCCCTGCCCTTCGTCGCCTCCAAGCCTCCTCCTGCCGAACCCCTACCGCTGCAGGGGGTGGGGCCCTTCACTCTCCACCCAAGTGCCCTGGGGCAGCCGAGGTGCCTTCTCTTTCTGGCTGTAGCCCTGGCACCTGCTGGAGCAGCAGAAGGACAGGGTGACAGGAGCTTGGCCCCTCTTCCCCCCAGGAAGACTGTGGACCACTACGGCTGCTAGCCAGCTGCAAAGGATGGAGCACGGGGGTAGAGGCTGGTCCCTGTCCCCACTGCCAGGGTGCCTTGGCTGGAAGCTGCTGACTGAACCGCATGCCCCCAGAGGGGCAGCTCCTGGCTCACTTTGCTGCCCTGGTCTGGAGGCAGGGTGGGCACCCTGGGCATACCATGGTCTGCACCCTCAGCTCTGGGGGACTGGCCATTCCCCTGCATGCCCAGGGTATGGTGACATAGTGTCCCCAAAGACCCCAGTCTGCTCTCAGGGCCAGTCTGTGGGCTATGTTCCCCTCATCCCTGTGCCAATCCACCCATCCACTCACTGCCTTTGGGACAGCAGCAGCAGCATTCTCACCAAGAGGGAGTGGGGAATGCTCAGCCTGGCACATGTCTGCTGCATGCTGGTGAAGGATGGTAGCAATGGTGAGCAAGGAGAAGGGTCAGCTGGAACCGAGAATGAGGTACATGAGCAGGTCTGCCTGGGGGTGCCAGGGCTGGAGCAGGAGGCCTGGGCAGGGTGAGAGGGGATAGAGGTATGGCAAAGGGGCAGGCAGGGGGCACACAGTTCCCCATTTTGCCCCCTACATGCGTCCTTCATCTCCCCACTGCATGCTCACCTTCACCCCTGGTGCACAGGGGTCCCAGCAGCCCTCATTGCCCAGTGCAGGGCTGCAGGGGCCGTGCCCATCCTGCCAGTCTCTGCCTACACCGGGTCCCGTGCCTTGCTGTGACCCTGCCTTGTGCTGCTGCCTGCACGGGCCTCAGCTGAGTAAACCATGTTGCCAAACACCTGTGCCATGTCTTTTTTGCTGGGAGCAGGGATGGCTTGGGGGCCTTGCACAGACAGGACTGCAGACAGAGAGGAGACGGCAGGTTTATTCATGCCACCAGGACCCACCCCTTCCCAGGCAGACAACAGGACCTGGGGGCTGGCAGGGACGCAGGCTGGCCTGGGGTTGCCCTCCTTTACCCACTCTTCCCAGTGCAGCCCTGTCCAACAGGAAAGAGTAACATGGGTGGCCCTCTCCTGGCCACCTCCCAGTGTACCCAGAATGTCCTCAGTTCCCAGGGTCCCTGACTCCTGTACCATCCTGGTGTGGGAAGGGGCAGATGGAGAGCACCTCACAACCAGCCATTGGCACTGAAGGTGCTCCTCAGCTCTTCAACCTGGGCAGGACTCAGAGGGGCCAGGGGTGCACGGCAGGGACCTCCGTAGTAGCCAAACCACTCCATGGCCTTCTTCAGCCCTGGGATCCCAAACCGGCGGGTGACCTGTGGGAGGGAGGGCATGGAGGCTTTCTGCCTCCCATGAGCCAGCATGGTCTCTGGGCTCTGCTGTGCAGCCTCTTCTCCTTTGCTTGCCATCACTCCTGTCCTCCCCATGTGGGGCTGCCAGGCTGGCAGAGTGTGAGGTGGCTGCGGCACTCCAAGAAGTGCCCACTGTGGGGTGGGGGTGCAGAGCACACTCACACAGGACTCCACACAGGAGCTCTGTGGCACATTGGGCTCTGCAGCAGGGAAAGGCCACTCCATAGTAGGATGAGGGGCCCAGGAAGGAGCAGCTCTTCCCCCACAAACACTACTGCCTATAAATAGCCAGCAAGCCTCTCACGGAGGGTCAGGCAGTGCCTGATGCCAGTGGACAGGATGTTTCTTAATATGACAGGGCTGACACTTCCCACCTTCTCACCTCCAGCCCATCTCAACTCTCTGACCAAGGTGCTGTCCCCCTGAACCATCCCTCTACCCACTGCAGCCCCAGGGACTTCCATTCTTTGCCTCTGTCATGGCCCGGCACCCCCTCCCCTCAGCATCCCAGGGGTTCTGCCTGCTCACCGCCGTGTTGGGCTCAATGAGGCGGTGCTGCAGGTCATGGGCCTCCTGCCACTGGCCCTTGCGGCACAGGTGGTCCAGCTGACACAATGGGTCACCCAGAACATTGGCGAGGGCACACACACCCCCAGAGGCACCTAGAGACACCAGGACACATTGGCAGCCAGCTCAGCATGCTGTGCCTACCCAGCACCTCCCGGCCTCTCACCTGCCTCCCCCTGCCAGTGCCCCCAGCCAAGGATGGGCAGCTGCACTTACCCACGGCATAGCTTGCCAGCAGAAAGCTGGCTGATCCTGCCAGCACCTGGAAATCCTCCTGCCTTGTCTTGTGGACCATCAGCCCCATGCGGGTGATCTGGGGAGAGACATGCTATGCCCTGGGACAGACATCACCCAGTCCCCCGTGCTGCAGGGTGCCTGCTGGCAGCCCTGGGGTCCAGGGAAGGGCTGCAAGTCCCAGGTCCCCATTCCCAGCTTAGGTGCAGGTTTGGTGGTAAGCAGCCCTGGGAAAGTCCTGCCCCACTCACATCCCCACCGCTGTCCTTGATCCCAATGATATTTGGGTGCTGAGCCAAGGTGATGACAGCCTCCATGGGCAGGTCCAGGCCGGTGTTGGCAGGGACACTGTACAGCACCACAGGGATGGGGGATGCATCGCCAACCTGCAGGCAGCCAGGCAGATATCAGTAGCTGGGATGGGCTGGGGATACATTGAAGGTGTGTATCCTGCTGCCCCACTTGGAGTTGCTGGCAGGCACTGGACATGGCTCACCTCTGTGTAGTGATGGACCAGGGCAGCAGTGGTCATGGCCCCCCGGTAATAGCAGGGTGTCACAACCAGCGCCACATCAGCCCCTGCCTCCGCCATGCTGACTGTCAGCTCAATGGTGGCCTGGGTGGCTGGGGAGAAGGCAAAGGGGTGAGGAGTGCCCCAGGGGGGGACACATAGCCCCTGCACTGCCCCCCACACAGGCACTCACATTCGCAGCCCGAGCCAGCCAGCAGCAAGCGGTCCCTGGGCAGAGCCCGGCGCACACAGCTCACCACCTCCACCCTCTCACGGGATGCCAGGTATGGATACTCCCCATTGGAGCCCAGCACCACCAGCCCTGGAACACAAATGTGGGGAGGGGAGGGCAGGGCTCAGGCACATGAAAAGGGTGCCAGGACTGTCATGTATCCCTATTACTCTCACTCCCTTCTCTGCTGCTGACACCCAGGCAAAGCTCTGCAGCATGCCCTCTCCTCCTACCTATATCCTTGCAGTCCCAGCCTCCTGGTCAGAAGAGAGGAGACTCTGGGGAGAATCCTTGTGAGGCCACAGCCTCCTCTGCAGCTGGTCTCCTGTCATCTACCCATCCTTGGCAATGGACAGATAAATATCCCATGAATTTTTGAGAGGGTGCCCAGGAGTGCAGTGCATAGGTTCAAGCCTGTAGCTATGTGTGGAACATGCATGCAAGCCTGCACATGTGTGGAGTGTGTGTGCAAGCATGTGCTGGCATGTGGTGGGGGTGTGCAAGGACACACTCATGTGCCTGGGCACGTGCCATGCAAAGGGCCCCAGGTGGGTGACCCAAGGGGTTGCCAGCCCCAGAGCAAAGTCCAGCTGGAGGCTGAGCACCCTTGGGAAGCTGGCAGGCTGCCTGCATGCTGCCACACAGCCTCTGTGGCAGGCAGGGATCTGACTGGAGCCTGCATGGAGGACAGTGAGCAGTGCTTACCTCGGAAGGGGATGCTGGCATAGCGGCGCAGGTTCCCCTCCAGCTGGGCATAGTCCACCTCCTGCGTGGGTGAGAAAGGGGTGGCGAGGGGTGGGAAGATACCCCCAAGATTGAGTGAGGGCTCTGATCCCTGGGGGGTGCTGAGTCCCCGGCACTGCCTGGGGGCTGCCCAGTGCAGAGCTGTCAGGACAGGCCGGAGGAAGGAGGCGAGGCGGGTGCTGAATGCCATGGTGGCTGGCTGCTGCCGCTGGCTGTGCTGCTTGCCTCGCCGAAGGGCTGTTAATGTTTGACCGGGCACGTGAGGGACCCGCAACCCTGCTGGGCAGATGACATGGGGGGTGGTACCAGATGAGCTCAGGATGTTCTTCCCCCTCCAGGAGCTGGCTGCAAGGAGCTCAGCGCCCCTCCAGGTGAGCTTTGGTCACCACGGCCATGCTTTCCCTTCTGCTTGCCAACCCTGGCAGCCATCCCTCTGCCTCGTCCAGGGCTGGGCTGCAAGACCAGGGAGGGACCAGGCAGTGCAAGCTGTCCCAGGGCTTTGGTCAGGGATCACCTGATCTGGCTGTCAGTGTAAGGTCTCCTGTAAACGGTTGAGTGTGAGCATTTCCATATAGGGAGTAGTGAGCACTTCAGCATGTGTGCAAAGGAACCACATGTTCCCCAGCCATGGCTGCAGCAGGAAAGACAGAAAGACAAGAAGCCATCCAACCGCACAGAGTGGCTGTCCAGATGGGTACAGCTGCTGCTCTCTGGCACAGCCCCAGCCTCCAGCTGTTGTGCTGAGTCCAGCACAACATGGACTCAGGCTGAGCTGTCCTCCATGTATTTTTCCTCCCACAGCTTGCCCAGGTGGGACTTTGAAGGACTGTGAGCAATCAGGATGTCCTGCAGTGAGGAGTCCTGTCCTTGAACCACTTGGAGTCACCAGTACTTGAGTCCTAGTGATAGGAGGCAGGGCTCACCATGCTGCCAGATATCCCTGTCCCAGGATAACCCAGCTTTCCCAGGCCCGTCAGCCCCAGTGCAGGCTGCCCAGCCTCAAAGCCACCTGGAGCCAAATGCTGCTCTTTGCCGACTTTTATTGACACAGACAAGTCTTGTCTGGATCCTGCTCCTTGGAGCTGAGCCCAGCCTTTGGCCCTGCCTGGTGCCATCATGCAGGGACCTCCATCTCCCCCTGTGGCTGCTCCTTGGTCTCCAGCGCCTGACGTGTGTCCACCTGCCACTGCTGCACCAGGTCTGTTGGGGTCTTGCCAGCCTGCAAGAGTGGGCAGAGAGAGGCTGGGCACAGGATGATGCAACATGGTGGGGCAGCAAATGGCTTCGGTGCTGGCCCCACACACTCACCTCATTCTTGGCCATCATGTCAGCCCCATGCAGGATCAGTGTTTTGATGATCTTGTAGCGACTGAGCCGTGTGGCATCATGCAGCGCTGTGTCGCCTTCCTGTGGGAGACACAGCTTCACTGGAGATTGTAGTCCAGGGACAAGGACCCTCTGCCTGTCCCCAGCACTGCTCTCCAGCCCCCAGCACACCAATCTCGACATGGATAAGGGGGACTGTTCCTGTCCCAGACCTGGCTGTGGCTGCAACCACCCTGGGGCAGGATTGTGTGTGTCCAGATGTGCCCTACTGTAGGTGCTGGAAGCCCTTGGAGGGGTCAGCAAAGGGAGGGGGATCAGTGTTGCCCCCCAGTGATGCCTTCATGGCTGCAGCACTCACCCTGTCTGGGGCATTGATATCCACCCCACAGTGGATGAGATGTTCCACAATGTCAGGGTGTCCAGTTCGGGTGGCCACATGAAGGGGTGTGCTGAGCAGCTTGAGGGGGGATGAGATGGACATCAGGGGGGATCAGGACCCACACCTGCTAACCCAGCAAAGGGTCAGCTCTCATACTCCAGGGTATGCCCCTGCTTCTGGCACAACCTTGTGACCTGCTCTGCCCTGCTCACCTTGTCCTTCACATTGAGGTCTGCCCCACGGTCCTGCAGCAGTTTGACAGCATCCAGGTGCCCACCCCGGCAGGCCCAGTGCACGGCAGTGCAATCCAGCTGGACATACAGCGTTGTGTCATGGTGGGGGACACCCCTACCCTGTGTCTGTCCCCTGCCCCAGAAGGTCCCTGTGCTTGAGGTGAGCTGGCAGAGTCCTGCCTGCAGCCACCTCTGTGATGGGGACAGCACTGCCCCACTGCACAGTCCCCAGTGCTGCTGTAGTTCTAGTTGCAATACACCCAGATGCTCAGACCAGCGTGCAGCTGGAAGCAGGATTCAGTCTCACCCGGTCCCTGAAGTCAACAGTGGCCCCACTGTCCAGCAGCTTCTGCAGGATTTCCATGTGTCCCTCCAGCGAGGAGCGGTGCAGGGCCGTGCGGTGGAACTGGGAGACGGGGTGGCACATTGGCGGATGGATGTATCCTCCCCTGCCCAGTCTGGTTGTACCCCCAGCCCTGTGCCAAGCCTCCCAGCCCTCACCCACAGGCATGGTGGGCACAGCTGCAGGACTTGGTGGCATGACACAATGTGGGGGGCAATCAGTGGCTGTCAGGGATGCTACCTCATCACATGTGTCAGGGGAGCCACCATCTCCCAGAAACTTCTCGATGATGTGCATCTTGCCCTGGACAGCAGCCCGCAGGAAGGTCTCTGGCTCCACAGGACCGTCCTGGCAATGGGACAGGCTCAGAGCTGGGGCAACACAGGGGTGCAGGAGAGAGGACAATATGGGGGCCCCCTGCCCTGCTTCCCCAGGGAGGTTTCTGAGTGGCAGGGTGACCAGGGCGCTGGTCAGCAACTATGCCAGCAGCCCCCCTCCCACATCTTGGGACCCCCTGACGTACAATCTCCAGGGGCTCAGGTGGTGGAGTGGGCTCGGGGGTGGCCGCCCGCTCTGCCCGGCGCTGCCGGCGCTGCTTGCGGAGCTCAATGAGTCGTTGGATGCTCCCCACGTCGATGATCTCCCGCCTTAGATCCACTGAACTCCTCCGCACCTTCTCCTGGCCCTGGTGAGCACACACAGTGCCCCGTTTGACTTGTCTGTCACGAGCCACCCCTGGGCACCCTGCACCCCAACCCACTCACCTTGATGGCCTCAAGGCTCCAGTTCCTGGGGCCACAGCGTTTCTCCTCCTCCAGCTCAGGTGTGTTCATCCGCTCCACGGCCGGTGGCTCCCGTGCACCATCCCCTTTGAGTTTCTGCAGAGGCACAGCAGCTGCTGCATGGTCTTGTCTGGGCACAGAGCAGCCCCACTCCCTCCATCCTCAGCCTGCTGGGGAAGGTGGCTCTGGGCATGGCTCCACTTGCTGCTGAGGTCTGCAGGATGCTTGGCAGCCCTTGGGCTTGCGCTTGCCTGCCCACCCTGCTTGGTAAGCTGGGCACCTGCTGGCCGCTCAGTTCTGCCCCTTGGGCTAGAGCTGCTGGGCTGGGAACTTGATCCCCCTGAGAGCCCTTGGACACTTTCATATATCCCCCAGGATGGCAAGGTCGGTGCCAGCCTCTTCACATCCCTAAGGATGGACAGAGTACAATGGGGGTTCCTACTACAGCCCAGAAAGGTTCCCCTGTCCTATGGACCCACCTCCTCCTTCTCCTCCTCTGCCAGCTTCTGCTCGATGAGCTCCTTGGCCCGTTCCACATCCAGTTCCATGTCTGCCTGCAGTGCACAGTCCTGTGCAGGATGTGTCCTCTTCTTGTTACCACGGGCAGGGAGTTCCTAGTCCTGGTTCCTGGTGCTGCCGGCGGCTTCGCTGGCCGTGGGGCTTTATGCTGCTGGCCCCACTGTCCCACAGCCCAAGGGCACCAACAGCTGTGGCTGCTCCACATGACTGGGGCAGCTTTGCCATGAGCTCACCCTCCTGCTTTCTGGTGGCCCTGACTCACCTCTCCAGCCCCACACTCTCTTAAAGAGACCCCCCCACACACACCCTGGGTTGACCAGGACACCTGTGCTTGTTATGGGGAGCTGCAGTGTGCAGAACCTGTGACAGCCAGTCAAAAGAGGCTCAGCAGATCCAGGGTCACCTCATAGGCATGGCACCTATGCCTGCGTCACTCACCCTGGGCAAGCAAGATGCTCCCATGGCTTCCATCACCCCATCTCTGTGCAATCAGATGCTGCAGCAGCCACCAACATTGCCTGGGGCTTCCTGGCACCTTGGACAGGGCAGGGATCCGGGGGGTAGCCTGCCCACCCCAAAGGGAGGCAAGGGGTCCCCTTAAGCTTTTCAGCCAGCAGCAGGCAGCATGGGATGCCAGGAGTCATGGCCCCTCTGTGCTGCTTTAGAGGATGACCTCAGGTGTGGAACATTCCGAGCAGCCCTGCCAGGGTCCCTGAGACTGCCTGGCCTCCCCCACAGCACATGGCAGCCTGGCAGCAGGAGACTGGCCTGACATGGGGCCAGCAGGCAGAGCTGGCAGCTATTCCCAGCAGCAGCAACATTGTTCAACCCTCCTGAGCACTCCCCCCTTGTAAGATGAGGCCAACACTGCCTTGTGCTGGGACAGTTAATGCGCTGGGCACCATCCATGCACAGGACCTGGGGGAGGGACAGACAGCTACACGTCACTGTTACCCTCCTGGGCACTTCCCAGGGCCATCCTTGGGTGCCCTGCCCCATGGGTGTGACAGCCTCCCACAGCAGAGAGACACTATTTTCACCAGGGCAGGCCATGGTGGCCATGAAGGTCATCTTGGGACTGGTCCCCTCCATGGACTGTCCCACCTAGCTCAAGGGCAGACACAAGCTTAAACCTCCAGAGGGGAAGCACCAGGAAATGGAGGTGGTGGAGAAGCAGCTGGAATGACAACGGGACAATGCTGGGGAAGGGTCCTGGCAGGCTGGCAGGACAGGGTCTGGGTGGCACTAGGGAGCAGAGCTGGGACATCCAGGCTACCCCTTGACCTCCCTGTGCCCATTCTGACACGGGAGCTGATACAGGACAGGGACAGGGACCTCCCGAGGCTATGAGTTACAGCCCCCTCCAGCCTGTCCCAAGGCCAGAGGAAGGATTAAAAGGCTTTATTGATAAATACAGACTATGTACAGAGGGGAGACATCTCCACCCAGCCCAGCACCCCACAGGTCTCCTGGCCAGGGGGAATCCAGAGCCCAGTGGGTCACAGCCTCTCCCTGCCGGCACAGCCTGGCAGAGGAGCCCCAGCCCCAGAGACATTTGGTCTTGAACCTCCTTCAGCAAACACGGCGCCTGCCCGTGTCCCCAACCAAGGGGTGCCACCGTGGTGGCACAGCCCCATGCAGACCTTCTGAGGGGTCACCTGTGTGGAGGGCAGCCTCGGGGGGAGCAGGAGCAGCTCCAGATGGGCCAGAACACAGCACAGGGAATCCCCAGAGGCTCCACTATCCCCCAGCCCCCTGCCCTCTCCCCTCAACCAGTAGGGGGTGGCTCAGTTCCTGGGTGGAAGGGGCTGGTTGACAATCACTTGCACAACAAAATCCTTCTGGATCTTGGTTTCCTGCAGTCGTGTGCGATCAGTGAGCAGCTTGCCTGAGAAGAACCACCGCTGCCAGGCCAGGTCAATGCCCTCCTGTGCCTGCAGCTGCTTTTTCAGCTGCCCGATGGTGTCACTCATACTGGCGCTGAGCCGCAGGTCCTTGCCGGTGGAGAGGCGCACCTTGAGGGTGAACTCCCGCCGCGCATTAGGCAGAGGTTCAGCCGGTTCCACCGCCTCCTCCTCGCTCCGCTCCAGGATCAGGTTGACGGGGGGCGCAAGGCAGTAGACTGGCAGCTGGTACCGGTTGCCCAGCTCATCATAACACTCCGTCAGGGACCCTGGGGACAGCAGGATAAAATGCTAAGGGTGGGCATCCCCATGAACCACCCAAATGGGGACAGGGCCACCCCAAGCAGTGTGGCACAGCCTGCCTTACTCCCCTCAGCTGGGCTGAGCTCTGGATGGCAGGTGTGAGCCCCTCTCTACTCCAGCTTGGGACCCCCATGTGCCCAGATATGTGTCAGCACACACCCCACCCAAACCCCCAGTGCTGACCCTTACCGTGGGGCAGGGTAATGCTGGCTCCATCAAGGATGGCCTGGGCCAGGCTGTGGTCATTGGCTTCTACAGCATAGGCAGCTGCCTTCAGAGCATCCCAGATCTCCTTGCGGCCTTCAAAGGCGGGTGCCGTGTCCCAAAACTCGTCCCGCTTGCTGCGCAGCTGCCCGTCTGTCATGGGGTAGTCACTCTTCCACTTGGGACACTCCTTCTTCAGGGGCTCATTGCGGCCTGCAGAGGAGGGATATTCAGCCATAGGACAGGGTTTCCCCACAAGTCCTGAGCCCCCCACCTCCCATACCCACAGGTTCTTCCTGGGGACCTCCTGCACAGCAGCAGGGGTCTGAGGGACCACCCTGTCCAGTGAAGAACAGCCCCCAATGTAAGGGGTAACTGGGCTAAAGCTAGCCCAGCCCAAGATCCCACTGGTCCCTCAGCAGCTGTTCCCCCACCCTTTGCCCTCAGAGGTGACAAGGGCTCTTGCTTCCTTATTTGGGGGACCAGTCGCTGCCCTGTAGGGTGGCCATAGGGCCTCGGGGCCCTTTGAGGCAGAGCAGTATTTATAGCTTGGAGAATTAGCCAGGAAATAAGCTGGTGAGTCAGAACGAGAAGGGGATTACAAAGGCTGAGCTGCAGCAAAGGGGGGTCAGGACTTCACTGTCCCCTCTGCCCACCCCAGGATGACAGGGACCAGCTGCAGGCAAGACAGCAGGCACACAGCGTCCCGGGCATCAGGGGGATAGGGGGCATCGCTGCCAGACTGCAGCTGCCCAGCAATGGGCTGAACTGAGCTGGCTCTCCACAAAAACAGCCCCTAACCACATCCCCATGGACCTTCAGCATTGCCCAGGGATCTGAGCCACCCCAATGCCAGTCCTGGATCACCATGCCCTCACTACACTGGGCTGAGGCCCTGTGGGAACAGCCCTGTTCCATCGGCCCCACAGCCAGGCCAGACACGTGGGGCAGGAAGGAGCTGTTGTCACTCCCAGCTGAGCTGGGGACAAGGAATGATAACAACAGCTCCTTCCTGTCACCCCTCTCCCTGAGCTGGCCAGGCAGCACCCCTTCTGTGGGGACAGGATGAGGGGAAAGTGAGGCTCCAGCTGGGCAGGAAGATGCCTGTGCCCACACAGTGACCTGTCAGGCAAGGTGATGCCACACACCTCAGCCACCAGAGACAGCCACCACTGCCAGCCAAGGTCCCCAGGCAGCTGCTCCTGAGCAAGTGTGTGGTGACACAAGGCACTACATGACCTTCTCAATGATACCAGCCTTGCCTCACCCTACCCAAGACCACTGGAGCCAGCATTGCCTTTGCTTTCCAGCAAGCACCCACCTCAGGGGTCCCCAAGGAGCAAGCTACCCCAGGGCTGGGCACCGCGCATCCCTGGCAGGCAGCATCCTGCCCACATCCCTGGAGGAGCAAGGGCAGCCGGCTGCAGCCAGTGCTGCCGATTCAGCAGTCACGGTGCTGGGCCAGAGGGATTTGCAGCACCACAGGACACAACAAGGTCAGAGGCAACACCTGCCCCAGGAGGGCAGTGGAGAAGTGTCCACAGCCAGCCTGAAGGACATGTCTGGGATCATGTCCCTGCACTGCTGTGGCCACCAGGCTGGGGCACATGTCCTCACAGCCAGGACTCCTGGCCAGCACTCCCAGCCAGCAGCATTGCCCCAGCTCTGCTTGCAGCAAAGGGAAGAGGCTGGCCCAGGAGAGGCAGCAGGATTGGAGCTGTGGGGGTCGGCTGTGGCAGCAAGCAGGGACAGGCTGTGGCTGCCTCGTGTGTACAGGCATGCCCAGCAGCCTTGCCCAGGTAGACAGGGGCTTATGCCTTGTCTATTTATTGCTACCACCCAGCCAGGCCTGCACCTTCTAATCACCTCCTGCTGCTCTATTCCTGGCCCCTTGTGCAACTCTCCACAGCAGCACCACCAGACAGGTCCATCTGCTCGATGTGCCCAGACTCGAGCCAACAGGATCTGGCTGGCAGCCTGCTGCCTCCTGCCCTGTGCCTGCAGCACCTTGCCTGTGGCTCAGCCCCTGGAGGTGCCCTGGTGAGGGACCCCCAGCAGGAGGATGTGACCCGAAGGCTTCCCTGCCCTGGGCTTGCTCCCTGCCCGCAGGAGCCTTAGGCAGCCCCAGGTGACAGGTCCTGGAGGCCCCAGAGAAGATGCCAGCCAGATGGCACACACTACTACTTCCAGCAGTGCTAGCTGGTCCACTCCTGAGCCAGGCAGGGTTGGGATGCTGTGAGCCACGGGCATCCCCAGCTCTTGGGGATAAGATCTTGCGGCAAGCTGGCCAACCCAGGGACAATGCTGTCACCTGCTGCCAGGAGCCCTTGCAGGACCCCACAACAGGGGGTCACAACAAGCCCCAGCTGGGGCAGAAGCTGTCCAGGCAGGTAGGCTGTTAGCAGGGCCCCTGTGGCAACAGAGGTGGGCAGGCAGAGCCCTCCCTCCCTGCTGACAGTAAGTCATCATGTACCGGGACCTTGTGGCCCAGGGCAGTATCCCCATACTGGTGTTGAGGGCAGCTGTAGCCTTGCTTCATTCTCCACCTGGGAGCTGAGCAGCCTCCATGGGTTGGTGGCACCATGCAAGCAAAGGCAGGAACCAACCAGAGCACCTGGCACAGGGGACAGCCTTGCTCTCCCAGAAGGGACATACTGCAAGAAAGCAACAGCAGCAACTGCCAGCACTATAGCAGGAAGGGACCGTGACCCATCCCAAAAGAGCAAGTGGGGATGGAGACACAGGCTTTGCAGACAGCTATTGCCTGGCATGGGAGGGAATCACACAGATCCAGATGTTGGGATCTTACCCCACACCCCCCCATCACAGCAGCCTGAGCTACAAGGCAATGACCCCACATACTGCCAAGCTGAGGGAACAGTCAGCCAGGGACCCCAGGCCTCACTGATACCCACAAAAAGGCACTCCTAGGGGGCAAAGTGTGTCGGGGTGGGGCGGTTATCACCCCAATCCATAGCATCAGGGTGGCGGGCGGGGCAGGCGGGCACAGCTGGAGCCCCGCGCGGTGGGGGCGGCTGCCCACGGCACAGGCACAGCCTGGCCCAGCAGCTACGGCACCCTGCACGTGCTGCCGGAGCGGCGGGCACCGTCCCACGGAAAACGCCCTTCCCTCCCTCATCCCAGCTGCAGGCGAGGGCTGGGGCGTCCCGTCCCGGGCACACGCTTCCTGCCCCTCCTCTCCCGCCGCCCACTACCGCTCTGCCATAAACACGGTAATTACCGGCTGCGACGGCACCGGCCGGGGAGGCGGCAAGGGAAAGGCGTGATTCATCCTACCAGCCCACGGCTTCTCCGCCGAAAGTCCGCCGTACCCATCCCCGCGGCCTCCGGGACCCTCCGGTATGGCATCGCGGGGAAGCGCCTCATGGCACCCGGGTGTCCGGCTACCGGTCACTCCGGGGGGCCGCGGGGCTGCACCAGCCCCGCTGCGCCGCCGCTGCCCTCCGGACCGGCGTAGCCGCTCCCTGCTCTGCCCGCACCTCCCGAAGCCCCGGCTCAGCGGGGACGGGGTCGCGGCCGCCGGCAGCAGCCAGGTGTACGGGGCAGCACCGGCCCCGAGCAGGCAGGACTATGCCGTTCGCAGGACGCGCCGGGGGACGTTGCCGAGCCCATACCGGGGGCATCCGCCACCCTGCAGTCCTCCCAGGACAGCAGGACCCGGGAGAAGCCGGGAACCGGCAGGGCTCGGCTGGACACTTGCGCACCCCAGCCCTGACCCCGCGAAGGGTCCGGGGCGCCGGGACAGGAGCCGCGGTTCCCGTCCGCTTCCGAGGCCGCGCACCGAACCGGCATCCCCGGGGTCCGGTCACCCCGAGAGCACAGAGCGGCTCCTGAGGCTGTGGGAGGGGGGAAGTTGTCCCGTGGCGGACTACGCTCCTCCGGTGCCCACGTTCCTCCCGCGCCACCCCCAGGGGGACACGGGACGCCCCCGCCCCAGTGCCCCCGATCGCGGAGGTGCCCAGCCGGGATGACCCCCCGCTCACCTGCTCGCTTGCGGGTGTTGCCGCCGGCGGCGGGCCGCTCCCGGCGCTGCCGCCCCACGCAGCCGCCCATGGCGGGGCCGACCGGCGGCGCTCGGCATCGGGGCCGCGCCGGCTCCGAGCTGCGCCCGCCCGTGCGCGCGGGGCCCGGTGTGCGCGCGGGGACGCCCCGCCCCAGGGGAGCACGTGACTGCCGGCACCGCCCCCCGCGCACGCGCAGGCGGGCCGGAGGGGCCGGGCCGCGGCCCTGCGCGCGGGTGTCATGGCGGCGGCCGGGGCCGGGGCGGAGGCTCTCGCCGCCTCCGTCCGGGACTTCGTGTCCGGGCAGCAGGACTGCCGCGCCGCTGAGGTGGCGGCAGGTACCGCGCGGGGGCGGGTCGGGGCGGGACTGGGCGTGGGCACAGCGGCGGGGCCGGGCTGGGCCTGGGGCGGGCGTGGGCACGGGTAAGGGCGGGTCGTGGCGGCGTGGGGAGGGATTCGGGAGGAAGCGTGGGGTGAGGTGGGGTGGGGTGTGGAGTGGAGGCGCGGGATGGAGCGTGTCTGTGGGTTGTGAGGCTGCCGTGCGGGGCAGGGCACGTGGGAATGGGTAGGGTAGGGCCTGCAGCTCGGAGCTGCCGAGGAGACGTGTGGTAGGAGCGGGACAGCCGCGAGGCTGAGGGGCTCCAGGCACATGTGGGTGCAGAGAAATCGACGGGGAAAGAGAGTTCGTGGCCTTGCTGAGCATCCGTGGGAGATGATGGTTGCAGACTGCCCTCACTGTGGTTTCTACCCCTTTTCTAGCAGAGCTTGAGGCATTTGCTTTTGTCGGATAATTTATCCTTCTGCTTGGAACAGCAGTTGGGTGACTGTGTTGCATTAGGGAAGTTACAGCTTCAGGAGTGTGGCTTTCTAAGGATAAGGTGATACTTTTATGTTTGGAGGCAGTGGCTTCAGCGTGTTTTGGGAATGAGCTCAGAGAGCCAAGAAGGGCTGTCTATATACGTTACATTACACTTATAGGTAACTTATAGGCCTTTCCCAAGGCCTGATGGCTTGTGAACTGCTCTGTAGTGTTTTGGTGATGAGATGAGCTGGCAAAACAGGAAGGTAACCCAAGGGCCCATATAACACAGAGGGAAGAAAATGCCAGGAAAATTAGGAGGAATTCACTAAACTGTGTGACATTCAAGATGTTGCAGAAGGGCTGCACAGTCTCTGATGTATTTGGGATAGACGTGGGGAAGGATAACCTTACAACTGCTGTTGTCACCTGATCTCATGTTACAGAAGTGCATGGAGAAAGCTTTGTCTCTTGGAAGACATACAAAGAGAATTGCTCCCCACTTGCTCCCCCCTCCTCTTTTCAGCTGTGTGGCTCCTGTGACAAACCCAGCTTCACAGAGGGGCTGGCAAGTGTCCTTGAGCCCGTCTGACCTTGTACCACACATCAGAAAGGATTAAATTGCATTTCGTATCCTTGAGCAAAAGGGGAGGTCTTTTCTAAGCTCATGGCCATTGTGCAATTGCTGTAACAAAAACATTGACCTTCCCCAATTTGTTGCTGAGGACTAAAATGAGTGTAACTTGTCAAATGGCAGAAAGGCCTTGGTGCTATCACAGGTAGGTTGGGTTGCATGGGTCAGTGGGTGGCAGGAGGAGGCTGAATTAATCTTTCTTAAAAAATGGCGAGAGAAGGATACTGCTGTTACAGAACCCATTACATGTTCCCTGTGAATGTTGTGCTCACATTTTGAGGGTGTGGGGGAAACAAGAATGCAAGGCCTCCAGAAGTGATTAATATCTAGAAGGACACTGAAAGGGGGACAGACCTGTCAGGGAAGAGGGCAGGTTGGTTCAGAGTAGCAGTCCAGCACAGGATGAATAGCTTGCTTCTGTTAAGTCTCTGGGAACTACAGGAATCCCAGAATAGGAAGGCAGCCCCTCCTGGTAAAGGGATTCAAGGTGCCTAATTAACCTTGGGGCATATATGCTGCTGCCAGATGTGGAGGCAGCAGTTTCAGGGGCTCACCACTGTGCCTGTTGTGCTGATGAGGCAGGTCCAATTAGCTGTGCTGGTGCTCATGCCACTGGCCACGAGCACGCCATGCTCACAGGCTGTGCCAGGGAGGGGTGGCCACACCATGTGAGGCAAAGCTGGTTCCATCTGGGTCCTTGAGAACAGAGGGAGCTCCCTCGCTGAGCTGAGCAAAGGAGCTGCTGACCTCGCTGCTGCTGGCCATAGGGAGTATCAGTACCTGACTGTGGTTTGGCCATCACACTGCAGCTCTTTCCTGTTGGGTAGGGAACCAGAAGCTTTGTGTAGAGCTGTTTTTGGTCTCTGCAGACACAGAGAGGCAGAGCAACTGGCCATACTGATAGCATTTCTCTCAGACTTTTTCCGTGATGGTGCAGAGACACAAGGGCTCTTCATGAGCTTGCAGAGCGAGATATTGGGATGCTGGATGTGGAGGGGCCATCCAAGCTCTCTCTGCAGCCCATTCTGCTTTGGCTAGTGCACAGCATTTGCATGCTGTTTTGCGGTCGTTATTCTGCAAGAAATTTTGCCAGCGCATTATTGCTGTCTCTGAGGGCACCCCCTGTTCAGTCTGTGCCCGTCAATTCTGAGACCTGCTGGGCTCTTTTCCACACAGCTCCACTTATCTGTTCTGTTTCTCAGTTCAGGCTCCCTCTCCCTGCTGCGCCAGGCAGGATTGAAAGCTCTGTCTCTGGAGTCAGAACTGCCTGCTGTCAGAACACACTGTCAGAAAACACTGTCATCCCATTCCTAGAGACAGCTCTGTGATGAACAGGGTGTCTTAATACTGGAATTAACTGCTTCAGAAGAGACAATAAATGCTTGCAACAGCTGGAGACAATAGCTGGAACAAGGCCTGAGAAAGCCCATAATGAAACCTTTGGGCTTCTGAGAGGGTAGGGTGCCCTGCCAGTTGTGTAGGTTCAGCAGGGCAGAGAGGTGAGCAGGTTCTTCCAGAGTGCCCAGAAGTGCCCCTGGGCAAAGACAGTGAGTCTCAGTGACTGCCAGGTGATTTGGGTGTTTTTGTGGAGGAATGCTGTTTTGTCCAGGCAGAGAGTGAGGGGTGCTGCCTGTTTTCTAGCAATATCACTTTACACCTGAGCTGCAGGCTAGGGGTCTGAAGGTAAGGCAGTCCCTTGCCTGTCACCCCATGTCTGTGCAGAGGGCGTACACAGAGCTCTCCATCTGGGGAGGTGCCACATTGGCAATGGGTGGCAGGAATGGAGAACCTGCCCTTCTGTCAACGTTCATGTAAGGTGCAGCAAAAGCAGGTCCTGACCAAAGCCTTCTGAGGGGTGACTCTTCGCCCAGTTGAATTGCATGAATACAGAGGCAGGAGGTGGTTGAGGCAACCTGGCAAGGAATCTGAGTCAGAGTTGGAAGCAGACTCCAGAAATCCCAGCATTTTATCTTCCTCTGACCACAGAACTGCCTTTCTCCCTGCCCTCCATCTTGGAAGAAGTTTGTGCAGTTCTTGCTCAGCACAATGTGGAGTTGATGGAGTCAAGGTGGGAAGCTGAGTGATCACTCGTGTCTGGGCTGCTTGTTCAGCCAGTTCTTCCTCAGGAAACACCGGGAGAGCTGCCCTCTCCTCACAGCTCTCTCACATTAGAGCTGTTTTAGTATCTCAGTGAAGTGGAGCACAGTAAGACTTGTCTTAGGAGCCACACATACAGCCATGCTGCAGGGAGAGGGTGAGGCAAAGTGCAGGCAAGTTCTCCCTGGCTGTCTCTTCTCAGCTCTCAGTCTCACAGATGTTTGCAGGCAGCACTGGAGGCTGCTCCACCAGTTAAGTGCACATGGCTCCTTTGGTGCTTAATGGGGAGTCAGCACCAACCAGCCTTTCCCACTGCAGTGCTGGGATGGTTCCCAGCATCCATCTCTACTAGCATGCTTGCATGATCTCTCTTTTTCACTCTCTTTATCTCCTTTCTCCAGGGGTGAAAGATGGAAGGTGGACAGTGCTGCAGCTTGTGGAAGCCCTGGGGTAAGAAAAAACCTTATGCAAGTTATACATACAGTTATATGGGTAAGGGCTATGCAAAGAGGCATAGTTAGAAGGACAAGTGTGCTCATCCAGGATAAGCTTCAGCACTGGATGATACATTGCAGTGGGCAGGATGTTGTCTGCTCACAGCGTGGGGCTTGAGCAGTCCTTTGCCCTCCCTGGACATGGGCAGCTCCCAAGGCCGGAGCAGCTCTTGATGCTCTTGCAGGACAGAGGCAAGATGTTGTGGCAGGCACAACATCTTGCACTGATGAAAAGTTGGCACTTTTCAGTTGGGGCTGTCCCCAGCAAGAGCTGCCTGAGCACACAGCTGCACAACACTATTGTCACAAGTTGTCTGGCACTCAGCTTCTGCTTTTGTCTCCAAACTATCATGGCCTAAGCTCATTTCTCCCAAGCTGGGGGCTGGACTTGCCTCACTGTAAGAGGCTTTACCCTTTTTGACCCTTGTGATCTTGAGACCATGGTGCAAGAGCAATTTCTGTGGTCTGATTTGAGACTTTGGATTTCTTTTGCGTGGTTCTGGGGCTGAGTGCATGCATGCAGCACAGACAGGGGGAGAAGTGTCTGTTTCCACTCTGCCACCAAGTCAGGCATGACTGGGCCCACAGAGCGTCACCTCTTTGTTTTTGTAATGTGCCTGCTCAGGATGTGCTTCCTGCTAGGATGTATCTGCTCACAATAGGCTTCTTGGGCTTTCTCCCCTCTTGGCCTAGGTTTTGCCTGGAGAACACAGATCCTCGAACACGTGGGCGAGGTATCCAGCTATTGTCACAAGTCCTGCTCCAGTGTTACTCCCTGCTCCAGGAGAAGGAAGGTGAGGGTTTTTCTGGCCCTTGAGTATCTGTATGGGGACGAAGCCTGTGCCATTAAAGTGTCTGTCCTGAAATTGGCAAAGGGATTGATTTAACACTGTGACAACTTTGTGCATGTGTCTAAGAGTCAAAGTCCAAGGAGGGCATGAGGTTTTGCGCTGCAGCCCTTTTGCCAGCCTCGCCACACAGTTCAGGTCACTGTCTGAACACACCAAATCCCTGAACAGCTGGGGCCCCTGATAGTGTGTGGGTGTTGTACACTGAGGTGTGCTTAGCGCCACGTGGGACGTGTTGGGGATACATCTGTATGTCAGAATCCTTGGGCGATGATTCAGAGCAGGAAGACTGTCCTTCACACACCAAGTCACACTGCAGCCTGGCCAGATTAATTCAAGAGGAACCCTGAGGCCTGGGGAGGAGGGGAGATCAGTGTAAGGGTGAGAATGGAGAGGGGGAGTAGAGTGGGGAGGGGAAGATGCACTGTACATGGAGGTAAGGAGAAAGTCTGTCTCTGTTAAATGCCCCATAGCAGTTGGCTGGCAGCAGGGAAAGGCAGTAAGTGCTAACAAGCTTTGGCTCCTTGCAGTTGGGAAGTTGAACTTATGCCAGCAGGCTGGCTAGACAGGGGGCCTAGCTAGTAAGTAAGGTGGAGGACGGGGAGGATGGAAGTAAAAGATGCATAGTCCTTGGAATTTAGCTTTGCCTGAAGCCAGGCAGGGCTGAGAGCAGCTGTGCATAGAACCTTACCTACTGCAGTATCTGGAGTCAGGTGTAATGACTGATGGGAACTGAGGTGCTCTGGAGGGTCAGCCAGAAGTGGGGAGGTTCAGTGGGGATACTTGAAGGAGAAGAGACTCAGGGCAGCTGAGCAAGGGGTGTGAGCTGTGTTTGAGCCTTGTGTCCCTACTCACGCAGTTAATTTCTGAAGCGCTGCGTCAGGCTGCCTCCTGGGGGGCTGAGTTTCTGCAGCAGCTGTGGGCACAGGATGCTGCTAGCCGGCTCTTCCAGTCTGCTTCCTGCTACCACTCCCCAGGGCTGGTGTGTGCAGGCGCCCATGACCGTGACTCAGGGGCCAGGAACGTATTGTGGAGCCAAGTTTGAGAAAGCTAGAACTCCTGCCCCAGCCCTGTGCCCCACCCCATGACATCCTCCAGCCTCCGCTGAGCACACTGCCACACTACTGCTGGTGTCTGCATCCACATGTCTGGACAGGCCAGGGCAAATGCCTCTTGGGTAGCTCCAGCACTTCTGCAGCAGCCAGAGTTGGCTGCTGCCCTTCTGCAGTTAGGCAAGGGCTGCTTACAAGGAGATGGCAAAGGTGTTGGAGCCAGGTGGGTGCACCCAAGAGCATCAGTTTGTCCCATTCACAAGTGCAAGTTGTGTTCACTCTTAATCCCTCAGCTTGTGGTTGAGCTGGGGCCAGCACCTAGCAGCTGTGTGTCCTAGGGCTAACACACGTTGGTGTCTGTTTCTGACAGTGCTGCATCTGGTCCTGTTCTATGAAAGCCGACTGCAAGATCATCACCTGGTGATTCCCTCGGTGCTCCAGGGACTCCAAGCACTGGTGAGCTCACACTCCCAGCGCGCAGTGCTGGGATGCATTCCAGAGCAGTGTCAGGGAGGTGCAACACCTGGTATGGGTTGGAGCAGTGTGTCAAGCAGGGCCTGGCTGGGCTGTCAGCCCATCTGGCAACATTGCCCTGTCTGCTCTCTTCTCCTGCTGTGCCTCTTGTGGAGGAGCCGGGGACCAGAAACTACCTTGATTTCCTGCCCTGTGTTGGTACTGGGGCAAGGATTCCCTGGCCACCCTGCACAACACAGATGATGGGCATTGTGTCCTGTTCTGTCTCGGGAAGGGGTTGTGAGAGATCTCCCTGTTGTGGAAGAGGATCCTGCAGGCAGCTGCTGCATGGAGCCAGGAGCTCCCTTATGTGGCTGCCAACATGGTATTCTATTCTTGCTTTTTTCTTCCTGTCCCCAGAGCATGTGTGAGGTGCTGTCCCCAGGGCTTGCAGTGTCTGTGCTCAAAGCCATCTTCCAGGAGGTACATGTGCAGGTGAGCAATGTGATTTCCTATCCTCCTGTCCTTAATCTCTGCACCCTGTGTGTCTGGGGACGGGCTGCCTGCCCTGAGGACTGGCCACATTCAGCACAGTGCAGTGCTTCTGCAGAGCTTAGAGACAGCTTGGCTCACTGCAAGAGACACTGTGAGAGACAGACAGCAGCTGAGAATCCTGTTTGGCCCTTGTCCTCTCTTTTCTCAGCTGTAGGGGAATTATTTCCTTTTGCTCCATTCTCCAGGCTGTGTTTAAGTGCCCCAGTACAATTCTCCTCGCATTTAAGATTGTTTTTGCTGGCAGTGCCTTGGGCAGCATGTGTGGCCCTGGTGTGACTGATAGCACATTCATGCAGTGATGGGACACAGTCATGTTCATGTGCCATTGCATAGGCATGTGTACACTTTGCATGTGATGAATGGAATCTCTGTGCCAGGAAACAGCAGCTGAGCTGCTGGGGGTCCTGCTCTCCCTCAGGAGCATGTACTACCCATGGGGCAGTGGGTAGCTGTGCTGCCATGTGTAGAGGATGGTTTTGATTGGTCTGCTCTTCCCTTCAGTCCTTGATGCAGCTGGACCGCTACACAGTCTACAGCATCATCACCAACTTCATGAGCACCAGGGAGGAAGGTGAGGGGGAAGATGCCAGAGCTACTTGGGGATTGTTGAGGCTGGGACAACAACTCACTTTGACCTTCTCCAAGGGCTCTGTGGCTCTGTCTGGGAGACATGGAAAAGGACTGTGGGGCAGGGGCAACTCAGCTGATTTAATGCCATGTTGTGAGGTCTGATGTCCTGCACCTGCTCACACTCCTTCTTTCTGCAGAGCTGAAAGGCCTGGGTGCCAACTTCACCTTTGGCTTCATCCAGGTCATGGATGGGGAGAAGGATCCCCGCAATCTGCTGGTGGCCTTCCAGATTGTGCGTGATCTCATTGCCAAGGACTATGCCCTGGGTGAGCCTAAACCTGCCATGCAGAGATGACTGGGAAATATGTCCCTTTTCTTTGAGCCATTGGAAGGACAGCTCTTGGGGTGGTCCCTAACATGCTTTAAAAGCTTCAGAGCCGGCCTGTTGTGGGTGCTAAACATAGCTGCTGTGCCTTTTTTGCCTAATATCTTTGCTCACCCCCTCTCTCCTCTGTCTGCAGGTCCCTTTGTGGAGGAGCTGTTTGAAGTTACATCCTGCTACTTTCCTGTTGATTTTACTCCAGTGAGTGAGTCTGCCATGTGCCACAGCCTATTCTTTATTTCTTTCTGGTGTTTTCTTAGGGGGTTGTGTCCCCTCCAGGGAGTGGGATGAGAGGGTCAAGGCCAAGGCTCTTGACTGGGCAGTGTTCAGCTGTGAGCTGTATTACCCAGGCTGGCAGGCTGGTGCCAAGATAGCTGCAGTGACTGGCACTGCTGCTGCCTTGCTGGAGATGAAGTGATGCAGCCTCGGCAGATGGCTGGGTTGGGATGTTTCCTGACTGGTGTGTGACCTGCTCTTGGCTTCTTTTCCAGCCCCCCAATGATCCTCATGGCATCCAGAGGGAAGACCTGATCCTGAGCCTCCGGGCCGTACTGGCATCCACACCCCAATTTGCTGAGGTACGAAGCTCATTGGGGATTCTTGAGCACCTCACTGTTCCCTAAGCACAGGCTGCCTTTCATAGTGCTGCAGCTCCTGCTGTGACTCTGTGGGACGGGAACAACTGGGACCAGGAGCTTTGCACTTGGGCAGCCCTGTCTCCAGCTGGAGCTGGTCATGGGGAGGGTGACTGACACCCTGGGAAGGGGCTGCCTATTGCAGGTACCCCTTCACCTCTGCTCTCCTGTCAGAGGCTGAACTTGCATCCTTGCAGGGCCATGGACAAGGTGGTGCAAGGGATGGGCTGAATTAAAGTGCTTCTCTCTGCAGTTTCTTCTCCCTCTGCTTATTGAGAAGTTGGACTCAGAACTGCAAAGTGCCAAGCTTGACTCACTGCAGACTCTGGTAAGGGAGATCCCCTACTCCCTTCAACCTACAGCTGGTCTGTGGCAGTAGTAGCAGCCAGCCACTTCTCAGCCCTTCTCCCTGCCAGCCAGATACTCTCCCTTGCAGAGTCACAATTTCCAGAGTCCTGGTTTGGTCTGCATCACTCTTTCCTGTTTTTCTTGAATGATTTGTGCAGCTCAGCATGAGCCTGCCAGGATGAGCAGTGTACCAGGATGTGCCGTGTCCTCCTGGTACTGGTTTCTCTGTGATGCTTTCTCCTGGCTCCCTCTTGCAGACTGCCTGCTGTGCCATCTACGGGCAGAAGGAGCTGCAGGAATTCCTTCCCAGCCTCTGGTCATCCCTGCGCAGAGAGGTAAGGACTGCAGGGCTCCACCATGGCTGGGCTTCTGCTGAGCAGGAGTTCTCAACCAGAGAGGATGGGCCCCCTATCTCGCAGCAGCCAGCACCTGTGACCTTGGACTGCCCCAGCTGAAAAGTGGAGTGGGCTGAAAAGTGGAGGGGACAGGCCAGCCCTATCAGCGTGTCCGTGTAGCTTCAATGTGCCATGCTGCACGTTCAAATCATGTGGGGAAGTGAGGCAGGAGCCTGAGCCCTTCAGCCTGCATTGGGAGCCTGAAGCCTGCGGTTTTTGTTGGCATGGAGTTCAGCTCATCCTATGGCCTTTCTTCCAGGTGTTCCAGACAGCAAGCGAGAAGATTGAGTCGGAATGCCTGGCTGCACTGCATGCTCTCTCTGCCTGCCTCTCCCGCTCCGTGCTCAGCTCTGATTCTGAGGATCTGCTGGATTCTTTCCTCAGCAGCATCCTGCAAGGTAGCTAACAGAGACCTGTCCCATGCAGCCAGGCCTGAAAGCATCCTCCTAGGTAGAGATCTGCCTTCCTCTTCTCCTTCAAGCCTCTTCTCTTTCTAGTCCTCACAGCAATTTTTGGCTTCTCCAAGGTAATTGGCTGCAGGAAGGGAGAACATGGGGAGTGAACTGCTTCTGTTTCTTCTGGAACTGCACTATTTGTGTGCTTGGAGCTGTGGGAAGCTGCTCAGTTGGGGAGACTGTGCTGCAGCTCAGAGCTGCAGCCTGGCAGCACATCCCAGCCCCGCTATCAGCTGTGTCCCCGCACGCGAGGCAGAGGAGCTCTGTGCCGGTGCAGCTGACACCCAGCCTATCTCAGATTGCAGGCACCATCTGTGCGAGCCTGACATGAAGCTGGTGTGGCCCAGTGCCAAACTCTTGCAGGCAGCAGCGGGTGCCTCCCTCCGCACCTTCCACCGCATCACCCGCAGCGTCCTTCCCCTGCTGCTGGAGCAGTACACCAAGCACACACAGGTGAGGGGCACCCACTGACTCCACAGGGCCTGGGGGCAGCGGGGTGGCTGTGGGTAGAGACTCCGTGGGTGCCCTGTGACCTTGCAGTGCTGGGCTGAGGTGCAGTTCTGTCCCAGCAGTGACAGTGATCTGGGTTACACTTCTGTGTCCCTGCAGAGCAGCCAGAGGAGGACAATCCTGGAAATGCTGCTAGGCTTCCTAGAGTTGCAGCAGAAGTGGGGACATGTGGAAGAAGGTGAGGGTGGCTGGTTCCTCTGGAGGCATCTGTGTCCCAAGGGCTGCTGGCTCTGACTTCACTTTCCTGTATGCTGACAGACAAGGAAAACTCAGTGGCCAGTATGGCTGCATGTGTGAGCCCCTGCCATGTTTCAGGGACCCTGCATGATGTGGTATCAAATGCAGCACCACAGTGTTGCTAGTGGATGTGAAATAGGATCATAGATTCAATCACAGCAGCCAAGGTTTCATCTCAAGGAGGTAGAAGCTTTTATTGTGGGGTTTTCAGCCCCTTTTATGAGGTGTTCCCATACAGGTTAACATGATTGGCAAAAGGAACAAAACCTCTCTTGTCCCATTGGTGGAACAAGAGAAAAACACATTCAGAACATCTGTGAACTACTGTTTTGGGAACCAAAACCCTATTTACAAAACAGTCCTTGAGAGAGAAAAGTTTTCCAGAAGACTTTCCCTTGGGAAACAGATCAGCCACTGACAGGCTGAAAACTCTCTCAGGCTCAGAAAATTACGTCCACACCCCAGAAAGGGTCTGTCAAGTGCCATGATGGTGGCTGTGTGGTGACAGCCAGACACAGGCAGTGATTCCTTGCCCCTCTGTCCAGATGAGAACACTCTGCTGTCGCTCCAAGCCCCGGTTTGCTCTGTGGTGTTCTCAGCGCTGATGGATCCCAGTGTGCAGCTGCAGCTGGTTGGGATCAAGGCATTGACTGTCCTGGGCTCCCTGCAAGGTTGGTGCCTTTTTTCACTTGAGACAGAGGGAGGTGTCATTCTCCTTTGAGAGACATGGTGGCTGCTAGGACGTCCTTGCCTGCTGCTTGTAAGTGCACAGGGATAGCAGCAGCATACAGTTCTACTCAAGCCATGAGCTCCAGGGACATGTGTAGCCTCTTGCCTGTTTGTGCTGGGCACCTTGTATCTCTGGCATTTGGTGTATTGCTGCATTGCTGCTGGCCTGGGTGAGGGGAAAGATCCTGTCCAGTACACCAGCATCTTTGCCTTTGGCTAAGATTCCTTTATGGCTCTTGTTCCAGGCTTCCTGTCTTCCTCTGATCTGGAGCTGGTTGTAGATCACCTTATCCGTCTTGCTTTGCATGAGGAGGATTCCCAGAGCAGGTGAGGGGTGGTCTACCATCATGGCAGTCACCCACACTCTGGGAGGATGAACAAAGCCTGGCTTTGCTGCACAGAGGGGCTGTAGTCTGAGGGAAGGCGCAGGAACTCTGAACAAGAAGACTGTGTGGGAGAAACCAGACAGTTCATGGGCTGGAAATAAGAAAATCTGAGCCTATCAAAGTTAGGGGGCTGTGCTCTACTCCCTGAAGGGTGAAAAAGGCAAGTTGCTGAGAAATGGGATTCTGTAGACACCTTCTGGCCATGTCTGTGCAGCTGGTGTACAAACAACCCTGGATCTGCAGTTCTTGCATCACCTTTTCCACTCTCTTTCCCCCTGGCAGTGAAGCAGCAATGGAGGCAGCTGGGTCCATGGCCCCTACCTACCCAAAGGTTTTCTCTGGACGCATGGTACCCAGGCTTGAAGAGGAGCTGCAGTCAGGTAGGGCTGGGAAAGGAGTGGTGACTGATTTTGGGGTAAAGCCTTTCCCATCCCTGTAGGGCTCCTGCCAGGCAGTGGGGCTGTGTTACGTGGTGTAGGTCAGTGGCTGTCCTTGGGGGATTCCCTGTGCTGGCACAGGAAAGGCTGTGGTTGCTCTGGTAGCCAGCCTGTGTGTGGCCAGGTACACCCTTGTGGGAAGGAGCTGTTCAGCAGCAGAGCAGGCAGAGTGCCGTGAGCCTGGCATGGGCTGGGTCTGCTATGTTGCTTCACCCTATCTGCCCTGGCAGGGTCTGAGGCCTGACTGCCCTTGGGGTGTTCCCAGGTACCCCTCTGAGTTGTGTTTCCTCTTCAGAGAGGGAGGAAAGCTCCCACAACCATCACTCCTTGCAGCAGCGCTGCCTGCAGGCCCTGGCAGCTGTGTCCACCCACACCAGCATCGTGAGGGAGACTGTCCCTGTCCTGCTACAGCATCTCCAGAAGGTGCAGAAAGGTAATGGAGCTACTGCAAGCAGCTCCACAGAGCATGTCTGGGCAGGAGCTGCTTCTGTTACTGGTGATGGCTGGGAGAGAGCTGGAATGGCAGTGGTACAAGGAACCCACACCTGAGCTGTGAATCCCACTGGTGGAGTGGGAGTCAGAGGAGATGCATTGTCCCAAGATGCCGTGCAGATCAGGGGGCTGGGTGTTGAGGCTGCTTGACTCGGTGGTGACTGTGCCCTGCAGGGACCGAGGCCAGGAACACCCAAGAAATGGTCTCTGTGTGCCAGAGCCTGCACCACGTGGCCCTGCAGTGCCAACAGGATGCCGAGGGCTGCTGGTACTTCCATCAGACAGTGGTGCCATGCCTGCTGGCCATGGCTGTGCAGGCAGCCATGCAAGGTAAGTGCAGGGCTGGAGTGGGAGAGGGAAGAGCAGGCAACTCCCAGGCTCTCAGGGGTCCCTGATCCTGCAGTCGGTGCTGCTGCTCATGTCTTTTGGCACCCATGGCCCTCAAGAGTGGGCTTTATTGTTCCCTGCCCCAGAGCCCTACCCCACTCTGGTGTGGGTTCAGGGGGCTATGCCTGCCTCCTCCACCTGAGCAGCAGGCTCCAGCAAGTTCCATTCCTCCCACTATCTGCAGAGAGCACCCATACACTGCCAGGCAAAGCACTGCTGGAGGAAGAGGTGCTGGCTGCCATGATCCCAGTCATCAGTGCTGCCACCACTCACCTGAGCCCTGAGTGAGTGAAGCTGGGGCAGGAAGTTGGGTGCTTCATCTTGGGGAGGGAGCAGGCTGCATGCCCCCTGCTGCTATCTGTACAGGGTGGCCCTGTGCCTCCTGGGAGGTCTCTGCTGACCATTCTAGAGCAGCACATTACAATGTCTTTTTTCTCCTAGGCTGGCTGCCCAGAGTGTGTCTCACATAGTGCCCCTTTTTCTGGATGGAGAAGTCTCATTCCTACCCCAAAACAGTTTTCCCTCCTCCTTCCAGCCTTTCGGGGTATGTTTGGTGATTGGGGCTGGGGCACCAGAATGGGCTGGGAATGAGAATGTTAGCACAGGCTGGCAGCAAGGGCTGTGATGACATGGACATTTTTCTTCCCTTACAGGATGGGGAGTGCTTGGAGGCACAGAGACGCCTGGTTGCCCTCCTCATGGCCTTTGTCTGCTCCTTGCCCCGTGATGTATGTTGATGGGGAGCAAGGTGGAAAGGAGTCCTGCCCAAGCACCCTCCACACTCTCCACACTAAGCTCCACAGATAGAGGGAGCACTGCAGCCCTGAGCCATAACACGTTCTCTTATCTCTTCCAGGTGGGAATCCCTCAGCAGGAATGGCTGCTCCGGGAGCTGCTGGCATTGAGCTGTTCCTGCAACTGTCCCTTCACAGCCACCACAGCTGCCAAGTGCTTTGCAGGGCTGGTGAACAAGCACCCAGCAGGTAAAGGGGCTGGGGAAGATGCCCAGTGACCCTGCCCACCGCTGACAGGGGCAATGGCTTAGCTTGTCCCTTCCATCCCCAGGGCAGCAGCTGGATGAAATCCTGCAGCTTGCAGTGAACAGGATGGAGCCCATCCTTGCGGAGGGGCCCTGCCGAACGCAGGCACTCACCTTGCTGCTCTGGGTAAGGCCTGCCCTGGATGAGTGGGGCTGGGGGACCCAGCCTGGCACTGACTGTTCTGCCTGCACAGGTGACCAAAGCTCTGGTGCTGCGCTACCACCCCCTGAGCTCCTGCCTGACAGACAAGGTAGGTGGTGGTAGGGCTGGGTGATATCTAAGAAACCTGCCTTGCTCCCCCATGGCTGGCTGGAGACTCGCACCAGCAAGGTTCTCTGTCTCAGGGCTCTCTCCCTTGCAGCTGCTGGGGCTGCTGGGTGACACGGAGCTGGGCCCTGCTGCAGCCGATGGCTTCTCCCTGCTCATGGCCGAGTCCCCGGATGTGCTGCACAAGAGCTGCCATGCTGACGTGCGCATCATGTTCCGCCAGCGCTTCTTCACTGACAATGTCCCCAAGCTGGTGCAAGGCTTCCATGGGGCTGGCCCTGGTGAGTGGCCACCCCCAGCCCAGCCTCACCACTCCTGACCCTTTAACCAGGGGACCTGAGCCAGCATCCCCTCCTTCTATAGGCTGGTTGTAACCATCTCTGCACTCCACAGATGTGAAGGCAAATTACCTGAAGGGCCTGTCCCATGTGCTTAACCACCTCCCCAAACCTGTGCTGGTGACAGAGTTGCCCACGGTAAGAGCCAGCCTGGGTGATAGACAGGGTGAGCTGTGACATTGTGGAGTGCATGGTTTGGGATTACTCATGACTCCTGTGTTCTCCCTCTCTCTGCAGCTGCTTTCCCTCCTGCTTGAGGCGTTGTCCTGCTCAGATCGTGTAGTACAGCTCTCCACACTGAGCTGCCTCCACCCACTGCTGCTCGAAGCTCCCCAGGTCATGAGCCTGCATGTCGACACACTGGTCACCAAGTTCCTCAACCTCACCTCCAGCCCCACCATGGTGCGTGCACCCCCTCCTTCCTTCCTGCTATGCGCCTCTCTCCTGCCCCTTGTGCTGCCCTCATTCCTGTCTGTTCCAGGCTGTCCGCATCGCCGCCCTGCGCTGTGCCCATGCTCTCACCAGTCTGCCCACAACAGTGGTAAGTGCTTCTGCAGTACCCTGCTGCCTGCCCCTGTGTGTAGAGGGCCAAGGGGGACACAAACCTCCTGGGGGGCAGCCAGCATCCATTTCTCTCACAAAGAGCCCCTTCTGTCCTACAGCTGCTCCCATACAAGGGCCGAGTTATCCGGGCACTGGCCAAGCCTTTGGATGACAAAAAGAGGCTGGTGCGGAAGGAAGCAGTGGCAGCACGTGGAGAATGGTGAGTGTGTGGAAGTAGCTGCTGAGGGCGTGCCAGCATGTAGGAGACATGGCTGATGGCACCATCTCTGTCCCTGCAGGTTCCTGGTTGGGAGCCCAGGCAGGTGAGCGCCCTCTGTCCCCTCCCTGTGCTGACCAACAGTCTGACCAGCGCCTCGCTAAGCCACCAAGTGATCCGACCGATGCCATGGACCCTCTGGATCCTTAGAGCCCAGGACTGCCCCGAGTGCTAGGGCTGGAGCGTGCAGGCCAGCAGACAGCACTCCTCACTGCTGTCCCTTCCCAGCACCCACAGCAGGGAAGGAGTTGTGCTGCTTGTGGCTTGCCCACCCCCTGCTGCAGCCAGGGACAGTGATGGACAGCCCCCACCACATGTGAGTGGAGAGGACAGGTCTGTGCACACATGCGGTGTGTGACAAACCACCTGCCAGAAGAATAAATATATCTGTTTTGATAATGCTCTGAGGGTCTCCATGCAGCTCAGGCTGGGTCCTCAGTGTTCTTCTGTATGTTGACTAGCTTAAGATGCTGCTGGTTATAGGCCCTTCCTCCTCATTTAACATTGTGGTCCCTCTTCTCCCATCCCCAGAAGTCCATGTTCCCCACAAGATAACAAAAACAGACTCCCTTAAAAAAAAAACAGTATTTAGTAGATGGTCTTAAAAAGACTCCCCGAGGAGAACTTGGGGGGATGGGGGTGCCATCCTCTGCGCCCAGCCCTTCAGAGAGCTGAGCTGGGCCAATGCTGGTCCGTACCTGTGCTAATGAGGGCCAGCACTGTCAGCTGGAGCAGGGAGCAGCAGCTCTGCCACCTTGCCCCTGGGCTGCCTGCAGCCACCAAGAGCCAAGGGGGCAAGTGTCGAGGCACCAGCACTGTCCAGAGAGTCTCCCATGGCTCTGGCTCTGGTAAGCGATATGTGCCAGCCTTCTGCCAGGCACTTTGGCCAAAGGAAGCTGGAGCGGCGGAGCGGGTCCCCCATGCGCTCTCCTGCCTGTTGGAAGGGATGGCCAGAGCACAGGGCCTCAGATTGCCAGAAGTGGTGCGTGTTGCTCCATCACACAGGGAGGCAGATCCCAGCTCAGGCCTGTTCCATGGGGCGGGTGAGGAGAGGGCAGGAGGACTCGGGTGAGCCAGTGCCTGTGGGGAAAGTGAGACCACAGCCAAAAGGTGAAGTCTTGCTGCTTCTCAGATCTGAGGAACCATATCCTGAGCTGCCACAATGGCTGAGCTGCTCAGATGACATTCTGCTGGCAAAGGTGTGCTGGGCAGGCCACCTTGTCACCAGACAGGGCTCCTGAGGGCACAGGGCCAAAGATGTCCAGGTCTTCCACACCTTACAAGGCCCAGTGCAGTGCAAAGTGGGATCAATGTTCACTGTTGTCCTCTCCCTCAGCAGCCCAAGGAGAGCCTCTGTTGTCCCTACAACCCCAAGAGCTGCTGAGCCACCACCTTCTCAGGAAGGGGCTTCCCCAGGATTTTACCTTGGCACATCCACACCCAGGAACACTTTCCAGTTATCCCAGCTGCCGTAACTGTAGGGGTTCCTGAAGACCTGCAGGACAGGGAGCGGCGCATCACGTCTGGCTCTGCCCCAGCCAGCCCGCATGCCATGGACTGTGCTCACCTTGCCTTTCTTCTGCAGTCTCTGCCTCTCCTTTCTGTTGATGTGCCGTTCAATGCTCGTTTCCCCGCGGGTAATGAGGGCAGCGTGCCACAGTGTGAGGGCACCCAGGGCCAATGCAACCGAGCTAGGTATGACAAGGGACAGCAGGTGGAACACAGGCCTTCTTTCCCTGGTGCTGCAGCTGGCGGGGGCTGAGGCTGCCTCCCCACACCCACATAAGTGGGTCGGCTTGTCTAATCTCCTGTGACAGACAAAATCTCTCCTCTGTGGCCCAAAGCACTGACAGGGCAGTGACATCACTAGAGTGAGCAAGCCCACCTACAGGCAGGTAGATGGTGAGCAGTGTCACAGGCCTTACTCTGTTCTCCCCAGCTCCTGGGCCCCCTCACCTGCACAGGACCCAGAGGTAGACCACGCTCTTGTGGAAAGCTCGCTGGCGGAAGGAGAAGGTGGGTGGTGGGGTCTGGTAGTATGTCTGAAAAAGGATCAGATGGGGAGGATTACCCAAACTGTTTCACAGTTGGAAGCCAGATAGGGATTGCTGCACCCCTCCCTGCTGCAGAACTTGGACAGCAAGAAAAGATTGCAGCTGGAACCAGTGCAACAGCCAGGGTGAGAGGGAGGCAGCCTGGGACAGCCACAAGACAGACAGACACCCAGAGCTGGCACAGGCATGAGGAACAGTGGGCTGGAGGTAAGGGGACAGGGAGCAGCCATGGGATTTGGTCAGGACACTGCAGCTGGGGGTCAGGGAGAGATGTGTATGCAGTGCTGCAGCTTCACCAGGAGACCATGGCCTGAGCAGCACATGCCAAGAAGCTGTCACCAGCCCAAGTCCCTGGAAGCTGGGTGCACAGAGGCAGACCCCAAGCTGCTGAAGGCACTGTTCATAGCAGAGCTGCCTGACCAGCCCCAGCTCTCTGACATGTGAGATGAACATGGGGGCTGGTTCTGATGTGGGTGCTCCTTGAGAGCAGAATCCCAAGCAGGACCCAGCCTGCAGGGCAGCTCTGCTCCACACTGCCTGGAGCAGCTGGGGGGCAGGGATGTCCCACCTGGTTGGCAGCCACCTGCAGTCTCTCCTTCTCAAGCAGTTTCATTCTCTAAGGGGACGGAAAACAGGGCACCGGTTATGTGTCTCAGAGGAGTGGGGCAGGGACCCTTCCCCTCACAACCCCACAGGACCAGAGCAGCTGGGGGTCTCACAGGAGGAAGAAGAGAGGAAGCAAAGTCATGATATGACCAGGCCTGGCCCACACTTGCTCTGCAAGCTCAGCCTGGGGAAGCCAGGCAGCCTTGGCGCATGGCAGGAGAGGCCGCTCACCTCAATGGCTGCGTAGGCATCCCGGAACATCTCCCAGCCGCTGATACTGCAGTAAATGCAGCCCATGGTCATGAACAAGCAGAAGGAGAAGAAGTAGCGGTGGTTGTAGTGTCCCACACAGTTGTTTAGCCAGGCTGCCTCTGGGGTTAAAGGTACATAATTGTGACATACCATGGCTCCAAACCCAACCCAGGGACCAGGGCAGTTCTGGGCCCTGCTCCCATCACCCATTCCTATGCTGTCTGTCTCCTCAAGAGAAGGGACTGGGAGAGAAGAGGAAAGCAGGGCTGGTTCCCCCCAGGAGTGTGCCACTGGTTAGTACTGCAGAAGGATACGGCAGTGGTGGTCCATCTTCAGCACACACCTGGGAGAGAGGAGACCAGTGCCAGTGTCAGAGCCAGTGCAAGTGGTGTGTTTGGGAGGGGACAGGCACCCCTCAGCCCTGCAGGCTACAAGTGACAGGGCAAGGAGGTGGCAGAGCAGAGGAGAAGGGCCCCTGTCTCACTGGGGCAGGGGGTGAGGAGCAGGGCTCCAAAGGCTGCTCCAGGCAGAGGGAGGGAGCCCTACCTGTTGCAGATGCTGCAGTGGTGGGTGCGAGCTGGCTTAGGTGCAATGCATTTCCTGCAGATGGACACACCAGTGAGGTCGTTCTTGGCCTGTGCACACATCAGAAGAGATTTGTGCACTTTAAACCCTCCAGCTCTCCCCTATGCCGCCCTGCTGCCTCCCCCCTCTACACTGCCCAGCCTAGCTTCTCAGAGGCATCCTGCAACAGTATCACCAGGCTGTTCCCACTGACCATCTGTAGCTGGTCCCCAGTGTCCAGCTGGGAGAAGTTGTGCTGCGGCTCGGTGCCTCACCTGTGGTGGGTGCCCAGGTGAAGTGGTGATAGCCATGTAGTAATGGAAGACAATCATGATGAGGTTCCAGTGTCCATAGGCGAGGTGCCAGCATATCCAGGCAGGTGTGTAGGTCTGCAGGATGAGGGGCAGCAGGCAGATGTACACGATGGCCACAATAGAGCTCGTCAGCCCAATCACCAGTGCCACAAACACCTACAGGAAAGGGGCCTGGGTCACTGGAGTGGGCAGCGCCTGCCCCTTGCTGCCAGGGGAGAGGCACGGGCAGGACAGAGCCAGAGGAAACCAATTTGAACCACACACTGAGGTCCCAGCTCACTTCCTGCCCAAAGCACAGGCACTCCCAAGCCCGGTGCCCCAGCACCACGTGTACCCTGCCCAGTGAGGGGGACTCACCACACCAAACCAGCGGGTGACATGGTCCACCAGCCAGTAGACCGGCTCGAAGAGAGAGTCAAGCACCACATCGCCGTTGGTAAAGGAGTTGTAGAGCAGGGAGCGGAGGCAGAGGTGTCCGTAGTGCCACAGCTGCTCCACCTGCCGCACCAGCTTGAACCGCCGCCGCCGGCCCAGCCGCAGGCACTTGAGGAGCAGGCGCATCACCGCAGCAAACATCCGCTGCCGGCTCCTCATCCCTGCCACACCTCGCCTGGGGGGACAGGAGCTCGGCGTGGGCAGGCCACCCTGCTGCCTGGCTGTCCCTCGGGAAGGGTTTCCCCTCCCTGACGCGCTGATGCCGGTAGTGCAGCTCCCTGAACTGCCAAGGATGCTGTGCTGGAGAAGCTGAGCCCAGGCTCCTGGAGGCTGCGGGGCTGGTGTCGCCAGGATGTCTCTTTGCATGGATCAGGGGGCACAGGCCCCTCAGCATCTGGGCTCAGGTGCTCTCTGGTCCCATCTCGTCTTTCCCAGCGGGGAGGGGGCCGGGGGAGTGACACGGAGAGTCTGACTCAGAGGAAACCAGAGAAGACATGAGCATCCAGGATGCTGGGCCATTTCCAGGGATGATTTCAGCCTTTCCCAACATGTTCAGGAATAAGGGAATCCAAGGAACACGTGAAGGAGCCAGTGCAAAATTACCCCTCCTCCCCTAGTCCCTCCTTAACCCCAAAAAGTAGGGTGCTGTTTCCCTTCACCTCAAGGGAAGGTCTACCTTCTGGACCAGGTTGCAGAGGCTGCCCTGCCAACCTCACTCCAAGAGTCCAAACACTTCCTCCTCCTCACCTGGATCCTTGAACAGTGCCACATACCAGCAAACGAGAGCAACCAGGACCAGCCCCGGGCCAGTGCTCCCCTGCCTGCTGAGCCCCTCGTCCCACCTGAAAGCTTTGCTAGGAGTGATGAGGAACTCGATCTGGCCCAGCACATGGGAAAACGATCTGCAGGGCTGGGGCCCCCAGGCCTCCGTGCAGGCAATACCCATCAATATTAAGCAGCAAGGCTGCCCCGGGGTCCTGCCAAGGCACGTTCTGAGCCTGGGCCAAGCACTCGCCTTGGTCTGGTGCCAGGCACTGGTGCCAGAGCTCAGAGTCCCTCCCGCAGGGATTGTCCCTCTGCGCTGCTGTGCCCACCTACACAGCCCCTGGGGAGCAGCAGGGAGGGTGAGGGCAGAAGCTGCAGCATCCAGATAGGCTGCCTACAGGAGCCAGGGCTCTCCTCCACTCTGCCTGAGGAGTGTGAGGTTGACCCCAAGGTTAGGATCTGCTGGATATGAGGACCCCAGACCCAGCAGCCCATTCCAGGTCACAGGCATTGCTCCTGCCCAGGCTTTCTATACCCTGGTACAGGAGAGGTGAGATATGCAAACGCCTGCATCACCCTCTTCTCCACATTTCCCCTTTGGCTTGCTAAGAGCTTTTCCTTGAAAAGCAGATGTAAAGTGGAGCAACAACTTCCTGCCGTGCAGCCTTTGGGTGGCACACATCCCTATGTTGTCAGTGTGGTAAAAGACAAAACACTGCAGCCAGAAGCAGATGTTGAGGTCAGCCCTTTCCTCCAAAGACACAGCATCTTCCTGCCCCCTGGAGAAGCTTCCTCACCTACAACAGCGGCGGCTGTTGGGAGGGAACCCACGGGGCAGGCAGACAGCCTTCTCCAGAGCAAGACCCACTGTCCCCAGGCACCAGCCTGAAGACAGCAGCACAACCACAGAGATGAGGCTCCAGCAGAGCCACTCAACTTTCTCCTATCCAGCCGAGCACTGGGATCCAGCCTTCGCCCTGCCCATGGCCATCCCCACATCCCAGCGAGGCACCGAGCCCATAGGAATGGGACAGCGACCGCGAGCAGAGACGAGAGCATCGGCAACATCACAGTCGTGGGGTGGGGAGCCTTGGATTTGGCCCCACCCCAGGTAAAGACGAGGCCTTCCCCTGCCAGGTCCAGGCACCCAGGCGCAGCCCTGTGGCACCTCCCCGTGGCTTCACAGCGCCCGGCTCCCCCGGTTCAGTAGCACCGAGCCCCACAGCGCCCAGACACTTTCCGGTATTTAGCCCCATCCTCAAAAGCTGCCCACGCCAACAGCCCCACCGCATCCAGCCCCCAACAGCCAGGTCTCCCTGCCCCGTAGCATCCCCCCACTGCCTCCCATCACAAGTGCACCCCCAGGGCCACAGACCCCCACTGCCTCCCGGGTCCGCACCAGCACCTCCTGCCTCACAGCACACGAAGCATCCCCCATCACCTCCCGCCCCCCGCGCTCCCCGTCACAGACCACCTCTGCATAGCCGCCGAGCCCGCCCAGCCCCACGGCACCACAGCCCCTACAAGCCCACAGCGTCTCGCAAGGCCCTGACACCCCCGCCCGGCGCCGCCGACCTGGGCCCGCCGCCCGCCGCCTCCATGCCCGGGCCCCGCCGGCCCACGGGCAGCGCCCGCGCACGGCATGCTGGGAGCACCGTCTGCCCTCACTGGACTACAGCCCCCAGCAGGCCTCACGCCAGGCGGGAGAGAACCAATAGCCGAGACCCTTACAGCGCAGCATTGACGTCTGGAACCAATAGGGTGAGGGCTTTCTGGTGTGCCTTATCGGCAACGAGCATGGCGCCTCCCGCACGCTACTGCATCCCTGGTGAGTGCGGCCCGGGGCGGTCCGGGGCTCCTGGGACTGGGGCTGCTACTGCCCAGAAAGAGGACGCGGTGGCCTAGGAGAGGAGTACGGGGCGAGGCAGTACGGAGGGGCTTGCCCCGGGGATGCCCCGCACTGGGCCGGCTGGGAGCGAGCGCTGTGGGCGGAGCGGGATGCCCCGGCAGCCCCTGAGCCCCTGTGTCGCAGGTGAGCGGCTGTGCAGCACGGAGGAGGCCACGGCTGGGAGCGGGACCTACACTCGTCATGGCTTCATCTTCTCCTCGCTGGCTGGCTGCCTGGAGAGGAAGAACGAGGACAACGAGGTGAGCGCGGCCGTAGCAGGGCTGCTCCTCGCCAGGGCTGAGTGCCGTGCTCCCAGGCTGCACAGCCTCCCTGGAGGCTGGCCGGTGACGGGGAATTGGACTCCAGCAGGGTTCAGCTGGTGATCCTGTGCATGAGCTGTGCCCGGTGCTGACGTTCATGTCTTGCATTGCAGCTGCCTGTGGTGTCGGTGGTGAGAGACAGCGAGTCCCAGCTCCTGCCCAACGTGGGGGCTGTGGTGACATGCAAGGTGGGGCACTGGACATGGCTGCGGTGACAAACTGCACGGCCTCGACTCTGTCTCATACTGAGCTTTGTTCCTGCACACAGATAGGGTGGGGTGAGCAGTTCCTGGGCTTCTTAGTCCCTTCTGTACAACTCCCACCAGGGCAGGGGCAGCCCAGGGGCTCCGTTGGGTACCTCACTCACAAAAACAGTGGGTATTGGCATGAGGGACACCTGCCCTGAGACTGAGGTGCGCTTCAGAGGAGGATTTTCTTTGCTCTCCTTCCATAACTCTTGCTGGGGCAGGGAGCATGCAGGTCAGTGCCTCAAGCAGCTTGGAGAAAGGATGGCACAGACTAGGGATTAATTTCCTTACATTCCTGGTGGAGGCAGGAGAGGGACTAGGATCACTTCAGGTCTCAGCCTTATTCTGGTGCCTCGAATTGCACAAGTATAATCTTCCTCAACCTGGCTTGCTGCCAAATGTCCCACCATTGGTCACAGGGAGGAGAAGGCCAAGTGAGACCTGAGCTCCCCATGCAGTCCTGCCTGCTCTCTGCCCTTTCCCTGCCTGGAACACTGATTCCCCTTTTCCTGTGTGCAGGTCTGCAGTATTAACTCTCGCTTTGCCAAGGTGCACATCCTGTATGTTGGCTCCACGCCACTGAAATCCACCTTCCGAGGCACCATACGGTAGGGAAAAGGTTAGGATCCCCCACCCTTCATGGGGAGGAAGGCTGTTGTGGGCAGTGCAGCTGGCTGCCCTGAGCTGGAGCTCTGCCCTGAGCACTGGGCTGGTGTCCAGCAGGTCCTGGCAAATACCCAGGGAGGCCGGGACAGCTTCTGCCACAGGCTGTTGAGTTGTCTTTGCTCATTGGCACTCAGATCCCTCCATTTCCTTTTTCAGGAGAGAAGATATCCGAGCCACAGAGAAGGATAAGGTCAGTGAGCCACTGCCAGTAACTGTTCTACACCCATCATCCCTGTTTCTGCTTGTGGGGGCCCTGTGCCCCCACTGACAGCACCCTGGTGCTGTGTGGCATTGCCTGCTCTCTCCTCTGCAGGTAGAAGTGTATAAGAGCTTTCGCCCCAGTGACATCGTGCTGGCCAAAGTTGTATCCTTCCCCCTCAGGGCCAGTTGGTTGGCTCAAGCTCCCTTTTGGAAGTTTTTCCCTTAATTCCTGTCCAACCAGATCTCCCTGGGGGATGCACAGTCCAACTACCTGCTGAGCACAGCAGAGAACGAGCTGGGCGTGGTGGTGGCACGCAGTGAGGCAGGTAGGGACAGGACAGGGACAGGGTCTGGGCTGAAACAGTTCTGCCTCATCCCTGCCTTAGAGGCAGCTGATGCAGCTGCCTCCCTCTCCACACGGAGATGCAAATGTAAGTTTGGGAAGCAGCAACCCTGACCTACTGTGTCCCCAGGGGTGCAGATGGTGCCCATTAGCTGGTGTGAGATGCAGTGCCCACGGACACACACTAAGGAGTTCCGTAAGGTGGCCCGGGTACAGCCGCAGTTCCTGCAGACGTAACACCTGAGGGAGCAGGGGGCTGCAGGACTGGGGCCTGTGGAGCTGGAGCAGCCCCTGGGCTCCCACCTCCTTCACAGGTTCACCCAGGCCTCCACTGACAAGACCGGTTTGCTATTTGTGGATAATAAATATTTTTTGAGAGCTTCATACTTTGTTCTTCACAGTCACTGAGGGAGCCAGGGCTCCCTGTGGCACTTTGGTTTGGCTCCTGCAGCACAGCAGGCGAGGGAAGTTTCCACAGCACCAGGGGCAGAAGGAAGCATGTTTTCACTGCCGGTGAAGGGGAGTGATGGAGTGATTTTGCTACAGTGAGGCAAAGAGCACAGAGCCCTGGGCTGCAGCTGTGCTGGGCACTCGCCTCACCAGGTTGGTTTCCCGACACTGGAATCAAGCCTGGATCATGGCCTGTTCCTGAGAACAGCCTGGGGACATATCTCTTCAGGCCACGTGTGTGTGCCCTTCCCTTTGAGGCAAGGGCGTGGCAGAGCCCAAAAACCACAGCATGGCAGGGTGTCAGCTCAGGCAGGGATTGCAGAGCTGAGCTTTGCTCCTTGAGCCTTCAAAGGCTTCTGCAGTCTCATGTCTGTACCCAGCAGTGACTGCTGCCTTGCACATATGCTGGCAGCAGGGAGTCCCACATGGCCCAGAGACACATGGACACCTCCTTATTGCGCATTACTCCTTTATTGAACTGGAACAAGACAGCTGCTATGGTTGGACAATTACACCGACCCTGTGCAAGCCCAGGCTCACAACACCGGCAGGGGGGAGGCCACATGACAGGCCATGTACACACGTGAGGGATGGGACACAACAGCATCTGCTTCACCAGCAGGATGAGGATGGGCATCAGCTGGGGGAAGCATGTGGCAGACACAGACCTCCGGGCAGCAGGCTCCCTCCCTCGTCCTTGTCTGAAGGCAGTATAGTTAAAGCAGGGGCTGGCAGAGCTGGACCCAGTGGCATGAGTACCACCCTGGGGTGCTGTACCACGTGCAGCAAAACACAACCCTTCCAGTGGCGTCCCAGTCACTGTGCCACGTACCCATGAGGGGATGGGGTACCCACCTCCATTGCTGCCTGCACAGCACCTGCCTCACTGCTCCCAGAAGGACTAAATCAAGTGACAAAACTACAGTAAACGGGTGACAACAGCTGCTGGGGATGCAAAGCAAAGGAGGAGCCTGGCATGGCAAAAGGATTGCTTGGCCTGTCCCTCTACAGACAGGGTCCGAGGGTTGGGATCACAGCATGGACAGGGGTGGTTGCTGCCTAGCAGAGCCACAGCTCCCTTTCACACCAGACCTCCGTGTCCAGCCCTTGCCCCAGGGCCCCCAGGCTATCTGCAGAAGGGAGCCTAGTCTGAGGGAATGGGCCTAACAGTGGGGAGCAGCTCCAGCTCCACAGCTCCGAGTTCCTACAACTGTGGGGGTGTGAACAGAGGGGGAGGAGATGGCAGGGGGCTCTACTATGTGCTGGTCTGCTACCTGCCCTCACTTCTTGGCCTTGCCCTGAGCAGCAACAGCTTCCATGGCCTTGCGCACAGTCTCCTCATCCCCCAGAAACTGCATGGGCTTGACAGGTTTCAGGTTCTTGTCCAGCTCATAAACAATGGGAATGCCAGTGGGCAGGTTCAGCTCCATGATGGCCTCTTCTGACATGCCTGCAAACACAGTGGTGCCATCACTCTTGAACTCTTCCCCAGTGCCAGCTGGGGAAGGAAGAGATCCCTGGGATGCTCCTGCAGGGGTGACCTACCTTCCAGGTGCTTGACAATCCCACGCAGGCTATTGCCGTGAGCAGCAATGAGGACTCGCTTGCCCTCTTTGATCTGTGGGACGATCTCCTCGTTCCAGAAAGGCAGAGCTCGGGCAATGGTGTCCTTCAAGCTCTCACATGTTGGCAGCTGGTCCTCTGTCAGGTCAGCATAGCGACGATCCTGGGAAAACAACCATGCTCACAGAGCAGCCCAGTGCTCCCCATCCCAAGTGGGAAGATAGTGCCAAGATTTTGTCTTTCCCCCAAATTCTCTGAGAATCCACTACATGTAAGCAAAGCCAGGCTTGGAACTGCCTTTGAGGTTTGGGGCTGCAATGAGCCACAGTCTGGGCTGTGAGCCCTCCTGGAAAAAGTCATACATTGCCTACCCAGGCAAAGAAACCAGATCAAATATCCATGAGTGGGTCACGGCACTAATGACTAACAGAGGTACTGTGCTCTCTGCTTGGATCTGTCTGTGCAATACCCAGGGGTTCAACTCTACAGGGAGGAAGCAGGATAAACTCAGCCTAAAGTCTACCAGCACCATGCCCAACAGCCCCAGATAACGCAACAGAGACACAGGAGACCTTATAGATGAAGCCAAGCCATGCTGCAGGTGACTTTTAAGAGACTCTTAGCAAGGCTGTCAAAGAGCAATGCGCCTTACCTTTGCAATAGTGCTGTAGAAGGGGTGGTCAGACTGCATGGGAGGTGGAGGAATGTCATAGGAGCGCCTCCATATCTTAACCTGTGCCTCACCATGCTTTGCTGCTGTCTCAGCCTTGTTCAAACCTGTGAGAGCCCCGTAGTGCCTCTCATTTAGGCGCCAGGTCCGGATAACCGGTAACCACATCTGATCAATGGCGTCCAGGACGGTCCAGAGAGTGCGGATAGCCCGTTTTTGTACCGAGGTGAAGCAGATATCGAACTCATAGCCGGCATCTGGAAAATACGGGGAAAAGGGGAGGCGGGGGAAGACCAGGAAGGTGAATGCCTGGCCTTATGCAACCGGTTAAAGGGCAAGGGCGGCGGCCTCACCGCACCGGTACTGGTCGCCTCCTCGTCCTTACAGAAAGCGGCGGCGGAAAGGACACGACCGGTACCGGAGAAGCAACATACTGCGGTACCTACGACTCTCCCAGCAGCACTGAACCCCCAGCTTGGCACTGGAGGCCCTCGCCCGGCATCGGAGAGCCCCAAACCAGCACCCGCTAGGCTCGACGTGGCCGTACTAAGCCACATCCCTTCCTCACCGTCCCCCGCAACCCGCCTCTTGTACGATACCCCTTCCCTCGTCCACCGGTACCTCGGAGGGCCTCGCCACCGCGCCGCGCCTCCTGCTGCCCGGCGGGGCTGAGGTCGGCGTCGTACCACCCGCTGAAGCGGTTCTCGAGGTTCCAGGCGCTCTCGCCGTGGCGGACGAGGACGAGCCGGTACGCGGCGGCCATAGCGGGCTGAGAGACCGGCGCGCGCTGCTCCTCACGCCGCTACCGCGCGCAACTAACGCCCCCGCTCGGCCCCGCCCCGCCCCGCGCGCCGCCGCTGGGGGGGGAACGCATGCGCTGAACGAGCGCCAGGCGGAGGCGCACGTACCACATGGCGCGGCCACGAAGGGCGGTGCGACCTTCAGGGCGTGGCGTCACTGTGACGTCACGGTACGCAGTAATACGTAACGCGTGACTGCTCGTCCGTGGCTACGGGATTGGTCTGAATGGTTTTACAGGGCCGCGGCTTGGGCACGGGGATGTCTGGTGGACTCCTGTTGATGGTTTCCCTTGGGTCCTTCGGGTCTCCTATGTCAGCCCCGATTGGCCACGACCCCGCTGAGCTTCCCCGACACCGCTTCTCGCCCGCTCGGCCGGGCTGCGGCTTTTCCTGACGGCTGCCCTCACTCAAGATGGCGGCTGGCACCGGAAGCGGAAAGGGGAAGCTGGGCGCGGCCGCACGTGGAGCTGGGTCCAGCATGGCGCGGAGCGGGAGGCTCCGGTCGGGAGCTGCGGCCAAGCTGAAGCGCTGGCGGAAGGGCCACAGCAGCGACTCCAACCCCGAGACCCGCCAGCATCGTCTGGCTGCCCGCAGCCGCTTCTGCAGTCGGCCGGCGGGTAAGGGCGGGGGCGGGCGGGGCGGTAGGACGGCAGCGCGGGCAGCTCCAGACCCATGCCCAGCGCTTCCTGGAGGGGTGTCGGGGCGCGGAGGGTGCGAGGCGAACCCTGAGGTCCTCCGAGAGCTGGAGCTGGGGCAGGAGGGAGACCGGAGCCACTGATAGTTCCAGGCTAGGCGGAGGCAGCAAACCGGGGAGGACAACCGAGGCCACAGCGTAGCGAGTTAACCTCATCGTGACACCGGGCCTCCGTACCGAAATGAGGCACCGCGTGCTGCAGTGCCCGTCGCCTTGCGAGGCTCCCCAAAGCCCACGGCCGTACCTCTATGTGCTGCTGTGGTGTTTGGAGTAGCGAGGAATGTAAGAAACTAACATTCAAGTAGCCACATGATGGGGAAGGTAAACCTAGTGCCAGGCACTGCAAGAGCACTGGCTGCTCCTGGGCAAGGAGATCTTTCTCCTGCAGATGCTGGCTTCAGGCTGATATCTGAGACTCAGAGGGACATGCAGTATCTATCCTGGCAGGTTGCTAGGGCTTCAGGTGGAAGAAGATAAATAGGGCAGAATACAGGAAACACCTCAGTGTTAAAGCCTTGGTACACCAGCACGTGTTTATGTAGACATGATGCTCCCTTCCATCAAAGGTGAATGGATTGTGCTCTGGTTTCTTTGCACAGGAATGAGGAGTTCTTTACAGTTATCCATGTGTTTTTGCCCATTGGGATGAAGCAGCACCTGCATTCCAGATGCTGGATATGAGCTTCAGCCAAACCAGTCTGGCTGGGAGGGGAGCATGGGGGATTTTGGGGTGAATGGTGGAGAGTGTGACTTCTCAGTTCTGACACATTCCTCTGCCCTGCAGAGAAAAGCAACTTGACGGTGGATGCAGTGAAGCTGCACAATGAGCTGCAGTCGGGGTCCCTGCGTCTGGAGCGGGCAAGTGACAGTTCTCAGTTCCGTATGGAGGAGGACAGTGCTGAAGAGGCTGCCACGGAGAAGTCCTCCGGCACCTTCCTGAGCGGGCTGAGCGACTGCACTAACATCACCTTCAGCAAGGTGCAGCGCTTCTGGGAATCCAACTCTGCTGCTCACAAAGAGGTATGGACAGGAGCAGGCCTGGGGAAGGGGGCTGTCTGGTGGGGATGGCTCCCTGGCTGTGAGGCTTAGAGATGCTGACCTGGTTTGCTGGCTGCTCACAGATCTGTGCTGTGCTGGCGGCCGTGACAGAGGTGATCCGCTCCCAGGGGGGCAAGGAGAGCGAGACGGAATACTTTGGTGCACTGGTGAGTGCTGGTTGCGTGGAAGAGGGGAACTGCTGCTGGTAGCACGGGTGGGCTCTGAGGAGGGATAGAGAAAGGTGCTGTATCCTGAGTGTCTTGGTTCAGCTGAGATGCTGTTGGGCTGTTCCTGGTTTCTTTTCCCCCTCCCCAAGGGTTGGGGAAGGGCTGGCCTGGTGTGAGCCCCTGCAGCCCATCGCTTACCCACCTTTTGTTCCCAGATGACCACACTGGAGGCAGTGGAGACCCCTGAGTCACTGTCTGCTGTCGCCTACCTCCTTAACCTTGTCCTAAAGCGGTGAGTGTTTGCCAGAGAAGCAGGGAGAGCTACCAGACCCCATCATGGAAAAGGGATTGGTGCTGTCCTCCCTCCCCAGGCTGGGGAAGAGACCCAGCTGGGGTGAGCTGGCAATGCAGTCCCCTTTGTGACTGCCACCAGCTGTCTGCTCCGCACCCCACTGATATGTCCCCTTCTCCTGGCAGGGTCCCGAGCCCTGTTCTTATTAAAAAGTTCTCAGATGCCTCAAAAGCCTTCATGAACATTGTGTCCTCACAGGCCTGCAGCAGCTCCACCTCTGCCCTACGATGGGTGAGTAGCCAAGAGGCAGCCAGCTTTGTCGGCTCTGCCCGGGGTTTGCTGAGTGCTGGGGTCAAGGTTGTTGCTGTAGGGTGGTGCTGTGTGCTTGGCCTGAGGCCCTTGCAGTGAAAGGGAGATGTCTCTGTGGGGTGATGCTAATGCCCCTGCTGCTCCCTTATCATAGGTCCTCTCTTGCCTGGCCACACTGCTAAGGAAGCAAGACTTGGCAGCCTGGAGCTACCCTGTCACCCTGCAGGTCTATCATGGCTTACTGAGCTTTTGTGTTCACACCAAGCCCAAGGTGAGAGCCTTAGTGCTTCTAGCAGGAGATGATGCTTTTGGGGTTTGTTTCTGGGGATGGTTGTGCCTCTGTTCATAATTTCCACTTATCTGTGTCGCTGTTCTTCTCCCAGGTGCGGAAAGCAGCGCAGTATGGTGTGTGCTCTGTCCTGAGGGGCAGCGAGTTCATGTTTGGTGATGCAGCCCCTGAGCATCACCCTGCAGCACCCTCCACTGCCAAGTTCTGTGTGCAGGAGATTGAAAAAGCTGGAGGTGTGGGGCACTGGAGCATGGGGTCTGTAGCTGAATGTGGGGGACTGCCACTGTGGGAGAATAACGACTAGGAGGGAAGAGGGGAGGTTGCAGCACACTGGATTGCTGGGGAGGGTATGAGATATCTTTGGGGCATACAGTATTTTGAAGCCTCTTCAGCCATTCCATTGCTTTCCTGTTCCCAGAAGTCAGGGGAGTGTTCACCTTGGTTCTGTGGGTCAGCCTCACTGCTGTCCTGGGGGCTTTGCCTTGGGTAGGGCTTTGCTGTGGTGTGCCACAGGCTCAGAGGTTGCTCTGCTCCTCTAGGTGCCAAGGAGGCCACCACCACCCTGCATGTCCTTGCCCTGCTACGAGATGTGCTGCCCTGCTTCCCTGCAGCTGTGGTGAAGACCTGCTGTGAGACCTTGCTCCGAGTCATGACCCTCAGCCATGTGGTGAGTGTTCCTGCTCCAGGGATGACAAGGGCAGACCCTTTCCCCATGGCCTACGCTCTGAAAGGGATCAAATTCTCAGCTGTCAGCTGGGAGCCTGGGAATGCAGGATGCAAATGGAGAAGAGCACAGGACAGCTTGCTGGCCTGACTGCTGTGGAAGAGCGAGGCTGTGCAGATGGGGCATAGTTGCAACAGTGCTGAGTTTTCCAGGGCAGAGCCTGCTTTTGGATTGGGGCACAGTGGGTTCAAAGCAGAGCCCCCTCTCTGACACAGTGTCCTTTGCAGCTGGTGACAGCGTGTGCCATGCAAGCTTTCCACAGCCTCTTCAGTGCCCAGGCCAGCGTGGCCTGCCTGCCAGCTGAGCTCAATGCCCAGATCATCACTGTGAGTATGGGGTACCAGTGTGGGGAGAGCTGCCAGTTGCACAACATCCGCCCACCTATCCACTCTTCTGCTCCCACAGGCTCTCTACGACTACGTGCCCAGCACGAGTGACCTGCAGCCACTGCTGACCTGGCTGGCCACCATGGAGCGGGCACACATCAACCTGGGCAGGTGCAGATGGGGTCCACAGTTGGGCAGGGGGAGAGTTGGCTGCTTGGTCTCTAATCGGGCCTTTCTTTCCTGTCCAGGCTGCAGAAGGATCTGTGCTGGGCTCACCTGCCCCGGCTCTTCTCTGCTGCCATGAACTGCTTCCTCTCCCCACACTCCCAGGTGGTGTCAACGGCAGCGCAGACCCTGGAGGTACCAGACCTGGACACCTCTCCCTGCTTGGATGCCCTGGGCCTTTTGAGGGGCTCTGCCTTGGGGCTTGTCAGGGAGTGGTATGCCCCTCTGTGCCTGTGAGGCTGGGGGTTCTGTGGTCCAACAGCTGTCCCATTTTTCCTGTTTGCTCTTGCAGACCCTCCTTAGTGAGTGCATTGCTCCCCACATGGAGAACGTGGGCACTGTGAGTGCATCTGCCCCAGCCCCTGCTGCTTACCTGTGCAAGATGTTCAGGTGAGGAGCAGTGATGTGGGAGGGACTGGCCCCATAGGTCTGGCTGAGCTCTGATAAGCATCTGCCCAGTTCTCTATAGGGTCTGGCAGGCCTGGTGGGTACCCTGAATACTGCCAGTGTGACTGTCTTCTTTCTCCTCCCTAGATCAGTGGAGGAAGGGCTGACATACCGTTTCCATGCAGCATGGGATGAAGTTCTGCGAGTGTTGGAGATCTTCTTTGAAACTTGTGGGAAGCAGTGCCATCCCATCATGAGGAAGGTGAGCCAGGCTGGGAGGGCACAGATTCATCCATAGAGGGTGGTGGGGTGGCTGTGCTGCTGTCCAGGCTGTGTTGCCTCCTCCAGCTGAGAAGCAGGGCCATGGTGTTTGCTCTGCTCTGTTGTCCGTGTGGCCAGAACATGCACCGCTCTGGGACACTCAGCACAGGGACATGCAGGGCAGCTGGCATCCCTGGGCAGGCAGAGTGTATGTGCCAGACCTGCGCACATGGCTCTTCTGTGATTGTCCTGCCCCGTCCCCGTAGTGTCTGCAATCCTTGTGTGACCTGCGTCTCTCCCCACACTTTCCCTACACTGCTGAAGTGGACCAGGCAGTGGGGGCTGCTGTGAGCACCATGGGTCCTGAGGTGCTACTGGAAGCTGTGCCCCTGGAGATCAATGGCAAAGAGTGAGTACGGTCATGGGCTAGCAGCTTTGCAGCTGTTATGTTCCCATTCAGTCCCCATGCAGTGCTGCAGGCATTGCTGCTAAGCCTACCTGTGCCCAGGGGCTGGGTAAAAGTGCCCTGTGCCCAGGGGCAGTGCCCCACACCCTCCTGACCTATGCCTTTCCTCCCAGGGAGACACTGGATTTTCCCCGCAGCTGGCTCCTGCCAGTGCTGCGGGACAACGTGCAGGGTGCACGGCTTGGCTTCTTCACCAGTCACTTCTTGCCTTTGGCGGCTGCCCTGAAAAGCAGAGGTGAGGAGAGCAGCATGTTAGGGGTCTCAGCAGTCCAGGGTGTTCTGTGGGATCTCCCTTCTCTGCCCTGGGGTGTGGAGAAAGGCTTTGCAATGTCTTCTGCTCCACTCATCTCCTCTTTCTCTTCTGCAGCCCTGGAGTTTACCCAGGCTGGGAAGAGTGTGGAGGCCAAGATCTACGACACGCTGCAGTGGCAGGTAACAAGCAGTGCCTGGGAGCCCTGCCATAGTGTTCCCCTGGTACCAGGCTGGGGAGCAGTGACTTGGGCAAAGACTGTGGCCTCCCACCTTTTCTTTTGCCTTCCAGGTCTGGACTCTGCTGCCTGGCTTCTGCACCCATCCCACAGATGTGCTGGGGGCCTTCAAGGGGCTGGCCCGCACCCTGGGAATGGCCATCAGTGAGCGCCCAGATCTCCGCCCCACTGTGTGCCAGGCCTTGCGCACCCTCATCCACAAAGGCTGCGAGACAGGTTGTGGCGGGGAGGAAACAGGTCCTTGTGATGGGTTCCTGTCACCTGTGGAAGGGGAAATGCTGATCTGTAGCCCCCTGTCATCCTTTCCCTAGATGCAGAGCGAGCAGAAGTGGGTCGCTTTGCCAAAAATTTCCTGCCCATCCTGTTCAACGTGTACAGCCAACCTGAGGAGGATGGGGGCACAAGTGCTCAGCGCCGCTCTGTGCTGGACACTGTCCGTGCTTACCTGACCATCACGGATCCTCAGGTGAGGGGCCTTTGGAGCACTGGGGCAAGCTGTCCTGGCTCAGGCCAGCATCTAGCCAGACCCAGCCTGATGGGGCTTTGCTGCTGGTCTGATTGAAGAGGACAGAAAGAAAGTCTCTGACCAGAGAGCAGCTCTTCCTGCCCTCATGGGCAGGGAGACCTTTCTGGCTCACAGTCTGGGATTTCCCAGTCTTACAGTCACATCTGGCTCATCATGCACAAGCTCTTTCTGAACTTGTCCAGGTCTTTTTGGACTCACTGGTGCTTCTGGTCTCCACAAAGTCTTGTGGCAAGTTGTTTGCCAGGTGGACTGCAAACTCTTGTAAAAGCACTCACTTCAGTCAGTTCTGATCCTGTGCCTACCCTGCAGATGGTGTGCGGACTCCTGGAGAAAGCCAGTACAAAGCTGACCAGTCCTGAGAGTTCTGAGTTTGCCAGGTAACACCTGGGAGCTGGTGCTAATGGGTAAAACTGGCATGCTGCTGGTGAGCATCACTAGGGCATTGTCACCTAAGTGTGGGCTTTGTCACCATTGTGCACTTGATGTGACTCACATCTGGTGTCCCAGCTTGGTCAGGATGTAACCTGGCCACAGTTAACATCTGCAGCTGTGTGTCCTCTGCTGCAGACTCTCCATCCTGGACCTGGTAGTGGCAATGGCACCCTATGTTGATGAGAAGTCTCTGGACTCCCTGTACCATACCATCCAGCCTTCCCTCCAGGTGAGTTGGTCCCCAGCCCTGAGAGGTGCAGAGGCTGCAGTAGGGCACCTTCTAGTTGCTGCCAGTTTTGACCTACACTATAAGGACTGAACATCTGCCTTAGGGGGTTGGTGCTGGGTGGTGTGGGGTGCTGGTGTCCTTTCAGACACCACGGTGAGGGACTGCCTTGACAGTGGGAGCATGTTGGCTGTCCCTGCAGAGCAAAGAGCACAGCATGCAGAAGAAGGCGTATCGCGTGCTGGAGGAGGTGTGTGCCGCTCCCCACGCTCCCTGCCAGGCCTTCGTCCGCTCCCACCTCCAGGACCTGCAGACAGCGCTGCTGGACTCGCTCAAGAGCGCAGCATCCCCGGCCAAGAGGGTGAGAGAAAGGGCCGTGGTGGTGGTGGTGATCAGCCATTGCTGGAAGGGGGAGGATGGGGTGGGCAGCAGGGGTAACCAGGTGTGTGTCCCTGGGTGTACCAGTGCTGGTCTGTTTCTTTCCCCAGCCACGGCTGAAATGCCTGTTCCACATTGTGAAGCAGCTGTCTGCAGAGCACGAGCCTTTTGTCACTGCCCTGGTCCCAGAGGTGAGCATGGTCCCTGGGAGGAACTGTTCTGGCTGTGGTAGTGGCAGCAGTGCTGACATGCCTGTGTTCCTCTAGGTCATCCTATGCACCAAGGAGGTGTCAGTGGGGGCCCGCAAGAACGCCTTCATGCTGCTTGTGGAGATGGGCCATGCTTTCATCCGCTTTGGACCCACCCCTGAAGGTGAGCTTCTGTTCTACTTGCTCAGCCCATGGCCACTCTGGTCCCAGGGAGATCAGAGCCATGCTGAGCATTCTGCTGAAATGGTCCAGGAATGCTGCTGGACACAGAGTGAGTTGGGGTCTGAGTCATCCCCCTCTTGCAGAGGCTATGCAGCGGTTCCTGCTCCTCATCTACGTGGGGCTCACTGGCTCAGTCACCATGATCAGCTGCACTGTGCTGGCACTGACCCGCCTGTTCTTCGAGTTCAAAGGTGAGCAGGAGGGCTGGGGGGACGAGGCACAGCCCTTCAGCAAAGGTAGATGCTAGGAGGAAGCCATCTGTGGCTGAGTCCCCCCATGGTTGCAGATCACCTGGAGTTCAGTGTGGTGGAGCAGCTCCTGCAGAACATCTGCCTGTTGTTGGCCTCCCGCACGCGGGATGTGGTCAAAGCAGCCCTGGGATTCCTGAAGGTCACGCTGCTGCTGGTGGACACCAAGCTCCTGGCCAAGCATGTCCAGACGATGGTGAGATCATGCACAGGGTGCCTTGAGGAGGGTGGTGGGGCAGACCTGTGTCTTCCTTGGGCAGTCAGGAGCATTTCCAGCTGCACTCTGCCTGGGAGCCAAGGAAACAACCTTGATCTCAGTGGCTGAGACAGCAGCGAGGAGGCCCCTCTCCTGAATCTTGGCATAGATGTGCCAGAAAAGCCCCATGAACCAGCACTGCCAAGCATGGAGATCTCCCCATGGCCTTACCTGGGGGAGGCATGGAGAGATGGCAGCAGTGTGAACAAGGTGGCCATGCAGATAAAGGTTGGGAGGCTGGGTCCCCAAGGCAGGAGTGCTTTGGTCTTGAGAGTCTCTGTCCTGACAGCTGGAGGCTGTGGGGAACCTTTCAGATGACATGAGACGCCACTTCCGGATGAAGCTGCGAAACCTCTTCATCAAGTTTATCCGCAAGTTTGGGTAAGCCAGGGTCTTCTGGGGTGGTGAGGGAGCTCTCTGGGAGGCAGTGCAGGAGAAGGTGGGTGCTGACTGCTCTGTGTGTTTCCTCAGCTTTGAGCTAGTGAAGGGGCTGCTGCCAGCCGAGTACCACAAGGTGCTGGTGAACATCCGCAAGGCGGAATCCCGGAGCCGCAAGCAGCGCGCCCTGAAGAAGGCAGCTGCGGATATGGATGAGGAGGAGGCACCACCATCACAGCCCAGAGGAGACAGGTGAAGATGGGCTCAGGGTGAAGAAGGAGCAGCCCCCACAGGAGGCTTGGCACTAGATCTGCTCAGCTTCTGCTTCTAGAGATGCTGGAAACATCTCCAGGGCTGCTCTGTGTTGTGGGGCAGGCTGCACCCGTTACTCCATTTTCCATCATCCTTTCCACCTTTTGACCAGTATGGAGGAGATCCTGGCTGACTCAGAAGATGAGGAGGAGGAGGAGGAACAGCATCGGAGCAAGGAGCGGAAAAAGCAAGCACGGCAGAAGGGGCAGGCATGGCTCAAGGAAGGGGAAGATGATGAGCCCCTCAACTTCCTGGACCCCAGTGTGTCCCAGCGGGTTCTGGGTAAGGAGTGGAGCTTCAGATGGGGCTAGGGTGAGACAGATGGGGCAGGAGCTGCTGCAATGCACAGGAGTCCTGGGGGTACAGCTGCCCCCAGAATTGGATCCTTCTCTAGGCCCTGACACATTTCTTTGTGAGCAGCCACCAAACCAGGCCCTAAGCGGCCCAAAGGAGTGAGCCATGATTTCCAGATGTCTGAGGATGGACGCTTGATCATCCATGAAGAGGAAGAGGAGCTGGATGATGATGAAGCCAAAGGTACTACCTGGACTGACAGGGGCCACTCTAGACTTGCTCTGGGTCTCTGAATGGTTTTGCCACCAGCATGTGGGATCTTGTGGGTATGTGGGTGGAAGTAACAGGAATTGGTATGGCCTTGTGTCACACTCAATGTCTCTTCTGGGCTGCTGCCCAGGGGAAGCAGTCACCTACATAATCAGGAGGGTGCTGGTTCAGCAGAGGCACCCTGCTACTGCAGCCCCCTCCAGGGGCTAGCACAGTACCAGGGCTCTCCCAAGCCCTCATCACACACTGACCTTATTATCCTGTACTATAGGAGAAGACGAGGAGATGGCAGATGTGCTGCAAGATGTGGGGCTCCGCAGTGTGAGTATGGGGCTCATGGTCCTGAGGAGATGCTGGGGCAACTCATCCTTGCCAAACCACTGCCTGTGCCATGGCAGCTGCAGCTCTGCCCAAGCAGCCTGTGGGGACACCAGCTGCTTGGAGGGGTGCAGGAAGTTGTTTGGGATAGGGAAGTGTTGTCTGGAAAGTCTCTGGGTGCTCATGGGAGGAAGCAGGAGGTTGGGGGTCAATGGGAGGGCAGAACTGTAAGGACAAGCCAGCTGCAGCATTCCTGCTGCCTTTTTCTGCAGAAGAAAAGTCAGAAGCGACGGTTCAGAGAGGAGGCAGACGATGAGGAGGTTGAGGCCGGAACCTGTTCTCAGTATAGAGGTAAGTCCTCTGCCTGTGCCCAGTCTGGGGCTTGCCAGAGGGCCAGAACTGTGTATCCATCTTGCTGTGCTGCTGCACAGGATCACAGACTGAGTAAGTAAGGAAGGGATCAGTGTGTCATCTGGTCCAGCCTCCCTGCTCAAACAGTGTCATCCCTGAGCACATGGCACATGATTGCATGCAGATGGTTCCTGAGTATCTCCATTGTGGGGGACTCCAAATACCTCCATAGGCAGTCTGTCCCAGTGCTCAGTCATGCACACAGCAAAAAAGTTCTTCTCATGTTCAGGTGGAACTTCTTGTGCATCAATTTCTGCTATTGCCTCTTGTCCTATTGCCTAACAGCACCAAGCAGAGCCTGGTGCCATCCTCTTGAGCCTCCCTTCAGACACTTGTAGACATTGCTGAGGTCTCCTTTTAGGGGCCTTTTTTCCAGGCTGACTAGGGTTGAGTTGGAGGTGTAGGATCCCTTTCCTTGACCTGCTGGCAATGTTCTTCCTAATGCTTTCCCAGCACACCATTTGCCTTCTTGGCCATGAGGGCACTGCTGGCTCATGAACAACTTGTTTTCCACCAAGATCCCCAGGTCCTTCTCTGCAGAGCTGATTTCCAGCAGGTTGGCCCCCAGTCTGAACTGGTGCCTGGGGTTATTCCTCCCCAGGTACACTTGTTTTCATTAATTTCAGACGGTTCTCTACGCCTCTCTCCAGAAATTTTACTTGTGAGGAATGGCCAGCCCTCTGCTGTTCCGACTCCAAGAGCTGGAAACAAAAATAGGAACAGCTTCCACAGGCTAGAACTGGGCAGAGGGAGGCCTAAGACCTCCTTCCAACACTTCCAACATACATTCTGTTTTCCAGCTGGAGGCTCTGGGATCCATCGGCCACTGAACAAGGAGCCAGCCTTTGGTGCAGAGTATAGATCCAAGGTGAGAGACCCATGGAGTTGCAGGGTTTGTGTGGGGATGATGCTTGGACTTTACTGGAGCAGGAAGCACCATTTGTGTTGGGAGTCTGGTTCAGTAGCACCAAGGCTGGAGGGGATCTCTGTTCCAAGAAGACCTGTCAAACACTCAGCATCTCTGAACACTGCCAGCCCATTTCAAAGTTCCTGTCATATCCTTGCCATGGACAGTTCCTGCTCACTGCTCAAAGCAGGTGTCTGTAGCATCATGCTGGTGGGAATTTAGCTCCCAGGACGGTGTGCTCATCTGGCACCCCACTGAAACACAGTGTTTGGGATAGCTGGGTGGCAGGGTTGCACTGGAATGGAATGCACATGTCTTCCCTGGTGCTGCATTGTCTCCCATGTCGCTGTCCACAGAAAGGTAAAGGTGACGTGAAGAAGAAGGGCCAACTTGACCCCTATGCCTACATCCCCCTGAACAGAGCTAAACTCAACAGAAGGTGAGGCTAACCAGGAAGAGCACAGGGGTGGAAACAAGTTTGATCCTGCTTTTTGTTGTTTTTTGGTGGGTTTGGGTGGGTTTTCCCTGTTACCTGCTGTGCCACTCCTTGTGGAGTCTGGAGCAGCATCCATATGTGTTAGATGTTCCCTGCACCAAACCAGCTTCCTGCTCCTTGCACCCTCCAGGAAGCGAGCGAAAATGCAGGGCCAGTTCAAAGGCCTGATGAAGGGAGCCCAGCGCGGGGCCAAGGCCGGCCGCAGGAACCGTCTGAAATCCCAGCGCTCCTGAGGACACTCAGGTGCTCGACCTGCCCCTACCCAAGGACACGGCATTGTGTTAGTGGAATAGCTGGGAGTCCTCTTGAAGGTCATCTCGGTTTGTTGGAGAGTTCCTGGGAAGCCACGGATGTATTGTGGAGTGATGGCTCTTCTATGCCTGGAAAAAGATACTGCATTGCCTGGACAGGCATGGGTGTGCATGTGTGAGAGCAAGTGATGTGTAAAGAATTCTCTGTATTGATAAATACCCTCTGTTCTTACCCAGCCCAGATTCCTCCTCTCCTTCCCTTCAGATCTTGCATAACTGTGCTGTGCCTCCTGTCCATGTGGAGCAGGTCCTTCTGCAGCTGCAGGGCTCCATCCCACTGGGCTCTCACACCAGCATCAGCCTGCATCTGGAGCCAGAGCTCTCTCTCCTACATTGGGCTTGCCTGGAGGCTGCCAGAAGCAGCACTGTGGCACAGAGCAGTGTGTCACATGTGCAGTATGGCTGAGGTGTGGAGCTGGCCACAGAACAAAGCCAGAGAGGATGAAGTCCTTACAACCAGCTTTCTTTAACAAGTTCCCTGGCAGGCTCTTCTGCCCAAAACCATGGCCAGGGAATCTGCCATGCAGAAAGTGTCTGCCATTTGGCCACTGGACACTTTTCCCATATCAACCATGTCCAGTGGCAAGGCAGGAACAGTTCACTGCAAATTTCTTGAAATTGGCTGGAAAACTGCTAGAGCAAAGCTCTGGGCCTTGCCATTTCTCTTGCCTTTGAGAGCTGAGAGAAAGCCCTTTGCTTTGGGCACTTCCTTCCAGCTAGACCTGAGCAGCACGAGCAATCCTGAATCTTTTTAGCTGCTCAGCCCTGTCACATTGACCTGAGCATCAGGTTTTGCCCAGCTACTTCTATGGTAAGCACAAAAGATGGTGTTTGGCCAAAGCACACTGAAGAGAGCGAGGCTGAGGTGGATATAGGTCCCATTGCTTGCATTGCAAGGAACATGTGTTGGTGAATGTAGCTGGTTTTCCCTTCCTCTTCCATATTAAAAAGCCTTCAGCCCTTTGTCATTTCCCATTGTGGCAGCTTACATGCTGGAATTGCAACGCTTCTTAGTTCTCTAATAAGCTAAAGGGATTGTGCTTGTTCAGCCTCTTACTGCAGGCTTCTTTCTGGAGGCTGCAAATCCAGTTTTGTGGCTTTCTTATGCTTGGTTTGTTTTTTTTTTTCCCCCAAGATCCTTTTAAAAGCCTGGGATGGAGGAGGAGCTCTTGTACTGATACTGGTCCTGCCTTGTCAGGAATGCTGTTCCCTTTGCGCTTTCCCAGCCAGGGCTCTCAGTGGGACCCTTGAGCTCCAGGACCTTGTTGAGGTGCTGCTGCTTGTTCTGCCAGAAGGGAGCTCAAAGCAGGCTTTGAGCCTGTGGGACAGGCTTCTTCAGCAGCACCTTGTGGCTGGGAGCTACACCCATCTTCCTCTGCAGCCTGGGCCTGATGCCCTTCCCTGAGAGCAGGACAGGGGGAAACAGGCAGCAGTCAGCTTCTGAGACACCAACACCCATAACCGGTGGCTCTATGCCCAGCAGAACTATCTGTCTTACTGCTTTCCCTTCTGTCCTTGGAGGCAGGGCCTGGAGAAGGCTGTAGCTAATTTATTTGGGAGCTCCAGCTTACCCTATTGTTTTTCATTTGCATGTTGTTGCTTAAATTAGTGCATGCCTGCATGGAACAGTAGAGTTTTATTAGCACAGAGAATGATGTTCACCTGAGCTGGAGTCCAGAGAACAGATTCTACTGCAACAACATCTTGTTAATCAGCTAATTAATCATGTAATGCAATGGAAACCCCAGACAAGATGTCATCCTGCCTGAGAAAGCTGGCTGTGAGTCAAGCCTGCTCCCCACATATATATGCCATAATATGGCAGGGAGCAGAGCTGCACCTTGGGGCCCTCAGGAGCCTGAGCACATCTCTGACACGGGGCAGGTGAGGGGTGGTGTGGGTCGTGCCTCCTGCAGCTGCCTGCCACAACTATTGCAGTTACCAGTGGAGAGGCACAAGTTGAGGACCTGGAGACGTGCTTGCTGCTCAAGCTGGGAGATGGCTTGAAGGCTATTTCTCCACCCAGCAGGCTCTTAAACCATGCAACTTCTTCCCACAGTACCAGTATTGAGCTGCACTTGTGCATGACATTGTCACAAAGGGATTTACCCTTGCAGATACCAGTTTGAGGAGAGGCTGGCAGGACTAACAGATTGCCCCCAGTGCTGGCTGGGACAGTTGCAAATGCCCACCCTGATTCTTGAAGCTTAAAATCAGGGACAGATGTGCCCCAAGAGGCTGTGCCCACCCAACATCCCGATGGACCACCCCATCCTCCAAGCACACTGCAGTGCCTTTCAGGTTCCCCGTTCACAGCTGGGATTCCTCACACGTGGTGCAGGGATGGGAAAATCCTCCTGGGGACAGCAGTGTAAGAGGAGCTTTGGTGTTTATGCTGAAGTGATTGGCAGCAAGATAATTAAGTGTGGAATTTTAAAATGCCAAGGGACCACTCAGCTGAAATCCAGTCAATTAAAAAAATATTACATTAATTCCTAGTCCCCTCAGCACTCCAATCTAGAGTTTCAATTGTTTCTAAGTTGTCTTTCTGTAGTTGCTGCCTGAGCACAGCAAGTGTGCAGGGCCACGAGGACCCTGGCTGTGAACACGGCAGCTGCCTTCACCCACAAAGGGGAAAAAAAGGGGAATGAAACTGCTCTTACCGTGCTTATATTCTCTATTTGTCCTTGAGGGAGAGCAGTAATAAAAAACACTCAAGCTGAGCTGTGAAGTGCATTTTATGGTGTAACTCGTGCTTCCTGGAGCACTTGGTGCGGCCTCTGCAGGCCGGGGGCCCGTCACGCACCGTGTGCGTTTCCCGCAATGGCGGCTTGCGGCCCCGCTCTGCTGCCGTGCCGGGGAGCTCAGCACCGCGCCTCCGGCCTACAACTCCCAGCACGCCCCGCGCCGCACGGGTGGCCGTTCCCCGCACCCGCCCACTCGTGAGCGCGGATCGGCCGTTGCCCGTTCGAACCGGCCAATAGCGGCGGGGCGGTGCCGGTCGCAGCCAATGGCGTCGCGCAGCGCGAGCGGGGCGGGGCCGAGGGTGTGGCGCGGCGGGCCAATGGGCAGGCGGAGCGGCAGGTATGAGATGGCGGCTGCAGCACCGGCGGCCGGCGGCGGCAGGTAGGAGTGGGATCCCAGCACCCCCTGGCCCTGTCCCGGCGGCGCGCTCTCCTCGGCCCCTCAACGCCGTTTTACGGGTCGGGCACCCCGTACCAGCCGGTGGGCCTGAGCCGGTCTGTCCGCCTCGGCCCGCCCACTGCGGCGCTGCCCGTGAGAGCCGCGCCGTACCCGCTCCGCGCCGCCCGTCCGTGCCCCGGCACATTAACGGAACTGTCGGGCTCAGCGTTCCGGCCGCTCCGGAGCTCGGCCGAGCCGCCGCGCCGTCCCGCGGGGGTCGCGGTAGAAGTCGGTGTCCCCGCGGTGCTCGTGTCCCCGCGGGCTGTGCAGCATGCCGGTGCTGCATTGCGGGAAAGCGCCGCCCGCTCCTCTGCAAGGGGAGAGATCCCGCCCCGGGCAGGGGCTGTTCCCGGGGGGGTGACGGGGCACCGTGCCCGCCGTGCAGCTCTGCCCGGCCCCGCCGTGCGGGGGCCCCGCCGGGCTGGCTCGCTCCTCCTGCAGCCGCAGAGCCGGCGCCGAGCGCTCGGCAGTGGCGGGGTTTGGTAGGGTGATGGCACTATATGGACTTGCTTCGCATCCAGCCCTTCTTCTCCTCCGCTTTGTCCGCTTTGCGCGCCTTTCTGCCTTTCCAAACGCACAAGCGATGTCAGCTTCACATAGTTCACCTTTAGCTCATACTTCTGTATGCATCACCATTCTGTTCCTGCTGCAATAAAATAGCAAGGTCTGCATGAGCACCTCGCTAGAGCAGTGTTGTGTCGCATGATTGTTAAAAGGCTGCAGTACCACCTTTTTTTTTTTTTCCTCCTCCTGTATGCGTGCTGTGCAGCTGCAAACTGCGTATCCTTTAAATGGAAATTCTTGTAGATGAATAAACACAGTCGAGGGCTGATGCCTGATGCTCAGCCTGGCTCACAGTGGCGCCGTCCGGCTCACTGCTGAGTGGGACCCATCCCGATGGCACTTGCTCTGCTGATCTGGCAGCACCGCTGTGGTGCCTGGGTTGTGGCAGAGCACTGCCCTGGGAAGAGGGATGAAGAGATGGTGCTCATTGCAGCGTATTTGGGCAGGGAGTACCTAAAATGCTGGACCTGGCCAAGGGATGTGTATGCTCAGTACATCTGATTTTGAAAATGCCCTTTTGGATAAAGCATTTTTAACACGGCCTGGATCAGCCTAAATGACTAGATTTATTTTTTTTCTATGTTGGCAGTTGTCCTTAGGATGTATTCCCTCGCTCTTTATCCCCCGTTCTCCACAAGTGATTGTGTTAATGCAAAGCCTGAAGTAAAAGTTTTCCTCCAGCACCGCCTGTCACCCACAGGTAGCGCTAGAAAATCGAGCTCTTGCTTTGCTGGTCTGTCACCACACAGGCCGCAAAGCTTGCTTTTTTTTGGTGCTTTTGCCCCCGTTTCCTCTCATCTGGAGAGAAGTGCAAGTTAGCTAGTAAAGCTTGCATGCTGTGCATGTGGTGGTAAAGCATGCTGGCTTAAAGACTGGAATTAAAAGCTGGTTGTCCTAAACTCTTTACCAAACGCTACTGAACGCAACGAAAGATGATTTGTGTGGGTCTCTCTCTTCTGTTTGTGGTCTCTCTAACCTCTGCCTGGTTCTTAATAACTGAGAATGAAAATTGCAGTGTGCCAGAGTGCTCAACTTCAAAGGAGAAACATCTGTCTGTTTAATGAATGCATTTAATGTTGGACTCAAGCAGAGCCTAAATGCTTTGCCAGGTACTCATGTTGGCCATTTGATATGGCAGAAGGGAACAAAAATGGGTCTAGATGGAGCTGGAAAAAGCCATAAAGCTTCTTGCTAAAATGGTTTGATAGAGTGGCACTGCACAACTGGACATCAAGAGCTCACATTGTAAACAGGTTATAAAAGGAGACACAGTTGCCATCTGTGTTTTACTGGAAATAGGAAAATCTTCACTGTCAACATGACTTGATGGCAAAAAATCAAAGTGACTTGCTGAGGGTCAGGCAGAGAAAATGGTTGATTTTAGAGTTAAAGCCAAGTCTGAACACATGGCTACTTTTCTCTGAAGATAGCCTGGGAGCTGGGGACAATCTTATTCACACATTCCCTTTTCCACAGCCCTCATGAGAATCTTTGAGACCTAGACTTGTGTTTGACCCCATACTCAGTCCAAGTCCTGTGAGGTACCCATCTGAACTGCACTCAAGGGCATGTTGTATTTGCAGTATTTTGATATGTTTGCATGTAACACCCTGTCCTGTTCCCATCCAGGGTGGGATGGGCTTTGACAACAGGATCCTTGTTCTGCTACACTTCAGTTTATTGTCTGTTTGCATGAAGGGGGAGCATTGCTTCCCACATAGCCCAAAGCAGCGTCTGGGTCTCCTTGCCAGCCTGGTCGTTGCCTTGTTGCTGTGTGCACATTTACATGCCTATGAAAATGTCACAGAGCTTCGTTATCACTCCTTTAAAGGTGCCTGGGCATTTAGTTCAGTCTGAAACTGAAGCACTGAGTGCTAAACACTGCTGGGAAATCAAATGCCTTGTCCTAAAGGTCAAAAGTCCTCAGTGTGTGTTGATTTAATAAGTGACATGAACAGATGGAAAGGAGACAGGGCAGCATGGAAATGTTGGCTAATGTCAAATGGTTGCACTGAAGTCAAGTCCATCTTGGAAATACTGTCCCTCTGTATGTTGGGTTGGGCTCCTGGTCACAGCTGAAGCCCTATATTTTCCAGTTGTTTTGGACCTAGCTTGTTCTGTAGGATCTCATTTTCACTTGCCCTTCAGCTGGAGGCAGGAGCAGGGAGCCGAGGCCCTTTCCTTGCCTTGCACTCGGCTGGGTTCAGGCACAGCCCTGCTGTGCCGCTGCTGTGGAGGCTGTTAGCAAACCTGCACCGTGGTCCTGGGGACTGACACCGTGGGCTCCTGTGCTCCCAACTCACAGGGGTCTTGGAGTCAGCATGGGCAGAGAAGTGGGAGGAAATGTGGCTGCTTGGTGGGATAAATAGGCTTCACAGGTCTGGTGTGTCCCTGGCCTCTCATCCTGGTAATGCATTACACTTACCGTGGTGTCTGACAAGAGCATTGGGCCCTTTGCTCCAAAGTGCAAAACCCTCATTCCTTGACTCCTGGCCTTTCTCACCTCTACACTAGGTAATTGCAATTAAGCCATCTAGAATTTCCTCATAAATTTTATTTTCAGAAACTATAGATAGCAGGGAATGTGATAAGCTGCTTAATAATTGCCTGCCAGCTGGCTTACAGGAACTTTTAATGTGTTTGCTTTTGGCCTATAAAGCTCTAATAATTTGGACTCCAGCCAAAACATCCTTTCTTCTTGAGCAGTAATGTGGCAGCTCTGATTTTCAGAGGCAGGAATTTCTCTGGGGAAATGGCATTAGTTTTCCTTTTTGTTTTTCTGGAGCTTATGCTCAAGGTTGAAACATAGCTTTATGGTTTGGGACTTCCATATGGGCATTCCTACAGCCCTGCTTGCAAGCTGTCTTACAGCAGGAGACATGCATGCTGTGGCTCTCTGTGCCTTGGAGAGCAGGAAGCCTTTTAGGGAACATCCTCACAAGCTCTTGGGGGTTCCTGGAGCTCTCCTCATGCACATGCCACTCTGCATTCTCTTGAGTGGCCCCTGGAGCACGTATAAATATATCACAGTTCCCTGGGCTCTGCAGTGAAACAGTTGATCCAGACAGAGATGAGCTGTCAGGCGGGATGGGAAGAGAAGCTATATCTCACTAGAGTTACACAAAGTGACACTGTAGGTTATTGTCATATGAATTCTGGTATCTGTGTACAGTATTCCAGTTTTTGGCATCCTAGCCTGCCCAGATCCCCCCCCAAAAGCCCTAGGCCCCCATACTTCTCAGTTTGGTGAGTTAATTGGGCTGTTTTCTGTATCTCTGTCTCTCTGGTGCCGCATGCTGTGCTGCTCTGTGGCGGGCCCAGCCTGTTTATCTGTGTGCCTCAGCAGCCCTGACCAGATGTCACCAGCTTATTTAAATGCTGGCATGCATCCAGGTGTTCCTCATCACAATTCCAGCTTGTAAGAGTTTACACATCTGGAACAAGGGATGTGGCCTTTGACATACTCAGTGGTGTCTGCAGAGGACTGCTGATGAGGAGGGATTTGATGTGCTATCATCCTTTGCAAACACCACTGTGATATGAAACACAGATGCAAGGATGCAGCTTGTTCACTGCACCTTTGGAGCGTTCACTACACAGAAGTGTAGTGAACAAAACCAAGAGCTGTGATTCCTGGATACCTTCGTCCTCTGTGTTTGCCAGGCTGTGACTACAAAACCTCACCAGCAGTACTGTGAGGAGCTGGCTGTGGGTTCTGACCCAGGTCTCAGTACCCTCTCAGTCCAGGAAAAGCAACTGCAGCCAAGCAAACCTGTGAGTGCTGCAGCACACTGTACACAAATTGTGGTGCTTTGCTCAAGCACTGGTCTACAAACTGATGGTGGGATGGGATTCCCAAATGTGTTTCTGGGCACCAGCTGGTGCTACCAATTTTGGGTATCATCTTGTGGGAGGGCTGGAGGAAAACATCCATCCTGCCTTGCTGGGTTGCTCTGAGTTCCCAGACTGGTTGCTTCAATAGCTCATTAACTTTGCTGTGTTATTTTTATGTGATTGCTTGATTTTTCATGTCACAAGTAAACCTGATTGTTATGGGTTGCTGTTTATAGATGGTAGACCTGCTCTGAACTGGACACTAGCTTGGAGCTACTGGACTGAGAAGCATCTAGATGGTGTGTCTTTGCTGAACTCCATTTCATCCTGCCTCTGAAGGGTGCCCTAGGACTCTTACCTTCAAGAGTAAGGGTGACAATCAGAGGTGCATGCAGCAATTTTGCATTGTATAGGAGCTATAGGTAGGACTGGGCCATGCCTGTTATTGACTTCCATCCAGTACACTCAACATGAGGAAATAAAGAGGATAAAGACATTTTAAAATGAGAAGAGCAAGGGAATGCTATCATTATTGGCAACAGGAAAGTAACCAGCAGCACACTGGGGATATAGCAGATGGATGTTTGGTGGGAAATGGCTGTGGGGCTTCCTCAGGCTGTGTCCCACCCTGCACTGAGGGTCTGGATGTGCCACACAGTGCCCTGTGGCACTGACAAACTTCTCCAGCTCCCTGGCACAGCTGGCTTGTCTCTGCCTCACCAGCAGCTCCCAGCAGTGCATGGAGCTCAGCTCTTGCTGCCCCATGTCCCAGCCGTCCCTGCCTGATAGCTTTCAAACCAGCTCCTTTATGCTCAGTCCCATATCACCCCTTGTGCAAAAGCTGGATTTCTTCTAAATGTCTGCAGTGTGACCTGATTATTTTTCCTGTCCTTCCTCGCCCTCCTTTTTAATAGTGTCTACAGAAAAGCTGGCAGAGTTCAGTTATATCAGTCATGCTGACTGATAGTGCTGCCTCTTCTCTTGGGATTCCTTTTCTTTTCTGTCCCTCCAGCATTCATTTCAGATTTAGCTATCAGCCCTCTAAAGACAGGGTACTGCCTTTGTTCTGTTTGTACAGCACAGAGCACAGCAGAGTCCCCAGCTGTGACCGAGGTTCCCAATGCCACTGTGATAAAAGTGAGCAGATCAGTAACAAGAAGAGGCAGCTGCTGCCATCTAAAAAGATTCAGTTTTGGTGCTGGTTTCAGTGAAATCAGGATTGGATCTAAGGCTCTTCTTCTATTGCTGATCCCAGTAGGAGTTTATATTAAAACAGAGACACAAATGCATTGACAGTCATGAGAATCAGAGCAGCATTCCTGTTTAACACTGTTTGACTGTGTTAATCTGATCTTAAGGCAGACATATGAGCTTGCAGATCTTTAATGTAAAATTACTGGATTTTTGGTGGTAGCTGTCTTTCTGCATTTTTTACAGGGTCTTGGGTAGTCAGCTGAGCCATCGCAGAGTGTGGGAGCACCCAGACCTGGGGTGGTGGCACTGGGAAGGAGACTTGATGAGGAGCAATGCAGTGAACATGAAGTTCCTCTCTAAGGCACCCCTCGGTTCTTTCCCTCCTAGCACTAGAAGGCATCTGGATGCTCTGATGTTGTGATGGCTGATTGAAGTACTGCTTGATTGACTTTAAAATATTCCAGTGGCTATTATTAAAAATATCACAAAGAATTCACTCAGGTCAAACTTGAGAAATTTCATGCTGAAATGCAAATTTCTTGATGTTTCACGTATATCAAGCTGTCTTGCTACTGCTGTTTTCTTTGACACTGGTAATATATTGCATTTTCATTTTCTTCCAAAGCACAGACCCCCTGCCCCTCCCAACCCTTTTATCTTTTCAGATAGGTCCATCTCCTCCAGGTTCACATCACAGATGTGTAGCCAATGTTGCCAAGATCTACTCTGAGTCCTTTATTGAGACAGAATTTGAATTCATAGATGATAGCAGTGACATTGGATAACCAATATACCTGGTTTCCAAAAGGTGGCCAGGAGTTGTATTAGTTCCAGGTTGTTGAGCACAGGCCACCATTAAGTAACAGCAGCTTTCTTAGCCAGCTCCTTGCTGTTTACTTCTATATTATTATCTGGTTCTCACAGCCAAAAGGCTGAATCACTCTGTGTAAGCTATTTAAATGTGAAGAAAGCAAAGCAAAAATTAAAACGGCAGTGTTATCTCATAAGGCTTACTTATATCTAGGCTAGAGACAGTAGGAAAGGATTGGCACCCACTGTGCTGTGCACTGTGTACTCATCACAAAAGGACTCTGCCCCTCAAGACCTTATGAGTATAACCCTGGGCAAAAATTACTGCATGTTTTTCCTGACATTTTTCAGACGCTTATCAGTCATCCTATGGAGAGTTAGGGTGCCAAGTCTGAGGCCTGAATGTGATCTTTGTTACACCATCTTACAAGAATGTCAGTCTGAAGTACAGCCCTCAAAGCAACTTTAACTGTGAAGTCACTCCTAATGTCTCTGCAGTCCATTCCCATTAGACTATTTTTATTTTTTTATTCTTTTTAATATAGGAAATAATTTGTCTTCTAATCCTTTTGTACTTAAAATGATTCCATATAATTCCACTATGGTTCTTTCATCTCTTTGCAAAATCTGGGATGGCTCCTATCTGGCTCTGGAAATACTGTCTTCAGACATCCTCATTAATTGATTCCTTACTCTGGCACAACATAGGAAACAATGCTACTTCTCCCTCCCTGGGGAAATCCGAGCCTGTGCGCATCTGTCCCATGTCCCTTTGTGCTTAGCCAGGCAGAGAATTGTTCATGTTTTGTGTTCTTCAGCACTGCCTGCTTATCACCCTGCTCTTAGTATTTGGTAGCAGCCTGTCTCTTTCTTATAATCTAAAGATTTTGTTATTTTAGAGGGAGATTTTCGTCTATTATCTGCCTTATATTCAAAAGCTCTTTAATCCTTTTACTCCTATATGGTATAACTTGTCTACTGTGGTGTGTCTGAAGCATTGGGCCTTAGTGATGACATACAAAGTGTGCAAAATGGCACTGGAGATGGATTTTGCCCACTGAATTAGACACATCAGGCTCCTCTGAAATCTTTAGCTTTCAGTATATCCACTTTCTCTGCTAGACAAACAAAGCTGATGCCTTGCCCCAAAGGTACCTCTTCCTTTTCTTTCTTTATTTCTTGCCTTCTGTTCTCCTTATGCTCTATTTCATGTTTCTTGAACCTTTCTTATGTCACATGTATGGACTTAGAACAATATCAAATCTGTGAAAGCCACTAAACCAGCTCCATCTCACCTATCCAAATGCAAGCTTGCTGCCACGTGAAGAAATCTGCCTGCTTGCAGAGCTCTTGCACCACAGGTTTGATCACCAGGTTTTGGCAGTTAAAGTCCCATTTTTGTCCTAGTTTTCAAGGCATTTCTCTGGCCTGGATCTAGTTACCTTAGGGATTAATTGATCCATCATGATTTTGACCTCCTGCACCATCCACTCCCCATGAAATGATGGGGCTGTCATGCCTGAAGCAAAAACGTTGTGTGTGACAGACAGCTTTCTTTGTGACTTGGCTGGGATCACAGGCTTTGCCTCTGAAGGATACTAGAATGGCAAGAATCTCAGCACAATATAGGACCCATTTTTTTTAATCTGCTGTCTTAATCACAACCCTATTAGAACAAGGTTTTATTATTCATTGAGATTTGATTATATTCATGAGACTGGAGAGGAAGCTATTTATTCCTTTATTTTATTGTCTTTTGACATGTCGTAAAGCAGTCTGAGATCACAGCATATAGAAAATATAACTCTGTAATTGCAAGCAAGGCAAAAAAAAAAAAAGGCAATAAACTCCATGAATGCGTTTTTCTCCCCTTTGCTGCTGTTATATAAACTGTGAGTGTAGGTAGAGTACATCCGTCTCCCTTTTTTAACATGAAAACAGCAGATGGGGCACACGGCTCTTTCTGAAGGTTATGGTGTGTGCAGCAGTGAGGATTGGCAGGGTTATTGTGTGTAAAGCCAGTGGGGGCTTTATCTTTGCTCAGAAATAGGGGTTTGCTTCACATTTCCATTTTGATTAGCAATAATGATACAAAAGCAAATTTTCTGTGCGAGGAAGAGCTGCTAATAAAGTGACCTTTCAAAATTAAGTAGCTCATTGAAGTGCCATATCACAATAAGCGTATACAAGGCTGGTCCCAGCTGCAGCAGTCAGGGAAACTGGACGGGAATCCAGAGAAACGTGGAACAGGAATCCTGAAGTGGATGAACAGCACATGATGGCAAAGCAATGATAGCAAGGAGCAATGGCCAGGTGCTGTTTCCAGCTCTGAGCGGCCAGTCTACGTGCTTTGTCTTTGAAAGGATCTGAAAGTGAAAGGCAGGCGCAGAGAGTGTTTCTGTCAAGGTTTCTGGGCATGGGGTTGTGCAGTTAAGGGACTTGGCTATTGTCCTGCCAGTGCTGTAACATCGGTTGTGCTTGGATGCTGTTGGGAATGTGTTTGCATGGCTTTACTCATGGTAAACACGGGGTAGAGTTGGAACTATTTTGTGGATTCCTCTTGGATACAGGTGGAAAGCACTTAATACCACGCTGGTCCTAATTCAAAACTCTGGTTTCTATGTAGGAATTATTTGCAGTTAAACTCCAGCTACGCAGCCTTTGGCAAGAGACATGAATCAATTTGTCCAGCTTTTCTTTTCTGTTTTGTCCCTGTGTGAAGGCTGATGCCCAGTGTGTGCCAAGGGGGCCTTTCAGACCCAATAATGCGCCCTTGTGTCTCGTAGCATGCGTGGAATTTGCATAGGCTGTGCTGGGACAGGCAGGTTTCTTTTGTTGCTGGAAACAAGGAGCAAGTTCTTTTCCCTGTCTCTGCTTCCTAATGCCTCTTCAAAAGCTCTCAGCACTCATGTAAGAAATTTACTTTTTTCTATTTATTTTTGCATTAAATGTTGGACTTTGTGTGACTTGTAACACGGGCTGTGCAGAGAAGTCATATCAGTCAGTGCTAGTTGACCAAATTGTTTAATTTTCTATCTGTGCATCTAGATATCTAATTGTCAGAGGGAAGAGATAATCTGTGATGCTTGATGTAACTGCTGCAAAGTATTTGCATATCTTCTCTGTGGGGAAACAAAACTGCTAGTGAGTGAATAACAGTGCACGGATCATTGCAGGCAGGGTCACTGGGCCTATACACTTGCTATTAACCCTTCTCAGGATCTGTATTGCCACAGAATGAGTTGTCATGGGTTTCAGGCAAAGGGCTTGCTCCACATTATGGGCAGAGTTGGCACTTGTTTGTGCATTGTAGCCCTATGCAATGAAATACGAATATGATCAGATCTATTGGCAGTTGCTTTTTGGAAACTGATTCTTAATTGTTGCATTTTGGTCTTGATTTATTGCAGCTAATAAACTGCTGAAAAACAGGCTGGGAGGTGCTCAGCAAAATATGGCTCCCATTTGGAGTCAGCAGTGAGCTTGCTAGGCCACTAAGCCAGGCAGCTGGGAGCCTTTAAGAGCTTTCTAAAATTTTAGATGACCTGGCAGATTGCCTTGCAGTCTGCCTTGCAGACCTTCTTCCTCTCGATCCTCTTGAAGGCGTCTTTGGCATCCGTGGAGAGCAGTGTAAAGGGAGGGGGTTTGGTATGGATTCTCACGATGCAAGAGTTGCTGAGAGCCTCATTTCCTCTTGTTTCAGCAAGTGTCTTTCTTCTGTGGAGCCTGAGTCTCAGCTTCTGTTCTGTTATTCTGATCATGCATCCTGGAAATCCTGGAAGATAGTCTTTCAGGTCAAAACCATACAGCAGTAGCTCAGATAAGCGTTGTGTTCAGAGATAATGTGCGGAGGTGGGCTGGAGTTCAGGTGACTTGCCAGTATGTGCTTTGATGTCCTCCTGTCGTCAGCTACTGTCAGTTTACATCAGAACAGAAAGTTGCTGAGGTCTCTGAACCAGTAGTGTTCTGTTTCTTGAGCCAATGGATGTGAGGTTCAGTGGGCTACAAACGTGTTGAGCAGTGAGCAGGGATGCCCAGCATGGTCTGAACACAATGGCATGGCCTCCACCCTTCAGCAATGAGGAGAGGAAGATCAAGGTGCTCCAGTCTTCTGTAGAAAAGCCTGTTTTGAAGGGAAAGCCTTCATGGGCTTGGCGGCGTTCAGCAGAGCACTTTCTGCCCCACATCTAAGGGACTGATATGATCCCTGGTACATAAACACAGCATCCCTGTTAACCGTGCACTTGATGGCTGCTCTTGGAAAATGGTGTCCAGTGAGAGCTCACAGCTGAGGATGGATGTAGAAAGAGTGGAAAGTATTACATAAGAGCTAAAGAATGGTTAAAGGATTGGGGAATGTCACTGGGTGAACGCACACAGTATGTGCAAGATGAGTGGGTAGGCATCCTCCTCCCAGAGCTCTGGAAGAACTGGCACATCCATTCCCAGAGCCAGGCTGTCACTATAGCTGAGTATGAAATCAGGACAGCTCATGACTCAAGAATAATGACACAAATTCTTACTTTTAAGTGAAAGAGTGATGGGAGAATCAAGCTGGGCAACTTTAGCCTGTGGGCTTGACTTAAGAAACATGAAACTGTTTGAAATAGTGATGGGAAGACGGTAATGGAATACCATTACCAAGTACCATAGAGGTAGATGGAAATTGGGATAAAAGCTAAGTATGAGCATTAAGAGTGCTGATTAACATGAGATATCTCTTTGATAACTCCTTGATTTGATTTTCAACATGGGAAATGTACCTATCCTCTGGTAAGGGTATGTCCCTGTTTGAGATATCTCTTAGAGCAGTCTTGGGTGTATCCCTTTTCCCATGCCACATGAGAAGCTATGAAATGAAAAAAGTAGGTGTCAGTAGAGAATAGGGAGGTCAGATAAAGGGCATGAAGGGATGACAAAGAGTTAAGAGCTGGATGAGCTGAAAAGGGATGATCTAGGTGAAAAGTTAGTAGGGGTTCCTCAAAGACTGATTTTGCATGGCTCATTACACTGTTCTCACTTGCTCCAGACTCAGGGTGCAGAGCTGGCAGAGAGCAGTAACCAAAGGGTTGGCAGCATGTCACCTGGGAACATTTGACCACACCCGCAGCAAAACTGAGGGTTCAGTGTTATTGCACATTTATAACCTTAAAAACAAAGTCCCAGGACATGGGAACTAACTATTTGTTGATAGTATTTGTTGATAGAAAGATAGGTATGATAGAATGGCTATGGGAACTGCTGAGTGTAAGCTGGCCATAAAAAAATTTAGATTGTTTTTCAGTCTTCCAGGCCACTGGGAGTGAATTTCTGGGGAGGAAGGGAGATAAAACCAAACTTATTTAGGACTTAAAGCAATAAGTTGATGTAAAATATTGGGTGTCATCTCTGCCAGAGCTAGTATGATGCAGATACAGTGAAACAAGTAGTAGAGATGTAGATGTAGTGTAGGCTTTCATTGGGTGTTGCCACGTGTTGCCTATGTCATCATCACGCTGTGGAGTGCTAGTCTTAGGCTGTGTTGTACAAACAGTCCAGAAATGATTTTGCTCCATAGGGAAATGTAACTGTGCTGTGCTGAACACTCACCAAAGTCAGACAGTGCTGTTGGTGTAGACTGGTAGCTCCTGTGTCAGCAGATGTCTCCTTCAGGGCAGACCAGCTGGATGTAAAAACCAAAGTGATGAGGAGTTACTGTATTTTTTTCCCCTCTTTCCCTTTTTCAGTGATGCCATCTGCAATTTTGTCATCTGCAATGACTCCTCCCTCCGCAGCCAGCCGATCATCTTCAATCCTGACTTCTTTGTGGAAAAGCTGCGCCATGAAAAACCAGAGGTGTTCACAGAGCTGGTTGTCAGCAACATTACCAGGCTGATTGATTTGCCTGGGACCGAGCTGGCCCAGCTAATGGGAGAGGAGGACCCAAAGCTGCCTGGGGCAAACAGCACAGCCTCTGGATTTTTTCGTTCTCTGATGTCTCTGAAGCGCAAGGGTGAGTATGGATGGCATGAAGTCTGGTGCCCACCTTTAGAGTGATGCTGGACATCATTTGTTACACTTAGTTTACAAACTTTCAGCCCATAGTTTTGAGCTGGTGTGGAATGCTTAATACTATGGTTTCATAATCTCTGGGGATGCGACTTCTAGAAAGGAGCAAAACAGGCCAGGAAATTGATCCCAGGAATGCCCTGCACTTAGAAAATACCCTTCTTCTGGGATTATTGCTGTGGTGTATGGCAAGCTGGCTTCCTTCAGTGGGTCAGCTGCCCACTGTGAAGCTGTAAGCCCCTTGCATCCAAATGCTAGTGCTGCTCTCATCCACATCTCAGTCCAGTGAGCCAGTGACAAAACTCTGCAGACTGCCTGATGAAGCCCAGTTTCAACTCTGGGAGGTGACATAGCTCTTACTCTCTTAGATAAGCATTCCAACAGAGTTTCCTTCTCCTAGACTGACTATTATCTTCTCTCAAGTTCAGCTGTCTTGGTTCTGAAATGTCAGTCCCAGGCCCTTTGCAGTACTCTTCTTTTGAGCACGGTTGTGTTCAGATCCTTTCCTCTTCAATGGCTGTTTTTTTGTTGTTTTTTACCACTCTGTTTTGTTGAAACTAAAAGGGTGTTCTAGGTCTCTGTGTGTCTTCTCCTGCCTTTGCCCACACTCAAGTGGAGCCTGGTTCTCCTGATAAGTTCAGTTAAACCTTCTCACTCATCTAGACAGAAGCAGCCTCCATCTGGGCTCCTCACATTCCTCCTCAGCTCTGGTTTCCCAGCTTAGACTGGCTGGCTGCTGGCAGAGAAGCTGTGAGCTGCCTTCAGATGTTGGCTGCCTGAGGTTGAACACTTCTGATTAGTCTTTCCCTTCCTTTGAGCAGTTCTGCTATTGTGAATAACTCAGAAAAGGGAGCTATTGCTATGGCATAGTTTGACTACAGCTTTTTTCTGTCTTCAACCATTATATAATTTCTGTAAGTGTTTCTGATTCTACCAAACCTATTCCTCCATTGTGTTTCATAAGGACAAGTTTTGCAGCCCCACTGATCAGGCAGAATTTTCTGGTGGCGCCTTCAGCTCTCCACTTCTGTCTGGCCAGGCAAGAATTCTGCTACATACACTCACCCTAGGAAAATAAAATACTTCAAATCAAGTCTTTTAGCATCCTTAGATGAGAATTACTTAATATTGCCATGACTTAATTTGCTGCTCCATAATAACAGATCTTTGCGCTGCCTCTAAACTGCAGTTAGACTGTGCTCATACCTGTTACTGCTTCTGCCTCTTCCCAGAGAGTAGCAGAACACCTTAAATTCAAGTACTTGCCACTTGACAAACAGAAATGAGTAACCAAATTGAAACTGTTTTCTTAGTGTGTATGTAAACCCCCATGTTCTTGTCAAAACCTTCCAGCAGGGGCTGGTGAGCCTTCCCCAGCTCATTTTTTTTATTAAATTATCTGTACTCTGTTGGAGCACTGCTCTTATCAGACCTGACATCTCCTGCTAACTCTTCCCCTAGAGCTCTGCCTTCCCCCATTCAGATGTCTCCATGGCCGTGTGTCACTACAGCTAGCAGATGTTTCCAAGTCTGCTGGCTGCACTCCCAGGCTGCAACGGCAGTGTCTCCCAGCATTGACAGGCACTGTCTGTGAACTCCTTGGCCAAACTCTGAGAAAAAGAAGTTTGTGCCTACAAGAAAATCGGTTTCATGTACTGTGTGTTTCATCTTGGAGCCATCATTTGTTTTTCTTCATGTTATAAACCAGCTAGAACAAACAAGTTGTATTTCTTCCAAGCCAGAGGCCAAGGACCATGGAGCTCAGAGCTGATCAAACTGCAAATACTTACAACTCCTTTGAGCATCAGAAACTCAATCTCATGCTGCTGCTTAGTTTCAGAAGCAATCACACAATAACATCTAAGCCTTTGTAATGCAGCATCCATTCTCCAGACACGTCTTTCAAGTTTCTTTGAGAATCAAATTCGCATTCAGATACCAGCTTCTGACTTCAAAACTAAATCGAATTTGTCAGGCCCTGTATGTCTCAAGAAGATGTATTTTCCTCTTCTATTCCTGGCCACTGTTGATTATATCTGTTGAATGTCTAATGAGTTTAGATTTCTTCAAGGACAAGAATCTTTTGCCGATCATTCTCTCCCTTTGCACTGAAACCTTTCAGATCTTTCGTGTGGATCAAGAGCTCACATTGCTCTCCTTTCTCTTGCAAGAGTGAAGCATGTGCTTTATCAGAGTGAGGTCAGAAAGTTCTTGATTTAACAGGAGGCTGGAGTTCCTGGTGGCTTACCATGTATTTCAGAAGTCCTGGAAGAAAGCAGAACATTCTTCAGGCGGAATAAATTTAGTTACACAGGATGGCAGCTAGAGAAGTGCATAGGGTTAACCAGGTCTCTCCCACGTGCTGTGAGCATCAACACAACAGAGCAGTAACATCTGTAGTACAAGAGACCAAAAGCAAGTAAAATCAAAATGAGATATGAGAGGGAAAAAAAAAAGCAAGAGAAAGCTTGTGGGGGAGATAACTTTTATCATACCAGCCAATGCAATGCTTGGATTGCTGGGCTATCAGCTGTAGCAGTAAGGAGAGAAACCTTCAGTGCAAATGTCCAGCCTGCCCTCAGAAGTGACCCATGTTCCTGGCAGTCTGGTCATGGAGAACGGAGGAATATTCTTTTCTTATATCTGTTGTCTCTTTGAAGCCTAAGTACAAGGGCAGGACAAACCAGCTCTGTACCTGGTTCCAGTTCTCAGTCCCAGTCAGCATGTTGTGGTACATCTATCCAGTATCTTGTCTCCAATCCAAACCTATTTGCACCTGAGGGAAGAAGTGTGGTGCCCAGAGTTCTGGCTGCCAGTGAAGTCTCTGGGATTTATCTCCACTTTCCGAGGGACAGATCATACTAGTTATGTGTGTTTGGCAGAAAAATCAATTCAGTAGCAAGGTTGCATTTATTATAAAACACTGTCCTCCTGGATAATCACTGTCTCACCTGACAAGTTCCTCTGTTGTCAAGAAGAGTATTCTACATTGGTTCAACAAATTCCATTCAGTTAAATGATGAGAAACATTTCTTATCTAATGTTTCCTTCCCTGCAGGGATCCCCTTCCTTTCAGCTCAGTTGCTTCCATCTTTTGGGACTATAGTTTGTGTTATTTACTGGAGTTCTGGAGCTGGCAGTTCATGCTTAATCTCAATCCCATGAGATGGGAACAGACTCCAAGAATGAGAGGAGCCCATCTTATTATTTTGCTATTCTCCTGCCTTGTTCAGCTTTCATGCTTTACTCTTACTAGGGCAGCTGAGAGAGATTGGGAGAGAGATTCACTGGGATGAGGAAACTCCATGTTTTATCAATGCCTGAAAAGGAAGCTAGTGTGAGCCAGTCAGATTATGTCTGCTCTCCCTAGCAGTGCTTATTTGCTTCTCCCATAAACTCATAGCTGCAGCTCTTCTTTCTGCTCCACTTTATGTCAAGCCACAATGAGGATTAATCTGGATGTTCCTTCTTTCATGATGTGGAGTGTGCCAATGTGTCCAGGCTCTCACATCTGCCTTTCCCACTTTGCTCTTTTCATAAAGTCTAATATTGCAGATTCTATGCCATTTTAAACTGAAGCATCTGTTCTGGTGTTGTTTTTTCTTCAAGGGCTAGAGAATATTTGCTTTAGCTGATAAAAGCTGTAATTAAAGTGAGGTAAGAAGCAGGATGATGAAGCCCATGTGAGTACAGCATGGTGAGATGAAGTGACTTATTTTGGAGTGTTTGTGATATATCACATCTATGAGGGTCCTTGTGACCTTCACCCTTAACATTTTGGGACACTGGTTTTTGCATGTTGAAATCCTGTTCTTTGGGGAGCATTAATTTCTGTGGCTGTTGGGTTCTGAGCTGCCTGAACATGCTGTCTTCTGTTCTGCAGAGAAAGGGGTGGTGTTTGGCTCACCGCTGACAGAAGAAGGCATTGCACAGGTTTCCCAGCTAATCGAGTATCTGCACAAAAGTAAGTGGCTCTGTTTGCTGTCTTCCTCTCCCCATGGGTATCTCTCTGGCCCACCTCAGGTCTCTGCTGCAGACAGAGAGACAAGAGTGAGCTCTTCAGCAGCAGGAGTTTGGGACTGCACCGGGCAAGCGTTCCCCAGAATTGCCTAGCAGATATGTTGGTCTATTTCCCTCAATACAAGGACTTTCTCTACTGATAGGAAACAGTTTGAAGCCATGTCTCTGAACACAGTTCACTGAGATTTGCTGTCAAGCTCTGGAAAGAGGAGGGAACTGCTTTAGTAAGAACCTCTGATTATTCAGGGCCCTTTTTTCTCCCCTCTGCTGAGCAGATCTAAGAGCAGAAGGCTTGTTTCGAGTGCCAGGCAACAGCATCAGGCAACAGATCCTCAAGGACGCTCTGAACAGTGGTACAGATATTGACCTGGACTCTGGGGAGTTTCATTCCAATGATGTTGCCACCCTACTTAAGATGTTTCTGGGTGAATTACCAGAACCGCTGCTGACACACAAGCACTTCCATGCCCATCTTAAAATTGCAGGTGAGTGGGCAGCAAGAGGCAGTAATGGGCAGAAAGACTGGAATTTGCCTCCTAGAAAGGATGCTAGGCTGTGTAGAGTATTCCTTAAAAGCAGTGTAAGAAGGAATCTTCCTGCCACCTCAGCCTGGTGATGGAAAGGTTAGAGCTGATTAACAAATCAGACCAAGTCTGTCTGGACCATTCTTCTCTTAGATACCACAGTGATAAAGCCCACAGTGATAACCTGGGTCTCCATCTGCTTTATGTCTGGGGTTGTGAGCAAGTTGTGGTTTTCTATGTATTTAATAACTGTTATTGAACTACCTTATGTGAACTTCCTCCATCTTGCCTTCAAGCCATCACAGCTCTTAGCAGCTCTGTTGTTCTGTGGGAGGAGTAGCATAGATTAACACATCAAGTGGGGAGCTTGGGAGCTGGGGGGAAGAGAGATGGAGGGCCAAGAACTGTGCAGGGGTTTGTAGGAGATCTGCATATGAAGAGGAAAGGATAAGCAGTTGCAACAGACTGCTCTGAGGAAAGGTAATGTACGTCCTTCATGTTCTGCCTTGTGATTTGGCAGACTTGACGCTGTTTGATGAGAAGGGGAATAAGACCAGCACTCCAGATAAAGAGCGCCAAATTGAAGCCCTCCAGCTGCTGTTTTTGATCCTTCCCGCTCCCAACCGCAGTCTGCTCAAACTGCTGCTGGACTTGCTCTACCAGACAGCCAAGAAGCAGGACAAGAACAAGATGTCTGCCCACAACCTTGCCCTCATGTTTGCACCCCATATCCTATGGCCCAGAAATGTAAGCAATGCCTCAGTGTCTGTGGGTGGGTAAAAAGCAAAGGCTTGGCAGGGGAAAAACCAAGATGAGATGGTTAAGTACTGACATAATGATGTGAGGGTTGGAGGCTGTGATGGAGAGGTGGGAGCCTCCTGGCAGGACTCATTCCCAGTGTTCAGCCCAGACCTGCCATGGGTCTCATTTGCGACTTATGCATCTTCTTTTTCAGTAAAATTGAAAGCACGGGATAGCCATGCTTCTTAGAATGTCAGCTCCATCCAAGAGAGATCTTGCAGATCTCTCTTCAAGGTTTCTTATGCTGCTGGTGAACTGTTTGGCCGCAGAGTTATCGGATTCTCCTCTCAGAGCAACTTTGGCTCTGTGAGCCCTGCTGTTGGCATGCTATAAGCCCTGCCTGCCTTCATCTCAGAGTAAATCTGCTGTGGCACCGTGTGTTCCAGAAGAGACCCTTCCTCCTCCCCTTCTAATGGATGCACCTTTGGCTGTGTCCCCTTGCCAGGTGACAGCAAATGACCTTCAGGAAAATATCACAAAGCTAAACAATGGAGTGACCTTCATGATCAAACATTCTCAGAAACTCTTCAAGGTAAGTGTGCTTTGGCATCTTTCTCTCCTGCCTTCATCACCAGGAGACTGAATGCCCCTTGTCCAGACAGATCCCACATGCTGAGTGTATATTCTGTGGACTCTCTTCTGCGGCAGGAGAAGGAGACTTCCTACAAGAACCTGTGCCTACAGTGACTAGGGAGGAGGTCTTTGCTGGGCAGACAGCCCTGGAGGTGGCTTTGCCAGGGCAGGTCAGCAGCACGGTGCAGTGTAACACTCCCCTCTGCTGGACACCAGCACCTGCTGCCCGGCAGGAAACCTGGCGCCCAAGGGCAGGTACACACTGGGCTGCACTCAGGTTCTGGCAGGATGAGGAAATGGAAGAGATTTGTCCTGCCTGAGTGCTGCCAAGAGAAGAATACCTGATGGAGTCGGTTGTTTTGTTGTAAATTTCTCTACAAATGGTCATCAGCCCAGTGTTGTTACAGGCACTGTCCAGCTCTGAGCAGGGTGCTGTGGTAGGACAGCCAGGAGTGTGGGGCTTTCAACTGTTCTTCCAAGGAAATGTTTCTACAATGAGTCTCTTGACTTCTCAAGGCCTTCCTGGTCACTGGAGGCATATGCTCGCTGCAAAGTCCTCCCATGGAGAGTTCCCTTTCTACCTTCTTTGTCAGGCCCCATTTTGGCCAGCTCAGAGCTGGGGAAATTACTTAGAGCAGGGTTCCACAGGAACTTTTCCCTATTCTGAGTCCCACTTGTGCTCATTGTCTGCATGTAAAGAATACTGTGAACAGGGAATGCACTGGGGACCTGAAATTCCATGGCTTTGTTTGCCCAAAATGACTGAGTCTTGATACAAGTGGCTTGTGTTGTATGATTGAAAACCAGCTATTACTGGAGCCACTGTTGCCCCAAGGCCAAAGATGTTAAAGATAGATTTGGCCTGTTCTCTGCTCATCCTCACAGGCTCCGGTGTACATCCGGGAGTGTGCCAGGCTGCACTATCTGGGATCCAGAGCCCACACATCAAAGGTAAGGCCAGAAAATGCAGCGCCTGCCCTCCATGAAAGGGCAGAGGCTGTGATGCTATGAAAGGATCTTTGTGAGTGACAGAAGCTGAAAACAACCCAAGTAATGAAAGAGGATCTGTCAGAGGGCAAGAGCAAGAGAAGCATATGGTGTGGTAGTGCAGGCGGCTGCATTAGGGAAATTGGACAGAGTTGAAGCATCTGTTAATCAAAAGCACAGGGAAGGAAAGCTACGAGCCCCTGTTTAGCAGCAAACCTGCTCCCTGTGCCCAGTACATGCAGCACCTGCTCCTTCACAGGGCTGTGCCTTCCAAACAGACAGACATGCCTGCTGCCATGGCCAGGATGCTTGGCAGAAGTGCTGAGATAAAGGCTACTTGTGCTACTGGGACAACATTTGTGTCTTACCAGCGAATGCTTCCCTGCCTCATGTAGCTGCAGAAGAGGGAGGATGCGTGGCAAGGAGCAGCACTGACCCTTCTCAAGCCTGGAAGGGCTTCTGCAGCTCGCATCTGGGAGGGGAGGGAAGAAGCAATGGGGTCACCTTTGTATTGCTGTCACCTCTTCCTGGCACGGGGCCTGCTGATGCAGTGCTGCTGCAGAGGGGTAGGGAAAACACATCCCTGTGCATTCACTGGGGTTGAGGCAGCTCACGAGACTCTTCCTAGCCTGGCTCAGATGGGTGGCTCGTTGGGATTAAAGCATGGCAAGCGACTCCTGTCTCCGCTTTCCCAGGATGACCTGGATTTGCTGACGTCTTCTGGCTCCAAGGAGCTGCAGCCCCTCAAGTCTCAGAAGCGAAGCCGGCTGGACTCTTGCCATCAGGAGGAGACCCAGCAGCGCACGGAGGAGGCACTAAAGGAGCTCTTCCACCACGTCCACAATATGCCTGACTCTGCAAAGAAGAAGAAGCTTATCCGGCAGGTAGTGTGGGGAGGAAAGGTATCTTGGGGTGTGCTTGTCAGCATAATCCTGGGCCCAGGGCTAAAGACAAGCCATTATGAGAGCTGCTCCTAATCCTGGGCAGACTGGGGAAAGTGGGCTCTGGGCTGTGTAAGGGGCAGAGCTGTAAGAAGACAGGAGGAGGAGGTGTCCTGGATGTTGCTGTACCAAGCAGTGCTTTTGAGCTCTGTTTATCAAGCTGAAGACTTGCTAGCCAGCAGTTTCCCAGTCCTGATCATGGCCTTTCTCCCTCAGAAAGGGAAATGGTTCTTCCCCTGTTGCCTGCAGAGAGTGGACAAACTGGTCTCCTCTTGGTCTCAGACAACTTGCTGCACCAGACAGACTGGTCAATATGGTCAGCACCAGTCATGGCTGCCAGCCTACAGCTGCTGCCCAGGCTTCTTTCTGCTCCCAACATCTGCTGCTTTTGGTTAATCTGGTAGCCAGCACAAAGCACCTTTGCACCCAAACTCCCTGTAATCCTGGGTGGAAGGTCTGGCCTTCCTCTGCTTTCTTCCTGCTGCAGTTCTGAATTGCTCCTCCATTTTAGGGGGTGAAGGAGAGAAACTGTGTTCTGGGACAGCAGGTAGAGCAGCACACAGCAGTAATGGACAGATATAACTGTGCTAACATACTGCTCTCACGTTTTCTCCTAGTTTAATAAGCATCCAATAGCTTTGACTCCTGGCTCTGATGTGCCCACCTCCCCAGCACCGCGACGCGCCCGCTCGCGCTCCTTCAGCGGCCTCATTAAGGTAAAAGCATCCTCTGACCTTTGCTCTCTGCTGTGAATTTCTGATGTTGCTTTTTGCTCCTGCCTTTCCCTGTCTTGAATGAGACCCTCAAAGGGTAGGGACTCCTCAAAGTATTGCCTGCCAAGCAACACAGATCCACTGGTGCAGAAAAGGCAGCACAGTGACAATAAGCCTTGTTAGTGTAAAATGTAATTATCTTGAAACACATGGCTGTAGGATCTATGCATCTTTCTGGAGAATTGATTGCTTCCTGAGATGAGATGAGGGTTGGCAGAGAGCTGGTCGTGTAGTCTAGCACGTTTGCATGGGTTTTAGTACATTATGGGCTGCCCTACAGCAGCATGTACCTGCTTCTGACAGGCTGAGCTCCTGGCCAGGCCTCAGGTCAGCTCCCAAACCCTTTACAATCAGGCAGGCTCAGCCTAGTGGTGTGGTATTTCACGTGGTTCTGCTTTGTAATCTTTGTCCCAGCTTGGCTTCCTTTTTTTCTTTCCCAGCATTCAACTACTTACCAGCAACGCATCCTGCTCCTTCCTTTTCTTTTTTACTTTGCACTGTAAGCACTAGCCAACAGCCCTTTCTTCTTACAACAGCGGAAAGTTTTGGGAACTCCAGTTATCCTGGAGAGGAAGAGCAGGGATACCACACCAGAGCCTGTGCGGGTCAGCAAAGAGAATGTCCAACTGGTAAGAGCTGCTCCCAGCACCACTGAAGCTGCTGGTGGGGAAGTGTGTGAGGGGAGTTTGAGTGCAACCTCAGAAATCCCTGGGGAGCTGTCCTCTGACCAAGAGAAGGGTTCCAAGTTTTTTCTGTATGATAAAATAAGGTCCAGAGAAGCTGCTCTGAGGAGAGCTGAGCAGCTGGCAAGAGCAGCATCAGAGCAGGGATGATAGCACTGGGCCTCTGCTCCAGTCTTGTCTCTCTGGCTGTATCCTGCCCTGGGGCATTGTCTTGTGCCCCCTTCCCTCTCATCCTCCTCCACAGGTTGTACAAAGCCTGCTGCCTGAATGCAGTAGGGCTGTCCCTTGGCCCAGACAAACCAAGGGTGGATTTGGGTGATAGATGCTCTTTGGTGGTACAGACTGCTCACAGGGAAGGCTGTCGCTGCCAGTTCGTTCACCAGCTCTCTACTCCTATCGGCCTCTCTTGTCTAGTTACAGAGGTGTGGCTCTCCAGCTCATATGTCCCAGGCAAAGCTGAAGTCTTTGGAAGGCCAGAAAGAGGTGAGACACTTCCCCTTACCCCCTATTCCTCTTCCTGTAGGAAACCTGGTGTGCTGAAACCTGCCGAGGTGACAGCACACACTCAAGGCTCTGTGCCAGCTGTGGTGCCCCAGCTCGTAGCAGTCTGCGCTGTGCTGAGCTGCAGGCAGGTGACATGCTGGAAACCAGACCCTGAAGGGTCTTAGAGCCCTTCTGCCTGTGAGTTGGCAGGCTGGCTGTTGCAGGAAGCCGAGGGAAGCTGGCAGCACAGGGTAGTGCTAACAGCCTGTCAGGGTGGCTGACAGTGGGACAAGAAGTTGGTGCAGCCCAAGACCGACTGCTGTGTTTGTTCCTGTCTGCTCACTGCCTCATCTAGAGCTTTAGCAAAAGGTGTGGGAGGCTGACACCAGGGAAGGGTCCTTGCAGGGGAAGAATGTCCACCTTCTTTTGCATGGTATTCTGTGTCTCAAGCATTCAACTGCTCTCATTCTCTGCTACAGGGATCCTGTAGGCGCATGCGAGCCCGCCTGCTTTCCAAGGATTCATCATCCCTCTGAACCGCCTCGCACCAATGCATGGGTGGGGATTGCCCAGCCTCGCAAGCTGTGAACAGAAAATGTGCTGCACTGAGAGGGGAGTGCTGCAGGCTCACAGCAACCCTCACCAACACAGCAGCACGCGTGAAACTGGACCTTTGCAAGGATTGCAGGGATTCATTTCTTTCTGTATATAAATTATATTTCATTCTACTATGGGGCAAACCACTATCTAACCAAAACTTGTGCAGCATGTCTGACCTGCTGGCTCTGGGAAGAGCTGGAGTGCTTGCTTACAAGGAGAGCCCTGTTCACTGCAGGGCCCTGTGTGCACTCCCAGCTTCCTCTCTAATGTTGCTAGGCTGTATTTTTTTGCTTTTCTGCACTGAGTTTTTAACACATTGGCTTGTTTTTGCTTCCTCCCCCCTGTTAACAGTGAGAATGGTGGGCTGTGACCCTTACCCACATCCTGACATCTAAACTTGCCTCCAGTCCTCCTCTGGAGGCATGCCCTTCTCTGCTTCTTCTTGGCTCCATTTTGCTCTGCTGTTTCCAAAGGGCTGAGGAGCACAAACGGTACAGAGCACAGGATGGGCCTGGAAGGAGAGGCTCTGGATGTCATCTTTTAGAGTAGGGCCTGGGGAAAGCAGCTTCCCCAAGAAACTCGTCCCTCTATTTTAGCTTGAGCTGGAGGCAGCTCTTGTTCACTGCCTTCATGTTTCAGTGGCACAGTTCTGAACAACGAGTGTCTTGACTTTGTGTTCACCCAGGGAGGCTTAAGCTGAGGAGAGCAAGAGACAGGCAAAGGCTGTCTGGGGCAGAACAGCCTAGTCTTTGGAAGTTAGGATGCCTGGGGAAGGCAGAGTCTTATGGCTGTGTGTGAAAGAGAAAAACAGTGTGAGAGGCGAGAGAGGGCTCCATTAATTTGTGATCTGCTGCAAATGGTGACAAAGGCTTTGGCTCAAGATATCTGGATGGCTGGTAAGGCAACTGGCTGATTAGTCATTAAACTGGGGAAAAGGGCTGAAGCTGGGTTCAGCTCTTTGGTCTGAGCTGCAGAAATGAGGTGAGACCTTCTAGATACAGGATAAACCCTAATCACAGCTGGCCAATGTCAGCAGTCTTGTTAAGCCAAAGTGCTCCAGTAAGCCAGTCTTGCCAAGAACCTGTCTGCAAGCACTCTGAGGTAGGATACACACAGGGTCACTACTGTGAAATAAAGATTTAATCAGCTGGGGGGACCATCTAAACACTTCTCAGCCCTTCTCAGCAAAGCAAATAATCGCTGGAATCCAATTATATTTGTCTTTTAATCTTTAAGAACCAGCAGCCAGCAGGAATTAGAGCTCTGCTCTTGACAGCTTTCTGAAACAACTGGTGGCAGGAGGTGTGAATATTGGGATATGAGCAGGGAGTTCAGTCTGATTGGCTGGAGCTGTTAGACCAGGGCATTGGAGCCCTGTGCAGCTTAGCTGGAATTTGTCACGTTTTTTAATTGTGATTTTTTTTTAAAGATACAAATCTTTGTGCTGCTCTGTACAAAGGATGGGTTTTGGTACTTTATCAGGGATGCTTGTCCCCAGTCTGACCCCAAGTTGGAAATACAGGGGGTAGGGAGACTGTAGATGTGTGAGTTGGGAGTTGCTGGTGTTAGGAGCCTCTGTCACAGCAAAGAAAGAGCTGTGCTTCTTGGGACCAGACTGATGATGATGCTGTGAGGAAGGGCAGAGGCTATTTGCTGTGGTAGCAGTATGTGCTTTTTGGATGTATCTGTAATCGTTCCCTGCAGAGGCTGAAGCTGTCTACGTGCTTTTCTCTGAAGGGCACCGTGTTTTTCTGACTGCACTTCTGCCCTGTCCCTCCAGCCTGCTGTTAGCAGAGACTTGGGAGTCTCAGCTTTGCCTCTGAGCAGAGATGAGGCACAGACAAAGGTCAAGTGGCCCCACAGGGAGAGCTGGATCTGCTCCTGCTATCTCTGCTCTTACTTGCATTGGGGGCAATTGCTGGGTGAAGCATTTGTTCACTCCTCCTCTCCCCATTGTTCCTGCTTGGTGTATCTCGTATCCCTCTGTATGGGTGACTGCTTGGCAAGGCAGTCTTGTACCTAAAACTAAATACACTGCTCACGTATAGATGAGATGAATGTAACTCTCCATTGTCCCCCCTTACTGATGGCTCAAGCTCAGGGGCTCTGTCTGGCTTCTGGCACAGCTGAGATTTGTCCAGCTCTAAGAAAAGTTACCTATGGAGCATTGGCCAGGCCTTCTGCATGTGTCAGATGCTTTAGTTGCCAAGAGGGTGGGTGCTGTCTCCAGACAGAGCAGTCCCAGGAGGGGTTCAGAGCCCTGGGCTATATACTGTGGTGCTGGGCTTGCCGTGCTGTGGATGGTGGTGGCTGACAGATTCCACCCCTAGGACTTTGGCTGTTGCAGTCCCAATGCATTCACACTGTCTCCCAGGCACGGGAGAGTTTTTGTCATGCTTGGATATGTCTCGTTTGTCTGCCCTGTGCAATGACTCATAAGAATGCTTCTTCCCAGAGCAGCCGCTAACTGTTCCCAGAGTCTATCATTTCCAAAGTATTTTTAATCTTTGTCCTTATTTATATACGCTATGTCAGTGCTGTTGCAGACTGTTGCCTTTCTGTGTGTTCATGTGAAAACACCACATTAAATGCTTTTATTTTTAGTGGTTTTGCTTGATGGCTTAAGCAATTTATTTGGGACAACAAGGACTCCAATTCATCTTCAAAAAGAAGGAAATGTCTGCTTAGAAGCCCAGAGCTACTACCCTTAAGTGTGGGGGTGTTTGGTGAGGTGCTGCCCACCTGCAGGGATGGCACTGGCCTCCCGTGGCACCAGGGCTTGAAAGCCTCTGGGGTACTTGCATGACACAGGGTGACCAGACAGCCTGTCTTTCCCTTGGAAGTATGAAGTTGGACTTCTTCTTTTCCTGTCTTCCCCCTGCTGTCATCTAGGGTGATGGGAAATCAGGTTTACAAAGAACACTTTATATAAATAATGGATCAAATGAATAAATTTTTCTCTGTAGGGCCATTCTTCTCTTGCCACTCTTGGCTGCCGAGAGAAGATGCTTTCTGCTTGCATTTTCTTTTCCTCCTTCTTAATAATGGCGTCTCAGATTTTATGCAGATTATTTCTCTGTGAAGTTCTTCCACGTTTGAAATGCCCTGGGCTTGCCTGCCATAGCTCAGACACTCATTAACATCCTCGCCATGGAATTGAAAAACAAGCAGGAGAAGGAGCAGCACGGCGTGTTTGAAAGCGGCGCTGCCTTCCTGCGGGCTGAGCCCCAAGCGAGCCCCCTTCTCCTCCGTGGCTGCAGTTGGGTGTCGTGGGAATGGTGAGCCCCATCTCCCTGGAGCTCGGGGAGCGGGAGGCAACGGGCCTCTGTGCACTTCAAAGTGGGCAGGAGAGTCTAGAGAGACATTTCTCTTCTTGAACATGTTGAACAAAGGAATGCAAAAACTCACAACAGCTATCTTCAATGCTGAAAATCCAAATATCGCCCCCCTGATAAGCTGTGATTCAAAGTGACAGCTTTATCTGACTTACATAATTTTAAAAATTAGTAGTTTTTTGCTTCTGAAGCTACAATCCACTTATGCTTGACTGCAAGTGAAAGGGCAGCAGCCACTGGGACCCAACACCGGTCCCAGATATATATTTAAAAGGGGATCACTCATCTCTCAGTGTGTTTGCTTTGGCCTGTTGCTGTGTATGCACAGCAGTGGCATTACAAAGCAAACAAGCAGTGCTCACCTTCATTTCATTAAGCAGTTTTTATCTCAAATTGCACAGCACAGACTTGCAAATAAGTTCTTCAGAGTGTCACTGCTATCTAAATAAATTTTTGCAAGTTGTCTTGTTTTGTTTTTTTTTTAAAACTGCTCTGCTCTGGTTTGGAGTTGAAATAAGATATTTTCTCTCTTAAATTATCATGTGTGGCTGAGAGCTGTCATGTTGCTGCTGCATCTCACTGCCTAGGGCAACAGTGTAGACAAAAAACATGACTGCTGCTAGCGATAGATATTGGCATCAGCCGGACCAGTTATCAGGCAATCTTACTGGCTTGGATTAACTAATATTTTTTCATGGAGTGAATAAATTACTGTGTTTAGTTCTGTTTGCTCATCTCCCCAGTGAGGGTTTCATGTTGAAGCTCATAAACTGTTCAGGCATGTGGTGCCAAGATCTCCATGCTGGGTCCCACACTGACCTTACGCTTGTGCCGTGGCCTGGAGTGGGATCTCAACTGGCACCACCTCTCTGGCCCCATCCTGTTGCAGCCCAGCTTTGTTCCTGGGGAGTCCCCACACCCAAGGAATGTGATGGGGTGGTTTTGAGGCTCCTGCTGTCCCTAGCCATGCAGCACAGGGTGAGGTTCAGATACTTCCCAGCACCAGCCTTCAATTTTAGTCTGGGTCAGAGGGAGACAAGTTTTCCTTTCTCTGCTGAGTCACAGCTGGAGTAATTTCTGTGGCCCCCTCCCAATTCCTCCTCTCCCAATCTAAACCAGCCTCCCTGCCTTGCTGCTGAGGAAGAGTTACAAATCCACCACCCAGCCCTCCCATGCAGTGATATTAAGATCATCTCCTTTTCCGCTGGAGAGAATTTTGTCCCACTTGATCCTCTGTTTTTGGCTGAAGCTCCTGTGCCCATGGGAATTGCGATGAATAGAGGTGCCATCCTGCTTTGGCCATCATGGCTGCATGTAACTTGATGTGTGCACAGGTCTGTCATACGGGGGTGTCTGCGTTGACCCGTAGTTTTAGAGTTTGTTTCTTCCAACCTTTTTGCTTATAAAGCTTGAACCTTGCTTCCCTATGGAGCAGGATCACGGCAACCTCTTGCACAAAAGCCTCTGGCTCCACTGTACCTCTCCCAGGCCGTTCTGCAGCGGCAGCACAAGAGGGGGCTGGCAGCACACGCTGCGGGACGGGACCCCCTGCCCGCCCCGCAGCCCTGGGGGCCCCGCGCCAGATGTGCTGGGGGCAGGCTTGGAGACGCCTGGTTCTTCCTCCCTGGCTACATCTGGCAGATGGAGGAGGTGGGAATCTGGGACTATAAATGAAGTGAACAAAACCAAAGAGCACTGGGGAAGAATGTCCTCAAAATCAAAAATCAGCTCTGCAGCTAGCCCCTAGCATGGTCCTCCAGCTCTAAGGGGAGTCCTGGCCTGCATCCAGGGCCAAGCAGAGCTGTCAAAAGAAAGCTGAACCCTTTCCCTCTCTTTTTCAAGTTATTTTTGACTACTGGCATCCTCTTGCCATTCTTCAGAGCCAAACTCTGGTAGCTAGTCCTTCAGGCTCATGCCTGCAGAACCTGCAGCCTGAAGGTTTGTCTTCTACAGTGTGGAAATTTGGGTGATGGAGGCTGAGTGGAGAAAGGAAGGGGTTCCCTTGTCCCACATGGAGCACAATCTGAGTTTCTTTCATTCTGTAGTAGCTTGTGACTCTGTAAGAGCTGGGGAAGGAGGAGCAAGGACACAGAGACACATGCTCACAACTTTGGGAATGACAAGGCACAGAAAGGCCATCTGCAGCTGTGGAAGCACAATGAGCCCAAGTGGGCATGCAGCTTATTGATTGCACTCCAGCACGGGACCAGCTGCCAGCCAGCCAGAAATATGGAGCAGAGGCATGCTCATCTGCACCCAGGGCATCTTCATCAACAAAACCAGCACAGAGCTTCTGCCTCCCTCATCCATCAGGCTGAGACACTCCTTATTTCTCAGGTTAGATGTTTTCCCAGTCCAGGGATGTCAGTACAATGGGGGTGAAAGGGCTCGGTGGGAACAAGCCCTGTTCCTCTAACAACAGAGCACTGTCTCTGCTTACCCCTTCGCCAAGGTCATCAGCTGAATCCTGAAAACCCACCTGCTCTTTCTGGGAGGCAAGGTTTTATGACAGAGGAGCTGCAGTTTATGGCACCATGGAGAAATATGTTGGATGTGCTTGGCAACAGCAAATGGAAAGTTAGTCTATTAAACAGTAAATTATCCCTCCAATGCATCTTCATTGAGGAGGGTTAATGAGTGGCTGCAGGCAGAGTGAGTGGGAAGGAGTGTGTGTGTATGCACAGTGCGGATGTGGAACAATTGCTACATCTGGGGACCCTGGAGCCCCGATCCAACAATAGCATTTCCATGTGCAAGGCGCTTCACAGACACCTCCTCGCGTGTGGTTTATTCAAACCAGCTTGCACTGCACCGCAGAGCTCCCAAGTGGCTGGTGTGTCCAGTCGTGCTGGGAACAGCATCTTCATCTGCATCTGGGCTGCTTGGTGCAAATGTTTTCCTTGTGGGCTAGAGCTGGTTTTGGGATCCTAGACTGCAGGGCTCAGTCCCTCTGCTCAGCCATGCCACAAGCAGGGATGCAGTGCCTTGCAGACTGTCCCCCTCCTGCTGTTCCACAGTTGTTCAAGGCAGTGAGACAGACTGGGTTCCCCCTACCTGGCTGGTCCCTGTTGTGTTAGGCTGGGGCTGAATCCGCCTGCCTGGGAGTCTTGGCATCTCCTGCATCATCTCAGAGCAGTGACAGGGTGCTGTTCCTTTCACTTGGCCCAATGATGGAGGCTGGCAGGCAGTAGAGCTGCCTGGCTCTTGCAGTCAGTGGGGGCACCTCTGCAGTGCAATGCAGGTTTGCAAGACAGTGCTGGTCACATTCACAGGGTGATGCTCTTGCTGTTTGTGAGGAAGACATAGGAAAGATCCCAGCCCTGCCTGCTGCTGCTGTTAACCAGATGAGATTTACTGTGATCCCAGTACCCCCAGCTGCCCGCACCACTCTATAATAGACCCATCAAGGGCATTGTGCTACAGGAACCCAACAGGTACCCTAATGGGGCTGACACGCCACCCGCTCCCACACAATGCCTCGCTTTCCCAAGCCCTGTGTGTGTCTGGCAGGACAAAGGCAGCCTGGCCTCCCAGCATGAGCCAAGCTGGCCAAGCATGACAGATGTGGCCCAGGAGAGCTCAGCAGCCCACCCTGCACAAAATCTCTGGGGGATGCTGAGAAGCTGAAGGTTATGGCCACTCTGCTCCCAACACATCTCCAGCTGGGTCTTATGGCCACTGCTCCCCAAACAGGTGCTGCCGGTGGAAGGAAGGGCTCAAAGCACAGCCCCAGTGCAAGGAAGACAGATGCTGCTGTTGGCAATGCTCCCCAGCAGGGAGGCTGGAGCAGGCACCATGCATGCCTGCTTGTGTTGGGTTTGCATGGCAAGGCTTTGGTAGTAGGGGGACTTCTGTGAGAAGCTGCTGGAAGCTTTCTCCATGTCCAGTGGAGCCAGTGCCAGTCAGCTTCAAGATGGATCAACCACTGGCCACGGCTGAGCCCATCAGCAATGGCGGTAGCAGCTCTGGGATGATGTATGTAAGAAAGGGAAAAGTTTCTGCACAACACCAGCAGCAGCTGTAGAGAAGAAAGAATATGTGAAAGGAACAATTCTGCAGACACAAAGGTCAGTGAAAGACGAGGGGGAGGGAGTGTTCCAGGCACCAGAGCAGAGGTTCTGCTGCAGCCTGTGGTGAAGCCCAGGATGTACCCCTGCAGCCCATGGAGGTCCACAGTGGAGATTCACCTGCAGCCTGTGAAGGTCCCCACACCAGAGCCAGTGGATGCCCAAGGTAGGAATGTGAGAAGTCCCTGTCCTGAGGAGGAAGAAACAGCAGACACAAAGTGTGACAAACTGACCACAGCTCTCATTCCCCATCCCCTGGTGTCACTGGAAGGAAGGAGGTATAGAAAACTGTGAGTGAAGCTCAGCCCAGGAAATGAGAGGGATGATGAAAGCTGTATCTAAGATTAAGTTTTATTTCTTATTATCCTACTCTGATCTAATGAGTAATAAATTTAACCAATTTCCCCAAGTCAAGTCTGTTTTGCCATGTTGGTATTTGGTTCTCTCTCCCTGGCCTTACCTTGGCCTATGAGCTTTTCATTATATTTTCTCTCCCCTGGCCAGCTGAGAAGGAGAGGGACAGCTTTGGGGGGCACCTGGTGTCCAGCCACAGCCAACCCAGCAGAAGCCTAATGCCTGTGTTTTAAACACTTCTGCTCTGCAGCAGTGCCTGATCCCACCCTGAGAAGGGCTGAGCACTACTCTAGACAGATGATAGCCACAGCACTGCCTCAAAGCATGGTACAAATGGGCCAGGGTGTGCTGCCTCCCCTCTGCATGCCCAAATCCAGGGTACAGCACACTGTCTTGAAGCCCAGGCATGCTGGAAGGTGCTATCATGGGACCCCAGTGCCAGCCCAGCCCATGGGAGAGCTAACAGGGGCGAGCTGTGACGTGTCCTGGGGGGGAGGAAATGCCAGGATGCTGCCCTGGGACGCTTGGCTTAAAATTGGCAGCAATTTTTTGTTTGAAGCTTTGTAGCTGCTTCGCATCTCTTTGCACGACAGGTCTGGCGCGTACCCTGGAACCCTTCCCCGGATCTTCCCATGAAAACTCCTACAAAAAAAAAGCTTCTGCTTCATTTTAACCAAACCCAGAGCCCATCAGACAATCCAGATGGTCTCTCTCTCTATCAAGCAGTTTGGCCCAAATCCCGGTGGCAGACGGCAGGACCAGGCCTCCCCTGATAAAGAAGTTTGGGGTTTATTTTTCTCCCTGCTCCTCATCCATATTCAGAGGAACCCTGGGATTTTCCCAGGCAGCTGTTGCTCTCTGAGGCCCACCCCATCAGGGTGCCTGGGTGACTTGGGATCACCCAAATGCTCCAGGGGCTGTGTGTGGGAGGAGGGTCTTGGAACACAGCCTGTTCCCCCACACCGCTGTCCTGGCTCACCCAGCCCTTGTTGTGCTGGCAGCCCTGGAAGGGTGTTGCTTTTGCAGCTGGAGCAGATGCTGAGGGGCTGGCCACAGCTGGCAGCCCAGCTCAGTGGGATGCACCGTGGTGCTGGGGCACCAGGACCGCAGCATGGCAGGCAGAGACAAAAAGCTCACAGAGAACAGCAGGAGCTGAGGCACCTACAGGAGAAAATGTGGATGTCAGGCTGAAATGGAGTTTTCAGCTTCCCAGTCCTGTTCTCCCACTGGAACCAGGACAGGTGATGGTGGGCTCCAGGCTACTCCCTTTGCCAACTTACAGCCCCGTGTGACTGGGTGTTGCTGCAGCTGGACACAGAGATGGAGGGAGCTTGCTTTTTGTGCAGATCACAAGGATTTGCCTGAGGCAAGTGCTGCAAAAAAACAGAGGAGGAAACAAGATCCCTCGCTCCCTCCCGCCTTCCTGCCAGCACCAGAGGTTAAGGGCAGGTTAGGAAGACCCGGTTCTGCTCTGCCAGCCAAGGGGTGAAGGGGAGTTTGCGAGGGAGGGTGATCACAAGCATCACACTGATAGCAGCCTTTGGGAGACACCGAGCCGTTCTGAAACAACCTTCACCCCGCAAAATTCAGCCGAGGTCTACATTTCAGATCCCTTCAGGTGCTATTGCCACCAGGGTCTCCCTGGGAGCCCCAGGGCAGGCTGCAGGGCCACCTCTGCAGAAGCTATGCCAGCAAGGGGTCGGCTCCCAGAGTCCTGGGAAGCAGCTCATCTTCCTTGCTGTCAGGGCTGCTGGGTAGCAACGAGGAACAAACCCCTTTCATCCATCTCAGGCACAGCTTCCTCCTGGGACTGGGGCCAGAGGAAGGAGATGTCACTAAAATGCAGACAGATGATGGGAGCCGGCATTCGGGATGGAAAAGAGCTGCTGATCTGGGCCAAGCTGGTGCAACCCTGTGTGTGTGAGGTGGCCCTCGCTGAAGCAGCACCCCAGGCAGACTCTTGCCCTGATTGCGGAGCTCCATGTGCAGAGGGCATTGATTTAAGAGGCACTCCGGGCCCTGGGACCTGCCACCATCCCTGCAAATATCTACCATGACCTGTGGCACTGGGGTGTCCAGTGAGAGCTCACACACCACCCTCCCACTGTGGCACAGTGCAACAGGCTCCCACCTTCCCTCCTTCTGTGGATTTCCTCTCTGAGGAGAACATCTGTAGCAGTTGCTGCCAGGTGCTAAGGCTGTGTGGGGCACATCAAAATACCTGTTTTTTTTTAAGGACTCAGCACCTGGAGCCATGGGGTTACAAGTGTTTCAAATGTCATTAATAAAACAGGTGACCAGCCCTCCTGGTTACACCCTCCTGCCTTGCATTTTCAGATCTCAGGGGAAAAAACTGGAAGGCAATAAAATGTTTGAATGCAATGCAACATTTGCATTTCTGAGATGCCAACTGTTTATGCCCAGACTTACAAGGTTTCTTTGCTTTACTTCCTTTTACATTGAAATCGGTGTATTTTGCCTTGTTCTTCCTTGTAGGTCGGCCAAAAAGGCGTTTTGGTTACTTTATTTTTAAAGCCGTTCCTCTGGAATGAAAAAGAACATATCTAATGCCGCAGCCAGGACTTCCCATTTTGCTGTTTGTGTGCGGGGCAGAGCGCACAGCAGAGCTGCCACCCAAGTCCTGTGTGCTCGCTGGGGTGCTGAGCTGCAGGGCTCCCACTCACGGCCGGGCACCATCCCGGCTGACCAGAGCCAGCCTGTCGTGGGGTCCCCGCGGGCTGCCAGCTCCCCCTGCCTCACCTGGACCCTGTGGATGATGGGATGGCGTTTCAGACTCCCTTGAGTACATCAGGAGATGAGGAAGCTTTTGGCACCCCCGAGGAGAGGTGGGAATGCTCTGCCTGCGGCCGCCGGGCTCGCAAGTTGTTTCTCCCCGGGGTGCCGCAGCCTGTCCCGGAGAAGTCGGGTGCTCCGCGAACCCATCCCGCAGTCCGGGGTGGCGGGAGCGACCCGAAGCCCACCTTCCTGCACGGTCGAGGCGGTGCAGAGCCCCGACGGCTCCGGCGGCCGGGGTGCCCGAGCCCAGCCGGGCCGGGACCGCTGCTCCCTCCGGGGCCGCCGGTACCGGGGGCTCGGGGAGGGGCGCGGGCGGTGGCAGGGGGGGCCCGTCGGGGCGGGCAGGGCGGGAGGGAGGAGCCAGCTCGGGGGCTGAGCCTGGGCTGCGGGATGGGGCGGCAGTGAGGGTGGGCGGGTGTGCGCCGACGGGGCTTTCGCCCCGCAGCCGAGCCGAGCCGCGTCGAGCCCAGCCCCGCTCCGCTCCGCTCCCCGGTGATGCTCAGCGGCCGCACCGCCTGACCCCGCTGCCCGCTGCCATGGCGGCCCCGACCCCCGGGCGGCCGGCGGGGGTCCCGGCGGGGCTGCGGGCCGCCGCCTGGCTGCTGGCGTGCGCCGCGCTGTGCCGGGGCCGCGCCGCCGCCTGCCCGCCGCTGTGCGCCTGCAGCGGCACCACGGTGGACTGCCACGGCTCGGCCCTGCGCGCCGTGCCCCGGAGCATCCCCCGCGGCACCGAGCGCCTGTGAGTACCGCCGGGCTTTGTCCGCCGCCGCTGGGCGTGCGGCGACGGGGGTGCGGGAGCCCGGCGGGGAGCCGGGGCCGGGGGCTTGTCCGAGGGCGTGTGTCCAAAAACGAGCGAGTGCCCCGCGGGGCGTGCGGAACGCGCTCGGGAGAGTCAGGAGAGTGTGCGGGAGCCCGTCCGGGGATGCGTGGGGAGGGGGCTGTCCGTGGCGGGGGTGTGTGTGTGTCCGTGTGTGCGAGTGCCCGCCGCGCCCGTCAAGGGCAGTCCGTGTGCAAACGCCACGGTCGGCCGCCCAAAAGGTGCGTGTGCAAGAACCCCGTGGAGTGGCTGATGTGCGGTGTCCCGCTACGCCCGGGGGTTGTGTTGTCTGTAAATTCCCGTCCCGGGCATACGTGCAGGGGCCTGTTAGGTGAGTTTAAATGCATCATCCCCTTCCTGAGGGGGGTGCAGCAGTCCTTCGAGGTGGAGAGCGGGTTGTGTGTGTAACCCTTTCTCTGTGTGAGAGTCGTGCAAGGGGTCCGGCATGTGCGGGAATTCGCGTGTGTCTTTGTGCAAGTATGTGCAGCGGGCTTGGGAGCAGAGCCCGAGGGAGTGGGCTGCTCCGGGGCGGCGTTTGGGCTGTGCGTGTGGGTCCGCGAGCCCCATGGCACCCCCGGCAGGTGTGTGGCCACCCCTCCAGTGACTTGTCACAGGGCAGCTACACAGCCACAGGGGTCCTCTGAGGGCTCCTGTCACCCCAAGCCCCTACCTGTGCTGAGCACCCCTTTGTCCCCAGGAAGCTGGGGTGCTGGGAGCTCCTGGGAGTGCTGCACATCGTGTTAGGATGAGCTCCCATTGCCCCAGCTCTTCTTGAGACTCCCCCACGGTGTGACCAGCCTTCAGCCGTGCAGATCACCCATCCCCTCCAGTCCCCTGTGCCTGCACCTCACTGCTCATCAAATCCCTACCCACGTCCTCAGGGGTGCTGGGAGGAGTCCCTGTCTCTGTTAGCTGGGCCCCCATAAGGAAGGCTTTTCTCTCACAGTCACGGTCCAGCTGGCTGTGTGCAGCCCGTGTTACCTGCTCAGCTCCCCCAGCAGGAGCGGGGCCTCTGCTGCTGTGCCAGGCCGGGCAGGTTTGCCTGCCTGGGCTTCTGTGGCTGCAGAGGGCCCCCACCCAGGGAGAGCAGCTGAATGTGTCCAACCTGCTGCTGGCAGCAGGTTCCTGGCACGCAGGAACCCAGTCCCGGCAGGAGAGCAGGGCTGTCCCCAGCCTGTCCCCTCGGTAGCAGCAGGTGCCCCATCCCAGTAGCTGCAGTAGAGCGTAGTGGCACAATAGCTGCATGGCCCTGGGGCCAGGCTGCTCTCACATCTCCCTTTCAGTGCAGGGAAGTGTTGAGCTGCTGTGTCCTTGGGCAGCAGAGCTGCAGGATATGTTCTAGGACAGCCACACACGGTGCTCCTGTCCCTGTGCTGTGCTGCTTGCAGCTCCTGGAGTGTGAGTGTGCAGAGACCCCGCAGGCAAGGACTGCATGCATGGACTGCAGACAGCCTGGCAGCTGCCAGGGCTGCACCCAGCATGCAGCATCAAGAGCTCTGCAGGATGCCACTTTAGAGGAGTTTTCTTTTCTCCCACCATAATTATCCTCATACAAATGATTATTATCCAGTGTGGCAACCAGGCTGCTGTGATCTGCCATCCCATAGACCAAGTTTATGAGGTCTGAGACAGGATTCCCCTTTCCACTGTGCCCAGGGCAGCGGGAAGGTTTATGCATAGGCTACACTAACCTTTTCTGCCTCTTGGAGAGCTTAATGGGGTCCTTGGCATCAGCTCTCCATGCACCTGGGTGCAGGGTCCTGGGGGTGTTGGCATCGAGTTCCCGCCTCTGCCCGCCAGGCAGGTGCTCAGCACGGCTCAAATTAAGCAGTGCTGGAGTGAGCTAATGGAGGATTCCCTTTTTGGGTGTCTCACTGCTGTTCTGGCAGGGCATCTCTCCCGCTCTGGTGATGGATCGTGCTTGCTGCCTCCCGTTCTGCCTCCACTGACCTGGTCTTCCATGTCTGTTGCCATTCAGCAGCATTGGGTTTTCTGGATTTTGATGCAGCTGGCAATGCCGGATCTTCTGTCTGGACTGAGCTAGACATGCTTGCTCTCTCGTGGGTGTTGTCTGCTGGATAACTACTTCCTGCTGTTTTGCACACCCGTGCAGGTGCTTGAGGGTGTCTGTGCAGGGCAGGTCTATCTCCTAGCAGTGAAATCCTGCTGTAACAGCTCGTAAGTGAGTTTCAATTCCCTGTAAGCAGGCTGCAACCTTGCAGTCTCCAACTTCTCAGTGTTCGATGGAGCAAGGTCAGCAGGCAGCCACAGGGGAGTCTGCAGCAGGGTCTGTGCTCGGGACTTCCTCTCTCCAGGGGTCAGCTCTCTGTGAGAAGTCATCAACCTCTTACCAGTGCCCACCACTGTGTGACTCTTTTCCCAAGCCCTGAGATGCCCAGTATGAGCAATGCCAGCCTCATGCATCCCAACAGTGCCAGTGAGCAGTGGTGTGTCCCTGCTGATGAATTTCTTGCCTGTTGCATGCCAGTGTGGTTTTTGGAGCCTCCAGGCTTTCTCCAGCCTCTGGCCTGGCTGAGCCCCATGGTGGCATGTGTGAAGCCCCTGGACAGGGCAGCACTGCTGCTGCAGCCATGCCTGCTGCATTGCCATTTTGGGGACTCAGTCAAGGTATTTGTTCCATTGCTTTTGAAATATACCCTTTTCCTTTGAAGAGCAGGGAATTACTTGCCTTGCAGAGTCACTGCAACTTTGGAGAATCATGAGCTGGGGAAAAATTGTCTTGTCTTCTGCTTCAGTTTGCTCTGTGATATCTTCCTGGTGGGTGCTGTGCTGTTGGTAGAGAGTGAGGGCTGCAGATTTGTTTAGATGGACCACGAGTAATGGTTGCAGGACCCCTCTCCCCTTGTGCCAGGGCACAGCACATTGCTGCTCCCTAAGTGCTTTTTATTCTGCAACCCAACATAAATGGGGGTTATGCACCTGCCCTCTGACTGGATTGGGGCTGAGCAAGGTGGGAAGCAGCAAAGTCTCTGGGCACTGTGTTCCTGCCTACACCTCTGACAAGCACAGCAGAGGCCTGAAGGCTCTGTAGGCAGGATGGGGTGATAATCCTCCAGCACTACGGTGTTATCTGCTTCCAGGAATCCCTCAGGCCACAGCCACCAGGGAAGAGTTGTTGGAGAAGGTCATGGTCCCCTTCCCCATTTGCTTGCTTTTCTTTCTTTCTTCCTTTGAAAGTGTCTCTGAAGAGCAGACTGCCCTGTTGAGGACGTGCACAGCTCTCCCCATGTCAACAGGATCAGTGCAAATTTGCCATTGTTAAATGGCAGCTTCCAGCCTAGCTCTTTGCTTGCATGGTATGAATTGACTGTGATGGCATTGCACTCTCTCCTGCTATTGAATTTTTCAGCTGACAGCTGAGAATTGCCCCACTTGCCCCTTTTGCTTCCTCTCTGATGAGCTGGACATCCCCCATCTCACTGTGGGCTGTGCTGTGTCCCTTCCCCCGTGTCTTCTGCTGTGGAAGGCAGCAGAGCTTGGTTTGGGGCTCCCCATCACTGCACCCCTCTTGGCTCTGGTTTTTCCTTTCCAGGGTCCCTGGCCTCAACATTTATTGGGGCTTCTCTTTGCCTTCTTGCCAAACGTAGGGGTTTACCCGTGCTGAAATGGGCCTCATGCAGTCTGCAGCCAGCCTGCCATCCCTCTGTGTGCATTGGTGGAGGGAAGGGGTGCTGAGCTGCAGCCTTCGGGTGTGGGAGCACCATGCCAGGCTGACTGCACCTGAAGCACTCTTGCATACTGACCAACCATCCCCTGCCAAAATTCCAGCAGCAAGCTCTTGTTCAGAGCATGCTTAATCCATTCACCTGCATCTACCTCTCACCAGTTAATCAAAATGACTTGCAGCAGCTGGGCTGGTGTATCACAGCAGCACTCCTGCATTCCACACCAGTTGTTGGGCTGCTTCTCCTTTCAGGGGCTTCAGGCAATGCTTGTTCCTAGCAAGCACCTTGAGAAAGTCAACCTCTTCCTTCCCTGAAGTGCCCAGGCAAGTTCTCAGTGAGCAGTCTGGTTGCAGAGGGTCTGCACAGGCTCTGCAGAGCTCCGGAGCAGGATGGAGAACCTTTGTCCAGCCAGGGCAGTGTTTGGCTGGCCCTGCAGCCCTCAGCTCTCAGGAGAGCCAGTGCTGGGCACTGGGAGGATGCAGGCTTGCTTGGGAAGGTAGCCTGACCCAGCCCACTGCAGTGGCTTCCCTGGGAGCCTTCCTGGACAGAGGAAATTTGCAATTCTATTCCAATTTCTCCCTTCAGCTACGTCCAAGGCAGATGCTGTCTATATATTGCCATGGTAACGCTGCGTTCTCACTCTCTATGGAATTGCATGCTGGAAAAATATTAGTTTAAAAAACTATGTCGTGTTTGTATTGACTGAAGTGGAGGCTGATAGTGGAGGATCTATTGTCCCCTGGTTGGGAAAAGTCACCAGTAACAGGCAATAAAGCCAGGCAGATTGGCCTCTGGTGACCACTTCTCACCCCATACAGCAATTGCTTCCCTATAAACCCTTCCCTGGCTCTGTTTTATTGCATCCTTTAAAACAGATATTTTTGCCTTAAATGTGCTGCCACTTTGGTTCTCCAGAGTGATGCATTGTGCTAACAGCAATTCCTTGCTGCTGAGGTGGAAGCAAGGAAGGAGAATTGTTTCCAGCTTTAATTGTGGGTCTCTCACATGCATCTTCAAATGCTGTTGCTGCTGTGCCCAGAGCCTGCAGCCCCAGGGTGAGCTGGGCATGGTGGCCACGGTGCCAGTGCAGGGCAGCACACACAGAAACAGTCCAGTTACAGAAACAGACTCCTAATAGGATGTGCATTTGCTTGGAGCTTCATTCTCCCCTACTTAATTGTTTCCTATCAAAACTCTGGCTGGCAGAAGAGTGAAGCAGCTATGAAAGGCAAAGGGTGCATGAGGGACCCTCACTGGGCAGCAGCACATGCAGCCTGGGGGAACAGAAAGGATTTGGGGTGGTGAGGGCAGGGAAAGGGTGTCCTGTCCAGGGAAAGGTGTACAAACCCATGACCTCCCACTGAAGAGGGGCTTTTCCTGTATCCTTGCTCTGATTTGCTCTCTGACAGACTGGTGGAGGAGAGTACTGGAGCAGGACGTGCATGTGGGCAACCAAAGGATCCTCTCTTTGTCTTGCTTCTAAGTCCTTCATGGTTCCCTGCCCACTCCAGAGATGCCTAGTGCTGTGGACACATCCTCTTGCTCTTCATTGCTACTGAAATAACCTTCCATAAAACCTGAGAGGCAAGGAGATGTTTCTGTGCGTGTTTTGCTGAAAAGCAGTATAAACCACGGTTGTGCGTTAGCAACTGGCCTCATCCCAGGGGATGTCAGACCCAGATCACTGCTCCCTGGCAGGCTTCCAGTGTGAGTAGCTCCAAGGCCAGCTCCAGCAGCTGGCCCCTGTCCCCACTCGAGGGATAGCCAGGGATGGCAGTGGTAGGAGTGGTGAGGAGCAGAGTTTTTCCTGCTGTACAGCATCAGGATGCTAATTAACAATGTGAGCAGTAAGGATAGCCGGGTCCTTGGGGTTGTGGCACTGCTGGAAGTGAGAAGGAAATGAGGTGGGATGAGGGGACCTCTCCATGGTGTTGGTGTGGGGTTGGCCCAGGGCTGTCCCCTCAGGAATCATCTCAGACCTCCTCGCTATATTGGGGCTCTGAGGCTGTGCTGACTGTCTGCTTCCCCAGCATGCATTTTGGATGCACTTGCTGCTCAAAATAGCAGAGGCAAGTGTCCTATGGGGGAGAGAGGCCGCGAGAAGAGGAAGATCAGAAAAAGGGAAGATTAATTTTTAAAGCAATGCAGCCAAGGAGCAGCCCTGGGCACCAAGAGTGAGAGAGATGCAAGCTCTTGGCCCTGAATATTTCTTGGCTGGAGGAAGCCCTACATCCCAAATGGGATGCTCCAGGAGATCCATCTGGTCTGGGATTGAGTAGGCACCTATAACTGTGTGGTTCAGGTGCACTTGTCCTCTCATCCCTGGTGTGAGCAGCTGCAGGAGGGATAAGCCAAAGAGGTTTTGCTGGGGGAGATGCAAAGCGGAACTCAATCTGATGAGCGGCAGGATGAAGCCTGAGGGCTGGGCAGCCTCCCCTGCCCTGGGAAGCAGACGAGCTGCTCTGCAGCTCCTCACTAGGCTATTCAGCACAGCATAAAAAGCCAAATTTTGTGGGTATCAAGGAAAATCTGTTCTCTTGGCTGAGTCTCAGTTTCCAGATTTGTGAAACAGAAATGCCCTGCTGCCTTTTCTCTCTCCTGCCAGGGTTCAGGGAGGTTATTTATTTATTTTTAACGTGAAGGTGGTACACCACAATGCTGTGTGAGTGTAAAGCGTTCCCTGACTGCAAGCAGCTAATGGCTGTGGCATGAAAACCCCAGAGAGAAGTTAGGAGAACAGAAAGCCTTCTGGATCCTCACTGTTACTTGCATGATGGATGCTGTTTGTAATGCTTAAAGATCTGTCCTGATGCTAACCTGCTCTAGTGCCTCGTAAAAGCCTACAGAGCCCCCTGTGCTCTGGGGGCCATCGCTGTGCTTGGGGCTGGGCTCCCCTTTGGTAAGGGCAGTGATTCTGAGATGAGCCCAAACAGCACACAGCTGCTCTCGGCTCTGCTTGTTGGGCCCCTGCAGGCAGCTGGTAGGGGTGGTGCTGGCCAGGCCTTCACCCTGTGAGTGACACCCCTAAAGGACTTCCATGAATCCCTGGGGCACCTTTGCTCTTCTGGAGGGGTCTGGTCAGAACATGGGATGGAAAAGGAGAAGGTGCTGAGCCCCTTGTGCAGCTGTGTCAGCCCAGGATGTGTGTGACCAGTGTCCCCTCCCTGAGCAGTGGGTAGCAACACCCTGAATTCCCTGGTGGGGTGGGATGGAGTTAGCACCCAGCCATGGCCATGTGGGCTCTAGAGAGCTGGTAAACGTCGTGCTGGTGCTGGTGCTGGTGGGGACCAGCTCTCCCAAGGCTGGGACGGGTCTCTGCCCCACATTGCCTTGTTTGAGCAGCTCAGTGAGCCTGTGCTGGGGCTAAGTTACACTCAAGCAGCCGGGTGAAATCTTGAGAAGACTTGAAAAATGCAATAAAAGTGTAGCATGAAAGGTTGCAGCTGCTCTGTCCCTCAGTGCTGAGCTCAGGGGTCAGTCTGGAGTCTAAACCTCATCCGTGTTTCCATTAGCAGCCGTGTGATGGGACACGAGCTGCTTACAGCAGTTGCAGATGCCACCAGGCTGGGAGAGATGCAGGAGGGCTGGAGAATGGGCTGGGATTTCAGAGTGGGCTTGGTGAATGGGAGGAATGAGCTGACAGAAAGGAAGCTGTTGCCTGGGGACTCGAAGAAAGTGTTTGGTGGGAGGGAGTCACCAACGGCTCAGATGTGGAATGGGAGCACAAACAGAGCGGGTCCTGCCCCTGCAAGTCAGAGAGGCCCTCAGAGAGAGCTGTGCACTTGGGGCTGGGGATTCCTGCGGGGAAGTGGGCTGGGAAAGAGGCCTGTACGGGCAAGGGAGCAGCCAGATCTCTGCACCATGGTGGCCTGGGCAGGCAGAGATGGGGTTCATCCACTGTGGGAGGGGTTCAGGTCAGAGTTTAATGGTCCTGGAGGCAGGGGCACAGGGTAGTGTCAGTCCCTGTCCTTGAAGGAGCAGCGTGTGCGTCTGCCTGGATTGATGGAGGGTGGCAGAGGTACTGCTCTGGGGTGTGTGACCTTCCAGCCTTCATTTCTCTACTTCCCTGATTATTATCTGGCACGGCCAGCTCCAGCTGGGGTCAGGGCTCTGGGATGAGGGCTATGGAGCTGCTGGGAGGGGAGCCATGCCCTTGGGGGCTGGCACTGTGGGGCACGGGCAGGAACGGCAGAGCAGTGAATACTGTCAGAGGAGGGACACATCTCATGGACAACACACATACCAACCCCACCGGGCACCAGGGCATGCCCTTGCAGCAGGCACCACAGGAGCACTGATCCCTCTCCAGCCCCTGCAGTCGCTGCCCAGAGCTGTGGGCACCTGCTCTGTGCTGGCCCTGATGGGCCAGGGCACATTTTGCCAATGGCGGGTGCAAATACAGGAATTCATCTCACAGACTTTTCCTCTGCATTCTTAAAAGCGGGATTCCAGGGAGCAGAGCAGTTAGGATTCCTGCCTCAGCAGGAGAGCTGAGCTGAGCCACAAGGACAGGAGTCACATGTGTGCTGAATAGCTGATGCTTTGCAAAAGAGTAGGGATAGGAGCTGTCTGCTCCTTCCCGCTCCTGATAAATCAGTGCCCAGGGAAATATCATTCATGTTGGCTGTATTTAATAAATTAACTCTCAGCATTTGTGCTCTCTGAGGTTGTTACTGAGTTAGTGTAGCTCCAAACCCTGCAAAGGGAAAAGACACATCAGACCCCCTGGGAATGGATAAGCCATCCAAAGCTAGAAACCAAATATAAACCCAGACTATGCAAATCCAGTCTAACGAACACTGCTGCAGCACAGACATCCCATCTGGGAGTGGGATGATCCACAAGCAGTGTAGCAAAGGGACTGATTGTTTTAATGACTTTCTTCTTCCCAGGGAGAAATGGGAGGGGGGTTTCTGAAACTTGAGGGTTGCAAATGAAAATTTGCCGCCTCTCCATCAGCAGTGTGAGATTTGGGGTACTGGGGGGGCAGAGGAAGGCAGCCTGAATGAATCTGAGGATGCTTTCCGGTGTTAAATCCTTTGAATTAGCAAGGAAAGAGCACACCCTGTGTTTCTGCTTTCAAGTCACAGTCCAGAAATACAACCAATCTGCTGGGCAGTTCCCCAGACACATCAGTCCTTATTGAAGCTCTGCTGTGTGGAGCAGGGCAGAGTGTTTTGCTTCACTAGGAAAGGGCATGGAGGCAGTGGGTGAGCAGCTGAGCAGCAGGAATCCAGCTTTCTGTGCTCTGCAGACTGTAATTTATCTCCATGAGGAACTGAAGGGGGTTCAGAGGGGAAAAAATGTCATGAAGTTAAATGGCAGTGTTGCCTCGGCATCCTTACAAATAAGCTTTACCTGCTGTTCCTTCCCATCTTGGTTGCAAAGGCCATCATTTACCTGAACAAAGGCTTGGAAGGATGCTGGGAGCAGTTGTCAGGGAGCACACAGAGCCAGTCCCTGAGGGAGAGGATTGTCAAGGGGCCCTGAGAAACAGCCCCACTTGGGGATTGCCACCAGCCCCACTGCTAAAGTTCCCCGAGGATGCTCAGCAAGCATGCAGGGAGCAGAGGCTGGGGTGGGCTGCGTGGGCAGCAGACCCCAGGGTAGCTGGTCCTGCCAGCGCCTTCTGCTGCTACAGTCTTTGGGCTATGCTGTCCCAGCAGATGCCTTGGAGAGAGGGCAGAGCCTGATTCTGGCATGTGCAGGGACTGGCCATGTCTAGTCCATGGCTTCCATGGCTCTGGTGTTTCTTCATGTCTCCACGGTGCTTTGCCTGTGCTCTGCCTCTGGCTAAGGCTCTGGGATGCTGGTGCTCTGAGAACGGCACCACCTGGGGCTTTGCAGGTGGAAGTCCTGGCTTTCAGGTCGGGCAGTTCTAAATCAAGCCTCTCTGCTCCATCCCTCTGCAGTACTGGAGATGACTCAACTTCCAGTAACGCACTGTACTATGCTAGGTATGTTTAAAGGAAGGTGACATGGGAGTCCTGCTGGGAACCCTCCCTCACCAGGAGCTCGAATGGGTGCCATTGCCTCCAGCTTCATCTCCAGCGTGGCCCTGGGAATCTTCCAGGCAATCTTCTTTACCAAGGAGCCTTTAGGACACTTGGAGAAAAACACTCCTGAAGCTGTGATTTCTCCCTTCTCTTAGGTGACTCCAGGGCTGTGGTCCGTCAGGAAGTGGGCACACAACTGCACATACCAAACGACGCCCTTTGTGCTGACAAATGTCCCTAGAACGCGTGACACTGCTCAGAGCTTCGTGCCTGGGATTTACAGCCTGAGTGACCATTTTTCTCCCACTGAGAGGGTCAGGTCCTTCTGATTTGGGGGCTCATCCCCGGCAGCCTGCTGGGCTCTTTGCTGCTCATACTGGAAGCCGCGGGAGTCGTGGGGCTGCAGAGCCCAAGTGTGGGTTTCGGTTTAATCACCGGGGCTGAGGAACCTCTATTCATTCCCGCTTGCATTCATCTGTGTCCTAGTAACGCTGCTCTCCCTACCTCCTTCCCAACACAGGCGCACACGGCTGGATAATGGCAGGAGCCCGGCAATCGCGGAGCTGAATAGCGCCGTAATTAGGGGGCTATAATGGCGAGCTGGAACTCATTAGCCATTATCAGCCGCTTGAGCAGGACAATGGCAGCACCCCGGGGTGCGCGGCTGCCGTGCCTGCACCCGCTGGCCCTACACGCTGCTCGGCGGCCCCGGGGCCAGCCCGCTGCTGACCTCGGCCCCTCGCACGGCTGCAGAACCCGCTCTGGATGGGCATGATGGACTGTGTATTCAGCCACTCGTGTGACGTGAGGCATTGCTGCTCCCTGGCCCCGCTGTCAGGGCTCAGGATGTTACAGACCCCTCCGTGGTGCTGCCCGAGCGCCCCAACCTGCTCTGTGGTGCCACTCTGCTGTCCCTTCCTTCCCTGGCTCCAGCAGCCCATCCTTCACTTGACTGACTTCTCCTCCTGTAGTTTATATTTCCCTCTTGATTCCCGTGTTTGAGTTCAGTGCAGGCAGTGGGTCTCCAGCACGGGAGCCCTCCCTGGGCCCTGCCTTCCTGCAGGCATCCTCCATCCCCAGCACATGCCGTGGGCAGGCTGGCCTTATGGCAAGAAGCAAACGCTGCCATGCTTTGTGATGCCAGTCAGGGAGACTGTCTCCTGCAACAGGGGGCTGCACAGAGATCCCCAGCTCTGCAGCCTGTGGGTCCCAGGGCTGATGGTCCTGCTGTTCTCACAGTAATCACATCCTGTAAGGCGGAAAGGCACTGTGAAACTGAATGCGAGGTGCAAATCTCTGCAGCTTCTGGCTTGATGTATTTTAGAGCAGGATAATCCTAGCAGGAGTGTGCTGGAGAGCAAGGCTGAGGAGAGCTGGGGAAGATGTAGGCAGCCGGCTGGGAGCAGAGGCCCTGCCACCTGTGTGTGTCCAGCAGTGGGACACATGCTGTCCTGGTGCTCAGCAGAGTCTGGGCAGGACCGAGGCCATGGCAGGGTGTAGGTACCCCTTATTTCCACCAGCAGAATGAGGAAGGAGTGGCAGAATCTCCTTTCTGGCTGCATTGCCTGTCCCTGTGCTCCCCCAGGGCTTTTGAATGAGAGAGTGATGCCACAAAGCAGCTTGTCCTGTGCAAGTTTCCCTTGGCAAGTGAAACCTTAGTGTGGCTTATTCTTCACGTAGAAGGTGAGAAATGGCTGTGCACTGAACCGGCTGTGATGTAAGGATAATGGCAGAAGCCATTATCATGTAAGTGTCACACATGTAAGTGACTTGCAGCTGGGTATTTGGAGGGATCCTGCTGTTCTGGGGACTTTTGTTTGTTTCTTGTTACCCTTGCCTTCTCTAAGCAGCTCTGTTTGTTTGGGATGCCCCTACCAGGTGTTAGCTGCATTTGCAGAATGAGGTGCCGTGCATCCTACCTGGGCATCGGGAATGGGAACAGGGAGGAGCCGGACAGCCCCTGCCTCTTGTTGCCTTATGGTCCATGAAAGATGCCTGCTCACACGGCCACAGCCAGCCAGACTTCTGTGTGCCCAGCACTGCTGGTCACTGAGGATGAGGGTCCTCTCTGGAGCCAGGTGCCATTCCTGGTCAGGGGCTGCAGAATTGCACCAGCCCCTACTGTCCTTTGGGCCCTGCCTGCCGTTTTTGGGAGGTACTGGGGAGGCCCAGTGCCTGGCTACCTCCTGAGTGCGTGGTGCTAATTTCTTCCTCTTCTCTCCGCAGGGAGCTCAATGGCAACAACATAACACGAATCAACAAGAATGACTTTGCTGGGCTGAAGCAGCTCCGTGTCCTGTGAGTTCCTGATGAGGGTCCCGCTGTCCCCACCTTGGTGGATATTGTGCTTGGTTTGTGGCCCCTCCTAGGGCTGCTGGAACTACTCGGCCTTGCTCTGTGGGCTTCAGCCAGCAGGGCTGGAGGATATTGTGTTGGGCTGTGTTGGATTTCCAGCTGGGACAGAGTGGGAAGAGTCTAGGTTGTGTTGAGGGGATAATGGGAGTGAGGCGCCCTGGGTCAAAAGAAGTAATGGGGGCACTGGGGACCACTTTTCCAGAAAGCTGACCCCTTCTCTCTGCAGGCAGCTGATGGAAAACCAGATCAGCATGGTGGAGCGTGGGGCGTTCGATGACATGAAGGAGCTTGAGCGGCTGTGAGTATCTGGTCATGGAGGGAGGTTGGTAAGGGGCTGCTGGATTCGGTTGCAGAGAGCATTCTTTCCTTTTTTCCTTAAACCCTAATGTATCAGTGCTGCCTGACTTCAAACAGCTTCTCTTCTGCGTGGCAGTGGTATTTTACAGTTTGGGAAGCACATCTATTTCTGTTTCTATAGATCTTAGAGTCCTTTCTGATGCTTTTGAAGTGAGGAGCAGGTTAAACAGAAATGACTTTTGCTGCATCAGCCGTGTCCTGTGTGTTAGCAAAGGAGCTGTAAGTTCTGGTCCAGTACTCAGTAAAATAGCTCAGCAGTTTAAAAATCCCAAGCTGCTGGAGCAAATACGAGGAGCTGAGCGAGCAGCAGGTTAAGAGTGCAGTTAAGCAGCAGTCAGCAGTTAACAGCTTGGAGTCCTCTCTGCATGTAATTACAGCTTTGTGAGGAGGTCCATTAGTGCCCCGCTGGTTGTCCCTGCCTGGGACTGTGCTGATGGGGGTGTCCTTGCCAGGTGGGATGCTCTGCTCCACTGGCCTCTCTGAGCCAGCCAAAGTACCCAGCTCTGCCTGATACATCCAGCTGGGCTGCAGATGGGGTCATTGCTTTGTACCCCAAACCATGACCCTTTCCTTCTTTCTCTGCAGACGGCTGAACCGCAACCAGCTGCACACCCTGCCCGAACTTCTCTTCCAGAACAACCAGGCGCTGTCGCGGCTGTAAGTACCATCTGTGCCCACGGGGCTCCCCTGCCCAGCAGTGGTGTGGGCTCGCTTGGGGGATTGCCATGGGGTTTGGAGGAGCACTGATGCCTTGGGAATGTGCTGCTCCTGGGAGGATTGTGCTGGTGGTTACTGGTTTGTTGTCCCAGTGAAGGCTTGGCACATGGCAGGGGAATGCACCCTGTTTCTGTGTGACCCGAGCATGCAGCAAGGTGGGAATTGGGCAGTGACCTGCAGAAGAGCTGAGACTGGCAGTGTTAAGGATGCCCTTGTAGCACATGGGGACGTGGGATGAGGTGCTGGCAGTCTGGGCTGGGTCTGGCATTGCAGAGTTGAGCTGTGCCTGCACGGTGCCAGGTGGAGAGGTGCTGTGAGCTCCTCAGCCTCCTCCACGGCTGTGGACCATGGGCTTTGGAGCAGGGTTCCCTTAGACACTAGCCCAGGTTCTCATGAAAGGAGGGTGAAAGAGGATGTCCCTAAGGGGGTTACATTCTGCCCAGAGACCTCCATAGGGCAAAGAGAGCCCCACAACTCTGCTCAAGAGCTGCCTTTCTATAGGGGTCTGGAGAAGGAGGAGGAAGCCATGCCCAGGGATCCAGCCCTTCATGCCTGCTGCCCCCTCCTCGCATTGCTCTATCTGTCCCCATCCCTGCCTGTCCCTCTGCACCTGCAGAAACAACTCCAGGGACTGTCTCTTGCTGTGCAAGCCCCAGCTCCACAGATCTTTCTGTTCCTTCTCCCTCTGTGCAGCAGCAGGCTGCATGGGGAGGGCTGCTGGGGTTTTGATAAACATTCTCTGTTCCATATTGGGTTTCCCTTGCCTGGGGCTGTTTTGCTCAGGCAATGGTGCTTTCAGCAGTGCCAGCATTGTTCAGACAAAGTGTTTACAGGCTCTCAGCTATGTCAGGCACCACATACATTGGGAAGGGTGCTGTGAGGAGGAGAGGTTGCGTGCCAGACTGGGGCTGGGTGCTCTCCATCACTCAGAGAAGCAGCTTATACCCCGTGGATTGGGGTGGTAGTTGCCAGGACACAAGCTTTTTGCTTGCTGCATCTTGTATCTCCATTGATCAGCTGTGACATAAGGATGCCAGGTCCCTGCTGAGGCAAGGCAGGAATGGACAAAATAATTAAATGTGCTGAGACATTCCCAGGACAGGCGTGGCCATGCTGGGGCCAGGCAGCCCTTCTTGTGCAGTCAGGCTGTGGCTGAGCCGTTTTCTTCTCCAGTGCCGGGGAGTCAGTCCCAGGGTCCAGCCTGAAGTGTGTAATGAAGGGTTAAAACGCTGTGTGGGTTGCCAGCATGGGATGTGTGAAGTGGTGGACAGGTGCCAAAGATGGGCCTAGGTAATGGCAGTTGATAGCACAGGCGTTCAATTAATTATCAAATGGCATTTGTTGAGCTCAGCTGTGCTGTATTGTGGCGCCAGCAAGGGCCCATCCTCCTCCAGCCGCCCATTGCATAACAGAAACACGGGCAGGAGAACAGCCTTACAGATATTCATGTTTCCTTTTTAGTCTTCTCTAGATTTTAACACCAGGCTCTTTCAACAAGCAAACCCTAACAATTCATTGTGGAGATGCAGAAGAGCAGCATGTGTGTCTCCTACACAGACAGTGTGCCCCTACGCAGCCGCCAGGCTCCTGTGGAGCCAGGACTACGCCACGGTGTGCACGGGGCTGTACATACCACCGAGGGTTTAAGAGGGCTATGCAAGATGTTCCTTGCAGCCATCTCATGTTCAGGTGCATTTCAGCCCCTTTGTCAGCCTGTTGTTTTACTGCTTACTGCAATGTGAGGGTTATTTCCAATCTTTTTCCTCCCACCCTGTCTTGAAGTTTTTTTCTGGCCATTTCTGCCATGGCAAACAGCCTGGATACCAGCACCTGGAGCTTTTCCTGTTCAGTCTGGGGCTGTGTGCATGGGCTCAGATTTTGCAGCTCTTCAACTATAGCTGGTGCCATGTCTTGGGGAGCTTTGATGCAGGCTTGGCACAGAGGTTCCCCAAGATTAGTGGTGGGACAGGGGACACACTGAGCCACCCTCCAGCACATTCCCCCACACATTAATGAGGGTAGGGGTGCAGTGCTGCAGTCTGCCCATCAGGAGAGCACATCAGGAACCAATGTCCTGGCAGATTCTCGAGTTCTGCATTTGTGCAACAAGGCTCTCTGTGCAAGAGGACCTGCTGTTCCCTCTCCTTGGGGCTTCTGGTTGCTGAGGTGCTTAGGGATGTTTCAGGGGGATAGCAAGGCAGGGGGTGGCCTGGGTGGCTCATCTAGACACACATGTTGGCTTAGCAGGAGGTGGGATCTGGACCAGTGCTAGTCCAGTCAGTGTGGGAGGTCATAAGGACACTTAAATTGCTGCAAACGCGGGTCAGGCTACCAGGATATGAGCCAGTGGGGAACAGGTTTAAGCTAAATTGAAATCAGCTCTCCTTGAATGAAATTGGAGCCTCCCCACTGGGCTTTGCACTTGTTTAACTGCTGAAATGGATCTGGAGTGGCCCCTCTGCTCAGGGCCCCCTCCCTGCCCAGAAACAGGCCGGGACCTGTGCTGGTCTAGGAAAAGAAGGCTCTTACCTGCACCATTTCCTCGCAAATCCTGATCCCCAGATCATTCCAGCAAACAGGCTTCCCCTTGACCTGCCAGCTGTGCCACCCATGGCATGCTTCTTGCGTTCTGGGCTTCTTGCTAGGTCCTCATGTCCTCATACCATTGTACTGGGAGGTCTCAAATTAGCAAAAACTGACTGAATGAGTCAGGCTGAGATCTGTTTAGCTGGGAAATGAGGCTGTTTGCTGGCAGCTGAAGCAGAAAGCCGGGGGTGGATTGCAGGAGCTGCAGGGGATTTCTTAGACGGGCCCTTGGGTGCTGCCCTGGGTGCTCCAGCCTTCTCTAGACATAGTCCTGATGGGTCTTTTTCAGCACATCAGTAACACAGAAGATGTAGGCAAGTCTGTTGAGTTAAGGGTAGGTCATACCCATAGAGCAGTTTCCCACTGAACCTGATGAAAATTTTTCAGGAGCACAAGAGGAGTCTCTCAGGTTCAGGTCAGGATGGAGAGCTCTTTGTCCACCTCCTGAGTACCAGAGACTAATCCATGCTGGTGGTACTTTGTGGTCTCCCAGCCCAGCTCGAGCTACAATTAGTTACATGGAACTTGGCTGTAAAGAGCATTTGTGCATTGGGATAATGGAAAGGGCTGGAGTTAAACCTGATCCATCGGGGCTTAAATAAACTGGGGAATGGCAGGAAAGGGCCAATGGAAAGCAAACCTCAAATGAGGGCATGGGGGATGTGAGACGCCTGGAGAGTAATGTTTTCCCCTTGGAATTTGGGAATATTGAGCTGACGTCTGCCCAGAGCCCAGTTCAGTCTGAGATAGGGGGTTGGCAGTGGGGCCAGGAGGCAGGGGGACTCCCTGCATGGCCTCCTTTATTTATGTCCCCAGCAATGAGTGGATAACTCATTAAGCAGTGGTGGTGGCTGGAAATGGTGCTGATCTGAGGTTTCACTGGAGAGCACCTGACCTCAGTGACCCGTTCTCAAACTGGGTTTAATTAAACTGTCAGCACTGGATGGAAGAACAAAGCTTTGTGGGCTCAGGGGGGAAAGCCAGGGTCCCCCAGCAGCTCACTAGGGAAGAGCACATCTCCTGCGAAATGGAAAGCTGGTAAAAAGATGGATCTTTCCTTCCAGTGAGGATTACCCAGGCAAGAGGGTGACCTCTTCCATTGCAGTGCCCGGTGTTGGTCCCCAGTGTGCCGCAGTAGTTCGTATCTTCGCTCAGCAGTGGTGTCCATACAGCCCTGATCCACACACCAGGAGTCAAGGGGATGCTGGTAGACCTTCCTTCACCATCTTTCCCAAGCTGGCAGGAGTTGGTTTTTGTTTTTTTTTTGTTTCCCAACAGCACCCAGCAGAAAAAGCAAGCAGAGTTTCTCTCTGCTTCCTTAGGAAGGGGGTGAGGGGGAAGGATGAGAAAGGAGTTTTGTAGCACTCTCTCCCTTCTCTGCTCACCTCCCCTTAAAACATCTTCCTGAAGCTGTTTCTCAGTCCCTTTGGAGGTTCTGGATGGGGGATGCGAGGAGGAGAGAGGAGTTTGGAATGGCTGTAGCAGCAGGGTGAGGACAGAAATGCTGCGGGCGCATCATCAGGGAGGCAAAGACGTGGGCTGTTGAAATGTGCTAAAGGCAGCCAGGATGGCTATAAATAAATAGTTTTCTCCAAGGGAAGCCGAGCTGATGTGAGGGAGGAGAGGAGCAGTGGGTGCTTGGCTGTGAGGAGCTCTGGGGAGTTGCTTCTGCAGGGGAGTCACAATCCCAGATGGATGCATCCCCATGGGAGTGGCTGCCCAGTGGTTTCCTTCAACAAAAGCTGCAGTAGCTGCTCCTTGCTTAGGCAGAGTGGGAGCTGAGAGAGAGTGAGCAGAGAGTAGGGGGAAAAGAGTCTTGTCTCCAGAAGGAGGGAGATTTAGGACATGGGCTGCAGACTGTCAGTTTCTGTCGGACCCATGCCAGCAGAAATGGTGAAGGAGATGGTGCCACATCTTAGCTGGCAGCCAAGCCCAGGGGGAAGGGCTGCCGTGCTGCTCTCAGTCTGTAAGGGCAGGGGCTCCCTGGAAACAGCATTAACATCTCAATCAGGGCTGGTGACTTTCTGAGCCGGGGACATGTGAAATGTTGTAGGAGCTGGGGGGATTGTCACGCTCCCGTGAGACTCTTCTCCTGCAGCCAGAGCCTGCAGAGGAATAGTGATGCTCTATGACTGCCTCTGTCTGGGAGCTGACAGAGGGACCAGGGGTATTTAAAGATCTGTGAGTTTTGAGCCGAGTGGCAGAGAGCACCACAGCTGGGTGTGCTGCCTGGTTTGGAGAGATGATATTATGGTGAGCCCTGGGGCAGGTTTCTCGAACCACCCCTGCATTTGGCTAAACCCAGCCCTAATTGCCTTTAGAAAAGCAGGCAGAGAAAAATGGAGGGCTGCTAAATAACTTGAGAAAATGCAAATGACATCCTTCAAGAAGGAGAGGATCACAACCATGCCAGAGGAAGCTGTGAGCTGAGTAGTAGCAAAACAGGGTGACAAGTGAAAAAGGAGCTGTCAGAGAAAGAAATAACAAAACAGGCCCCGCTCGGATGGGGCTGGCTGCGCGTGGGAGGTGTTGCTTGTGAGACTGTACTAGTGACCATTCCTCTTTGGGCTGCACCAGGAAAACCCCCAGACAGGGAAGGCAGAGATGGAGACAAAAATGTGTGCTTGGTGAGGGCTGGGTAAAGGAGCAGCCCTGTGCCCCCACAGCGGGTAGTCATGCTGGTGCCAGGTGGGGAGGCTCTCTGGGGAATGCCTGTGCCACAGCTTTGCTCCCTCCCAGTAGGGGAGACTTGCCTGAGCCCCACTTTCCATTTAGTGGGGGATATTTGGTGCCTGCCTGCTGGTTGGCTCCCTGGAAATGCTGTCACTGTGGTGGGCTGGCTCTGGCTGTGCCCTGGCTGTCCTGTGCCAGACACCCGCCCCCACCTCCCACAGTCGCTCCTGTTGGGGCTTTGGTTGAGGTTCACTCCTCCAGCAAGATTTTGTGCTGGTTCTGGAGCTCGGCAAGTGCCCAGGAGCCTGCAGCTGCCTGTGGGCACAGCATTGTGCTTCTCATCTTCCCATGCTGGAGCAGGGTTGCTTTGGCTCCCTGGGCACGTGCCCCTTTGCTCTTTGCACAGATCTGTGTGTGCTGATGCTCTGCGCAGAGATCTGCGGTCCAAGAGCAGAGTGCCAAGGTCAGAGCAGGGAGCAGCTTTCCTGGAGCAAACCTCCCTGCTTCCCCTTCCCCAGCATCCCTCATTCTGTCCCAGCTCCCCCTCTAGCAGCATCCCCCTCCCCTTGCCGGGTGAGGGCCAAGTGTCCCCGCTGTCACCATGCCCACGTTGTGGACTCCGGGTGCCGTACCCCATCGCGCTCCCCGACAAAGCTCCTTCTGTTGGGGACAGAGCAGGGCTGGGGGGGGCAGGCTGGGATGTGTCCCCCCGAATACCAATGAGGAGGGGCAGCGTGTTTGCCCCCGCAGCTGGGGGAGGGGGGAGCTGCGGGGTCTGTATGCTGCAAGACGCCCCCCCACACCAGCTGGGGGGAAGGGGAAGGGAGGCCCCTCTGCAACCCCCGGGAACAAAGAGTCAGTGTGGCTCGTGACAGCTCTAAGGAAACGCAGGGAAACAAATGTGCCACTAATAGGTGGGGAGGTTACCTAGGGAAGGATGCTGCCAGGCGGGCGGGCGGCCAGCCCCCTCCCCGGCGGGCTGCCAGGCGCTGAGGGACTGCTCCTGGCACCCCAGCCTTGGCGGGGCTCGGGGGGCTACAGAAGGGCCAAGCCGAGGCAGGCTGATAGGTCCTTGTGCTTCTGGCCCGTGGGGACAGCGTCCTCGCAGATACCTCTGGGGTTTTGTGCTGGGTAACGCTGCTGGGAAGGAGCGCCCTTGTGCAGGGAGCTGCTCGCTGCCTGCCGCTCTCCCCTTTCTTCCTCCATCGTTAAAGTGCCACGGCTCTTTTTGGGGCCGGGGGAGGACCGTAAGACTCCCTGGGGCATTCTGTGTGCAGACATCCTCAATGCCTCACAAATTAAACACATTCTTAAGATCTCTTTATATTTAAAGACTTCCATAAGCATTTTGGGACTTGACCCGCCGTCTCCAGTGGCACGGGAGTGCTGGGGTGAGGGTAGCAACCATTCCTCGGCCTGCAGATGGGCAGCCTCCCTCTTTGCTTCCCACCAGCCTGAGCCCTGTCCCACCGGGGTGGTGGTGCAACCTGCACAGGGACACCCTGGCTCTGTTCTGTGCCATTATCCTGCCAGCGAGCCGGGCCTGCCAGGAGTGGGCATTGCCAGACGGCTGCCTGGAGATAATCTGCCCCGTTCCCTCCATGCACCCCGTTGTGCTCCTGACTCACGGCCGGCTCCAGCTTTCTGGTTGTTGAGACGCTTCCAAGGTTTCCCTGGCAATGCATGGGGTCAAGCCTCACTCCTGGGGCTCTCTCCTTAAGCCACCGGTTCAGCTGGGCTCACCCTCGGTCTTGCTTTGGGTGCAGGCTTGGATTTGGGTTTTGTAATGTTATTAAAGCAAAAGGGGCCGAGTCTGTGGTGAGGTGGAGCTTTCAGCCCCCTGCCCCTTTCTGCGAAGTCCTCCCCTCCACATGGCATTATGCAGAGCATCCCTGTCCAGCTTCCTAGTGGTGCACTGGCAAATGGGAATTTGCAACCTATGGGAAAAAGCAATGAAAAATTAAGTCTTCCTAAATCTGAGCAGCAGTGCTAATTACACAGCTGTTAAAACACAGGAATTATTTATTCTCTGCCTGCATCACAGCTCATTGCCTGCATTATCCTACATTCAGCCTTTGGCCACCTTTGGTCCCCTGAAAGAGTTAAAAGTGCTTGAAGAAGCTGATCCCTTTGTCCATCCATTTTGAGCACAGAATAAAGGCATTTCCTTCCTCCTGTTTTCACAGCTCAAACAGTAGAAGGGTTCAAAGTGATATTAAAGAATCGTGAGCAGAATTAGCCTCTGGTAATTTGAGTTCCAGAATGTGGAAGAAAAAAGTCCTATGCAGCGATTTGAGGCTAAGTTATATCTTGGTACCGCTGCATGTGCATCCCACGGACGTGTGAATGTGCAGAGCCAGGTAATTAACCTGCGTTTGCTGGTTGCTGGAACCCCTCATCTCTCATGCTGGGACTGCCATGAAAACAAGCTGTCAGCAGTTTCCATCACTGCTTTTACAGGGTGCCCTGTGCTGTGTTCTTTCTCTTCTACTCCCAAGGGACCTGTGGTGCTTTTGGCATTGGTGCTGGACCACACAGCCTGCAATCCTGACACCAGCAGTTGGGCTTGGTGGGCTCACTTCTTGCCCAAGCAGGCTGCCTGGAGCACTGGGATGCTTTATCCAGTGCTGTCAGTGGGTAAAGTTCTATGATTCTTCTTGCCATGGACCAGCACATACCCAGTGAAACACCTGGCAGTGTGTTTTGCTGGGTATGTGCCGGTCCAAGGCAAGAATGATGGAAATGCAGAACGGGTGTGGGTTGGGGGGTAGGTATTGAACCCCAGGGATACTCCATGGCAGCTCCTCTCTATTGCACAGCCAGGCTGTTACTGCCCAGCAATTAACGCTGGCGCTATTAACTACCAATCATAGGGATAAAGTCGAGGCCATGTAGCAGGAGTGGGGATCTGTGCTTGTGGGTCAACAGGAGCAAGGAAGTGAGGAGCAAGTGAGGGGGCTGGCTGCATTCCCAGGACTCGGCGGTGTTTCCAGCTCTTGCTGTCTGACCGGAGGCATTTCCACCTCCCGGTGTTGTCGTCCCGCTCCAGCTCGCTTGTTCTCCTCCCCACGGGCTCAGCATGTTGCTCATTCCTGCATCCTACGATTTCACAGCATCCCCGCAGCCGGGTGCTAATGAGATTAGACCCAAGCTTTAAGATGTCTCTCTCTATCCTTTGCCATCCAATTACACAGCCCGCATGGTATCTGATTGCCTGTGAGAGGGGAGGACTGGGGCTGGCTGGGATGGGAGGATGCAGCTGGTCTTTCTGGGTATCTGTCCCACTGTGCTGAGTGGTTTTATTTCTTTTCTTTTCTTTCTTTCTTCCTTTTTTGTTTTTTTTGGTTTTTTTGTTTTTCATTCTCCCCTTGGCTTTGAGCTGCTTCGTTTGGCTTTTTCATCGCTTCTCGATGTGGCGGCTGGGCAGAATTTGTTTAAATTAACTGCTTGAATGGCAGCGTTTGTGTGTGTTGGTGGGGGGGAGCTCAGACAGCACCAGAATGGATGAGGGGGATTAAAGGTGCCTAATGGGTTCCAGATGGACATCCTGGACTGGGAAACACCCCTGCAACCCCAACCCCAGCCAGGGGCCGCTGGTAAGGAGCCTGGGGCTGGGAGCTGGGATGCTACTGCAGGCGGCTGCCTGGTTCTCCTGTGGCAGGGCAGCTGCTCCAAGCATGGGGACTGGGGCACCCTGAGGCTCCCCAGGTGCTGTGAGTGCCCAGCCATGCTGGGGGTGAGCAGGCAGATGCACCACAGGAAGCACCTTCCCTGGCTGGCCCAGAGCAGTCTTGGTTGCAATGAGGAATGATAATATTTAGTCTTTGTTGCCTTCCCCCTGGGCTCTAGAGCAGCTTGGGGTGGGTGCTCATGCAGTTCAACATCCCCACCACTGCAGATGTCAGCTAATTTTTTGTATTTACAGATGAAAAACTGAGTCACAGAGATAGGAACTAAATTGCCTGTGTGGCCCTGCCAGTTGCATTTCCCAGATCTGTAGGGGTTAGAGACATGGTGACAGCCCTGCCCATCTTTCCAAGGACTGTGCCTCCCACCAATGGCCAGATTTCTCCTCCAGACATGCTATATGGTGCCAGAGCTGTGTGTTTGCAGCCTGTCTGGTGGCAGAGCTTTGATTGGAAGCATGTCAGTCCCAAATGAGATGAAGGGTGTAGAAGTGAAGGGCTGCTGGGATTTGGTGTCACTGGCTGGGACCTCAAGGTCATTGCTTTTGAGTTTTATTAATGGTTGAGAGCAGGAGGAGGATATAAGCTGTGAGACAGTCATCTGCTGGGAATATCACCTGTACTGTAGGTCAGCACATCATTTTGTGTGAGATTTTAAGATTTTAGGGGGAGTAGGGCTAAATAACAGGCAGATTTAACATCACATGGAACCTTTCACTATTGAAAGCTGGCAAAGCCCTGATCCTGGTCCTGGTGGGAATGAGCCCACTCACCCTGAAACAGCTTTTTTGTGAAGGCAGTGGTCTGCTCTGGTGTGTCCAGCTGCATCCAAGGAGATGGCTGAGCCAGGGAATGAGGCAAGGTTCAGGAGGGAGTCCCACAGCCGCACTCCCCCATCCATGAGGGAGGTGGCAGAGGAGGGCCCTGGCTGGGTGTCACAGGGACACACAGGGTGGTTGGAAAGTGCTGGCTGACCTCCATCACCTGCTGACCCTTGACCAACGCTCTGTTGGCCAGTCCTCCCAGCCCATCCTTGGCCTCACATTCCCCCACCCAGCTCTTGTTTCCTTCCACAAATATTGAGAAAATAAACAGCCTAGCCAAAAGGGGACATCCCTGCATCCCTGCACATACAGCTGCCTCCCCAGGGAGCCACACAGGTGGTGACCCTGCATTCCTCAGTCTGAGGGTTAACTGAGAGAAAGCAAATATTGGCTTCTCCTGGGGCTGCTCCAGCCCGTGCCTGTGGCTAGGGCTGCCTCTTGCCTAAGAAAAGGGACCCGTGGTGCAGGCAGGTCCCCACCTCTGGCAGGGGTGGTTGCACAAACATGGCTCTTCACCCGGGTAGCTGGAATTCCCCACTGTGGGTTTGAGTCTGCTCCTTAGGACAGGATCTTCCTATCCCCCTACTCCTTGACTCTTTTCATCCTGGTCTTGTCTCTTAGCAACTACCCCTGCCCAGGACCCGGGCTGTGTGGGGAGGGATGTGACACTTTCTGTGCATCCGTCACTTTGTCACCTCCAGAGGGAGGGTGAGGTCGTTAACCCCGAAGCACAGTGAGTGACGATAGAGCATCCCTGCCATGCCTCCCCCCGGTGGCAGCCGCTGCTCTGCCTCCAGCTTGACACCGATCCCCGCTACAATAACGATACGGGTGGCAATCAGGGAGGAATTAAAGGATAATTAATGCCAATCCACATGGAAAATTGCTCTCGTCAAACAAACCTGATATCATTTTTTTGATGAGCTGACAAATTGGGTTGATAAGTAGCGACTGCGTTGACATGATATACCGAGACTTCTGCAAGTCATTTTTCTCTTGCCTGGAGGATATTGCCATGAAAACATTAATATTCTGCAAAAATCTGTGTAGCATTTCTGACAGCATTCTTCACTGGTAGAAATCCCTGGGGGAATTGGTCACCTCTCTGGCAGGGTGCAGTGGGGGTCTGATGGTAGTTTACCATCTCTGCAAAGCTGCGATGGTCTTGGAATCTTTGGTGATATATAAAAAAATACTGACTTTTGCCAATCACCCCCCAATATCCTGGTCTCATGTTGCCTCCTCCTTCTGCCTTGCACCAGCTGAGGGTGAGCTGAGTGGAGTGGGTGATGTAGCTTGGGAAGAAACCAGCTGCACAGTGACAGAACTCAGTCTGTGAGGAAATGTGAGCCGGTAGGTGAGAGGAGCAGGGCTGGTGCTGCTGGCAGGATGTCAGTCTAGCAGGGATGCTCTGCTTGAAACACCTGCACTGGAAAACATCCTCATGCAAGGTCACGCAGCTGGGGAAAAAAAAATGTAGGTCACAGCTACAAGATGGGGAGCAGTGTCTGGGGATGTGGTTACACTGAAAAGGACTTAGCAGCCATCGTGTAAGCCTGCTCTGGGATGCAGGCTTCCAGCTTGGGCAGTGGAATGTGGAGTAGCTCTGGGTACTGGGGAGTTGCCAGTTTGGGGAGCAGGAGGGAGGCCTCTGCTGAGCATAGTTTCTGCTTCAGGGCCCACAGTTTAGAGAGATGTTGGGAAATTAGAAAGTGCTCAGAGAGGAAGTGCAGGATAATTGGAGACCTGGAAAATCTGCCTTCCAGTGAAAAGAATTTAAAAGCTCAGCCTATTTAGTGTATGCCAGAGGAGGCTAGGAGAGAAATTTATCTCCATCTCTGCATACCTGCATGGGGAAAAGCCTGATTATAGGGATGCCATTAATTAAAAAAGAAAAGGAAGAAAAAGAAAAGAGAAAAAGCATAAAATCATTCACTAGCTGGGGGCTGAAACTAGACAAATTCAGACTAGAATTAAATTTGTCTTTTTCATGACAGAGAGCAATTAACCATTGAACACTTAGCTGGGAAGAGGTGAACTGAATGTCCTTTGAAGTTGCAAAGAAGACTGTACTTCTTTTCCCAATGGTGAAAACTGGAAGCGTCAGTTGGAACAGAAATCCCTGGGAGGGCTCTGGGTCTGGACTGAGTGCTCAGAGGTGTCCCAGTGATAGAGTGTCCCCTTCTGGGTGATGGATGACACCCCATCCACTCTCCCTCTCTGGGTACTGGGGACATAAGTTCAGTGTCTCCAACACAGGCCAGGTCCTTAATTGCTCTCAAAGCCCCCAAGCATCCTCGCTCTGCGAGGCTGGCAGAGCAAAGCCGCTGCAGAGGCTCTTCTCTGTCTGGGTGATGTCTGAACAGGCAGGTCTGCGGACAGGGATGGGGCTGGCACAGCCGGGGGGCTGCTGGAGGGGGTTCAGGCTGCCCCTGCTGCTCGCAGCCAGGCTGGGGGAGATCTGCTGGCAGCGCTCTTCCCACGGTCTCCCCAGGGGATGCTCAGCCGTGGCCTTCCCGACCTCTGCACTGCAGTCCTGTCTGAGCATCTTAGGCGGAGTTATATTTTACCAGCTCTGTAAAAGGGAAAGACAGCTTTGCTTTAATTTTATGAGCTCTAGAGTGCCTTGCCTACTTAGGCGCTGGCTGAACTTTGCGGGGGCTCTGGCTTGGAGTTCACAGGGCAAATAGCAGTGGTGGCTGAAGATGTTCTCTCTTCCCTACACTCCTCCCTTGCCCATCACAACTGCTCCTCCTGTGCCCCCACCTCCACAGAGCCAGACAGGACCTGTTCCTCTCCCGTTCCCATCCATTTGCAGAGAGATGCCAGCAGTGACTGTGACAGCAAGGCCAAAACAGAGTGCTCCTGGATTATCCTGCGTGGGGTTTTCCCATCTGTCAGTGCCCAGAACTGTGCCTGGAACAGTAAGAATGTGAAACGGGGCTGCAGATGAGGACATGGCTCTGGGGAAGTTATGCTCTGGCTGCATGTCTGGGGACACTTACAGAGTGGGGGGGATGCTGTGGGGAGCTGTCGGTGCCCCCCATGAACAGAGCACTTGCAGCCTGCCAACCCCTGATCCCCCAGTTGTAGGACTGTCTTTACATCCTCTGGGAATCTTTGTGCTCCTGTCCTTGCAGCCTGCCACTGCAGGGCCTGGGTTTTGTGCTTTTGCTTCTTTTTCTTCCCTTTATTTTCCAGCCTCTTTCACAAAAACACCTATTCTCCCCTCACCGTGCCCTGGGGATTTACACAGAAAGCTCACCCTCAACATGGCAAAAGAAAGGCCCGGGCGGCCGGGAGAGGAAGCTCACACAAAATGTGGTGTGTGGCTCTTTGTGTCCCCTTTGTAATTCCTCTGCACAATGAACTGCCCCGGCCACCCACCAGCCCCGGGCTACCCCAGGTGCCTCATCCCTCGTGCCTCTCCATGTGGCAGCGGGCAGAGATGGCATGCTCCTCGACAGGCTGCCGAGAGCACAGCCTTTGTGCGCAGGAAAGGGGAACTTTGGGCAGGATGGAGATCGCCATGTTCCTGCAGCAGCAAAAAGCACATTGCATCCCCGCTGGTCCCCAGGCAGAGCGCTGGGGGACCCTCCGGCAGAGCCCTTCCATCAGCCCCGCTCTGACGGCTTTTAACATGCTAATGACCCTCTCAAGGGCAGGAGCAGCTCTGTGTAAAACCCGTGTTCAGCCCTCGGTCATGGACATTTGCTCGGAGACACAGTGTTAAATATTTATCCTCCCCGCCTCCCCCCCAGCTCCGCAGGCATTAACAATAGCGATTGCAAGCGGCCCCTTCCCCCTCGCCGGGAACATGTGGCTCCCGGACCATGACAGCGAACGTTATCGTTTGTACCTGTGAATTATTGATAAGGTGTAAGATAGTTCTTGCGCTGAAAAAATAATGAGAGGGAGAGGCTGTGGCCTGGCGGGGCAGGCGCTGCTTCAAACCCTCTTCTCCAGGAGCAAAATGGGAGGTGGGACCGTGTTCCTGCTGGGCCCGTCCACCAGCTGAGCGTGCCGGCCCTGAGCAGCGTGTGGCTAGCGCCCGGCTGCCCTTGTGCCTGGTGACTCCTCTCGGCATGGCTCTGGCTGGCGCCTGGCCTCTCCTGGCCGTCCGCCACCTTCCCCGGGGGAGGTGGGCAGCTGCCCTCCCTGCCTCCCTCCCTCCCCGGCCCCACGCCGCCTGAGCCACCCGTGAGCCAGGGCTGGTCGCTCAGGCAGCTGCCTGCGGGTCCTGGGGGTGAGTGGGGATGTCCCAGCTCGGCGGGCGGCTGTCACCCCGCCGTGCCGTGGCGGGGATGGGGCAGGTATTGCCCGGCCCTGCAGACGCCGTGGCTCCAAGGAGCAGATGGGAGAGCCTTTCAGCTGGCCGGGCCGAGGGGCTCGGGAGGTCTCCGGGGGCTGAAGGAGAGAGAGTGGTCCTTGGCCTGTGGTTTTATGGCCACTGATATGCTGTCCCTGTGCCCTAATCTGTCCCTGGGAAATCAGGGATGATGCTGCCGAGTCCCTGGAAAGCAGGTGGCAGTCCTGAAAAGGGGTCAGGTCCCTGGTTTAGGGCTGTCGTTTGGTTGGAAGCTGAGTGCAGAGTGTCCATCCCCTTAGCCGTGTCCCAGAGAGTCCCTGTGTCTGCCAGCTGGGGCAACTCTGCGCTCCAGCTCTGCTTTGCAAGCCTCTGGGATGCCATGCGGGAAGGTGCAGATGGCTCAGGGGGATCTTGTCATGGTGCTGATTAAAATGGTTCAAAGCCCAGCTTTGATATACTTAGACCCTCAACACTGCTGCTGTGTTTTGCAGGGAAGAGCGTGAGCAGGAGGATCCAGGCATTAGCGTGCAGATCTGGACCAATCTGGGGCTACACATCTGCGTCCCTGGGCCTGGTGGTGGAGAACCAGGGTCTTCCTCCCTGCCTAACCTCCCCAGAGTGCTCTTTAGGTTGTGTGCATTGCTGGGAAGGGAGCATTGGATGGTCTTTCCACCAGCCTCAGAAGATGGGCTGGACTCCTGGAGGGGCCATGTCCTCCCTTCTGCTGCTCCCCACAGTGCTGCTTTTTCAGGTGTGCTGACACAGGAGTGGGCAGAAGGTAGCAAAGGCTCGAAAGTGAGAATCAAGGAGCGATTAAGAGAGCGTGTGTGTGTGCAGTGTGTCTGCATGCTGCAGGGAGTGTGGACGTGGAGCAGTGGGCGATGGGTTGCAGTGTGTGCCATGGTAGATGGACACAGCAGGAGAAGCTCCCAGGCAGTGGAGCAGTGTGTGTGGAGAGCCCCCAGCCCGAGGGTGCGCCAGCGTCAGGCAGCGTTACCCTGGTACAGCATGGGAGCTGTAGCAAGGAAAGGGTTGAGCACAGCTCTCGATCTCACTGCAGCAGAACATCCCCGAGCAGGTGATTGATCCCAGCATTAAAGGATCTGGGAATGTGAGCCCATGTCTCCCTGCTCACCCTTCCGCTCCCTGGCTTGTCTCCAGCTGTGCAGCAAATACGAGCCAGTCCACTCGGATAGCAACTTTGAAGTGTGGATTTCAAACGCGCTCTCTGTGCTCATCCCCTCTCCCATGTTTGATGGGATGCACAGGGAGCAGCAGGAACACCAGGCACATGAAACAGCCCTGTTCAAAGCCTGGCACTGCAGCTTCCACTTGCAGGTTAAGTTTGTAGGCAATTACCAGGTGGTGTTCCCTGCCTTTGCTCCCGGCCTTTTGCCTTGCAAACCGCCTGCTCTCTGCTCTGCTTTTAGGGGAAGGGCCTGGTACCAGAGCAGACACAAACACCAGAGCACACAGTCACTGTGTTGGGCTAGGCACCAGCCTGTAGGTTAAGGTGGGGGATGCTACAGCCCTCCTGTGGTCCCCATGGCTCCAACTCAGCACTGAATTTGGCTCACACCGAGCCAGAGTTGAAGACTGAGGAAGAGAAGTTTTCTGTGCAGGGAGCAAAGCAAGACCAGCAGCACTTTGGCCCCTTACTCATGCAGAGGAGATCAAACCCAAGCCCTTTTTTACGCCAGCTGCATTTTGGTTAGAAGGGTGCAGTGGGGATGGCTCATCCTGTGCTCAGCCAGAGCTGCTGCTGTGTGTGCAGGGGGAGGATCCAGCCTCTTCCTCGTGCGAGGCAAGACTTCACAAGACATCAAATGCACTGTGGTCAGATGGAAGTTGGCTCTTGGAGCTCCTTTCTTACGGCACAGAGCAGCTCCTGGCTCCCACTCCCCCCTCAGTGAGTGGATGGGCTGATAATACGGGGAAGGGCCTGCTCCCCTTGAAGCCACTGTGCCTTGGATCTCATCTCCAGGCTCACTGACAATTTGAATTAACGTTTGCCTAACTAACCAGGAGCCCTCTTAAATCCTAATCGCCTTTGCTGGGGGCTCACATGGCTCATGGGGCAGCAGGACTGGCAGAGGCATTTCTGGGCTGTCTCCTTTGTGCTTCAGCAGTCTCCAACCCTCAGAAAAAAAAGGCCTTTGACAGAAGAGTGGGCCCTTTTCCCAATTTACTTGAAATGATATCCTGGATTTCTGTCCAGCCAGGTCCCTGCATTGTTCCTGAGCAGGATTTCTGTGTGGGAAATGGCTAATTTGCAGTATTTTACATATGTAATGTGTTGTCAGAAATGTTTTTAAATGCCTATAATATTTAGTTAGGAGCCAGATTTCAGCATATTAGGCATGAATGGGGCTAATTGGTTATTGACGATTTCATATCCATGAAGGTAATTAAGTAAAAGCTGGAGGCAAGCTCCCATGTATGAATCCACCCAGTTTTGGGGCTGTTCTGGATTACAGCAGGGTTGTGCTGGTTGTCTGGCCTTGGAGCAGTTTGTACCCATCCAGGGCTGCTGCAGGGCTTTCCCCTCTGTGAGAGCCGATCCACATGTCAGTAATGCCCAGCCCGCAGTCCCAGCTGCAGAAGGACATCTCCCACCTCAGTCACATCTCCAGCCTCCTCTTACAGGGCTCTGACACCTTCTGCGGCCTGTGACATGCTTGTCTCTCAAACCTGGCATTTTTGATCTCAAAACTGATCTGAAATCTGACAAAATATGAATCATGCAAGAGATGTAAGAGCAGGCAGAGTCCTGGGCAGACTATAGTGTATTTTTAGACAGCACGTGTTGGAATTTGACTGTTTCATAGGGAAAAAAAGGAGGTTTTCAGATCTGAGAGCTCTGTCTGTGCTGGAAGCCCCACTACTGGCTCTGCATTGCATTGCCAGCCTTCCCACAGCAGCATAGGAAGGAGGATAAAGTCAGGCTGTGCTGTACAGCCCCTGCTTGGCTCTCCCATCACAGTGGACCACACCGGGGGTCCAAGCCCTGTGTGTCTTTGTGAGTCCCTTTATCCACGGCTGGGAGCTCATGGCATGCAAGCAGGATTGGCACCTCACCCTTCTGCTGGCCCCAGACAGCAGCCATGGCCCCTGCTGCAGCTGGGGCCAGTCACTGGAGCACTTCCAAGAGCATGGGCATCTCTGGGACACCAGCACCCAAAGTTGTGTCTGTAGCCAGTCCTGCTGCCATGTCCTTACACTCATGCCAGCGATGATGACTCCTGTTCCTCCCCAGGCTGCCCTGAGGTGGCTCCTGCTGTATCTGGTGGCGGGATCCCAGTCTGCCGCCACTGTGAGATAGGCACCCCCTCCCTTCAAGGGGGCTGATATCTGCCCAGCTGCACTGCTCTGGGTCTTTCCCCCTCTGTGGGGTTTGCAGCCAGGACCCCACTGTTCAGGAGATTTCATTCTCCTTTTTATCTTGGTGGTTGGAAGCCGGGGAGCTGATAATGATGAAGGAGTATAAATGTCAGCAGGAAACCAGCTTCAATCAGAACTGTTAAAAATAAACCTGCCAGGCCTGCTCTGGCAGGGGTAATCAGCCTCAGCAGCTCCTCTCCTGAGGTCCTAGAGCATGAGCCACAGCCGTGCCACCAGTGCCAGGCCACCTGAGCAGCTATGCTGGAGGCTGGCTGCAACCTTGGCAGCTCCAGCCCTGGCCAGCACCTCCCCTGGAGCTGTGAGGAGCAGCCCCACAAGCCCACCAGGGTGAAGGGTCCCATCCCCTGTTCCCAGGCATCACCATGGCTGTCCCCTCTGTGGTGTTCCCCTCTGCAATCCTGGCTGCTCTTGAGCTCAGTCAGGCTGTGGTGGGAGATGTGGCCATGCAGGTAACACAGCCCCAGCTATTGAAGCACATCCACAGGGCAGAGTCAGCCACGGGCTCTTGGGGTCACAGAGCCACTGTCCCCGCTGTGAGTCAGATCCACTTGGAACAAAGACAGGAGGTGCATTGTTAACCCCAAAGACAGTTAACCTCAGGGCAGTTTTGAAAAGGGGTGTGGGGCTGCTCCATCACTTAAACTTTAATACAGAGACTGAAGATCTTTGTGAGACCGATAGGTGCCCACAGACTCAGGGCCAGGACTTTCCTGTGCCTTGTAGTTGGATGCTGCTGTTGGGCTTGATACTCCTCCAAGGCTCCATGCATGCGTGGACTGGGGAAAGGGAGGAGCACCCAGATGTGCTTCCAGCAACTCATTTCTGCCTCCCCAAAACAAGGAGGGGCTGTTGATCCACAGCACAGGCAAGTCTATGGGGTGGGAGCTGAAGCTGTACTCACTACCTGCAGGCAGAGGCTTTCCCAGACCTGGTGTGGGTTTGTGCCAGGGGCTCTTCAGGGAGCAGCTCTGTGGAGGGAAGCCGTTGGGCTGGGATGGAGCTCCCAGTCCCCTGTGGCATGGCAATGACTGGGTGCTGCTCTCCCAAATCCCTTCTTGACAGCAATTGTTACTGGGGCAAGGGCAGCCCCAGTTTGGGCCAGCCTTGTGGCAGGGCTTTGCTGCCTGCCTTCCAGCAGGTCTTACCTTGGCTTTGGTGTGTGCTACACGAGATTGAGTCTCTTTATGTGCCTGTTGGATTGTTCCTGTTGATTCCCATGCTCGGGTGCTCTTGCAGCCCTGCTCTCGCTCTCTTGTTTCCATCTGCCTTTCCTTCTCCTATCCTGGCTGTTTCCTCCTAGTCCTGTATAAAATCACATCTCTTTACCAGCTGTTGGGCACGATTTGAGATGTGGCACCGGCTCCACCCTGGCTGCCTTTTACCCTGCAATGCATCTCCCACTTCTCATCGCACTGCCAGCCTCTCCCAAGTGCTTTCAGGAAGCCCCAGGCTATGAGGCATAAGAGTTTTTTTACCTGTCTGAGTGCTAGAGCCAAACATGAGGAGTGTGAAGGATGCCTAGTCTTGTCAGGGCATCTTGCCAAGTTCTCCAGCTGTCTTGCAAGGTTCAGCCTTGGTTTCAGAACATCTTCCAGCCCACATGGAGTTTGCTTTAGCTCTTCTTAAAGCTGGGGCCAGTTGCTGTCCCAGGACCTGTAGAGCTGAGGAGCAGCAGCACAGATCCACAGCATCGCTTCTTGGCTCACCAAGATCTGGGACAGATCTGGGACAGCCGGGATGCAATTCTCAGCTTGGCTCAGCCTCATTCACACCTCGGAGGAATCCAGGAGGGCTGGCAGGGCTGGCTTCACACTTATTAGCAATTAAAAGCCTCAAAGCCTGGGAGTCAATTAGCTCTGGGCTCTGCAGTGCCGCAAACCCAGGGGATGAGCCTGCTAACGAGAGCTGCAGCCAGCTCCCCACAGGGCTCAGGGCTGGCTCACCAGAAGAGCTATTTGCTTTTTCATTTACACCTTGGATGAGTGTTGCAGCATGGAGTTTGGGGTATCTTCTGGGCTGTGAGCTGCCAGGCTGGGAGCACACGCTGCATGCTGGAGATGTAAGGCTTGGCGGCAGGCAGGGCTGGAGCCTGGCACTTCTCAGGGCATGGCACAGTTGTGCATGGGGTCGTGATGGGGTCGGCGGGATTGACCTTGTCTTTGCTGTTACAGAGCTACGAGGGTCTTGCTGTGGCACTCTGCTGTCTGCTGGAGGTAGAACCACACATGGTCTTGCAAATCCCTGCCACCACCGCAGCTCGCTCTGTCCCAAGCTCTGGAGCTGCTGGGCTACTCTGATTTGCTGAGTGGCATACGGGTCTGTGAGTGCTGAGGTACTACGCTCTGGGCAGCAGTTTCCCTCTGCAGGGTTGGAGGGCCTGGCATGCAGCCCTGAGGAGGAAGGGGACATTTCTGTGCCTGTTATTTTCAGCGTGCAGGGAACATGCTTGAAATGAGCTGGGGTATGCGGGTGTGAAGCTGCTAGGTGCACAGGCTGGAGGGTAGTGTGGGAGCTGGAAAAACGTGCTTTGGGGAAGGGTTCATGCAGGGATTTCCCACTATTAGAGGGTAAGGCAGAAGCAAAAATATGAAAATAGGGAGGAGAAACATCAAAAACCTGAACATCAGGGCTAAGGGGTGTTGGAGGTGGTGAGAAGCAGGGATGCAGAAAGCAGGAGGCTGTGCAGCAGTGGAGCCAATGGCTGGGTGCCTCGGCTCCCAGTGGCAGTGGGACACGGGCTGTGAGCCCGGCAGGTGGGTTCTAACACTCAGTGTGCAGCCAGACGCTTGCTGGAGGGAACAAACCCTCAGCAGCAGACAGTGGGAACCGGGGTAGATGTGTCAGCCACAGAGCAGGTCCTTCTGCAGAAAGTGACCGGCTGCTCACCCCGGGCTCTGCCAGACCACAGGGCACTGGACACAGGAGGTGCTGTGGCTCTCTCAAGGCACTTTGGGATGCGGGGGAACTGATGGCGGTGCCTTAGCCTCGCGTTGGCTCCCATTCCCGCCGATAACGAGGTTCCAGGAACAAAGGGACACTGTGGGGAGGGGGCGGTGACAGGCACGCAGGGTTTGCAGCTTGTTATTTCACTTGTATTTCCATTAAAGCTGCTGCTTTTAACTTGTTTCAATCTCTGAAGAGGCTCCGGGGTGTGTAGCAGATGCTTTATTCCCCCTCCCTCCCACCCTCCCTCTTTTCCTTGGCCAGCTCCCCTTGTTCCCATAGCATCCCCCTTCCCACGGAGGCCGAGTCCCGCAGCTTTGGCATTGCAGTGCAGCCCACGCAGGAGCCAAGCCTCGCTGGAGCTGGAGCGGAGCCACTGCCCAGGCACTGCCCTGGCAGAGAGCGGCTGAGCACGGCCGGCTCATGCAAGTGCCCTCCCGGCACGGATCATCCCACCTCGCTGGGGACACTGCATGTGCCCAGCTGCCAGTGCCCAAACGCGGGGCTGCTGGTGCTCCCCGTGGTGCATGGACCCACTGCCTCAGCATCCCCGGGCGTCCCCTCAGCACACACTGACACCGTGGTGCCCCCTTGGGTGATAGCGGTGAGAGTCAATTGCTGTGCTCCGGTAAAGACAGAGGGTCATGGCATGGGTCAGCAGTGTCCCTTTGAAGCCACTGAGATTTATGCCTGCCCTGAAATGTTTTGCTAAATCAACACCACCACGCTGGGGCTGGGACTCCTCTCACTAACTGTTGCCATGAGCATATGTTGCCTTTTACACATGCTCTGCTTGTCTGTCCAAGCAAAAAACCTCTCCAGCTTTAATGTTTTTGGAAGCATCTGCATCTCCTGGGAGGGAAGAAACCAGGGCCAAAGCCTGGGGCCAGCACGGCACTTTGGGAAGCCTGGGGAAGGCAGGGTAGTGTGCATGAAGCATTGCTCCCTGCTCTGTTCACTTCTTACACTTTACTGTGTGGACACACTGGACAGGCAAAATTCGTTAGGGCTTGTGCCATGGAGGTCTGTGGTCTGAGACTCTCAGCACATGGTGGTGTCAAGCTGTATTTTGCCTTGCTGCAGCAAAGGATTATTTTGTCCTTATATATAAAGCTTGGCAAGGAGGAGTTCTGATTCATTGCTGTCACTGGTGCTGAGAAAATAAGAAATATTACGAGAAAACCTCAGGTGGGATTGGGATCAGCTCTTCTAAGGGAAGTGATTATTTATTTTCACTTGAACCACAGTGGATATGACCTGTGCCAAGAGATGCTGAGGATGCTGGTCCCTTTGGGAGGACTGTCCCACGGCCTGGAATCCTGTCAGCCACCATGTGTGAGCAGGTGATGATGTGGATCCATAGCCCTTGCACAGGGAAAGGGACACTCAGGGCTGGACAGCCTGTGTGATTCAGAGCATGGGGACCCTGTATCTTGCAGGTGGGGACACCAGCCCTGCTTTCCAGCAGGAATGGGGTAGAGATATGCGTGTCAGGACTTAGAGAGGCCAAACTCCCCATCTCACTGGGGAGCAATGAGCCCTGCACAGGGCAGGAGAGGTCAGTGGTGGCTTTCAGGCTGGTGTGGTGACTAGAAAGATGGCTGGATGTCTTAATCTCTAGGACCCCTGTAAGGACACCACCCTGCTTTTGCACATTGCTTTGCTGTGCCACAGGGATGTCTCCTGTGCTGAATTTGGTTGCTGCCATCACCTTTGTCTCCTCTGTCTCTGCTGTCCCTGCTCCATGCACCCTTCCCCAGTACCCATCAAGGCTGTGTGGGTCGGGAGGCAGTTTCTGTGGCTGCAGGTTGCAGTCTCCCCCAGCTCACTGCGGGCTGTGGCAACCAGAGCTAGGAGGATAATGAGATCTTAATAGTCCAATTATATCCCATCGATTTACTCAGCACGTAATTGTCGGCGGCTGGGGCTGCCTGATGAACCGCTCCTCTCCGGCTGCCAGCGGGGAGGGCTGTGCCACCCCGCCCAGCCTGGGATGCTCTTCACAGCAACCAGCTGTTCCCCCTTGAACCCCTGTGGGAGCAGTGCCTCCCTCCCCACTTCCAGGAGGGGCAGTGACAAGAGTGACAGGCAGAGATCGGAGCAGAGACCCTGGTACCCTGCCCTGGCTGGGCATTCCAACATCGGGCTGATCCCAGGTTGATGTCCCCCATACTGCCCTGGGGAGCAGAGGGGTTGTGCATCTCTGCCTGCCACTAAAACAGGCTGACAGAAGTGACTCCTGGTGGGTGGCAGTCCCTGCCAGCAGAGCAGTGGTGGAGCCATTGTCCATGCAGCCTGCACTGGGCAGTGTGGTGCTACCAGCGGTGTGCCCAGCTGCAACTCTCCCAGCAGCAGGAGTCAGCACCCGTACATCCTCCTGCAGGTGTTCTTGCCACAGCAAGGCTTGGCAGGTGCACCTCTACACTTTGTTTCTATTAATTTTCCTTTTGAGCTGGGTCTGGCAGAGAGACCCATGGACTTCTAATCTGGAGGATTCACTCTTGGCTGTGATTGTAAGCTTGCCTTCATGATTGTGTCGGTCATCCCTTGTAGTATTGTCAAAAGCTGTAAAAAATGTTCCTTTTCCCCCACACCATTTGCACCCTGTCCCATTCCCTCCCATTTCCCCTTCTGGCCCCTGCCAAAGTGCCTTTTCCAGAAACCACACCATGTTTTTCTGGAGGGACAGGGGCTCATGCTGAGCTCACCATGCTGTACTTTGGCTTGTTTGTAACCATGCATCAGGCTCTGCCATCCCACCTTGTCCTGTGCAAACGCCATCAGCCCCAGGGCCGGGGCTGCAGTGGGTGGCAGGCAGCACACAGGCTGTGACCTTGGGGACGGTGAAGTGAGATGGGCTGGGGGCAGTGGGGGATCTGTCTCATCTCCCTTGGCCAGGATAGAGCAGGGCCAGCAGCTGGCCCTGTGGAGCCTATTAAATATCAAACACTGTGACATAATGCTGGGGGGCATGCCCAGAGCCTGAACCTGAGACAGCCCTACTCACACTGGCACTGGGGACGGGGGTAGATGGACAAAATTCTGCCTTGTTGCCCTGGCATCCTGCTAACGCAGCAGTGGGGTGGCTGGTCCCCATCTCCAGCAACCAGCTCCCTTAGGGACACCCCTTGGGCACTGGGTCTTTGCAGCACTGGGGACCTGTGTGTGTCACCTTGAGTGGATTGTGTAGCCACATGTGGAATTGTGTACATGTGGGTGACATCTTCCCCAGCACAGGGCTGCAGGTGCTGACACTCGCTCAAGCAGCAGGTGCAGCAGCTCCTGCCCTGAAGTGGCAACAAGGAGTGCAGAACCCCTGGGGGACTCTGGGCTTTGCTACTAATGCTAATGCTTATTAATCTATTGATTTTTTGTAATGCAGGAGTCTTACTGTCCCTTCAGCTCACCCCTTGTCACCTGTCAGGCAGCGAAGGTGACGGTGTGAACAGCTGTCAGCCCTGTCTCTGCTCATGGCTCTGCCCTGGACGGGCTGTGCTGGGACAGACAGCATGTGCGGGGTGATCTGAGAGACACCGGTTTGCTTAATAGCTGCTGTGCCACAGTCCTTGCTGGGGAAACGCTGTTGGTGCTCTGGCACAGCACCACTGAGCTGAGGCTGGGATCAGGGCAGCACTTGTCCCAGCATGAAACACTGATGCTCCGCAGGGCTGGTGCCTTGGCTTGCCTTGTCTGCTCGAGGCTTGGTGGATGGTTGCTGTGGCTGAGCTGGTGCCTGCAGTGACTGGTGTCAGCACTGGTGGAGCGGAGCTGCTGCAGCAGTGCCTGGCCTGTGAGCCAGGAGCATGCAATGAAAATGCATTTTCGTTGTGGGAGCTGTGGGCTGGCGGAGGCTGAAGCCCCCATAATGAGTTTCCAGCACGGATGCTGGGGAGGAGACACGGTAAAGAGAAGAGCAGCCCCCGGCACTTCACCTGCCAGGAGTCGGCACTGGTCCCGGGCATGCGGGCACTGCCAGGGTGGACAGTCACTCACCCGCCCCAGTGAGGCTCGGCAGCCCTCACCGGCGTGCCTGGGACACGGCACGGGCTGCAGCTTTGGACAAGGTGCCCCCGTGGCCGCTGACACCGGCGAGGTGGAGCCGTGCCCCCGCAGCGGAGCCAGCCCAGCGGCCGCTGCCGAGCCGGGCCGCCTGGCGAGGGCAGCGCCTCTCCGGAGGGCTGCCAGGCCGCCCCAGCGCTCTTGGCAGCGGGGGGCTCGGGGGACGCGGGGCCAGCGCCGCTGGATGACAATTACCTCCCCGCTGCGTCCAGCCCTAATCCCCTCACACGGCGCGCAAGGAGCCGGCTCGCCAAACAAGGCTCAATCAGGTTAAAGTGTGAAGTCAGGATTAGGCAAAAGAATGAGAGCGTGGTAATAGCCCCGGCCTCCTTGCCCGGCCGCCGCAGCCCCGCTGCTGCCCCTCCCTCTCGGCCGCCCTCCGGCCCGGCGGGCTCTTGCCGGGGAGATTAAGGCTGCCGGGTTTGTTTGCCTGAGTGGGCTCCCCACTGGGAAGCCATGTCGAACAGTTTTGCTCGGGCGCCCCGCTAAGCGCCGGGCAGGGCGTCGCGCTGGGGGGTTGGCTCCCGCCGCCGAGCCCCTGGCAGCCCCGAGGAGCCCGCGCCTGGCTGCTCGCCGAGGCTCCCCGGGAGCCGGCGGCACCGCACCGGGCTGTGCCTGCCGGGAGAGGCACCTCCGGACTCGCTACGGATACAGCGCCATCGCGCACACAGTGGGGCAGAGCAGCCGGGTCTAAGAGCTGAGGAGGGAAGCTCGTGAAATCGCGATCCCTGACCACCGCCATCCCTCTCACTTCGCGTGGATGTAGTCTGGCTACGAGGCTTTCGGGGGACTTGCAAGAAAAGTGGGTGCCTGCCTTCTCACCATCACGCAGCTGTGGGTTGGAGCCGGCTGCTGGTGTTGGGCAGGCATCTGCTGGGTCAGAAATCCATGTGGGAGGTGAGCCTGGTGACACAGGTGTCCTCCACCACCTCCTCACCCTTTGTTGTACTTCCCCTTTGGCCCTGAAACAACGAAGCCCTCTGTACCTTGTGCTGTGCAAGGACAAGCTCCAGCTGCGTGGTCCTCTGGGACCATGGCACAGGGATGGGAGGACAGTGGCACTGTGAGTGGGCTGGCTCTTGGGTAAACACCTGGATTCGGTAGCCAGGAACTCTTAAACTTGGAGCTTAGGACAATACCTGGAAGTGAAACCAGAAAAGGCGGTGAGGGTGACTGTGACAACTCCCCCATCCTCTGTCTGTGCCTGTCCGTCAGGTGAGCCCCAGCGGGGTTGTCAGCCCTGCCAGTGCTCGTGGTCACCGCTGCAAGCTGGCACTCCACATGTGATGGCAGTGACACTCTTGTACTTGGCGGGGCGTGAGGCGGCACCGATGCAGCCGCCGCGGGTGCTGCAAGTGGCACGGCGGAGCGAGGAGAAGCCGTGCCATCTGCTGTTTCTTCTGCGCCAAAGTGTAAAGCAAACATAGCTGGGAGCTATGAAACACCAGGAGGGAAGGGGCCGTGCCTTGTTCCAACGCCGGGGCCCGAGGATTCCACAGGGAAAGCATGTGTTTGTCCCGGTGTCGTCAGCTGTGTAACCGTGCGATGTAATCTAAGCCCGGTGCCGGGGCCTTGCTGAAACCCTGGCATCCAGCGTCTGTCCCTCTTGGCTTCGGTACCCCCAACGGCAGCACTTCATGGGTGACTGTCACAAAAAGCTGTGAAGGGAAGAAGCCTCGCAAAGTCAGTTGCAACCTTGTAGAAGCATTTTCCTCTCAAGCTGTAAATGAGCAGCTTGGAGACAGACGCTTGGGTTTACTCCCTGGGCACCCTGGGACTCCCATGTGCTCCAAGCAGAGAAATGGGAGCAAGCTTCCCATGGGGGAATGGAACAAACCGCAGACAGGACCTGCCTGGGCAGGCAGTGCCAGAGCTGAGAGAGGGTTGCAGAGCACTGAAGTGTTCTGCTCAGCTCTGTGATGGGTTTAATGTTGGAGGACAGGCAGCTGCCAAAAAGAAATGCGGTGCATTGAATGCATTTTGCTAGGAGGAGTGGTGAACTGCACCTGGAGGGTTTCATAGAATCTTAGTATGGTTTGGGTTGTAAGAGACCTTGAAGATCATCCAGTTCAAACCCCTGGCCATGGGCAGGGATGGCACCCACTAGATAAGGTTGCCTAGTGCCCCATCCAGCGTCACCTTGAACACTTCCAAGGATGGGGTGTCCACAAGTTCTTTGGACAACCTGTTCCAGTGGCTCGCTGTCCTCACAGTAAAGAATTTCTTCTTTACATCTAATTTAAAACTTTGCTCTTGTAGTTGAAAACTGTTCCCCATATCAACGTCTGCCCATGTAAAAAATTTGCTATCTTTTCCAAAGAGGAATTCCTTCTGGGAACTAAAAGAGAAAAGAGGAATTGGTGCAATGCTATCTTTTTCTGAAAGGTCAGTGTAATTCCTGGAGGTCCCCAGGCTAACTGCATCCCCAACATATTATGAGGACGAGGTGTTTGTATTTGAAGGAATGCTGGGGAATCGGAGGCTGTTGCAGGTGTCTGGTCCTTTCCCCTGATCCCTCGTGGGCGGTTGTGGGAGTAGCTGGCACAGGGCAGGCAGTGCAGTCAGGGCAGGCAGCACAAACAGGCAGGGCAGCCTGGCAGTGCCGCCACGTGGGTTACTGCGAAACTGCGCCTGCTGCTCGCAGAGAACTGCGCTCGTCCTTCTCCAGGCGCCGGGGCAGCTCCTGGGGCAGCGTCTCCCTTCCACTGCCCCAGCAGTGATGCTTTGCCAGCCGGGTTTGGTTTTCTGGGAACGACCCAGAGTGATGCACAAACTGTGCACGGGGCAGGGACTGGTGCATCACACCGGGACTGTATAGCATTTCCTTGGTGGCTGGGCATCCCACTGGAGGGCTAGGCAAGCCCCACTCTGCTTTTGATTTCCTTTTCCTCATGCATCTGTGTAATGCTGGTGCTTTCCTCTGGGAATTTTCTCATTGTGACAGTGAAGCTTTCAGCTGGAGTGAAGTCCCAATTCGGAGACCTCCAGGTGTTTTGCAAGCAGCTTGTGCCCGTCTGTTGAGCCCACTTTTTGGAGGAAATGAGGAGGAACGTGGATGCTGTGCCTCCATCCTGACCCAGTCTATCTGTGGGATATCGATAGCAAACAGGTTTTATTATGTTGAAGCAGAGGTGGTGAGCACTATGTGTGAAATGCTGACATCTATGGACACCCCAAACCACCTCTTGGGGCTGAATGGGGGTGTCTGTATGGCCTACGTAATTCTGAGGACATCTAATCTGTGCGGGGTACCCTGGTCCTCCTCCTCACTCACTCATGGACTTGCATAGGGAAAGTGCTATGTTGTGCCTCAGTTTCCCTCTGCCAGGAAGGAGATGGGGACTTGATTTCCTGCCCCAGGGTGGCTGGAGCAGGACTGTGCTGGCACCCGGGGATGGGAGCAGTCAATGCAGTTGCCATCCAAGTTCGAAGGAGCTGCTGACTATTAGGGTGGGAGAGGGAATGTCTGTTTGGGAGCCATGGAGAATAAATAAAACAGGTCTTCCCACAGCTGAGCAGGTCCATCCAGACCCTGCTAGCAGTGAGATTTGTGGTCTTCGTGGTCTTTAAAAGCCAGCCCAGGAATGGTGGGGGATCTGATGTGCTGCCAGCCCTGCAACACAGAGCCCTTGCTGGCTTGGCATGCCCTGGCATTGCAGAGCAGGTGATTGCACAGACAGTACCCTGCAGTGATGAAATAAATAATGACCCGATTATTTGTGCCCTCTGAAGTGCAGGTCAGGCTCCATGGGAATGCCTCCTGGAGCCACTAAGTGTAATTACCAGTTAATCAGCAGGGACCTGTAATTACAGCAGTCAGAGAGTATTTAAGAACTGAGTGTTTTTCCCAGAGCTGTGCCAGTCAGCTCTGCTTGTCAGAGCCAGGGACTGCAGTGCCCAGAGAGCCCCAGTCTCTGAGCCACCATACATGAGTCAGACTTGCCTCAGGACAGCCAGCAGAACAGTGGTCAGCCAAGGACCTGAAGCCAAATTAGAGTTTGTTGGGAGTCCCTGAGGGATCACTGAGTGCTGGGGTGTGCCCCTGCCTGTGGATGCCCTGCTCCCATGGGACATCACACTTTGCAGGCACTGCCCATTTGCCTTCCTGCCTCTTTCTTCTGCAGGGACCTGAGTGAGAACTTCATCCAGGCCATCCCCAGGAAAGCATTCCGTGGGGCCACGGACCTCAAGAACCTGTGAGTCCTGGCAGTGTTGGGCATGAGGGAGTTTGGGGTCAGGTCCAGTGGCAGCAGGCAGCAGAAGTGATCAGGAGCACTGATTGCTCTCTGCCTGGGCTGTCCCAACAATTCTCCCTTTTTTTCCCTTTCTTCTGCAGGCAACTGGACAAGAACCAGATCAGCTGCATTGAGGATGGGGCTTTCCGTGCCCTGCGGGGGCTGGAGGTCCTGTAAGTGATTTGGGACAGGTTGGAGCTTCCAGTCTGCAACCCCATGCAGGATGAGGATGTCCTTGGGTGTCTCCACTCCCTGAGGTGCTGCAGAGACATCCCCAGCATGCCATTTCTCCCTGGACTTGAGCAGGGCTGACCTGGGTTCTGGTACAGCTGCTGCAGAGCTGTGCCCCAGGGCTCGATTGCCGCAGGGGGCCACCTGGGTGCCACTGGCTGTGGAGAGGGGAAGGCTGGAAAGGACAGCAAGTCCTGCTGGGGCTTCAGGCTGTCCCCAGCCTGTAGCTCTCCATCCGTTCACCCTGTTCTAGGTTGCTCCCAGGGCTTAGTGCCACCTAGACCATCTCATGTTCCTGTTTACAGCCTGTCTGCCCTGACCTGCCTTTCTTTGTCTTCTTGCAGGACCCTGAATAACAACAATATCACTTCAATTCCTGTGTCCAGCTTCAACCACATGCCCAAGCTGAGGACATTGTGAGTGCCAGGGCCATGGTGGTGATGGGAGTGATCTCCTAGGCTAGAGTGGGATGTCCCCAGGTCTGCTGCTGGTGCTGCTGGCTAAATAGTGCTGGGACAGCACCATGGCAAGGGAATGGAGGGAACACCCCTGCAGAGCATCCCCAAGTACTGCCAAGCGAGGTAGCATTGGCGACTGTCACAGATGCTCTTAGGCCCCTCTGTAGCTCCCTCTGAATGCCCCCAGCCTTTGGGATGAACCAGGCTGGGGCATTTAGAGGGCAGTGGGGTGGACAGAAGCTGTCCTGTGGCTGCTGACTGCTCCATCCATCTGCCTGCAGTCGCCTGCATTCCAACCATCTCTTCTGCGACTGCCACCTGGCCTGGCTCTCACAGTGGCTGCGCCAGCGCCCCACCATCGGGCTCTTCACCCAGTGCGCCGCTCCTGCCCAGCTTCGTGGCCTCAACGTGGCTGAGATCCAAAAGAACGAGTTCAGCTGCTCCGGTGAGGGGTCAGGGGAGGTGGTGGGTGCCAGGGCAGGGATATGAGCCAGGGGGACAAGGCTTGTGCCAGCAGTGCAGCCCATCTCTGCTCCCTGCCTTGAGCTCAGAGGCTCAGAACCCATGCTGTGGGTTCATCTCAGGTCAGCACAGTCCTTGGTGTGGGGATAACATGGGGACAATGCCACCCTATCAGTGTGACAGTACATCAGTCTGTGCCTTTGGAGCTTTTCCAGGGGATTGGGGTGCACCAAGAGCTTATGCATCTGCTCAAGGGTGCCATGAACTGTCCCTGTATGCTGAGCTGTCACCAGGGTCCCTTCTTCAGGGTGCTGCCACATACTGGCCTGGCTCAGCTCTTCGCAATTCCAATGCTGGCTGCTTCCCTGGCAGGACAAACGGACTCAGCACATGCCCAGCTCTGCAGCTTGTCCTCTGGCTCCTGCCCAGCCATGTGCACTTGCAGCAACGGCATTGTGGACTGTCGGGGCAAGGGGCTGACGGCCATCCCCGCCAACCTGCCTGAGACCATGACAGAGATGTGAGTATGGCCCCACACCATCACCACTGAGCTCTGGGTGGCTCTGAACACTGGGAACACAGGAGCAAGCCTGTCTTCAGCAGCTCAGTCACTCCGTGGGGCAGCAGGCCTCCCTTGCCCTTCTCTTACACTGCCCAGATTTAGCCCTGGATTTAGCTGCATTAAAAATGTAAATAGAGAAATAATCTCCTTAGAGGAATCCAATTATGGTGCAAAGCCCCTGCTGGGACGGTGCACAAATCATGTGGGGGCAGCAGGCACCCCCAAACATGAGGTACTAGGGAGGAGAGATGCTTCCTCCACCCTAGCCACCATGGTTCGCCCACCCATGGCACCTCTCCTGATGGAGAAAGCCCCAACCACAGGATGCAAGTTGTCTCTGGGCAGAATATCTCCACTCCTGTGGGGTAACTTACTGCAGCCTTAGGGGTCCTGCAGGCCCAGTGCTGTCAGTGGAGTTCTGGGGTTTGGGCAGCCCTAGACCCCTCATCTCTCCCTGTTCTCTTTGCAGCCGTCTGGAACTCAACGGCATCAAGTCCATTCCCCCGGGAGCCTTCTCACCCTACAAGAAGCTGCGGAGGATGTAAGTGTGAAGTCTCTGCCAGCTCACCCTGAACCCCAGCACCCTTCACCCTGCTGGCCACTGCTGGGAGCTGACAGACATGGGGCACCTGCTGTGACACGGGTGCCCCTTATGGCAGGGCTGGGAGGGGGTCTTGGATAACCCCAGCTCTGTATATTGGGTGTTGGGGGGTGGTCCCCTGGAACTAGCTGAAGGATGAGGACATGGGACAAGTGAAGAGGGGACCAGGCCACCTTCTCTCTTTGGGTTTCAGAGACCTGAGCAACAACCAGATCTCGGAGATCGCCCCTGACGCCTTCCAGGGGCTGCGTTCACTGAATTCCTTGTGAGTGCCTACACTGGTGAGGGTGGGATGGGGTGGATGCTGTACCCCTTAACCATGGCCCACACCACTCCCCCCATCTCTCTCACACCAGCCTTTCTTTCCCAGGGTGCTGTATGGCAACAAGATCACAGACCTCCCTAAGGGTGTCTTCGGAGGACTTTTTGCCCTGCAGCTGCTGTAAGGCACCAGTGGCCATGTGGGATGCTTTTCAGGGACATAGGGAAGCAGGACTGAGATCCCTAGCACTTGTGGTGCAGGGAAGGGGTGTCCCCAGACTCACATCCCTCCCTCCCTGCCAGGCTTCTCAATGCCAACAAGATCAACTGTGTACGGGCAGATGCCTTCCAGGACCTGCAGAACCTCTCACTGCTCTCACTCTATGACAACAAGATCCAGAGCCTGGCCAAAGGCACATTCACCTCCCTGCGGGCCATCCAGACTCTGTGAGTGTCCGCACCAGCTCCCATGCCTGGGCAGGCAAGCCTCTGGGGGAAAAGCATCGCCAGGGCTGGAGCTGGTGATCACCCGCTGTCCCTGGCAGTGTGTCACCTGCTGTCCCTGGCACAGGCACCTGGCCCAGAACCCTTTCATCTGTGACTGCAACCTGAAGTGGCTGGCAGATTTCCTCCGTGCCAACCCCGTGGAGACCAGTGGAGCCCGCTGTGCCAGCCCCCGTCGCTTGGCCAACAAGCGTATCGGCCAGATCAAGAGCAAGAAGTTCCGCTGCTCGGGTGAGAGCTGTCCCCAGCCCTGTCACAGGCACCCTGTGGCGTGCCTGTCTTTGGCCCTGTCCCAGCCTGCTGTCTGTGTGCTCAGAGGCCTGATGTGCTATTTTTTCTGCAGCCAAGGAGCAGTATTTCATCCCAGGTGAGCAGAGGAGTCCCACACGTGTGCATGGTGTCCTTTCAGCCAGGCTGCCTGGTCTGGCCCAGCAGAACCACTCTTCATTTCCCACGTGCTGGGTACCAGGATGTGTTGGCATCTCCCATTGTGCTGTTGGTTTCCCCAGGGTCCAGCTCTGTTTGCAGGAGGGTGGTAGGCAGTGCCCCATGTACCCAGGACAAATATCTGTAAATAAGCTGCTTTGGGCATGGAGAAGAGTAATATGTGCACAGGGGCTGGAATGAGGGGAGCTGGAGAAGAAAATGAGACCAGGTGGGGATGTGGGAGGATCAGAGGGAGATGGGGATGGTGCAGTCCCCTGTGCCTCTGCTGTGGGAGGCCACGCTGCCTTCACCATCACACAGGGACAGAGGATTACCAGCTGAACAGTGAATGCAACAGTGACGTGATCTGCCCCCCAAAATGCCGCTGTGAATCTGGTGTGGTCGAGTGCTCCAACCTGAAACTCACCAAGATCCCAGATCGCATCCCGCAGTCCACAGCTGAGCTGTAAGGATCTCCTCTCTCACTCTGCCTTCCCTGGTGCAGCAGGCACCTTGCTGGCACTGGAGGTTGGCTTGGGGTTTGGGCTGTACCAGACACTTTGCAGCCATCTCCTGAGCTCTTTTCCCTGCTGCCCGTTCCAGGCGCCTGAACAACAATGAAATCTCCATCCTGGAGGCCACTGGCATTTTCAAGAAACTCCCACATCTGAAGAAAATGTGAGTATTGGGCAGGCACAGTCATGTCAGGAGTGCCTGAGGGCTGGGGAGGCACATGGGGGTCCTGATGGACTGGGGTGTGAAATGGAGGCCGTGTCCCAACCTGAGGGTCCTCCGAGGGACTGGCATCACAGGGTGCTTAGTGGGATCCGGGGAGGCAGAGTTCAGGATGAGGTTAAGGCAGAGCCCTCATCCCAGCCTGCTTTTCCCTCTTCACAGCAACCTCAGCAACAACAAGGTGTCAGAGATTGAGGATGGGGCGTTTGAGGGGGCATCCTCTGTCAACGAGCTGCACCTCACCGTCAACCAGCTGGAGTCTGTGCGGAGTGGCATGTTCAGGGGCCTGGACGGGCTGAGGACACTGTGAGTCCCCTCTCCTCCCTGCACATCCCGATGAGGATGTCCTTACTCCTCGCCTCCCTGCAGGGCAAGCTCAGCATGCCTTTCCCACCAGCTGGCTGTAAACACTGCTAGGGGGGCAGGTTTTTGCTCCTCAGGGACTTGATCAGGCTCATTCTGCTGCCCAGCACTGAGGTGGGCACAGCCTGAGCACTGCTAGAGTTGGGTTTCCCCCCTGGTGCCTGCCTGTGTTGTAGGTGCCCTTGTTCTTTTCCCTCTGCAGGATGCTGAGGAACAACCGCATCAGCTGCATCCACAACGACAGCTTCACAGGGCTGCGCAACGTCCGCCTGCTCTCCCTGTACGACAACCAGATCAGCACGATTGCACCAGGCGCCTTCGACACGCTGCAGTCCCTCTCCACCCTGTATGTCCTGGGCCCTGGGGGATGCCCCCAGCCTGCCTGCCTTGCATCAGAGGGCTGCAGGTCTCCTTGGTGGCTGTTCAGGTGCTGCCCTTGTGCTCCTTCCCGTGTGCAGGAACCTGCTCGCCAACCCCTTCAACTGCAACTGCCAGCTGGCCTGGCTGGGGGACTGGCTGCGCAAGAGGAAGATCGTGACAGGGAACCCTCGGTGCCAAAACCCTGACTTCCTCCGGCAGATCCCGCTCCAGGATGTGGCTTTCCCTGACTTCAGGTGTGAGGAAGGTAACTCATGGGCCCTGCAGCACCAAGGGTGAGGGGAGACCAGGCTGCTCCTCCCAGGATGACACCGTGCTCCTTGTCCCAGCACCATCCTTGCTGCCAGCACATGACTGTGGCAAGGTGATAGCTCAGGGGGCTATCATGAGCCGTGATAGCCATGAACGTTCTCCCCTAATGATACAAAAGTTTCCCTTCCTGGTATCCAGCCCTTGGGCACTCAGATACCCACTCTGAGGCCAGAAGAGGAGTTTGCACCCATTGCACCTTGGGGCTCTTGTATGTAGGTGCTGGCAAACGCTGTGCCCTGGGTGCTGACAGGAGCAGGTGTGTAGGCAAAGCACACTGGGATTCATCCTGCTCCTTCCTGCCTTCCCTTCTCAGCCTTGCACATGCACCGGAGCTGGCGGTGGGCAGATGGAGCAGACGGGGAGTGTGTGTGGGGAGAAAAACCTCTTTTTATATATTTTCAAAAAAATTTAGAGCAGCTTTTGAGCCCTCTGGAAAATATTTACAAACAAATCATCCTTTCTTCTGCTTTGCCTCCTCCACCACATCAAAAACTGAAGGGTTGCATCCTGCGCCTTTCCTAACAGTGCGAGATAGCGTACGGTTGTCCCAAGGATGCCTTTCCCACAGGATTCCTGCATCATGGCAGGGAAGGGGAGCAATGCCAGCTCCTCTGGCTGCTCAGCATAGGCTCTACTCTATCTAACCTGTGTCTGGGAAAAAGGTGAAGGAGGTGGTTTCAGGAAGATTTTCAGGGCTGAGCTTCTTCTTGTATGCCCTTATCTGTGTTGTCCCTGTGACCACGCTTTTGCATGAAAATGGTGAAAATCAGCAGCCTTGAGCTGACTGGTTGTATGCACACCATTGGGGCAGGGGATTTCTGGGTGCAGGAGCAGTTCCTGCACTGCTGACTCCTGACTGCTGTTGCCTGCAGCACCTTGCTTTGGGGGAAGGGGAGGAGGATGGTTGGCATGGGAGGGGACCCATCCTAGGCAGGCACAAGGCATTGAACCTGGCCTCACACAATGCCCAAGGGCTGGACCTGGTGACTAGGTGGCTTTCTATGCCTGGTGCAGGTAAAGAGGAGACCACCTGCATCCCCCGGCCTCAGTGCCCTCAGGAATGCACCTGCCTCGACACGGTTGTTCGCTGCAGCAACAAGCACCTCAAGGCCCTGCCCAAAGGGATCCCCAAGAATGTCACAGAACTGTGAGTAGTGGGCGAGTATCCAAGCTCTCCCCCTAACCCTCCCTCAGCCTTTACTGCTCTGGGTGAGGGGCCTCTGCTGTGGGGTTGCAGGTGTCAGGGCAGACACTCCTGGGCTCCTCCCCACACCCCCATCCTGGCCTGCTAGTGGGATTAGGATCCCACCCATCCAAGGTATCCTGTCCAGTCCCAACACCAGCAAATGGCTCAGCAAGAATCTCTGACTATTCAGGGCTGTCAAGGGTATTGTGCAAGAGGTGTTGTCACCCAGCAGCTGAGATCCTTGTCTATGGCCCTTGGGAGGGGACAGTGAGGGACAACCAGCCCCTGCAGCTGTGGTCCCGGCACAGCCATGCAGCTCAGGGCCCTGTGGTTCCCAGGAGCCTGCCATCAGCAGCAGGGACAGGGGCACCCTGTCTTTGCCATCCCCTCTCACGACAGCTGCAGGGATGCCTTGGCAGCATCAGCCTCAAGCACATGGGCAATGGGATGTGGTCTGCCTGTGGTCATCACCCATCAGTGTGGGTGTCAGGGAGATATCCCTGCAGCCATGCCCGAGCTGGATGTGCAGGCTCTGTGATGTCCACTGCTGTGAAAGGGGCTCTGTACCCATCTGGGATGAGGGATGGCAGCAAGTCCTGTGTGCAGGGAGTGCAGGCATTGGTTGGACACACACATATATATATATATGCACACCACCCCCGCAGCCCCCTCCACTGTCTTGCACACTCCGCCTCTCTCTGCATGCTGCGCCATCTCTCACATTCTCACACATGCCTTGGGAACGGTTACAGCCTCCCACGCTCCCATCGCATGTGTACACGCTGTGCCTGCACACAGGCTGCTGGGAGAGTGTCCCCAGGGACATGCCTGCAAACCCAGGTGTGCTCATGCACTCACACATTAGCTCCCCTGCCAGCCCAGGAGTCCCGAGAGCCACTCAGGCCCTGGATGCAGGAGGGGGGTGATGCTGGAGATGCTTCTTGCAGCCTGAAGTCCATAGTGGTGCACAGGAGAAAGAGGGGGAGGAGGGAGGGATCTCCTGCTTCTCAGTCACCCCGAGGTGCTTTTGTTCTCCCTTGCAGCTACCTGGACGGAAACCAGTTCACTCAGGTCCCGGGGCAGCTCTCTACCTTCAAGTATCTTCAGCTTGTGTAAGTAGCCAGGAGCAGGAGCCCATGCAGCTGGAGGCACTGCTGGAATTTGTGGATGGGGGCAGGGGCTGTGTCTCCATGGTGTGTGATGCTGAGGAGGGGTCTGGCAGTGTGAGGGGACCCCTGACATCCCTCTGTGTCCCCCTCTGCTCTGGAACACGCTGGACTGGCAGCGATGCTCAGCCTCTGGCTGCTCACCACCTGGGGCCAGGCATGGAATAGAAGAGGGACAAGTGGCATTGCTGCCATCGCCCTCCGTGACAGCCCTGCTGTTCCCTTGGCGGCTGTGCTGTGCTGTTTGCACCCCATTGCAGCTGAGCAGGCAGGGGAGCAGTGACAGGGGACAGGGCCCAGCTGGCTCCAAGCCCTGGGGTTTCTGTTTTCCAGCGATCTGAGCAACAACAAGATCAGCTCCCTGAGCAACTCCTCCTTCACCAACATGAGCCAGCTCACCACCCTGTAAGTGAGGTCCCTGCGAGCCACACCGGGCTGCAGCCCAGCGGGGCTGTGCGGGCTGTTCTAGGGGACCCTGAAGACTGGGGGTGCTGGGCATAGCAGAGTCTCCACCCATGCCTGGGTGAAGCTGTGGTTTGAGAGGGAGCTCATGCAGGCGCAGCGTGTAGCCCAGGGTGGGTTTCTTGCAGCACACACAGCTGTGTTGCCTGCTTCCCTCCCACAGGATCCTCAGCTACAACTCCCTGCAGTGCATCCCTCCGCTGGCCTTCGAGGGCCTCCGCTCCCTGCGGCTGCTGTAAGTAGCTGCCTTAGCCCTGCTCACCGCCCTGCTTGCTCCCTTCTGTGCTGCTGCCCATGTCCCTGTGTCCCCTGTGCCCACCTAGAGCTGGGTGCGTGCATGTGGGCAGGGTAGGGGCTGCAGAAGGAGCACAGGAAGGTTCATCTGCTCCCAGAACAGATGGTGCATTTGCAACACTGACAGTGTGGTGGGGTCCAGCTCTGCCACCCACACCTGGGCCTTTGGGATGGGGCCACAGTCCTTTGCCCGCCTTGGAGCCATGGGCATTGCAGGACCTTCTGTTCTCTGCAGGTCTCTCCATGGCAATGACATTTCCAGCCTCCCTGAGGGCATCTTTGCCGATGTCACCTCCCTGTCCCACCTGTGAGTATCTCCTCTCACTCCTCAGGGCTCAGGGCTGGATGCAGGCTCCATAGATCCTTAAAAACTACTGGGCTGAGCTTGGCTCCCCTGGAGGGTGAGAGCTGCCTTCTGCCCTCTTCTCTGGGCTGGTACCTGCCACCATCATTTGTTGGATAGTGCTGTGACCTGCTGCTCATGCTCAGGCTCAGATCCAGGTGTGCAGCTGAGTCTCCCAGTGCTGCTGGGATGTCCCTATGGTCTTAGGTGGATGTGGGGGGTCCTTTCCCACCCACTAGATCTCTGTGGTCTCCCAAGACGTAGGTGAAGCCATGCAAAGTAGTGTCCCAGCTGTGTGTTGGCAGGGGCTGCTGTGACACACGCCAGTATGTTGTTAGCCTTCTGCCAGTGCACTTCCCTGCAGCAGCCCCCAAGTCTGTTACCAAGAATCCTGCCAGTGGTGGTGTTTCAACCCTCTTTGAGTGAGCATGCACCCCAGGAGTACTGCCCTATACCCACCACCCAGGGCCGGGGTTTAACTTTGCTCACAGTTTTTGGTCCCCTCCCTGTCTCCTAACTAAGCTGTTCCCAGCTGCCTGCTCCTGGCTGTTGCTTCAGTCTGAAAAGAGCAGCCTGATACCCAGTGGTGGCCTCCTTGTTTTTTGGGAAGCAACACTGCTTGCTCTGCTCCAGTTTCCCTTGGCTGTGCACCTTCACTGCAGATGGCTGGCACTGCCAGTTCCCACAGGCTGAGGTGTGTCACAGCTGGTGCTGCAGGTGCTGTAGGACCAGGTTAGTCAGCCCCAGCAGATCTGTTGTCCCTACTGCCTGCCCTCTGGGCTGCCATCTCCTTCTTTTGTCACATGTTGGTCACACCAGCCCTCCATTGCTGCTGACCTTTGCATTCAAGGAGGATTCAGAGACATCCAGGCCCTTCACCTCCCACATCATCCACTACTTCTGTACCCTTCTCTGCTGTGGAGCAGAGCCCCAGGGCAGAGCACGGAGCACTGCTGTGGGTCTGGCAGCAGGGTGGTCTAACTGGACAGCGTGGCTGTGTGTCCCAGTCCTCCCATTGTGGGCAGCACCTCTGGTGGGTCCAGAAATGGAGGAGCACTGGTTTGCCCACCATGTGGCATCCCAGTCAAGTGACAGAGTTGTGCCCAATTCCCTCTGTGTGGCAGCAGGTGCAATTTTGCCCTTCTCCTTGTGCAGAGCCATCGGGGCCAACCCCCTGTACTGCAGCTGCAACCTGCGCTGGCTCTCCAGCTGGGTCAAGACGGGGTACAAGGAGCCAGGCATTGCTCGCTGCGCTGGGCCCCCTGACATGGAAGGAAAGCTGCTGCTCACCACCCCTGCCAAGAAATTTGAGTGCCAAGGTGAGATGTGCCCATGCTGTCTATCCATACCCTCCTCTGGGCACCCAGCAGAGCAATGCTTTGTGAGTCTGGCTGGCTCCAGGATTTTCTGTTGAGCTGCCTTGTTGAGGAGGAGGACCAGATTGTTTCCATCCTCTTACCTGACTGGTGGCACATCCCTGGTGACTGAGCAAACCTGTGGCTGTCCCACTGCAAAACCCCTTGGACAGGCTCTGCTCCCAGCAACACCAGAGGCTCTGCCCCCACCTCGGTGCTCACAAAAGGAGACGTCCCTGTCACTTCTCACACTGACGATCATCTCCGTGCCTCCCATCCCACAGGCCCACCTGCCCTGAGCGTCCAGGCCAAGTGCAACCCCTGCCTCTCCAGCCCCTGTCAGAACCAGGGCACCTGCCACAATGACCCCCTTGGCTCCTACCGCTGCACTTGCCCCAGTGGCTACAAGGTACCCTGGTCCCAGGGGTCCCCAGTGCATGGGGACATGTCCCTGCAGAGGGCAAGGGAGCAGAGCCATGCCCCTGGGGCTTGCTGCCTCTGGGACCACCTACCCTCCCTGTGTGCCACAGCATCCTGCTGAGTGGGATGGGGAGAGCTGGGCAGCTGCTGTGGCACCCTCCTCGCTCCCACCTTTCCATCCTTCCCCAGGGCAGGGACTGCGAGGTGGCACTGAGTGGCTGCTCCTCCAACCCCTGTGCCAACGGGGGGACCTGCCAGCCTCAGGAGGGAGAAGGAGCTGGGTTCAGGTGAGTGCTGGACAGGAACCCATGAAAGGTGGGTGTTTGGGCAGTAGCATGGAATCCTGACATCCCGTGGAGGGAAGTTCTGATACTTCTTTGCTTCCTGCACGCTCCCTTGGGCACATAGCTGGGATATTGCACTTACATGGGAGCTGCAGCTCATGTTGTCTGACTCCATTTCCCCATGCCCCCCAGCCCAAAAGGCTCCTAGGCTGAGGTCTGTGGGGGAGAGGAGGGTACCAGCACCGCAGCAGGCAGGGGGAGATGGGGGGGTTTGGGACTGGGACTGGTTGCTGGGGTCCTGGAGTCACTGCTGTTCCCTGAGGGGCTGCCTTGCCCTCACACAACCCTGAACGCTTTAGGCCATTCTGGGAATCAGGCTGCAGTTAGGAGCTGAAAATAGTTGTCAGGCTGGGGGTGAGGAGGTGGGCTGTGCAGCCCCTCCCTGTGCTGAGAGGCCTCTCAGCTGGTTGTCGTGGCAACACAGCATCCTCAGGCAGGCTGTGCTGCCACCCACCCCTGTGCCCAGTGTTCGGCAGGAGGACACCAAACCCAGCTCTTTGCCAAGGTCCTGTGCTGGGAATTTGGGGGAGCCACCCTTAAATGTTCCATTTTGTTTTCCTCCTTGACACTGCCCCGGCCCTGTGGCAGGTGCCTGTGCCCAGTGGGCTTCGAGGGCCTGAGCTGCCACACCACCAGCAACCCCTGCAAGGAGCACAGCTGCGAGAATGGGGGCTCCTGTGTGCCCAGTGCCACCAACTACACCTGCCTTTGTCCTGCCCACTACACAGGTACCTGGAGTGGGGGCTAGCCATCTCCAAATGCCACAGACCTGGCGTGGGAATGTGCCCAGTGCTTCTACCCACCCAGGAGGGCTAAATAGCTGCTCTGCCTGCTGTCTCAATGCCCATAGCCACAGCCTCTGGGCTCAGCTGTCTTGAGTTTGGGTACACTCAGCTGAACCCCCACAGCCTGGGATGCCCTCAGTGCCTGGCTCAGGCAGGTGCTGCCTCCAGGAGAGGAGACCCCTGTGCCCATGGGGTGAAAGCTGTGGGCTTGGCAGCTCCCTGTCTGGAGCAGAGTCTGCTCCGTGGGGACTGGGGCTGCTCCTCTGGTCCTGGAGCTGCTGGGCACCCCTCTTCTGCCTTGTAGGGGAATTCTGTGAGCAGCCACTCAATTTCTGCTCAGACGAGCTCAACCCCTGCCAGCATGACTCTACCTGCATCTCCACCAGCCAGGGGCCCAGGTGAGCCCCCTCCTCTCCAAACCACATTTTATGACTGTCTGGGGATGGGTAGATTTGCTTTTTGGGGACTGCAATGAGGGAGACATGGAGAGGTGGGTTACAAGGGGAGGAGCAGGTATCCAGCAATACAAGGGGGAAGGAAGGGGCAGCCTCGAGCCCCCTGCCTGCCTCAGGTGTGAGTGTGCACCCGGCTATGTGGGGAGCAACTGCAGCGAGGACTTCGATGACTGCCAGGACCACCGGTGCCAGAACAACGCCCGCTGTCTGGATGAGGTGAATGGCTACTCCTGCCTCTGCACCGAGGGCTACAGGTACCACCAGGAAGGCATGGGACACCTGGGGTAGTGGGGGTAGTTACGTGTCACTGTGTGGAAGGGACAAGTCCTGGCTACCAAGTTAGTCTGTCTGTGCTTCCGTCCACTGTCCATCTGTCCATCCCTCCCTCCATCCCTCCCAGGCATCCCTCTGATGCCAGTGTCTGGGAGAGCCTCCCCAGGGACCCCAAATCAAGGGTGTGCTGTCAGAGCCCTATGGGGCATTGGGCAGGGTGTAGGGCTCTTTCTCAGCCCCCAGCCCAGCAGCACCCTTGGCCCCACAGTGGCCAGCTCTGCGAGATGCCGCCCCACACCGCTGGCCAGGCTGGCCTCTGTGAGCGAGCTGAATGCCAGAACGGGGCCCCATGTGTGGAGCGGGGTGCCCGTGCCCTGTGCCAGTGCCTGCCTGGCTTCGGCGGCCCCAAATGTGAGAAGCTGCTGAGCGTCAATTTTGTGGACCGTGACACGTACCTGCAGTTCACCGACCTGCAAGACTGGCCCCGGGCTAATATCACTCTTCAGGTGAGGGCTGGGGGGGTGTGGGGGCATTGAGGGATGGCACTGGGGGTCTGCCCCAGGGATGTGGGCTCCCACCTCTCTCTCTGGCAGGTCTCCACGGCTGAAGGCAATGGCATCCTGCTGTACAATGGTGACAGCGACCACATGGCTGTGGAGCTGTACCAGGGCCATGTGAGGGTCAGCTATGACCCTGGCACCCACCCCAGCTCAGCCATCTACAGGTACCTGGCACCCCTTCTCCACTTACTGGGGACCTCCACCCCCATAGCTTCGGCCTGGGGGCGTCCCTGGTGACCCAGCCATCCCTGCCAGTGCTGAGACCATCAATGACGGGCAGTTCCACACCGTGGAGCTGGTGACCTTCGACCAGATGGTGAACCTGTCCATCGATGGGGGCAGCCCCATGACCATGGACAACTCGGGCAAGCAGTACACGCTGAACAGTGAGGCTCCCCTCTACGTGGGAGGTAGGACAGGGACTGGGTGATGGAGGGCATGGGGGACATCCGGGTATGCTGATAGTCCTCCTCTCCCCAGGAATGCCTGTGGATGTCAACTCGGCTGCCTTCCGCCTCTGGCAGCTCCTCAATGGCACCAGCTTCCATGGATGCATCCGTAACCTCTACATCAACAATGAGCTGCAGGACTTCACCAAGACGCGGATGACGCCAGGGGTGGTGCCGGGCTGTGAGCCCTGCCGCAAGCTCTACTGCCTGCACGGCATCTGCCAGCCCTCGGGTGCCCAGGGCCCCGTCTGCCACTGCGAACCTGGCTGGGACGGGCCCCACTGTGACCAGCCCCGCGGTGGTCCCTGCCAGGGGCACAAGTGAGTGCCCTGACCCCATTGTCTGCCCTGCCCGTGCCTCCCACCCGTCCTGCCCTGTGACCGGGTCCTGGTGCTGTGGTGTCAGTCCCATCAGTGGTGCCGTGTCACAAGCCCTGCCATGCCACTAGCATTGAGCTGTGCCAGGCTGTTCTGTGCTGGTGCCGTGCCAGAGCCACTCCTGTGCTGTGCCATGATGGCTGTGCTGTACCAGGCAGTGCCGTACCAGTCGCAGTGCAATACTGTACACGAGGCTGGTGCTGAGCCTCGCCATGCTCGGTGCTGGTGGGTTGTGTGTGCTGGTGCCACTCTGTGCCACCTGGTCCTGACATGACTGTGTGCCCACAGGTGTGTGCACGGGCTGTGCCTGCCCCTTGACGCCCTCTCCTACAGCTGCCAGTGCCATGAGGGCTACCAGGGTGCGCTCTGCAACCAGCCTGCCGAACCACCCGACCCCTGCCGCCACCAGCCCTGCGTCCATGGCCATTGCCACCTCACCCCAGGTGGCCAGCCCACCTGCGAGTGCCACGATGGCTACACCGGAGCCCTCTGTGACCAGGGTAGGTGCTGAGGAGGTGGGTGTCCAGAGAAGGCAGCCCCACGCCCCATCACTGAGCTGACCATTGCTGTCCCACAGAGCCGGAGTGCCGCGGGGAGCCGGTGCGGGACTACCACCAGGTGCAGCGGGGCTATGCCATCTGCCAGACGACGCGGCCGGTGGCCTGGGTGGAATGCCGGGGGACCTGCGGTGGTGCTGACGCCAGCTGCTGCACTGGGCTGCGGCTCCGGCGCAGGAAATATGCCTTTGAGTGCAGCAACGGTGCAACCTTCGTGGAGGAGGTGGAGAAGCCCAGCAAGTGTGGCTGCAGCCAGTGCCTGTGAGCAGCCACCGGCCCTGCAGAGCCGGGGGGCTGGCGGGGAGACCCCCCCCGAGCCAAGGACCTCACTTTATGCTGTGGGCATGGTGCTGCTCTCTGGGTGTTCCGAACTGCAGCTGCATATGAGGAGCCTGGTGGAGGGTAGAGCTGGTGCATCTAGAAGATTGGGAAGGAAACAGAAAAAAAGAAAAAAAAAAAAAAAAAAAAAGAAAAAAAGGAAAAAAAACCCACAAACAAAGCAAATGTGTAGATAGAGAATTTTTTTAAGAACTACACAGATGTGTGGATATGGAGTGGGCACCCTGCCCAGCTGCCCTGTCCTCTCCCTGTGGCACTCTGCCTCCTGTCAGTGAGGCCCCATAGCCATGGAGGGCAGTGCCTGCATCCTGGCTGAGTCCCCTTCCTGGCAGCCCTGTTCCTTGCATCAGCCCAGTGATCTGGGGGCTTTTCCAACACCTGGGAGAGGAGGGAGGCCTGACATGGCAGAGCCTTGTGATCTATGGCAAGCCATGGCTTGCAGTGGGCTGTGTGACTGTCCTCCAGTCCTGGTGAGGCCAGATATGGTTTCCAGTCCTGGTCTCTCTCCCTTCAGGGTGCTGGAGCCCAGAGTACCCCAGATAATGTCCCCAGCTCTGTGGCCCCAGCCTGACCCTCAGGTGACACCCCTGGTCTTTACATGCTGGCTGGCTCTGCAGTGCATGGGCACGCATAGGTCCAACCCACTGTGGTTACATCCGGGCCACACTGATTGAGCAGGACCAGGGCAGTGCCAGGCACACTGAATGGGGGACAGCACTGTGCCATTCCTGTGGAGAGGGCCCCAAATACCCCTGGCTCAGCCAGGTAGCTCTGCTGAGAGGTGGGAGCTGTGAGGGCAGCACAGGAATCCCTTTTTTCCAGGCTGTGTCCTAAGGGAGCAAGCCTGCAGCTGGGTGAAGGTGCCCCATGTCCCTCTGATCCAGGAGCAGGAGGCTGCTGGGACAGCTGGGGTGTGGGTTTGTCATGCCCATCACTGGGGACTCAGTCTTGTGCATGCCAAGTTGAAGAGGCTGAAGAACCTGCAAGCCTGGAGCCACTTCCAGGGTAGGACCCACCAGCTCTTGGACTCAAGTGCCCATACCCAGCATCTCTCCAAAGCCCACAATGCCAGGGCATGTGCTGAGCTGGTGTGGGAGCAGGGGCACACAGGGAGCTCCTGCCAGGGTACTGCACACACCCAACATCCACAGCAGCATCACCTCTACAACTGTGGGGGCCAGGGATAGTAGGGGCCCACCCTGGGACACGGCACGTGGCTGGACAGTGAAACACCACCCTGGCGGACAGACTCATCCCAGAGCTGCAGTCCTGGGTCTCTCCATCACACCACTCCAGCACTTTGGCTTCAGGTCTGCACTGCCAGCTGTGGCCGGGCTCCAGGCACCTCCACTGGATACACCCAGCACTGCAGGTGCTGTCACCATCCCTGCTCACCGCTGGCATCCAGGGCATCTCCACCACCACGGGGATGTGTTTCTGCCACAAACGCCCTCTCCATGGGAGCTCCTCTGCCATACAGAGGAGCTGGGATGCGTCTCATTTTGCCTGTGGCCCACCCAGGGCTTGGTTGTATTGTGTTTCTGTTCTTGCTGTACGCTAACCGCTAAAGTATCTCTTTATACAGAATACTTACAGATTCTAATATATATTTGTATTTCATTTTGTTATAGTATTTTTATATGTTTGGGGTCAACAAATGATGTTTTCTTTTTGTTTACAGATGCTACTGGGCAGGAAAATGACGGTGGCTTTGTTTGGCCCGTGGGGTTTGTGTGTGTCACTATTGAAGACGCTGGTTTGTACTAGGCTGGCGAGGGTGGCGCTGGGCATCCTTCCGCTGGCAGAGGCTGTATTGTTTTAGGAGATGTTTGGTATTGTCTATGTTGTCTTCCATGTGAACATGACATTTATTCATTCAGAGGCTTGGCCTCTTCTTTCCTGGTGGGGAGAAGGGAGAAGCTGGTGCTTGGGAGCTGCTGAGTGTATGAGGAGGTGGCACAGGATGGAAGGAGTTGGTTGTGCCTTGGGGGATGATTTCCTGCTGGAGCAGCCCTGGTCAGTGCTTCTGGCAAATGCATTGCCCCCATGGTGCAGGGACAAGCTGGGGTTATCCATGCAATGCCTTGCAAAAGCAGCCATCACTGCTGGGGTCTTGCATGTGGGAAGCTGAAGGACCAGTGCCTGCTGGGGGGGTGGAATGGCTCCAGGAAAACCTGGCACTTGTAGATCTCTGGGGAAGGACAGAGGGGGCCTGAGCAGCAGTCCCCAGGACCACCAAGAGGTTGCACTGTTGGTGCCACAAACACAAGTCTGCTGCTCCTCAGGCATTGGTGTGGGAGCGCTGAAACCCCACACAGGCATTTATATCCCCCCTCCATAGGGAGGGGGTGACACTTGGAGGGTACCAGCCCGTTGTGCCCTACCTCGTGCACTCAGTCACCTTCAGTCTTCGCCACTTATCACACCAAACAAGCATTGATATCAAAGAAACGTTTAATAAGCTGCAATAAAATACGGACCTTTAGAAAGCTCATAGGGTGAATATTGACAGTGAGGAAGAAAAGAAAACAAGGTGGTGGGAATCCTTGAGGAGTTCAGATCTGACTCAGGGACCTTTTACCTGGAACAAGAACACAACTTTTCCATAGGCTAGGATGAAATAAAAGACAGGAGCACAGAGTTCACAAAATGTCAACAATTAGAGAATCGATACATATTCAAAGTTCAAATGACCCAGCTCTTATAGCTATACATATTGATTTAAAGCAACTTAATATAATTTTATTTTCTTTTTTTTTCTTTTTTTTTTTTTTTATATATACACTTTCAAAGGTTTGTCAGGTGAGGTATGTAAACATTATCTAATGGAAACTCCTCTCCACATTTCCAACCGAGAATTCACAGCAGACAGTTCATTTTCCCAACTTGTGGCGCAATACTTCCCACTCCCTACACCAACTGGGAATGCCGTCCCAAGCCACGGCTCTCCCAGGTGCAGTCACCGGCTCCCACTTCCCACTGCTGGTCTGTACAGTTCACATTGCTTGGGCTCAAACATACAGTACCGGACAGGAGGAATTTCAGCTCAGTGTCTAAAATTCATATAGAAACAAACAGAGAAACAAAACTCTCTCAGGGAAGCAGACACAGATGAAGGAAAAACATTTGCCATCAGGGTGGAGATAACATTTAAATGTTTTACATCTTAAGAAAAAAATTACTGTGTTATTTCCTTTTTTCCTTTTTTTGTTTTTTCTTTTTTACACACCTGATCCAAGGGTGAAGGAAGTGTGGGACTGGTGAAGGGTCCTGCAGGGCTGGGACCCAGCAGCACCCCTCACTCCATCCTCTAAAGTCAGAGACCATCATCATAAAAGCAGATCCTGCTGACACTGCCCTACACAGACACTTCCAGCTGGACTGGAAGGTCAGAGCCAGCCACACTTCCAGGCAAAAAGGGGTTAACAAAGAAAAAAAAAAAATTAAACCCACTTAAGCAAAAATTACCAAATGACCTCAAACCTCCTAGAAGGAGAATTAAAATTGCAGAATGAAAAGCAAATGAGCAAATGACCTTCTGGAGCCGGCCCTAGGACTAGCAGTGACAGCAGTGTGCTCCCTTGGGTCACCCGTACCCACAAAGGCAGTAATTCACTAGTGGGAGTTTGCTACCAGCAACTACCTAACCTACCCTGGTGGTTTTGGGGGGGTTCCTTGGGGGTAACAGCATCCCCCATTTTCTGCATCCCTGGGGACACTTCCTTGAGTGACCCCCCCCCATGCTGGACTGAGCCCCTGCCGGGAGCAGGGTTATTCCCACCTGGCCCTGAGAGCCCCTGCCATCAAAGCAGACATTATTACTACAAATCTTATTGCTTGCAGTGCCCCCTGTCCTGGGGAACAGCCATCCTGGCTGGCCATGGGAGCTCACGGCCTCCCTGGGGACCGTGGCCATCGACCAGGTCTGACATCATCAAAACGAGATGAAGAGAGTTAATGCTTCAGCTTTGATGTGACATAAAACCAAACTGAACACCAGCACCACCCACCCACCCCGCCCCGTCCCATCCCCCCGCGCAATCGCCAGCCCTTTGGTTGCGGCACGCTGGGCAATACAGCCCCACCAAACCGACACACCAGTCAGAACAAGAACCTGTGGAAAGCCCATGAAATAAATATTTTAAAAACCTATTTACAATATTAGATCTGTGAGCATGAAGTGAGAGAAAAATGCCTTTTCTTGCCCCCAAAAATCTTTAAAAAGTAGGTTAGCATCCTGCTGCCTAGCACAACACTATCTTACATGGCACCTACACATAATATATATTCACATTTCATTTTAAAATTAGGTACTCTTACAAACAGACTTAGAAAACGTTGGCTAGCAATACAGCCCGTGGGACCGCCTGGCCTCCAGACCCATGTCACAAATGCTGGCCAGCTGCATCCCAGCTCCTTCGGCTGCCCCAAAGCTGCCAACATGCCCTGAATCAAAACCGCCAGCTGCCCTCTGCTGCCCTTTGGGGAGAAGGTGGAAGTGCTCGTGAGAGAGAGGGCTTGTCTGCGGAGAGGGGAGCAGGGAGGATGGGGACTGTGATTTCTGCTAAGCCTAGGGGTGAGCTTAATACAAACAAGAACTCCTGAGAACATCTTAGAACAGATGGATTCATTTCACAACCACCAAGCTAAAGGATGGGCCAAATGGATGCTACGACACACGGGGGAACACACGCGACATGGGGACACCATAGGCTTGTGGTTTGCTCAAAAAACCTACTGCTACAAGAAAAGCTCCAGTGGCATTCCCTGTCAAGGAGGAGCCTATCCCCATCTTACTCCTGGGCTGTCCAGGCATACAGCCCAAGGATGCAGACCCAAGTACACCTTGGCTGGGGCTCAGCCCTCTTCCCCCTGCAAGACTGCTGATGGTGGAAAGGTGAGAGCCCAATCTGGATGGCCACTCACACCTCCACACTGCCCCAGGCACTAGCCATGAAAGGCTGGGAATACAGCTTTCTCTGTCACCTTCAACTGGGAATGCAGTTGTCAGGATGAAATTTTCGAGCTGGAGAGAAAAGTGTCCATTAGCAAGTCTTAAAAACAGGGCACCAATATATCTGATTTCATGTCTATTTCCTGGGAGGTTACTAGGAGCTGACAAAGCTTTTGGAAACATCAGCATTTCCAGAGGTGCCACAAGAGCAGCTGGGACACAGGCTGGGCTACAGCTTTGCTCATCTGCACACCAGCAAAAAGTGGTGTGGGCAGCCAGCCACCCTCAGTCCAGCACTGCATGGCACACCCAGCACTGAAGGGACAGGGGTGCAGAGAGCAGCAGGAACTATTTCATCCTGCTCTCACAGCTCGATCAGCAGTGCAGCAGAAAGTTTGTCAGAAGCATCAGTGCCGACTGGTCGGCTCTTCAGAGAAGGTTTGCTGCAAATCTCTCTCCCTGACATGCTGGCAGGTGACTACAGAAACCCCACTGCACAGAGTGAACATCGGCAAACAGGACCTCGCCAGGGATGAGTAAGTGATGAATATAAATATGTGCATGCTTTGGGTCCATATCATACACCCTGTCAGCAGGGAAACCCATTCCATCTAGGCCTTGCTAAACAAGATCCTAACAGCTACAGGTAGGAGGAGCCATCCCGGGCTCAAACAGCTCTTGCTACAGCACCAAGGTAAGTTTTGACTCTGAGCTTGGCAAATGCAGCTCCTCCCAGTGGTTAATTAAGATGGACGGATCCTGAACATGTGAAGTGTGAAGACCGAGAGCTGCTGATGACAAAAGAGAGAAAGAGGTAACCATGCAAATGAGAAAGGGGGGCTGGCAGCAAAGGGACAGTGAGGACATCTGTGGAGATGGAGAGCTGAGAGGATGCTGCTCCTAGTTCATGGACCAGGGTGCATGATGGAGACTAGTTTCAATAGGATGAGAAAATAGCCAGCAAGAAAAGCCAAAGTAACAGAAAGAGATCTGCTTTGTGGGTTGCAGCACTTGAAATCCAGAGCTGTCACAGCAGAGCAGGGAGCTGTGGGGTAGCCCAGGGGAAGAGGAGCGCAATGAGGCTGTGGATCTGAGGATGGCACTGTGGTAGTGCCAATGGCCAACTCTGAGCCTGTAGCACATGGAAACACACTCCCAGTCCATGTGGAATAAGATACTAAATCATATTGCTTATTTTCTTCCATTCATTAAGCTCATCTGCAGCCCCCTGTGCATCCCTTGCATGATGTAAGAGCCACATTTATTGGTAACAGACTGCTCTAAAGCAGGGGCTGTGCCTCAGCAGCACACGTCTCCACTGCTTGCCAGGGACACTGCTGGGAAGCTCAGTGTTCTGATCCCACCACTGCCTAAGCCAAGCAGTGCACACCAAACTTGGACAGATGCCCAGAAGCTGCTCCACTCCAGCACCAGTGACACCTACTGTCCCCTGCTCGAGCCAATCAGTGCTGGTAAAGCCCCAGGGTGCAGGAAGGCATCCAGGACACTGGAGCAGCAGCACCCCATCTAGAAAGAGTCCACTTGTTTTATATAGGGTTTTATCCTAATGGGACTCCTGCTCCCTGAAGCACAGAAGACAGGGAGCTAGACAGCCTGCATTTACCATTTGCCAGCAGCTAAAAAATGAGAGAAGAAAAAGAGAGGGAAAACCTCAAGGAGCGTGTGGTGCATGGTGATGGTGAAGGATGGGGAGAGGGGATTTGCTGCAGGGGAATGGCATGAGGAACAAAGGTAAGAGGCGTGCTCACATGCACACCTGACCCAGAGGAAGGAGAGGAAATCTGGGCCCATGTGGCTGAGCCCCAGCCTGAGGCTAGAGAAGGACCATAAGTAGCAATGGAGAAGCAAGAGGGGAAGACACCCTGCAAAAGAGGTACAGATCAGTCACTTAACTGCCATCAGTGCCCTCCTGCCTTACACCTCTCTTGAAATGCTTTTAAATCTTTTCTGATGGAATGTTTGACATATTTAATGCATGCACTAAAAATTAAAGTAATAGATAACTTCATATTAATCTGTACAGGGACTGACAGGCTAGATTTAATCACTTGCTAGCTGTTCAGAGAGTTAACTTATTCTAGCACAATTCAAAGGAAAGGCAAAGGATTTTTTTTTTTAAATCAGCCATTTCACAGTAAGAGAAAAATGTGCCGCAGCATTGTGTGTGTCAATGCTTGGGAAAGGGAGTAACTGCAAGAGAGCCAGAGGTGCTCTGTGAAGGGCGTGCAAATCAAACACCTGGTTTCATCTCTGTACTAAAGGGGTACAATGAAAGATTATAACACAATTATCTGCCTTTCACCTCCAGCCCCCAGGCTTTGAGATCTGGGGTTCAACACCAACCATGAAAAGCAATTCCCTTTGCAGCCAATCCTTTTCCAGCCTCTGTTCCCAGGCCCAGCGTCTCTTGACTTCATGGGCTGCACCAGAGCCCTGCTCTCATCAGGGATGAGCAGCTGAGTAAGGTCCAGCAAGGCAGCTGTTAAAGGTCTGGCAGCCTCAGGGCCCGCACAGTGCCCTGACAGGCACTGCTGCTTTGTTTGTGGAAAGAGGCTGGCATTGGGATCCCTGCAAAGGGACTCTGCAGCAATGTGAAAGTGAAGCTGTGGGGATGCAATGGCTGAGCAGGGGCCTTTCCCTAGCACAGACCACAGCTCTCCCCAGCTGCTGGTCATCTCTGCCCAGCAGAACCAGCACAGCCACACACTCTATGCACTTCTAACAGGTTTTTCCTAAGAGAAGACAGGCACTATGACCCTATTCTGTGACACAAGCAAGGAAAAACCTCCTGCACCTTGCTAGTAAAAGGGTGAAATGTAAATTATGGTAAAAAATTAACGCAAGCCAGTCCCTCATCCCAACCTTCTTTCAACTGCAAAACCTGGCTTAGGAGAGCACCAGGCAAGATGTGCACAAAAGCACAAGGTGAGGGCCTGAGCTCCCTTCCTGCAGAGCACCAACATCAGGAACTCAAGCCCTTAAAAAGGGAAAGATTCAACCTTCAGTGAAGCACTGCAGAAAAGCTTTGCCATCAGAGACCACAGAAATCACCACAAGGACAGGGAAATAGGAGAAGGAGGTCTGTCCAAAAGCAGAGCATGGCAAGACTGGTTCATCCCTGAAGCCAGCAAGAAAAAAGACAGATACAGCCCAGCACGCCCAGCTGGCAGCAGTGGATGTGGCAGCCTGTTACCTGGCTCACCCACGGCATCTCCTCTGCCTGAGCGGGCCCTCTCCACCCACAGGCTGTGCAGTGAGGAGCAGGCAGCCATCAGCAGTACACACACCAGTAGCTACTTCACATTCTCATGCAGGTAACAGTCTGGGACACCAGCAGCTGCTACCAGCGAACCGACAAAGGACAGACTCGCCTTTCTCTCCCTTAGTGATGCGAAATGGTTTTGGTTTTGCTTTAAATGCCACTAAGAAGACAGACAGAAGGAGGACTCTGAAAGAAAGGGAAATGTTTGTGTGCACCCAAAGGCTAACAAAAGCTACTTCATGTGCACGAAGGTGGTTTTCTTTCTGCTACAGTACAAGTGCTTGTGCCTCAAGTATAAAACGCAAGCCTCCAAATCACACAGACAAGCTTCTTATTTTTATTTTTAAAGTGATAAATAAGGCACTGTACTTTCAACAAAAACTGCCTGGTTCCAAATTTAAGAGAACCCAAGGAACGTTTAAACTGCAGAAACTTCCTTCTGAACAGCAGAGCCAGACAGACCAACCACTTCTCTGTCCAAGACACATCTGCTGATGCCTAAAATCATGGGCGTTATCCTTTAACTGCGGATTTTTAAAGGCTTGCTACAGCTTATAAAAGCAGCTTTAGTTAATGCATGGTAAAGGGTTACTACTATACATCAGTTTTGTACATGGCTACCGGTTCTTTGCTATTTCGGGTCCAGTCGTGAGCGTTTGCTGTGCGAACAGTCCACTTTTGCCCTCAGCTTCCTCTTGCCCTGAGACACACTGTTCTCCTGCATCTTCTTCATGGACCTTGTTAGGGTCTTCCCACTGCTGTGCTTCTTGTTGGCCATCTTCTGTGACCGTGTGGAGGACTCCCCCAGGGGCTTCTGCTTTGGGGACTTGGACAGCTCCTCATGGCTGGGAAGCAGCACAGCCCGTCTGCTCGTGTTCTCCTTGCCCTTCCGCATGGGGAGTCGCATCTTCTCCAGCTGCTTTTTCGGAACTCTCTTCTCTTTCAAAGACATTTTTCTGGCCAGTTTATTGCTCCTCTCCACAGCAGTCTGCTTTCGGGTGGCGGGAGATTTCGCGCTGACCTCTGAATGCTTTATTTTACTAGCCTTCTTGGCAGGCAGCTTGTCCTTGGTGGAGGAACTGGATCGCTCCTGAGTGCTCCCGCTCTCCTTCAGCATCTTCTTCTTCTTGCTGAGCTGGAAGTCAACTTTGGGTAAGGGGTCCTCTTGGGACCTGCTCTTCCCCTTCCGCCCCTTCCCCGTTCCATCCACCGAGGGAGATTTAGCAGGAAAGGCAGCTGCTTTGATCTGCAAGGCCAGCTTTGGAGACATCAGGGGGTTGATGCACACACTCTTCCGGCTCTGCTTGCTCTCCAGGGACAGATGGTCCCCTGGGCCATCACTCTGCTTCTCTGCCTTCACCACGCGCTGCTGGGCTCGCAGCTTGCCCCGAAGATTGGAGTACTTGCGCAGGATCCTGGTGCTAGCCTGCGTGGGCAAGCTGAGGGCAGGCTGGATGGATTTGTCTTCACTCAGCTCCTTGGTGCTGGCATCAGTGGGAGACGTCTGGTTGGGAGTGGTGGCTTCTTCAGCCTCTGCTTTATCAGCATTCTCACGAATTTTGGCCCAAAGCTTTTGGTTCTTCAGGTTATTCCGAGCTGGGGTAGTGGCAGCAAACTTCTTGAGATGTTTTTTCAAACGTTCAGCTTGTAGTGAGCTGGGGTAGAGACTAGAGGAAGAATATTTCTGCATGGGGACTTTCATGGGGGGAATCTCCCCTGGGAGACGAGTGTTGAGTTTCTTCACAATCACTAGAGACCTGGTTTCAGTTGTCTCCAGAAACCACTGGCATATGTCAGACAGCTTAAAGGCCTTCATAAACAGCATCTGCACAGGAGAAAGCTTCTGCACTTCCAATGAGCCTCTGCTTTTCCGTGTTCTTTTTTTGCTTTTCCAAATCTCTTTCAGTTTGTCGGCTTTGTTCTTTACCTTGGGGGCTGGCTGGACCTCCTTCTCCAGCTGAATCCAGCCCTTCTGGATTTTCATGTACTGAGTGTTGAACTCAGCAATGAGCTCCTGGTTCTCCTCTTCAGCACACCACTCCATGAACTTTGGTTTGCTGTCAGCCATATCTATGTCCTCCAGTGCTGGGCAGTCATCATTCCCTGAACTGTGTTCATCCCTCAGTTTGGGGATTGCTTGCATAGACTCCTTCCCTGGTGTGTTCTTTTTTGCACTGTCTACAGGTGCAGGTGCATGTCTTAAGTTATAAAACTGCAGAGCAACCTTTTTATGCTTTGCAGTTTTTGCTGGAAGATGCTTGCTTCCACCTCTGCTGCTGGGACACAAAGGCAAATTGGTCACCAGCTCGTAGTCCACTGGATTGCCCAGATCCCTGGCACTGTCAGAGCTCTCCTTGTCCTTTGTACTGGCATTGACTATTTTCACATCCACTTGCTCAGCATCATTTGCAGGAACACTGTTCTCTGGAGGGAGGAGGATGTTTTTCTTCTCAGAATCAGCCTGGATGCTGATTTCCAGCATCTCACCCGGATGACTTTGGCTGCTGTTAGCAGAGGAGTCATCTTTAGAGGAACTTTCTCCCTCTGCAGCAGTCTCTTTTGCTAAGATGCTTTTATAGGTTTGTCTGGTAGTGACACCATTCTCCTCGCCTGGCTGCTGCTCAGTGATGCTCTCTGGAGCCTGGCCAATGTCCAACCCTTCACTGGTTTTGAGCAGCACATTGAGAAAGCAGTCATTTGGGAAGTGCATGGATGCTGCCTCATCCAGCTGCTCTTCTCTCTTGAACCGCTTAGGGCCAGGGCTCTTGGAGACTTTGATCTGAAGGCAAGGAAGCTGCACAGAGCTGGAAGAACCAGAGTCCTCAGCACTGCCCTCAGCAGATGACTGGGATTGTTGGCTTCGGAGACACCGGTCCGATGCCACTAGCACTCTCCTACCTTTCTTTCGCTTCTTGTCTAGACTGTCTTTGGAAGAGACAGAGTCTGAGCTGTTCGGGTCAGGTGGCATTTCCCCTTCAGTGGGCTCTTTTTCACCTGCTGTGTTGTTATTCTGCATTGCCTCCACTTCCAAGATTTTGGGGAGGGGTGTGCTGATGAGCACAGCATCCTCCTGCACAAGAGGGCTGTCACCCACCATGACCAATGATTCGGCTTCTGGTTTAGCATCAATGCTTTTGTTCACATCCCCACACTGCAAAGTGGCAGGGGGCTCCAGGGGGCTCTCCCCATCCATGGTGGCAGGGGGCTCATCAAGAGCCTGTGAGCCTGGAGAGCATGGGGAGGGCTCTGCCAGACACTGCTCACAGAGCTCGGCATCCCCTGAGCCTGGAAGCTGGGCAGGATCCCTGGCACCATCACAGGACAGAGGTGTTGTGTTTGTAGTGGCAGAGGGCTGTGAGGAAGACTTTGGCCCTGGGCTGGCAGGGAGGTCTGGAACAGTTTGTATGTCAGAGCCTGGACAACCTTCCTCCTCACCGTGTGCTTCTGAGACAGAAAAGGCAGCAATATCAGCAGCCTGCCTGCTGCTGCTGCCATCCCCAGAGGAGCCCAGGCTTCTGCCAGCTTCCCAGGTGACAGTGCCCCCTACTGTCATCCCCCCTCCTTCAGCAGGAGGGGAGCCGGGTGGCGGTGAGCTGGCCAAGCTGTCCTCTTTCTGGGGGCTGGGTGGAGCAGAGAGGGAGAAGAACGGCATGGCCACAGCAGCTTCCCTTGATCGCAGTGCTCGTGTATCCCGGAGCTGCATGGAACTCAGCTCAGCTCTCTCTTTTGTTTCTCGGCTGGTCGGTGCCACTTTAGCCAAGAGCCTCAAGGAAACCCTCTTCTCACCCTCCCGTCCTGCCCCTGCAGATCCCTCCACCGAGAGCACCAGGGGTGGCTTTGCACTTACAAGGGTCTCTGTTCGCAGTGCCGGGCTGCTCGCCCTCTCCTCTGCCCGGGAGCTCTTCACCAGCGTGCGGACGGTCGGCAGCTCGCAGCACTCCCCGTTGAAGTAATACCCCCGGGTGCTCTTCCTCGCCGTCCTGCGGGACGACGCCAGCCGCTGGGTCTCGAAATGGCACTCGGTGATGGGCTGGCTGATGTACACCACATCACACTGGTTGTCATAGTCATTGATCCTCAGCCCCGAAGCCTTCTTGCTCTTCCGAGAGGACCTGAGAGAGGCTGCCTTGGCGCGGGGGTGCCCACCGGGGGTCCGGTGGGCGGCTGGCACGGCGCCAGTGGGCAGCCAACCCTCTTTGGACTTGTCCAGTGTGCCCTTGTCAGCTGGGTGCAGCTGGCAGCCTGCCTTGCCCTTCGCCATGGCATGCAGGTGGTTTTCTTGCTTTGGTCTCGCATCTTGTTCTTTTGCATCTAAGTCCTGGTGCAAAGATGCTTTTGAGCTGCATTGCAAAGCGTTCTCTTTGTCAGCTCTGCGAGGGGGGGTCACTGCAAAGCCAGGATCCCAGGACTCCTCTGGGAGAGCCCTGAAAGAGCTCTTTTGGGACCCCAGAGAGCTCTCTAAGCTGTCTTCGCTGCCATTCACATTTGCCACTTTGACTGAGATATAACCTTCCATGAGAGTCTTACCTGCTAGCTGCTCTTTATTATCCTCACACTTCCTGATACCGGCTTCTTGTTCCTGTCCAGCAGCTTGCTGCCCTTCCAGGCTCTTTGCGGCATGATGGAAATTCAAAGAGGAAGAGTTCAATGTGCTGAGGTATCCTTGGGTGGGGCTATCCTTTGGACTAGCAGAGCAAAGCCTGGTGATGGGGAGCTCGCAGAAGTCCCTTCTCAAAGCAGGACTGGAGTTCTCTGCTCTGTCCAGAGACTTCAGTTCCACTGGCTGCTTTGGGGCTTGTCCCGTAACATGCAGGGGGCCATCGGCTCCTGACTGTCCTGGATCCAATGTAGAAGGGAGCTTTGATTCAGTACAAGTAGCACCCTTATCCTGATTTTCAGTGCTTCGCTGGCTACAACCGGAGCCACAAGTAGAGGCCTCCATGCTCTCAGATTCGGATAACTGCTGGCTGTCAGAGTCTGGTTGTACTTCAGTGTATATGTCGTTTAGCACACGAATGAACTGCTTCTGGTGATGTGTACACAGTCTGACCATAAATTTTTCCAGTGGAGACTTCGGCTGATTGTTAGAGTCTATTGCTATTGTCTCTGCTGCATCCTCACTAGAGAGACAAAGAGAGAAGCAGTCAGTAACATGTCCTAGGGAATATTAGTTTATGCTGCAAAACCAGAATAACCCTTCTCCTCCCATCCTCCAGGATGCCTCCAGGCACATCACCTGCCTGACCTCCAGGTGAGATCAAACATCCTGTTTTCCTGGGGCTGGCAAATGTCCCTTCAGTCCCAGCATGCACACTTACATGTGCACACTGCTGGCAGGACACAGACCGTGCTTTTGTTTATCTGCCACTGCCAGAGCACTCATAATTACACTTCTGCCTAGGACATCCCAGTGTGTAGGCACCATGTCACATGTTCAAAGCAAACCTAAAAAGAATCAGACTTAGCATCTGTACAGCACCTGGCATAGAAGGCCCACCATTTCTAGGACAGCTGCACACCTCTGCTCCCTCACTCTGCACTGCCAGGCTGGATGGGAGCAGAGCAGCATCCCAGCTGGGCATCCAGATGCCAGGAATCTTCAGCTACTCAAAGCCTTAAAATTCTGCTTACACCTCAGTGGCAGAAGATGGGTCTGGGGCCAAACTGAGCAGATCTGAGCCTCTTCTGTAGTCAGCACAGAAATTCTGGTGAGCTCCCAGCCCGCAGGACATGCAGGCAGTGATGCACCCTGTGTGGTGTTGTGCCATTTGCACTGACCTTTGATTAGCTGGCCTTTAATAAAGTGCTCCTGCAGCTGATGGGCTGTCAGCACACAGTGGTTGTGCAGAAAGGTGGGCTTCTACAGCACAGGGTCACTGCCACTAGCTAGCGCTCAAACCCAGGCCATTATCAGTTACCTGCCTGGCAGAGGCAATTAATTAGGACTTACTGGTGGAGAGGTTAAGGGATAATTACCCAGTGTTTGCATGAATGCATCATGAGTGCCATGCCAGGTGCTGTTATCGAGACCATATCTGTTCCCAACGGCAGCACAGGCAATTCCCACCCAGTCCTGACCACGCCGAGAGGGCCCCACATCTTGGCACCCACACTGCCTGACACAGGATCTTTACCACTAACATAGGGTTGCTTTGCAGCAACACTTGCACTTTGCACCTCCTGGCCTTGTACTGGAGGAGTGAAAGTCCTTTCTCCCCCTGCAGCCTTTCTCTGCCTGCCCCCCCACCAGCATCAGACACTGACCTCGCACACTCAGCTGGGTCGAGGGGGGCAACACTTATCAAAGGGTTCAGGGCCAGGGTGGAGAAAAGCAGCTTCATCTGGATGGGGTTTTCCCTCTCCATGCTGCCAGGCACAGGGCTCAACAGGTGGATGAGGAGGAAGAGCTCCAGTTTGGAGGAGCCATCAGCAGAGAAATGGAGAAGGGAAAGCCTGTGGCCAGAGCCAGGCGTTCTCAGTGGCATCAGGCACACCAGAGCCCTGGGCAGCCCTCACCTGCTCCTCACTGCTTGCTGGCTGCTTTCTTTGAACTGACACGCACCAGGGAAGCAGCTCCAGTGCCCTGATTCCCTGGGCTGCTGGGCAGGGAGAGACACCTGGGGCCACTTCAGGCTCAGGGCTGACCAGGTCTCCTCTTTGTCCAGAAATGCCAGGCTGCAGCCAAGCCTGCCCTGAGCAGCTGCTACCCAGCCCTTTGCTTTCCAGTTTGCCCAGGCAAAACATGTTTTACACACAAAAACAAGGCTTTGCCTCTCAAGCCCAGCCTCTCAGTTTCCTTAAAGGCTTCTTAGGCAGGGTTTTCCTAAAACCACCTGGAAAGGCTGAGCAAGCTCATCTTGCCGAATGTGTCCCAGCACCTCCAGAACATACTCCCGGGGTTAGCAATAAACAACGTACCTGGAGACTGCTTTACTACACCCAGGTGAGAAAAACGCCCTCCAGCAACCGTCTGAACAGGTCCTACCTGGCGCTGCGATGGCTTTCAATTTGGAACGCCTGGGATTAGTTTAAATAAAAATACCCAGGTACAACCTGGCCCCTCTCCAGAGCCCTGCATGGGAAGGGTTATGTCAGCCAGGATCTCTTACACAGCCCAGCTCCTCCCCTCGCTCTGCTGAATAACAAAAGGGGATAAAAAAACCTTTCAACCCCCTGGGCTTTGAGCAGGGGGCTTTTTGAAGAGGCAGAGCTCAGCGTAATCTTTTTTCCACCTTTGCAAAGAGGGCGGTGACTCCCTTTACCTACTCACAAGCCCAGCTCTGAAGAGAAACAGCCATCTTCCCCCTGGAAGGCTGAATTTATCACGGCAGCAGCAGAGATGGGGCCCTGCCCTGGTCCCCCTACTGCCATGCTCCCTGAGCAGCTGTGGAAAGGGCTTATGGTGGCAAAACAGCCATCTCACTCCTTGCTGGGGCACCTTCGGGTGCTACACTCCATGGCTGTGAAGGAAGAATCCATAGCATAGGCAAAGTGATTGCCTGGGGAAAGGCTGGGTGATGTCTGGTAAGGAGGAGGTTGCAAACCTGTGTACAGAGCCCCTGGCCTGGGAGAAGGAACCAAAGTGGTTGGGCACTGTCCTTTTCTGCCTTGCAGCCCTGATGCCGAGCACAGCCAGCTGCAGGTCACGCCCGCTTTGCACTGGCGATGAAAAACGTGGGATGGAAAAGGCTCATGTCCTGCTTGTATGGCAGAGGGGACCTTGGCTCCCTGATCCTGAAGGTTCCAGTGGCATTTCTGCCTTGCCTTTCACCTAGTTTATTCCTCTGAAGTGTGACTGCGGCCTTCGTGCTCATTGTCACCTTATTTGCCCTACTGTACTCCAAGGAGACAATCAGAGATATACAGAGCTATAAATTTAAAAAACAGAGATAAATATTTTTCCTGCTTGATAAAGGAAATAAAGACATTCAGTTTTGATGCCCTTTCTACTTAGAAGACCCATCTTACACTCAGTGACACAGTTCACCTGGCACATTGCATTCAGGGTCCTCTGGTGTCACGCCATTTCAGCTCAAAGATAGGCTGCAACTTCTCACCTTGAGCTCATCTACTCCTTCCCCAGTCCACCCCTGTTTGGGTACTGCAGGCAGCATCACCTTTTTCTGGGTGTCTAAGGATAACCTTGGGGCAAAGCTTTCACTGCCACCTGCGGTCAGGCTCTGTGGGAGGCTAGGTTCCAACTCTGTCCTTCCTCTCCTTGTGTCCCCAAGGGTGCTGAGCTGCAGCCTGTGCCTCTCCATCCCCAGATCTCCCAGACACAGAGTTCTGTGCTCTCCGGCGCCTGCTAATCTGTGTGCCTTGGTACCTGTCCAGCATTTCCCACTATTCCTGTCTGTTCTGGCTACTGCTAATAAATAAAACATGCCCATGGGCATTCTCTTGTGAGGCAGCTGATGGACACAGGATTGCCCACATGCTCCCTACTTAAGGCAGTTTTGGTGAAGAGCTGTTTCTGGCTCACATGTATGAGTGGAGTTATATCCACATGTAGCCCCACATTTTCAAGCAGAGTTGCTTATGGACAGTACAAACTGTTGCAGAGAAACTACTTTTTTTTTTTTTAATGTGGCTTATCAGAATAGAGTAGAGGTGAGCTAACTGCAGAGCTGAAATGTCTTTCTAGGGAAAGGTGCCTGGTGCAAACAAGTTCCTCAGCCTGGCACAGTGGGAGCTAAAGACTGACTGGTAAACCCAGAGGACAGAAATTAGGAACACGGTTTAAAATAGGAGGAAAAAGTTATTCTCAGGGGGCAGCCAGTCCTGCCTCTGAACATGCAGGCAGAGTCCTGACGTTTCTGTGGGACACAGGCCAGCCCCACAGAAACTGCTGGTCTGGAAAGGTCAGCGAGGGAGCCCAGGGCTGCCCATCCCACCTACAGTCTACTTGGTGCCTGTACTCACCCCTTCCCACAGGTCTGGCCCAGGGTTCTCCTAGGTTTGGGTGTGCATGAGAAACGAGCCACCTTTCTCAAGGGCTGGAAAAGCCACAAACCAAAAGGAGATTCACAACCAGTGAGAGATTATCTGGGGACCCTCTATGTCTCTAGCCAAGCTGCAAGTGCAGTCACAAAGGTGTATGGGATGCCTAGAAGGATTCACTGCAATGGGAGAGACAGCCCACCTGTCAGTGAGCTTTCCTGCAGAGCCTGGGACATGGCAGGTCTGCCCTTTCTGCCCACCAGCCTCGAATGCTGCCTTCACAAGGCTGTGGCTGCTGGATCTCCTCTGTTCCTGTGCCCCAACACCGTCCTTCCAGCCCCACTGCACACGTTACCCTGGGCCAGCAGAAGACAACCCTCGTGTCCCAAGTGAATTTTATCACCGGAGTCCCTCACTATCTCCCAGCCCTTCTCGATTTCCCAGGGCAGCCCTGTTCTCTTCCCCTTCCCTGCCTTCCCTGCCTGCCACAGAAGGTGTCAGAGGCATCAAGGGGCAGGAGCTGTCAGAGGCACAAGCGGAGCTGTTGCTACGCAACCCTGGCGGTGCAGCAATTAATGCTGGGGAAAACGTGCTGCGCTCTGAAGCTATTTGCATAGCTGCGTGCTGCAATACATTTGTTTGCATTGTGCCTCCACTGTTTAGTGGAGTTTAAAGTCAACCCTCCCCCAGCTCTTGCTGGAGGGGACCTGGGGCTTCCAACAAAGGCCACGCAGTTGGGGATGAAGGGGCTGGGGGAAGGCAGAGGTTTGTCAGTCCGTAACACCTACAGACTGCACAGACAGAGGATTTACAGTATGGGGAGGAAGGGCCAAGTTACCGGTGTTCCTCCCTGTATAGCTTGAGGAGCTTTTCCCAGCTCCTGCAGTGCCCCCAGCCCTCTGGTGGGGTTGTCATATGTCTTCCTTCCTATTGTACCAGGGTGACACTGTGCTTGCTCTGTTTGTAAATGCCATTAAAAAAAAGAGTTTTAGGGGCAGCCCAGCCTGTCTCTGGTTCTATAGTGTATTTAGGCAGGGAGCAAGAGGGGAAGAAAGAAAGGGAGAAAGAAATCAGCTGGTTCATACCAACCTACCTGAGAAGCCGGTCTCCGAAAACCTGTCAATTGCCAACTGCAATCTTCTGGTTTGCCCACCCCAAGTTTCTCACTATTGAACATGAAGCCTGTACCCTTTTTGGGTTTCTTTTTTTAGCCCTTGAACATCGGTTTGATTGATTATAAGTTTACAGGTATGTTTTGTACCTCAGAGGCACAAGAAGCAGCAGCAGAACAAAAGTTCAAGGCTAAGTGTTTCTGTTCCTTTCAGACCACTCTAAGCACCAGGATTATAGTTCTGTAAAAGAAACAAAACATAGCTATAAACTTATAAAATCCAATTCAGTATTTTTACAGGGATCACCTTTCCCCTCCCTCTTCTGCTGCCACACAGCTGACTCTGTGCTGGTTGGCAGAGAGATGCCTTGCACCACCCAAAACCAGAGGTACCACTTGAGTACCCCACCAAGCTGAAGGGTGTCTTGGAAACCTGACTAAAAGCAGAGATTTGAGAAACATGGATAACTAAGAAGGAGGACTAACCGGGAAGCAATGCCCTCCATCAGCTGAACTCGCAGCGTCTCACTGCCCTTGGGTGGCACCTCCAGCCCTGATGGTTTCAAACACCTAAATTTATTTTTCAGGGTGAGTGGAAATGCCTTTTTGAGGGGTTGCAAAGGAAAAACAGCCTCTTAAAGGGGACCTGCTCACTGCTGGCAGTCAGGTGAGCTGACGCCAGCCCCAGGGGCGCAGTGAATCCTGAATGCTGCGCGTGCCCTTGCAAGGGGCTGTGCTGTGGGTTCCCAAGGACAGATTTGCTTTGCCTGTGCTGGAGGGCTGCAGAGATCCTAGCCAGCAGAAGGGGGAAATGGGTTCTCTGCCAGTCCCAGTTCAGCTTGCAGGAATGGCCGTGCAAAAGCAAACACGCTGGGAAAGGCGTGGGACCATCTGACTGTGCTCAAACCCATCTCCACTCATAGCTGCAGCACAGACCTCGTGCCTTGAGAGGGGCAGGACACACTTCCTTCTGCTGGCAGAACGGATGAGGCCATCCCTTGAAGGGGATGGGCAAATCAGCCGTGGGCATGAATAGTGTAAGCCACTGAAGCAAGATTTTCTGGAGCTCTTCTTTCAAAGCCCCAGTTAAAGGCTGACACTGGATGCACCAGTTTAAATGCCTGTATTTCAATCCTCAGAAATATGCCTGGCACCTCACACTCCCCACACAGATGAATGAGTCCCTTCACACCTCTGTGGGTGCTACAGTAATTCTCTCTCACTGCACTGAAAAAAAATAGAAAGCAGCATGCAAAGAGCTGTGGCTCCACATAACAGCTAGGGTGGAGAAGAAGCACTCTCCTTCTCTAAATTAAAAGCTGAAGTTGTGCAAAGCACAGCCAAAATAACTATGGAAATATTGCTGCCAGGTTCTCAAGGCCCCTGAATTTACTCTGTCCTTGGTGACGCACATGGGGATGGACTGAGCTTGTATTTCAACTGAAAAGCAGGAAGAAACAAGTTATAGATGGGTTTTGTTTGGCTGGGGTTTTTTGTCAGTTGCATGTATTCATCAAGGTATCCAGGTTGTACAATCGGCCAACTGACTGGACAAATAACAGACATCCATTATAGATTCAGACTTTTAACCCTTCAGAGTAGTGTCTTTTATTTGTTTGTTTATTTTTTAAAATTAGTTAAACATTAAAAATAACTTCTCCCCACCTGTAACCAAATAGAAATTTAACAAATCAAAGTTGGTTTTACATTAAAAAAACCCAATAGCAGCCTCAAATAAGTTCTGCTCTTTTATATTCCTGTCATAACTTGCTTGACTCCCACCTTCTGCAAAACCCAACTGTATTCTACAATAGTTTATCATCACTGTGATACTTCTAATACAATATTTAATGACTAATTAAAAATTTTACCACTGAGCTATTGCTTTAAAACCAAGGGAAATTTATCATGTTGGAAATATTATTCTATGTATCAACTTTCAAAACCTTTCCAGAATTGTCCTTGCTAATTTTTCTAATTATCAAGATCATTTGGGATCTTCCCTTTAAGGAAAAAAAAATTACCATGACTATTTCTTTCTGAGGCAGTACCCAGAATCTTTGCTGAGCTAGGTGCTCCAAAAGGATAGATAGCACCAGAAGACCAGAATAGATAGAAAAACAGGCAGCACCAGAAGACAGATAACAAAAGCGTGCAGGGAAAAAAAAAACCAAAAAAAAAAGAAGTTCTTACAATGATTTTCACAGCTTTGCACGTTTTAAAAAAAGCAGCACCCAGTTAAGAGAGGGGAGAATGAACCAGAGGGACTGTGGAGTAGGGAGGGATGCCCTGAGTATCTTTAACAGTCCCAGGAAGATATACTGGCTCTGGAGCTGAGGTGACACACAGGTGTATGGCCTCTCCCCTGCTCCAAGTCCATCGCTGCCAGTTCCTGTCTGTCCTGCAGCAGACTGGGGACAAAGCTCTCCCTCCCCAGCCTTCGGACATGCACACATATGTCAGCTGGACTCTGCAACTGCAGAGATTCAACAACTAGCAAACTACCACTGAAGGTGCACTCATCTGCAGTAAATGAGGGCTTGTGAGAAGGATGGGTTGTGTGGTGAGAAATTCCATCTTCCCTCCTAAGCTGAATGTACACTGAAAGGTGGAAGAAAACTCAAATGCATTTGGCACCCTCCCCTGAGACCTTCCTGGTCCCAGCTCCAACAGACACGTTGCCGTGCACAGCCATTGCCTACTTTTAGAAGTCTTCAAGGATTTCAAATTCTCCAATTATCCAGGTTGGGTTTTTTTTCCAACATGGATATGAAAAAACAAATGCAGGAGCTAGGTAGAGCACTCACTAGAGATAACCACACTCAGCACAGCCCGGTTGCCAAAGCCTGGGAGGGGCCAGTGGCGACATCTGGAGAGGAGAGGGTACCCTGGGTGTAATTAACAGATGTTGGGGGATATGACCCCATTTCAGATAACCCGGAGATTCAGTTAATTGGGCCTCAGATAATCAAGGCCACATTGTTGGTAGAAATAGTATCACAACTTCTAACGGCAGCACTCCCCACGAGCCAACGCCATCCCTCCTTGCACGGGAATGCCTGGTGAAATACGAATTAGCGATTTGATACATGTCCATGCTCTCTGTCAGCTGCTGGGCTGAGCAGCAAAGCCTGTTTCTGATGCACCACTTTGGCTGGCTGCTTGGGAAATAGGTTAAGGCAGAGATGTGGATTGCAGCCCTGGATGCCTGGGGACAAGGCTGTCTCAGAGCTGACGGGCTAGGTAAGCTCTATTTTGAAAGTGGGTTAATTTAGCTGCCATTCAACTACCATTAAATGATGTAGGTTAATTTTATAGTCAGATAACTATTAAGAAACCAAAACATAAGGCAGGAAATGTCTCTATGCATACCAGTGAGGAGAGATTTCCTCTGCGCTAATGCACACCCCTCCCCTTCAGCTCAAACCTCTCATCCTTCCATTTCTGCACATCCCTCACATAATTTTTTTTTTTTTAACCCTTGTCATTACATACTCTTGTCCTTCCTCCCTCTCTTAAAAGAGTCTTGATATCCTGGCTCACAATCATTTTTCTCCTTTGTTTCTACTGGCACACATCTAAATGCTAGAGGAAGACTAACAAAACCAAACCACATCTGACCCCGGCAAATGTCCACTAAGAAAGGGTCCATCTTCCCCCACACAGCCAATATTTGTGCAGCTACGTGGTAAACTGAGGTAAGGAAAACCTTGAGGTAGGAAAAACACCTTGCTTAGTATGAAACATTCCATCACTACTAATACACCCAGTTTACTTTAGGTGTATTTACCATATTTAAAGCCTCCTCGACTGCCATTTTACCCTTTATAAATGGATGCTGCAGTTGAAATGTACTTTATGTCTGTGTGACTTTCCACAGCATAATGATAGGTATTGTTTGTTTCTTTATACTGGTGACAAAACCCATCAATTGCTGGTTTGTCATAAAAGGAAAAATAAAATGAAAAAAATTATCAACAGCTTATGCCTGCAAAGGAACAGATCCTTTGGAAAAAGCAGAGGTGACTCATCACTCCTCACGTGCAGCAAGGAAGGAGGAAGCATCACAGCCCTGCAGATCCCCCCGAGATGCCTTAACAGATTGCCTCCCTCTGACTTCTGTGCTTTCCTAGTCCCTCCAGCAGGAAAATGAGTCCTTAACCTTCACAGAGAAAGCCAAAGCCATGATGACCCATTAGCACATGCTGCCCATCAAGCAATCACAGATCTCCTCTACCACAGACGTTTTTTATCATATTAACAGTAAGTGCACTACACAAACCCTGAGAGCTCACAGAAATGAACTCACGCTTAACCACACAGTTGTAACGAGACAATAGTGCTAACAGGATGTTGGAATTTGCACTGTGCTTCTTATGACCAGAGAAATGCAGAACAGGATCATACCCAGAAATCGCAGCTAAACCACGTCTGAAAAACCCTCCTCGCAGCAACTCAGATGTTCACATAGTGACACCAGAGCTCAAACAATGCACATCATAGGAATTCTGACCCACAGAAGGTGAGTACCAAATCCCCTGTTGTCCTGCTGAGGCCATGCTACTCTTATAAATCTTGCAATGAAAGTCCTTTTACTCATGAGCTATAAAAAATCAGATGAAAAAGCCAAAACCCAACCCCCATCAATCTGCTCTCTGCCAGCACTAAGACACTACCTTTGTCACTTTGATTTTAAGCTTTATAATTATTATTCTATTACAGCATACATTAGAAAACTATTATTCCAAATTTCAAATAATATATTTGAGTGCAGATCGTATTTCTTTTAAATCCTGAGTTACATTATTTTTCCTTTTATCAACTGGCAATCCAGTCTACACTCAAACAAAAGTAAAGGGACCAATGTAAGGACAGGTATGGGCAATGTGGCTAGCATTAAAGAGCAGTCATGTGGTCACCCTTACTATACACGCTTGTGTCTGTAAGAGAAAAGCCAATACAGGGACTGAAACAGGAGAAAAAAAGTCTACTTGCTTTTGTGCATGAGCAGCAAAGCTGCTGAATTGCAGCTCTAGTGAGCAGTAAGCCCAGGCAGCTGCCACCATGGTCTGACCAGAACTTAGTTATTAACAACCACATTTCAGGTACCAAGTAAGTTTGTTTAGCTTTCACAACTTGAGCTGATGCTTGATGGATAGAAACAAGAAAGAAACTTGTATTTCTGTACAAACAGTATATTTGCTATGATATCTTCTCATGCAAAACCAGAATCTTACTGGTTCTTTTTTTACAGTCTCCTTTCGAAATCAAATTTGTTTTAAACCCTTGATAACACCTCACATGCAGCTAGTTGCTTTAAGGGCCTGAAAGGAATCTGAGGAAGATCCCATGTGTGACCACAGAGCACCTGAAAGCATGATAAAAGTATGCTACCATCTTCACCTGAAAGGGGAATGTGGTGGAAACTAGTGGATCCTCCAAGCAACCACCTCAGGCTTAGATTATAGCAAGGGACCCAGCATAAATAATGGCTTTGTGTATGAAAAACCTCTTCACACGTGCAGGGAAGCTGTTTGGCTTCTCCTGGTGTCATGTTTTCCCTGCAGTCCCAGAGTAACGCAACAATTAGTGTCAGGGCTTTCCTCTAAAGTTCAGGAAGAAAGGCTTGGCTTTAAGAAAGGAAACCATAAAAGCCCCTTTCAAAATTAGGAATGTCATTCCAAATGAGTTAAACAAGCCCTATACTTTAATAGCTGGGCAGGAGGGATCTGGGACATGTGACAATAGGATCTTAGTGCACATCAGCAAAAAAAAAAAAAAAAAAAATCCAAACCTTAGCAGGTGTAACCTATTTAGCACTGTAATTTTTACAGGCAGTTTGCTGATAATCCTGTATAGACAAACCACTCCTCCTGTCAGCACACGGCTGACTGATCTGCACCTGGAGCAGGAGCCCAGCAAAGGTAGGCAAGCAAGCTGTGACCAAGCCAGGCCTGGAAACCACAGCAAGGGAGACAAGGCAGGAGCCACACATCAACAGATCCACTGCAGGCTCGAGAACAGGTGACAGCTGAAGCCTCTGGCCCATCCCTCATAGTGTTAATGCGAGGGCTGGGTGGGTTATGGTCCAGGACTCCGGTCAGCTCCTTAGGGGGATGCAGCTGTATTTTCATGTATACAACTTGTGTATGTTCAGGCAGCAGTGCTTGTATTTCTATGCTCTGAAGCATACCTTAAGCACTTCTAATTTTAGTTGAGCCTTTAAACAATTCCTGGAAATCTGAGCTGTAGCCATCTCATACGAAAATCTGCCTTTTAGTTAAGTGTGTTGGGAACAGACTCCTGCAGAGCTGTGAGACACCTGCAGAGGAGGAGGCAGCAAGAGAAGATTTTTAGAAGTTCTATTTCAAATGTGATCTGTAATTTTGATACATTCAAAGTGACCAGTAAAAACAAGATGCAATTGCTTTGTGTTCCCTTTTCATGATACCAAAAGGGAGCTTTTAAAGGTTGTGTTGTCTGCGGTTTTCAAGTAAGTGGGTAAGAAGGAACTTAATTAATTCATAATTCATAGGTGTGAAGTCATTCACATCTTTTGATTTTCCTACTAGACAGCTGAGAACACCTTGGATTTCAAGTTAGAGAGTCTGCATCAAATGTACCAGATCAGAGGAAACAGCACTCTCACAAATAGGGATCCTTCCAGCATTGTAACATCTATTAAATTGTCTCAAGAATAATTACATTAAAAAGATCAACTTTCTCTTTAATCTCTTTTCCATCTTCATTGTATCAAAGTCCATAATCCTAGATTTGCCCTAACACTTCAAGCTCAGTTTTTTGAAATTGCTTTTCATCTGTACCTCTGTTCCTCTGTACATGAATCACATTCCTAAACAGGTCCAAGAACCTGCTACTCAATTCCAGTTAAAACCTCCATTCAGCCAGTACCCTTGTTTGGGCATCTGCCAGATCAGTTGGCAGATTAAGAAAACAGTGATTTGCTGAAGTATCTTCCTGAATCAGGATTTAATTCCTCCCCCTCCCCCAGACCCACTTTTGTCATGCCTCTAGGAAATTAGAGAGCTCAGCATGCTCAGGCAGGAAAGCCACTGATGATCCGTCTTACTGCAGATGCCAGAGCAAGCTCTGCACTGCTGCTGTTTGACTCTGAGGAGCCACGACACAAAGGCTCAGCTCTGGTTACATGAGAAGGTGTAACTGTGATGCTCAGGAACTCCCTTAATTAAACCAGCTTCACTCACAAAATTTAAGTTTATTTCCAACTTTCAGATCTTTTATGCTGAGCTCAGGGAGTTGCCTCCTTATGGGTTTAATGTAAATGCCAAAACTTGCAGGTGCACTTGAAGCTGAAGCTTCCTGCTCTTCCCCTCCCAGCAGCTCTCACTTCCACAGACGAGCAATGAGCAGAGCCTCTCATTTCACATCTGAGGGAGTATCTGCATTGTAGCAAGTGACCCAGGTGTATGTGGGGGTACAGTCCACTGCTACTCCACAAAGGATCTGTAACTTCAGAAGGTGACCAGATATGCTCCTGCAGGTACAAAAGAGGCAGCTGCCTCTTCAAGTAACAAACTGAGCAGCTCAAAATCCACCCTGAGTCCAAACAAGCTGAAGGAAATCAGCAGGTGACTTTTAAAGCTGCCTAACAGGACTACTTGCGTTTCTTTTCTACTTTTATAAGACAACAGCATGGAAGCTTCTTTCTGGGTCTGGGTGCAACATCTAGTGCAATCTTGTCACGATACAGGAAACAGCTTTTAAAAGAAGAAAGCAAGACTGTGTTCCTTTAAGTCTGAACAATTTCCTCTTAGCAGTGTGAGACCATCAGCAAGTCCTTCAGGAAAAGCAGAAAAACTTGGTATTTGTGATGATCGCAGGGGTAAAAGTGTCAATTAAAAACGTTCTGGGATAAGCCTGCATAGTGTAATGCATCCTAAAGAATGGCAGATGGGAATATGGTTCATCACTTTCAAAGGCTATTTTCATAGATTTGACAGATGTATTCAGACAAAGAGAAAAAAAGAAAGATAAATGATAGTTTACTGCACAAGGCTTTCAAGCTATTTACACAGAAAAACTCACTATTCCTGAATAAGTGTAAGATCTAGCCTCTAGTTAAACCAAGATTTTTATTTAAGAGAGATTTGCCTGGTGAAGCTAAACCAATGACAACACCCAATTACCATTTTTCTTTTTGTTTTTAATATCGGTATTAGTATACAAGGAATACAATAATTAGTTTGTAATGGAACAGTTATTTAAGAGTCTTAAAAAACAAAAAAGGCACTGAAAAATGTAAAACCTAAATTACCTACTTTTCAATAGCAAATGCTAAGAAGGAAAATTTCTCAGGAGAAAAGAAACCTGGGCTAGATACTGTGCAGCATTATGAATTTTCCTAAAGCTAGGAAATCCCTATGCATCACTCTCAAAATCATCCTAGAACTGAACACAAAGGTTAGCAGAAATGCCTAAACTCACGTGGGCTCCATTATACACCACTTAGTGTAACCTACTTTTTAGTATTCAGCATTTCAGTATCAATAATGCATAACATCAAAAGTAGTTCAACCCAAAGTACAGTCACGAGAAAGTAAACATGGATCGTGCAGAAGGGCCGGCTGCAGTGTGGTGTCACTGCTGGATGTGCCTTGTGCCCCCATGCAGAGGGACAGCAAGATGGAGTTGCTGGAGCTTTCCCTGTGCTAATGGGGAGGCTGGGGACCTGCCCCCTCTGTGAAAGAAGAGCAGAGAAAATAAAGCTGTAGAGGAAATAAAAGCAACACCAGTGCCCTGGTGAGCAGCTAAACAAGATGCCTGTGCCTGGTGACGTGTGCTCCGGTACAAAGCTCTGCTGCCCAAACCGGTGCTCTGCCCGCTGCCACCCCACAGCCCAAAACCGACCCACATCGGGATTGGGCCACGCTTCCACTGCCTCCGTGCCTACCTTGGCTCATTACTAAGTGCTCAGTGAACATCGCTACACCACCTTTTATTTTCCCTCCTGAGAGATTGTTTGTTCTTCACTGGATAAATTATTTACCATTAAGGAAATTAAGGTGGCCAGTAGGGAAGCACAAATTAGAGTACGGGAGTTCATGAGACTGGGCTGCTATGAGACAGCGTTTCAGCTTTCACATGTATTCCCTACCCAGCTGCTAAAGCAGCTTTATCGTCAATCCTATTTAGGACAAGAACCCAACGGAGTATGGAGCTCAGTCCTGCAGCCAGAAATTGCTTTACCTTCTATTTCACTTCCTCCCCTGCTTCTCCCCCCTTGTGATAGTTTGCATCTCATGTCCTTGGGCTACTAGTACAGGCATTTAGAAAGCACATTAGAAACAACAGAATTGGAACCCCTCAAAGTTTTTCACAACAAAATTTATTAGAAGAATAGTGGTTTTGAAAAGTCTAGCATCCAGTGAAAACTACCATACACAACGTTACAGCTGGGAATGTGTTTCCAAAATGACATGGTCAAATAATACAATGGAGCCATTAAATCTTACACATGCACAACAAGAGAATTAGCGCTTTGACATACAATGCAAAAAATAAATGGACCACATGAAATAAAAATTTAAAAGTACTTATCACATACATTAAGACACAGCTTATTTAGTCCAGTCAAAAAATCAGAACTGCATTAAAAAAATTAATGTAGTGCAATCAAACCAAAAACCTTAATTTGTGATCATAAGTGCTCTACTACATAAAACATTGATCATAGCAAGGAACAAAAAATTCAAATCACACAGTACAAAAAAAATCTGTAAATAAATATAAACTACAGTACAAGAGAAATATTAAATTATACAATTCCGTCAAACTGTAAACAGTATATTGAAATGAGGTCCATAAGAGTAAAGGGGGGGTTCCTGTTTTTTTTTCCCATGACACTTGAACTTCTAGAGGTCAGAGAGAAATGCCATTTTCCATACTCTTCAAAGACTATGGGTTACATAAATAGAAAGAGAAGACTTTTTAGATGTAAAGTGTCAAATAATATAGCAGAGGTGTTGCTGACTTGCGACTGCCAACAGATCACCATGAAGGCAGAACAGCAGATTTTAGTTTCAGGCTTGGCCTCCAGGTGAGCGTAGCACAGGGGCCTGGCACTGCAGGTGTTCGGTGAATAGCGCTCATCTTAGAAAGGAGGCACCTCGTGAGCTCTGGTCCTACCCAGGAGGTGGAAGTAATTACAGACAACCTGGACCTCTGCTGATTATCTGACAGGTTTACACGCTTGTCATACAAACACCAACTTTGGCAGAACAATTACTAATAAACTCAAAGCACTCCCGGCCCATTGGTTTCCATCACAGTGGCCAGTGCACAGAATTCTCTAAGGACATTGCATAACTAGAGTGTAGAGGTCAGACAGCCAAGGACCCGTGCTTGAGGTTAGAAGTAGTTATGGTGAGAGAGAAGCAAGAGCCACGTTAAGAAGCTGCTTCTGCTGTTCACAGAAGCAACTGGGAATGTATTTCATTTTTAGCTGCGCTGGCTAGTAGTGGCATTTTAAAATATATAAGTTTAAGATAACATATATACTATATATGTATATAATATAATACATATTATATAATATACATAGGAATTTCTTACAATACATACCAGGAACCCCCACGCGATCTGCTCAGTAGTAATAACTGAATATACAGAATGCCACTATAAGTGTCTGAGGCACTGTGTGCTGGAGAGTAAATATGCAGCTTTAAAATCCGTTTGGCTGAGTTATACCTGGATACCTGAACTGAGTTTTAAGTTGACATTCATCAAGGATGTGCTATCAGCACGTCAAAAGAAAAGCAAAACAAAATACAAGTCACTGCTAGGTTTAAGAAGAGAGTACAAGTACCTGAATTGAGTGAGGATAGTGTGTAAACTGTCCCTGAGGGTTTTTAAACAGTGTGTGTACAAGTTGGATTCCTAAGAACATTAGTTTAAACTTACATTGCGGACTGATAAAATACCAATGTCTGACAATTTAACAAGTGGAGGTTAAAAAGAGTTATGAGCAAACACTCAAAACATTTTATACATTTTAAAGCAGCAGTAAGCTGCTGTAAGCATACATCCCATCAGTAAGAGCAAGACGTGGGACTCAGATAAAGGTTTCTATTTGCAAAAAGCCCATCATATATCGATAAGTAAAGAATATTCACCTGCTAAATTAGAATGCAACTAGTTACAGACTAGCAATTCAAGATTAATTTTTTAATCAAATACTTTGCTATACTTTGCTATTACATACTAAAATTCCTTAAGCTCACTAATGCTGGTATTCTAATCTATTTTTTTTAAATGTTCCCCCTTCATTTAAGAAATATACCATTCCACAACTTAAACATTAAGATCCATTTTCAGTCCTCAGATGTAAAAAGCATGTCAATGAGTTTATATTAAAAATTTACATGGTAAAAAGGCTTGAATTTCAGCCAGAGATTCTAAATACTACTCATTCCCTGAAGGCATAAGGGAGAAAGAATCCCTACCCATTATTCTTGTGATATAGTTTTCAACTGAACATTAAACAATGGTCAAAAATGTTTATTTTTTTCAGTTTGGGAAACTTCCCTTCCCTACCCATCATCCCAGATTCCCAATGTTAAGCCCTGAAATGGCCTACTGAAATGATCAGTTAAAAATACCAGGCATGTATATATACATCCCCTGCCTGAACTCCAGAAAATTTGTTGTACTGGTCTTTAAAAGACAGATTAATATCCCAAGAGACCTTGTGATCTGACCTGACAAGCTGTTAATGATCCTAGATTGTATATTTGAAATCTCATAACCTGAAGACCAGATTTAATTAAGACTCTGGCATTGTAACAGAAAAAGTGCTGCAGTTATTTATCCCTTTTCTGGTACTTTAGAATAGGTCAGACAAGTGCTTTTTATAGTGACAGTAGAAGTTTACATGCTTTCACGCAGGCATAGAAAGTATTATCTGCAAAACTATTTGAGAAATGTAGCACCAAGTAATTGATAAACTGTTTAAGTAGCTCTAGTAGTATCCTCATTATTTCTGAGTAGGAAAAAATATTAAGATAAACTGTGCTAGGTGGTGATGAGAGAAATTGTTTTTGATGTTAACTTTTCCTGCTCCAGTCAGAATGAAGCCTTTGTCCTAAACCCTGCTCTGTAAGGTAGTTATCATCTTGAGTCCTCCTAAATTATACTTACCAATTCAGTAGATGCAAGCACAGGGGCACAGGTCAGGATGTTTGTTTTTGAGAAGGTAAATTAAATGCCCTGGACAGGCTGAAAAAAGCCTCCTTCCTAGTACATCACCCAGGAAAATTGATTTTGCAACTGGGCTAAGAGATTTTTGTGAGAATTAAATAAAGCTTCCTTAATACAAAGGTTTTTACGATAATACCTGAATATAGGCATAATTCAGTAGGACATGAGGTCCAAAACTGAGGTCCAAAACTGCTGCTGTAATACTGGTTTAGAGACTTGGCCCCAGTCAAAGAAAGAACAGGAAAGAGCAAGAGAGATGGACACTGGAATGCTCCAAGTACTTAACAGCTTTTTCTGGTATACATGAAGTGCACGTACATTTTGAGTTTGTAGTATCTCTCTGCCTAGTGGTCACCACAGCACACTGTGTTTATACGCTGGATAATCTGAAATGCGTTACTACAGTGGCTACTTTATCTGCTACATTCATCAGAACTGCATACAACTAGCAGTGCAGATTTTCAGGTTTCTGAAGGTTCCAATTACTGAATTTTCAATATAATTCAAGATCAAGTAGAAACCTTTATAGTACCAAAACAAGTCTCAAAATTATTTTCTTACAGCTTTCTAAAACAATATTAGCCAACATTATGTACTGATGCCAAGAAAAACAACATTGAACTAGACTGAAATTACATTTAATTTCTGAAACATTTGTGGGGAATACGTAAAGGTTTTTAATCCTCATGAAAATGAGGGAAACAACCCTTCCCATCCTACTTCTAACATTTGGCAGAGAATTTAAGCTATTTAACATATTGTGACAAATCTTTCAGTAAGGTTAGTAATTTGCCTTTGTAAGATTTTGGACTGCAATAAGAGTATGCATTCTTATACTGAAGAGTTCAAATTTTGTCTTCACTGAAGAAAGAGGTCTTTACATTACAGATGCAGACACACTGTTTTTGAGAAAAAAGGGAACAGCAGAGTGCTCCCTTCACTCCTTGGACACTGTGTTCTTCTCCTAAGACTCAAGGACATCTTAAGAGCATTACTTGAAAGTAAACTGGAAAGAAACACATGGCAATTCCAGTTTTGCCTGTATAACAATCGTTGCAGATGATACAAAAAGCAATTCAATCAGAACTAAAACGTTGTTTCACAAAGCTTACTCAACCCTAAAGCCCCTGAATCACTTTGCCAGCTCCCATGAATTTCCAGGGAAAGGCAGTGTACTCCCAGGTACTCATGGAAGAAATATTTAGATGCAAATGTTGGCCTGCCACAAGACAAAGCACAGACTATTCTTTGTCTGCTCTTACTCAGTCTAAACACAAGTGCAGTTACCTCCCGTGTTTAGGAATATCCTCCAGCCGTGGAATGTTCTACAAAAGAGGTTGTGCAGGAGTTGTGAGAGAACACAGAAGCTGAACGTGTTCTCTTACTAGAGGCATTATCCTATCTATACCCCTGCATTGTAAAAAAGAATTTTTTCTCCAATTGCCAAAAAAGTTCAGAGTTTGAATTCAGGTCTAGCAGTAGGGTTGGTAATGCAAGCATCAAGATTATGAATTCTGCAACAAAAGAGAAAATAAAGGCATACCTGTATTGCTTATGAAGCAACTTCTCCTGTGCAACAGGGAAAAAATGAGAAATTCTAAAGGAATCTGTCTTGAACCTTTAGAAAAAAATCAGGGAGTGACTGGAAAATAAATTATCTTTAGACAGAAATAAAAACAAGTCCAGAAACGTGTCCCTACAATATCTAACTGGAAACGTTCAACTCTATAGCTGTACTCAAGCATTACAGCCACAATAATGCCTACAACACTGTGGAATGAGGATCCAGCTGGCTGAAAGTGAGGTAATAGTTTGTAATAGGTCAGAGTTCTAAAAAAGCACTTTTACATCTTACAAATCCAAATTAAAAAAAAAAAAAAAGGACACATTTCATACATGTTGGGCTTTCTCACCAGAACTGTACGATAATTAACTCCACACCAGGACCCCTACCACACTAAGCCTTACTCATCTTCAATTATATGCTGCAGCAAAGATTTACCAAGCAACACCTAAACTTCAGTACAATATGAAACTTCGATTCTTAAAACTTTATACACACAAAATATAAAATTACTTTTCTAGGATGGGGTAGGGGAGGGGGATTCTCCTTCATGGTACTTGGACTGAAAAACTAGTTTTCAGAGACTGCCACAAATATAATTCACAGTTTCTTGCTGTCAGGCTTTTTCAGCTACATCAACGTAGTACACAACAATACTGTTAAGTCCAATAACTACATCAGATGGACATTCTCGGGAATAAGAGAAAACTAGTGACAAAAAATACCCGAAAGGTCTCCTCCTAACAACGTCTCGATTTTTACAGGGTTGCAGTTTGTCTATGTTACACATTAATGCGATCTCAGAAGAGCAGCAGGAGAAGGCTTTAAAAAAAAAAATAAAAATCTTTCTCCTGTCCAAGTGATCCAAGTAACATAAGCATCCACTTACCAGAAATAAGATGAGAAACAAGGCTTTTGTTACAAAGACCGCAGTGAACCACACCTTCCCACACCAAAATATGGTCAACCAGGGATTTTGGCCATGCAAACTGCTGGTCAGCAGAAAATTAAGCATGCTAATGGACAAACATTAATTCCAATCCTATATTTAAAATGATCCCAAATACTACTAGTTAGCTACACTGAAAGCGCCTGCAAAAAATATGTAGTGGAAAAGGAAACAAAATCTTAGTGATCACTGCAGCACTTAGAGTGATACTAGTCTTAAGTGATGAATCACCGCAGAGAAAATACGTTAGATGGGACTTTGAAACAAAAAAGTAACATTAAAAGGTGCACCTGAATATTACAGACTAAATTTACAAAACCTACAATAAGGTAAAATATATATCTTTTGAATATTCAGCAGCTTTTTTTTAAATTTGTTTTTATTTTTTGAGAGGCTCATGAAACTTTAAAAAGGGACCACTAACTAATCTCAACCATGCTTCACAAAACAATAATGGCTATTTCATATTGCAGTTACCAATGTAATGCAATTAGTGCTTAAAAAATAATCTACACTTTTTCTTTTTTTTCCTTTTTAAACAGAGACCTTTGGAGGAAATATGGTTGTTCAAAAGCTTCTCGAAAAAGAAAGATTACCTGAATATTAAGTTATCACAGATCAAGTGTTGTGTTTAAAAGCTTTGCAGTTATGAGTATTACAATCTTCAGGTCTCAGGACATTTAAACTGAGAAAGTTACGTGTTTGGTTTGTTGTTGTTTTTTTTTTTTTTTAAATCCACTTTCTAACCAAAGCAAATAAAGAGTACTCAACTTCTCACTATCTATTTACAATTCTTAGCCTACAGTCTGAAATGACAAGACAAATTCTCTTTTAAAACTGCAGCATGAAAGGGTAGGCACACCATTCTTCTGCTGCACGATTGTCACCCACTTAAACATACACATACAAAATATTTATGTTAGTAAAATGAGCACTCCACGTACACTACAGTGACAAGTTTTATAAAACTCAACTCGTGTTTCTTAAATAAGGACAACTGCAAAAGGTTAAACCTCTCTCAAGAGTAAAACTGTGTTACTTTTTTTTTTAACTTGCAACAAACTTTCTACCATAACCTCCAACAGCAGATGAAACCACACCTTAAACTGCGCCTTTATTGCAATCACCAGCTAAACTGGAACGTATTGCAGAGTTTATATACTGCTACTGAGCTTAAACTGCTTTAAATGCCAAGATGACAACTAGAAAGCTACAAGGAACCAGGATTTTGAGGACTAAAATATATTAAGTAAACAAAAATAAAGTATACTTGGGGCCAAATGCCCAATCCATTTTAAGAATGAGCAGTGCATATTTAAAACAACAGCAATGGTGTGCCTAACCTTTGAAAATATGAAGTTGCTGGGGAGGGGGAGACGCTAATAGAATCAATAGTTCCAGAAGTCATTCAGCATCCCTAGAGCTACCTAGGCCACCCTCCCATGAACTTTGAGAAATCACTTTCACTGACATCACTTAATGTTCTCACACAAAAACTCCAATGCTTCTTTTGGTTGTGCAAATGGGGAAATAAAAAAAATGGTAATTCTATCTACCTTTTGCACAGATTAAGACCAAATTGCTTCTACCTGAAGAACCAGCAATTACGATTTGGTCATGTTGTGGTAAATCCAGTAAGCTCCACTTAGTTACTGACCACTCCCGCAGAAAGTATCAAAGATAAAAGTTCAGTACAAAACTTAGCCTGGATCTCCATGTAATCATAAAGATATCACAATATTGAAAAAAACCCCAGATTTGTGGTTTACGGAGTGCTTTTTTTTTTATGGTGTTTAAATGCTTATTCTAGCATGTGCTAAACCACTATCAAAATAGATTAAATAAAAACAACAACAAAAAAGCAGGACTTAAATAAATTCCTGCTACTGGCAACTGTAATATTTAAAAAGGAAACACCCATTCACTGAGTGTTCGACCCTGACAGTATTACAGATAGATATGATGCAGAGCCTGAATTAGATCAGGCTACCAGTGTTTTACTTCTTCCCTGAACATTAACAAGCTCCTTCACTAATGTGGATATTTGGGCAGACTACTGAGGTTGTAACGTTTGAGATCACCATTTTGTGGGCTATTTTTTTTCCTTTTTTTTTTTTTTTTTTTAAGTATCACAGTAGTTTGTTACACAAATCCCCCATCCCTGGATTAGAGTCATTTAAACTAGCTGTTGGGACCACATAGTTTAGTAAACTAAGAATCAAGTCTGTAAAAAGTGTAAAGGTCACAAAGAACCATAGTTCTGGTATAATGAGGCATACCCTAATACATCATTTAGTGTACCCTGGCTGCTCCTGACCGTGAGAAGCTTGTCTTCCGTGAGATAAGGCTACATCCTCAAGCAGGTGAGTCTAAATATCACCCTTCAAAAACACCAAATAAAATTACAGCAAAGGTAGTGTTATAAATAATTAACTGACATTATCTGAAGGTAGTGTATGTAAGTTTTCCCTCCCCTCCCCTCCGGGTGAGCACTAAGCAGACAACAAATGGTAAGTAAGGTTAATTTAGAAAGAAAACAGTGGAGAGCCTAATTAGACCCAATTGATTATCTATCTAGGTGACAAATCTGAGTTCAAGAGAGGTACCATTCCTAAATAATTTGATTTAGCTCAAATCTTTCCATCAACTGGATCAACAAAAATAAGGGGGGAAAAAAGATTTCTGAAACATTTTTGAAGAATGACAGTCTGGTTTTCATTTGAAAATTGCCTGGTTTTAGGAGAGTGTCAGTTTAAAAAAGTGGACTTATTTCTATAAAGGCAGATATGAAAAATCCAACATCAGAAGTTCAGGCAGGCTCTACAAGCAAGATGTCCACTTCCACAGATCTGCATTCTTTGTGAGGTAACTCAATTCTCTATTACAGAGAAACATGCAAAAGGCAAAAGAAAAAGAACAAAGAAAGAAAGAGGGCAGTGGGCAGGTGAAGGAGGGAAACTGCGCCATACCAGGCTGGAAAAATTTACAAATGTGACATTCAGAGCACATCTTTCACCTGTGTTCACGTAAGTCTATGCTAAACTGCAAAGGAAAGAGCACTGCAGTAAACAGGAGACTCAGGTGCGCTCAGTGATGGTTGAACTATGCAGTAGTGCTCACCCAGTTTGCAAAGTAATTGGCACTCTACAACATCCCTATTCATCCTTCAATTCATTCGCACTTTGTGCTGCTTCTCCCTGGGGATCTAATTCAATCTTTACTGAAACATCCTGCCCCTCCGACCTCATTAATTTCATTTTTTTCTTTGGAGGGTTTTTCAAAGTGCCCAGCCTCTCTTTAACTTTGTACTCCAGTGTACTGTGGGGGATCCCATAAATACTCTGAGCTTTGGAAACACTCATTTTCCCGCTCATAACCACAGAGATTGCTTCCTCCAGTATCTCGCTGTTGTACTGTCTGTATCTCCCTCTTTTCTTCCTAGGTTGCTTGGAGCCAGGATCTCCCTCTTGATCTGAGGTGGGATATGGCTGTCCAGAGGTAGACTGCTCAGCATCGGAGCCCCAGGAATCTGGTCCAGCATCCAGCAAACTTCTCCTATTTTGTTTTGGAAGGATAGCCCTTAACTTTTTGCTAAGCGCGCTCTCCGTTTGTGAACCCATTACCAAAGAGCTATAGCTGTACTGGTCACCAGTGCGGGACTCCCATGAAAGGTCCATGCCTCGAACTTGTGGTATCTTTAAATCCACAGGAGATGAATGGCTCACGTCCTTTTTCCCATCCTGTTTAGTTTGAAGTGCCATTTTTTGAAAGGCAGAGTTTTCTGTAAGAAAAGGAAGGTCACTGATGTTGCTGAGTGCACCATTTCCCCTGAATTTCATGCGGCTGAAATTGAATTCGTAGTGTGGTTTTGCCCAAGAAGCCTCCCTGGATAATATTAAGTGCTGTCCATGATTCTGTAGTCCAGATGGCCCATGGCTGGCAGCTGTAGAAAACTGGTTTCTGCTCAGCAGTTCTTCACTAATCTGGAGTGATCGAGCCAGCGGTACTTTAAGAGATGTGGAGTGGCCATAACCTTCCCTGGTTCCATCCTGCAAGCTTCTTGGAGGTACCCCATCACCACTCTGTAGTCCCTCCGGATGGTGCTGGCTGGGTCTCCCAGGTCGCCTAATTGGATGGAAGGAAACTGATGTGAGCAGGACTTGCACAGGTAGGGAGGGATGGGTGAGGGGGCCACTCCTTTATTAGAAGGCCTTGCTTGGGTAACATCACTTTTTGTGTTATTTATTTTTCTCTAAATTTTTTTTTATTACTTTAATTTTTTTTTAAGTCTCAGCATCAGTCAGTTTTAAAACTTGTTCGCAAAAAAAGAGAAGCTTTTTGGGCAAAGAAAAATGAAACCTGTTGGCTGGTCTCTGGTTGGGTTCACAAATTCTCGGAGTAGAAAAGACTTCGCGCAAGCGTCTGAAAATAGCACCTTAATTACAAAGTAGTAATCAATCGCCATAGATCTACACACAACTGTGTTACTGGTGTGACGTTACCACTAAACAAGCACAGTAATAAAAGAGTAAGCCAAAGTGCAACATATTCAACATGCATATATGACTGTCACCTGCAGTATCTACACATAGGTGGAAACCCTGGATAGTGTTTGCTTACATTATATTGAAGAATTGCTGCTCAGGATAAAAGAAAAAGCTTAGCAGGCCTCAAAGGTATTTGCCTGACTTTCATTAAGCACCAAATATGAAAGCTGGGACACTGCGGATCACAAAGAAAAACGCTGCATTATACTAGACTTACCAAACTGCTCTCTTAACAACTAATTGCATATATACACAGCCCTGAATCTCATTTCATATAAAGCATGGCTAGGAAAAGGAAGATCTAAGCTCCAACTGTCATCCAGATCAAGGGTTAACAAAAAAAAAAAAAAAAAAAAAGGAAAGAAAGAAAAAAAAAAAAGCAGTATGTATTTTTACCATTTCCCTTTCATCACAAGTGTTCTTTCTATGGAATTAAGTACTACTGCTGCAGAGAATCACATCTATTTTAATGCTTTGATTGCTTAGCCCCCTGTAGTTATTAAGTCACGTTGGTTTCAAAATCCACCTCCAAATTTCTCCATGTTCAGCATACAAATTAACAAAGAGAATCTATTTTAATGCTCTGGGACACTATACTGGTGTAAAGCCCTCTGGCTAAGTCGGCATTACTTAAGGATAGGACACAAAGTACTGAAAAGCTACATTATTATTTTTAACATCACACTGGAATTAAAAGAAGTCTTTAGAGAAAAGACATCCACTGAAAGAACCTGGCATGTAACATACACAATGCTTGATAAACATGCTGCTCACTTCTCCCCAGGATGCGACAAGTCATAGGATGTGCACAAGAAAAGTCAACAAGGATTCAGAACAAAATCCAGAGAAATGGATCAAAGTTTTCAGTTCCAGAGAACCCTCTCAGACAATGTGCATTCTCCACCCCTTCTACAGCATGTATCAGCATCACAGAGTACAGCAGTGATTCTACACCTAAATAAAGGTCACTGGCAGCTAACAGAGGGTTACGCCTGAACTTAGTGATGTTTAAACAAACTGCAGCCAGCCTCATATACCACACACCTGTACAAGTAACCACAGGTGCCAGTATGCCGCATCCTCTCTGGACACACAGGACTTAGCAGGACAGTGGCAGATGCTGGCCCTGCCATTCCTGTGTGTTGGACTTTGGCCCCCACTTGATTCACAAACAAGGGAACAAACAATAGAGTGCCTCAGTGGCTTATGCTGCCTTCCTGGGCAAATAAAGATGGAAACAACCTGTTCAGAATTAAAAGAGAAGTGGGGAAAGTTTATGCTAAAGAATTGTAAAAAGTATTAAGAGTAAATTTTAAGGAAGGATTTAAGTATTTTATTAATAGAAATATTAAACAGAAATTTTGAAAGGAAAAAACAGAGACAGAAATATTTTTCCAAAGAAAAATGCAAAAATTCAATCAGCTGTTATCAGTACATGGGATTGGTGGTGGAAGAGGGTTGCTAGCTGAGATTTTCAAGTTTTTCAAAGGCTACCATAAAGCTAAATCCAGCAATTTATAGCACTTTAAACCATATACTATTTCTGTACTTCAATAAAAAAATATTTGCTCACAGTAGCTTCAAGATAATCAACATCCAAAACTCCTCTGAGTCCCAGTCAGTCTCTCCAGTACAACCCTAAGAGTAAAGGGTTTCTAAATGTATGCAAATGGTGACCATTAGAAATATGAAACCTAAAGATTTTTTTTTATTTACCAGCATTTCACACTTTGAACTGATTAGGAAAGAGTAGTATACCACATACTTTGTGATTATTTTTTAAAAAATCTTGTTCAGTACTACAGAAAAATCGCAAATCCAAAGTTACACTTAAAGTTTTCTGAATTACTAGACTTCCTGCCCCATGTCCTTTTCTAAGCTGTGGTTTAAGCTAGGGAATATTAACAAAAATCATGCAGTGATTTAAATCTAATTCAGCATGGTTTATCACCCAAATAATTGTTACCTCTGAAATAAACTTTCCTGTTAGCTAACTTTGCCCTAAGTGAAATGAAGTCTAATACTGCAAAGCCTCTAAGACTCCTCATGCATTTAAATAAACTCACATCTCACAGAAATCACCTCTAATAAACCCAAGAAACAGAAAGATCTCTGGCTAAGCACCAAATTGGCCAAAATAACAGATATTAACTGCAAGTTAAACCTGTCTCAGTTGGCAACAACTCTTAATTTGGCAGGTGGGGTGAAGGTATTTGCCAAAGGTACAAATTGAAAACACATTACTCCAAAGGGTTAACACCAAAAGAAAGTTGAAATTAACAGGAACTAAGTACACGCTTTTAGTAAAAAACTGTCTTAATACGTCATAGTAAGTTGCTTTCTCTTACCCATTTCCCGAAGTACTGGAGCACCCTGGAGAGTGACTCAGAGAGGTGCTGCCAGCACAAGGACTCTTCTTAGTGGATAAATCAAGCACACCGTCTGTAGAAACAAAAGAATGACTTCAGTGTTTGAAGAAGTAGGATCAGCCATGCTGATCTTGTCTTCAGCTGAAAAGACAAAGCAAGTCATCTGAGCTGAAGTCACTTTTAGCACACAACATTTTTTGATTTATTGTAATTTTAAACACAGTAAGGCTTAGATTGGTTTTTTTTTTTGCAATATGGTTTACATGTGACTTCAATATAGTCTTCAGAAATCACAATAAAAATCAAGCAAAATTAAAAGTGTATCTGTTACAAGAGACATAGAATAACAAATTACCTACAAGTGACAGTTCTGGTTACAACAGAGCCTATCACATAACTACCTCTCAGTGGTCCAGAACTGAGACAATCTTCAAGATTCGTCGACCTGAGATATTCATCTCCTTAAAGGGAGGCTGCAAGTCAGTTTTCAGATTGATTTTTCTTTTTTTTTTTTTTTTTTTTAATCCAAATCCCTTGTAGGAAATTTCACTGAGAATTTCATATTGGAAATTAAATGAACACACATCTAGATGTGAGATTCCTTCTCATGTGGCAGCCAGCTTCATCTTCTTTTTTCATGTCTCCAATGGGTCCCTACTGGAAAACCTGCTGCCTTTCCCCTCTTGTGTCATTTTATTCACTCTCTTCCAATGCCAAATTTGTTTTCCTGTTACACTGCTTCCTCCACTCTCACTAACAGCACTTCCTCATGCTCCCCCCATGCTCTCCTGCAAACCCTTATGTAAATTCTGCACTTAAAGGCACCAGAAAAAGAAGCATGTTTCACCAGAAAGCTTTGCTCCTGCTGCGCTGAAGCAAGTTGAAATTATGGTCATTTTAATAAGGGCAACACTGTCATTGAAGCAGCCTAGCCATCTGAAGTTCCTGGAAACTTTCAAACGAGGAAGTTATGAGGCAAAGATAAATGAAACCTTGTTGGCAGAGTGAATTTGAGACTTATCAGAGCTCCTCACTCATTCCTTCTAATCAAGTGAATACCACCCAACACAAGAACAATGTAAGACAGCTTTCAGATTGCTTAAAGTTCTCATTTGACATATGGAGAAAAAACACGA